>NC_057389.1:1675816-2298416 GCF_019320065.1 Cervus canadensis
TTCAGAACTACAAATGAGTGCCATTCTAATGAACACCCCCAAAATCTAGTTTCTGGGGATAAGATTTCTCAGGACAGCTCTAAAGAGTGAACACAGCTTGGCAGGGGTTGTACTCCAAAACAGACAGGAGATAGATCTTCTGATCCCTGAACAAGGAGGGGCTTGAGCCATCCCCAAGATTGGAATTTGGAGTTGGCTGGAAATAGATGGGGAGACAGTGGAAACAGTGTCAAACTTTATTTTTGGGGGCTCCAAAATCACTGCAGATGGTGATTGCAGCCATGAAATTTAAAAATGCTTACTCCTTGGAAGGAAAGTTATGACCAACCTAGACCACATATTAAAAAGCAGAGACATTACTTTGCCAACAAAGGTCTGTCTGGTCAAGGCTATGGTTTTTCCAGTGGTCATGTATGGATGTGAGAGTTGGACTATAAAGAAAGCTGAGTGCCAAAAAATTGATGCTTTTTAATTGTGGTATTGGAGAAGACTCTTGAGAGTCCCTTGGACAGCAAGGAGATCCAACCAGTCCATCCTAAAGGAGATCAGTCCTGGATGTTCATTGGAAGGACTGATGCTGAAGCTGAAACTCCGATACTTTGGCCAACTCATGCAAAGAGTTGTCTCATTGGAAAAAACCCTGATGCTAGGAGGGACTGGGGGCAGGAGGAGAAGGGGACGACAGAGGATGAGATGGCTGGATGGCATCACCGACTCGATGGGCATGAGTTTGAGTGGACTCCGGGAGTTGGTGATGGATAGGGAGGCCTGGCGTGCCACGATTCATGGGGTTGCAAAGAGTCGGACACGACTGAGCAACTGAACTGAACTGAACTGAATGCCCCTACTAGTCCTTGTTATGCCATATGGATGCTGCTTATAATTGCTCCATGTATCATCACTTGTCTCACCCATTTTGTCTCTGCCCAGGTCAACAAGCTACAACATGCTGTGCCAGTTCAATAAGGATGTATAAAACTACAGCTGACCATGGAAAATATCACTGACCCTTAGATGGAGACTGCTATAAGGACTCTAAGGCCTTAGACTAGCAAGAGGGGGAGGCCCAATACCCCCCGCCATCCCAGCTCAGCAGAAAGTAGCCAGAGAAACCTCAATGCCCCTATTCCCAAAGAATTGGGCCTCCCATTTCTTGAGGGGGGAATGTTAGGTACTTAGAATAGGAAACAGGAGTCCAGAATGGCGAGGGCTAAAAGACAAGGAAGGGAAAACTTGAGGACCTCAGGTGGACAAACAGCACTGGCTAGCCCAGTTTACATAGGGCAGGCCCAGGAGGAGAAAAACCATATAAAAAGAGGAGCCAAAGGGCTGGGGGTCCCTCTCTCGGGAGCTCTCTTCCTGTCTCTCTCTCTTTCTCTCTCTCTCTTCTCTTCACGTCTTTTGGGTTGGCATGCCCTCACGCCTCAAGGATGTAGTTTCCTTTATTTTCTAAATAAAATTGATCTGAGAGCTATAACACGGACTGTCCGAGAGCCATGACGCACCGAGGGTTTTAACGTCTGTCACTTCAAATCTTTGTTGTGGTGAGACAGAATCGAGGAGATTATGCTCCCCGGACACTCCTTTGGGAAACCCCTGGCCATCCTGCCTGTTACCCTCTCAATGTGTATATGCCTAATAATAGAGCATCAAAATAGGTGAAGAAATAGATGAATCTGTTAGTATGGTTAGAAACTTTTAACTATAAGGGAGACATCCTTTTATTAATAATTTCTGGTCCCGTAGGCAGAAAATCAGTAAGAACATTGTTGAACTGAGCAGCACCATCAGTCAACTGGATCTAATTGACATTTATAGAGCACTTCATAGAACAACAGCAGAATATACTTTTTTCTCAAACTCACAGAGAAAGAACATTCACTGAAATAGATCATATTCTGGGTTATAAAACACCTTCACAAATTAAAAGAGTAAAGATCATACAAAAAGAAGCATTTATTGAGAACTTCCTGGAAATCCAGTGGTTAGGTAGGACTCTACATTTTCACTTCTGTAGTCTGGGTTCAAATTCCTGGTCAGGGAAATAAAATCCCATAAGCATTGAGTCATGGTCAAAATAATAATAATGTGATTGGTTCTATGATAAGGTGAATATTGGCACAAAGGAGAGACATTTAACTTCCTGAAGACAGTGATATTTAATATCAAAGTGTAGGTATGAGCTTACTAAGGTAAAACTGAGAAGAGATGACCAACAAAATCTAGACAAAGACATCCACAATAGTTAGGGGACAGATGGTATGTTCAAAAAACTAAGAAGTTCTTTATACAGTTGGAGTGAATAATTGAATGTTGATCAGAGATTAAAATGAAAGTAAGCTAGAAATGAATCATAGAGCGTTTTATAAACTGATAAGAAAATTAAAGTTTTTCCTAAGGACAGTGAGAGGCCATTGAAGTATTCGAGGAAGAAAGACACATGATTATATTAATATTTCTATTCCAGGGAAGACATGCTGGCTGGAATATGAAGGATGGACTAGATAATGTAAGACCATAAGCAGGGAGGACATCAGTTTTTGTGTTTTGGAAAATATTTAATAAGAAATGATGATGGTCTAACCGAGGGAATTGAAAAAGGTTTAAAAGGGGACATATTATGGACAGGAGTCTCTGAATGTATTACTTCTAAGTTAGTGAAGGCAATTTCTTGTTTTCTAGCATGAGCAAGTGACTGAATTTATATGACCCTGGAAGAGGAGAAGTTTTCATAAGATGATAAAGACTTGTTTTTCTTAATTTATTTTTATTGAAATACAGTTGATGTACAATACTGTATAATTTAAAGATACACACTATTATGATTCACAGTTCTTAAAGGTTGTATTTCATGTACAGTTATTATAAAATATTGGCTATATTACTTGTGTTGCACAATATGTCCTTGTAGCTTATTTTACACATAATAATTTGTACCTCTTAATCCCCTATCCCTATATTGCCCCTTGTCTCTTCCTTTTTCCCCACTGGTAACCACTAGTTTTTCTCCATATATGTGACTCTGTTTCTTTTTGTTGCATTCACTAGTTTGTTGTATTATTTTAGATTCCACATATGAATGATATAATATTTGTCTTTCTCTATCTGACTTATTTCACTCAAGATAATGCTCTCCAGGTCCATCCATGCTGTTGCAAATGGCAAAATTTCATTCTTTTTTTATGGCTGAGTAGTATTCTCTTGTGTATATATTCCATAGCTTCTTTATCCATTCATCTATTGATGGACACTTAAATTGCTTCCATATCTTAGCAATTGTAAATAGTGTTTCTGTGAACATTGGGTTACTTGCATCTTTTTGAATTAGTGTTTTGATTTTCTTTGGATCTATACCCAGGAGTAGAACTGCCGAATCATGTAGCAGCTCTATTTTTAGCTTTTTGAGAAGCTTCCATACTGCTTCCCACAGCGGTTGTACCGACTGACATCCCCGTCGACAGGGTGTGAGGGCTCCCTTTGCTCCACAGACTCACTAACATCTGTTGTTTGTGTTGTTTTTGATGGGAGCCATTCAGACAGATATGAGGTGATGTCTCATTGTGCTCTTGATCTGCATTTCACTGATGATTAACAATGGGCCTGTTGCCGATCTGCATGTCTGCTTTGGAAAAATGTCTATTCTGGTCTTCTGCCCATTCTAAAATTGTTTTTGTTCTTGTTGAGTCGTATGATCCATTTATAAATGTTCAATAGTAACTTCTTGTTGGTCAAATCATTTGCCAATATTTTCTCCCATTTAGTAGGTTGTCTTTTTGTTTTGTTGGTGGCTTTCTTTGTGGTGTAAAAGCTCTTACATTTGATTAGGTCCCATTTGTTTACTTTTGCTTTTATTTCCTTTGCTTTAGGATCTGTATCCAAAAAAACATTGCTATGATTTATGGCAAAGAGTATTTATCTGCTCCCTTCTAGGAATTTTATGGTTTCCAGTCTTACATTTAGGTATTTAACCCATTTTAAGTTTGTTTTTGTATATAGTGTCAGAGAATGTTCTAATTTCATTCTTTTACATACAGCTGTTCTAGTTTTCCCAGCGCCACTTATTGAAGAGGCTTTTTTTTTTTTTTTTTTTTTTAGTATTTATTTACTTATTTTGCTGTGCTGGGTCTTTGTTGCGGCACGCAAGATCTTTAGTTGCAGAATGTTGGATCTAGGTCCCTGGCTAGGGATCAAACCCCAGCACCCTGCACTGGGAATATGGAGTCTTGGCCACTGGCCCACAGGAGAAAGCCCCTGAAGGGTCTGTCTTCTCCGCACTGTGTATCCCTTCGTTGTAGGCTAATTGGCCGTAAGTGTGTGGGCTCATTTCTGGGTTTTCTATCCTCTTCCGCTGATCTGTGTGTCTGTTTCTGTGCTGCACCATACCGCTTTCATTACTGTAGCTTTGCAGTGTACAGTTCAGTTCAGTCCAGTCGCTCGGTCGCGTCCGACTCTCTGCGACCCCATGGACCGCAGCACGCCAGGCCTCCCTGTCCATCACCAACTCCCAGAGTTTACTCAGACTCACGTCCATTGATTCAGTGATGCCATCCAACCATCTCATCCTCTGTTGTCCCCTTCTCCTCCTGACTTCAGTCTTTCCCAGCATCAGGGTCTGAAGTGAAGTCAGTGAACATGATTCCCTTACCACTGTTCTTGTTTCTCAAGACTGTTTTGGTAATTTGGAATCCTTTGGTTCCATATATAAAATTATTTTTTCTAATTTTGTGAAATATTCCCTTGCTATTTTGATAGGAACTGCATTGACTGTAGATAGCCTTGGGTAGTATGGCCATTTTAGCAATTCTTCCTAAGAACACGGTACATCTTTCCATCAGTTCGTGTCATATTCAGTGTCTTTCATCAGGGTCTTATAGTTTAGGCAAGCTTATTCTTAAGTATTGTATTCCTTTTGATGCAATGGTAAATAAAATTGTTTCCTTAACTTCTATTTCTGGTAGTTTGTTGTTAGTGTACAGAAATGCAGCAGATTTCTGTATATTAATTTTGTGTCCTGAAATTTTACTGAATTCATTGATGAACTCTAGTAATTTCCTGGTAGCACCTTCAGGATTTTCTACATAATATCATCATGTCATCTACAAAAAGTGACCGTCTTACTTCTTCCTTTCTAATTTGAATTCCTTTTGTTTCCTTTTCTTGCCTGCTGTGGTTAGGACTTCCAATACTGTGTTGAATAAAAATGGCAGAAGTGGACTTCCTGGTCTTGCTGCTGATCTTAGAGGAAATGCTTGCAATTTTCATCACTGGGTGTGACGTTAGCTGTGGTTTTTCTTATATGGTTTTCATTTTGTTGACGTATGTTCCTTATGTGCCTACTTTCTAGAGAGCTTTTTTTTTTTCAATCATAAATGGATGTTAAATTTTGTCAAAAGCTTTTTCTACAGCTATTATTCAATTTGTTGTTGTGGTGTATCACATTGATTGATTTGTGGATATTGAAAAATGCTTGCATTCCTGAGCAAATCCCACTTGATCAAGGTATATGATCCTTTTAAATGTATTGTTGGAATCAGTTTCCTAGTATTTTGTTGAGGATTTTTGCATCTATGTTTATCAGTGATATTGACCTGTAATTTTCTCTTATGTGATATCCTTGTCTGGTTTTGGTATCATGGTGATGGTGGCCTCATAGAATGAGTTTGGAAGTGTTCCTTCCTCAGCAGTGTTTTGTAATAGTTTCAGAAGAATAGGTGTTAACTCTTACCTAAATGTTTGGTAGAATTCCCTTATGAATCCTTCTGGTCCTGGACTTCAGTGTATTGGGAATTTTTAAATTACTGATTCAATTTTAGTACTGGTAATTCATCTGTTCATATCTCCTACTTCTTGGTTCAGTCTTGGGAGATTTTACCTTTCTCAGAATTTTTCCATTGTCTCTAAGTTGTCCATTTTATTGACATGTAGTTGCTCATAGTAGTCTCTTATGATCCTTTGTATTTCTGTGGTGTCAGCTGTAACTTCTCTTTTTTAATTTATAATGTTATTGATTTGGGTTGTCTCTCTTTTTCTCTTGATGAGTCTAGCTAAAGACTTTTTAATATTGTTTACCCTTCCAAAAAACCAGCTTTTAGTTTCATTGATTATTGCTGTTGTCCTTTTAGTCTCTATTTCATTTATTTCTCCTCTGATCTTTGCTAATTATTTCCATCTACCCCCAGGTCTTGGGGTTAATGCCAGACTACCAGTTGCAGGGCCCAGGGGTCCCAGAGCTGGGGTCAGGCCACTGGTGGTGGTGGGGAGGAAGCAATTGCAGACACAGTTAGGTGTGACGTCTGCGGTGTCACGTTAGGTGTGACGTCTGTGGTGAGCTGAAGCTTCTGTTAGCCCACTGGTGTGGAGGGCAAGGGTCCAACTGGTCTTAGATCAGGGGCTGCCGTGCTGTGGGCAGACTGGATTGTGATTTTCTTGCCTCTGATGTCTGCCCTCTGATGTGAGGCTGGTCCAGAGGCTGCAGCTAGCTTACTGGGGAGTAGGGCCGAGGCCCAGGGAATTCTGGGGCTGTGCCTGTCCGCTGGTTGGTGCTGCGTCCTGGGTCCTCTGGTGGGCAGAACCCTGTCTCCAGGTGGCTCTGGGCTCAAGAGTTCTGTAGGCAGTCCATTTACTTGCTTGGCCTGAGGCCTCTCAGCACTGGTGCTTTCAGGCTTCTGGGTGGGGCCAGGTCTTGGCTTTAAAGAGCTAGAGGGAGGATTTCACAATGGCACCAGCCGACACCAAGGGCTGTGGTAGAAGGAACTCCCAAGAATGGCTGCTGCCATGTCTATGTCCCCAGGGTGAGTTCCAGTTTACTCCTGTGTCTCCTGGAGAGGCTCCAAGACCAGCTCCAAGATGTCTGACTCAGGCGCCTGTGAAATTACTGCTTTTGCCCTGAGTCTCAGAGCATGTCGGATTTTGTGTGCATTCTTTAGCTGTGACACCTCTATTTCCCCCAGTTCTTAGGACTCCCCAAAGTGAGACCTGCTGGCTTTTGAAGCCAAATGCTCTAGCTGTATCTCTTCCCAATGCAAGACCCCTGGGCTGGGGACCCGGATGTGCAGTTCAAAGCTCTGCTTTAGGAGGAGCTGTGGACTATATCCTCCAGTTTGTGGGTCACCCCACTAGGAGTATGGGACTTCACTATATCATGAGCCCATGCCTCCTACTCATCTTGTTGTGGTTCCTTCATTATACCTTTAATTGCAGAAGATCTTTTCTGATAGGTTCCAATCTTTTTAATCTGTGGTTGTCCTACAAGTAGTTATGATTTTGCTGATTTCATGTACTTGTAGTAAATCCAGAGATATTGAATGGGCCATTGAATTAAACTGCTTACTCATGAATGAAGCTCAGGAAACATAAGTGAAAGGGAGATAAACTAGCTTAAATTCATCAGCTTATATGGTGGGACTGAAGATACAGGAATGTAGGAGATTATTAAATACAAGTGTGTAGAGGAAGAAGAGAAGAGTGCCCAGGATAGAACACTTAGGAACAGACATTTTACAGAATATCAGAATAAGAGAAGACTTCAAGATAGAATTGAATAGAACATGCCAGAATGGTAGCTAGAAACTAGAAGAGATTAGTATCTTCAGAGACAAGAGAAGAGTCTTCAAATTTGTAACAAAATATCAAATGTGAAAAAGGACCATGTTGAAAATCTCTCTAATATCAAGTTAGTTTTTCTGAGCATAGCAAAAGCAGTTTTGGGTGCAATTGTGGGGTTAAAGCCAGATTTTGCTGCATTTTGAAATGAACTATAGGATAAAGGGCTTCCCTGGTGGCTTAGGGGTAAAGAATCTGCCTGCCAATGTAGGAGATGTGTTCTGTCTTTGAGTCGAGAAGATCCCCTGGAGGAGGAAATGGCAACCCACTCCAGTATTCTTGCCTGCGAAATCCCATGGACAGAGGAGCCTGGGACTGCAAAGAGTCAGACACAGCTCAGCAATTAAGCAACAAGAAAAGGAAGAAAGTACACATGAGGACCACTGGAAGTTTGCTTCTCAAGGAGTAAATGGGTGGAGAGAGATAGGCTGGCAGCTGGAATCTAGGGAAGTTTTCTTTTTTATACTTTTAAAATGGACACCGAAGTATATTTAAATCCTCTTTGGAAGGTGCCTGTAGAGAGAAACAGTGAATTTTAAGAGTGAGAAGTGATCTCTGAGTAAATGAAGAGCATGCCATTCAAAAATAAGATAAGGGAATTAGTTTCAAGCAAGCTTAAATAATTCTGCCCCATTTTAACTGTTTTAAATGGTGATGAAAATATTTTTCAGGCTACATAACATAAATTGTTTTATATATATATATATATATATATATATATATATATATATATGTATGTATTTTAATTTCTAACATAATTTAAATAGAAGAGTTCACTGGCCTGGACCTGTGGGAGGGGGAACGTCAAAGATTGAGGAAGATAGAGATTTTCAATAGTTACTGTGAAGAATGGGAGGAAAAAAATGAATAGGTAAAAATCAAAGAATTATTGTTTATGGTAGGGTGTGGGGAAAGTCTGAGTGTATTGCATGAATTTATAGTTTTACCTAACTGTATGGTCATGTGTAATGGACTAAATATCTGTTTTCCACTCAAAATTCATGTGTTGAAGCCTTAATCTATCATGTGACTATATAGCAGCTAGGACCTTAGAAGACGTGATTACGGTTAAATGATATTCTTACAAAAGAGGAAGAGATCTTTCTCTCTCTACCATGTGAGAATGGAATGAGAAGGTGGCTGCCTCCAAGTCAGCAAGAGAGCTTTCATCAGAAGCCAGACCTTGAACTGGGCTTTACTTCTAGCTTCCAGAGCTATGAGAAAATAGACTTCTGCTGCTTGAGCTACCCAGCCTGTAATGCAGTTGACCCTTGAACAACGTGAAGGTTAGGTGTGCTGACCCCTGGGCTCACAGATGCATGGATAGCTTTACAGTCAGCTCTTTGTGTCCTTGGTCCTACACCCCACCGATTGAGTCAACCGAAGATCATGAAGAACTGTAGTGTGTATTCATTGGGGAAAAAAATAGCTATAAATGGACCTGTGCAGTTCAATGCCATATAACCATTACACAAAATTCAATCACTTAGGTGTAGGAATGAGCAGATTCATGGCTTGATCCAGAGCTGTGATATTGCCACATTGGTACAACAGAAAGATACTGTATAGGTATTTGAGATTGTTGGCAAAAATTTACATGCTGTGGAAATATATACGGATTCTTCATCCTCTGAAATGGCATGAAGATTATCTTAAGTTGAAAAGTCTGAACAAATCCCCATCTAAATTTCTTTTGCTGACACTGAAAGTTCCTCCTCAGAAATATAGGTGCCATACATCCCCTCTCTGGGGGATACACCAGCAAGAAAAGAAGCTAATCATTAGCACCAGGATGAGAGGATACATAAGCAAACATTGTCACAAAGTGTCATAACTTCCATTTGTTTCCCTAAAAGGCCATTTGTTTACTGTCCCCTAGTGAGTTCAAAGAATGTTCAAATTAATGCACAGTTGCACTCATTTTGAGCAGGCGACATAATGCTCAAAATCCAAAAGCATTTGAGCTACATTTCAGCAGTACATGGACAGAGAAATTCAAGATGTACAAGATAGATTAGAAAAAGCAGAGGAACCAGAAATCAAATTGCCAACATCCATTGAATCATAGGGAAAAATAAGGGAATTCCAGAAAAACCTCTACTTCTGCTTCATTGACTACGTGAAAGTCTTTGAATGTGTGGATCACAGCAAACTGGGAAATTCTTAAAGACATGGGCATACCACTCCACCTTACCTCTCTCCTGAGAAACCTGTATGGGGTCAAGAAGCAACAGTTAGAGCCAGACATGGAACAATGGACTGGTTCAAAATTAGGAAAGGAGCACATCAAGGCTATATATTGTCACCTTGCTTATTTAACCTATATGCAGAGTACATCATGTGAAATTCTGGGCTGGATGAATCACAACCTGGAATCAAGACTGCTGGGAGAAATATCAACAACCTCAGATATGCAGATGATACCACTCTTAAGGGAAAAAAGTGAAGAGGAACTAAAGAGCCTCTTGATATGGGTGAAAGAGGAGAGTGAAAAAGATGGCTTAAAACTCAACATTAAAGAAACTAAGGTCATGGCATCTGCTCCCATCACTTCATGGCAAATAGATGGAGAAACAGTGGAAACAGTGACAGACTTCATTTACTTGGGCTCCAAAATCACTGCAGATGGTGACTGCAGCCATGAAATTAAGAGATGTTTGCTCCTTGGAAGGAAAGCTATGACAAACCCAGAGAGCATATTAAAAAGCAGAGACATCACTTTGCCAACAGAGGTCCATATAGTCAAAGCTATGGTTTTTCCAGTAGTCATATATGGGTGTGAGTTGGACCATAAAGAAGGCTGAGTGTCAAAGAATTGATGCTTTCAAATTGTGGTGCTGGAGAAGATTCTTAAGAGTCCCTTGGACAGCAAGGAGATCAAAACAGTCAAATTTTCCTAAAGGAAATCAACCCTGAATATCCATTGGAAGGACTGATCCTGGAGCTGAAGTTCTAATACTTTGGCCACCTGATGGGATGAGCCGGCTCATTGGCAAAGACTCTGATGCTGGGAAAGATTGAGGGCAGGAGGAGAGGGGGACTACAGGGGATGAAATGGTTGGATGGCATCACTGACTCAATAGACATGAGTTTGAGCAAACTCTGGGAGATAGTGAAGGATGGGGAAGGCTGGTGTGCTGCAGTCCATGGGGTCACAAAGAGTCAGACTTCACTTAGCAACTGAACAACAATCTCTAGGTGTTCAGAAAGCCGCTGCTTATGTGCTCTTCTGTATGCACATGACTGAACTTTGTGTTTTTTCCTGTTATTCTCTCTTGTTTGTTAATTTGCAGTCACCCAATTGTTCTGACCTAAAACAGTAGAAGAAAAACATTTTCTCCCAATAGAGACGGGAAAGTGTTGAAAGGGGAATGAGGGAAACATGAATAAGGCATTGTGGCCTTCTTCCTATTCATGAAAGATCTACTTTTTCCCCACACAGTTCCCCATGAAGAAGAGACTCTTACTGCTCTGACAAGGCTTACATGCTTCTTTTATTGTCACAGCAATTGGTATCAAGCAGCTGTGGGGAGCTAAACACAGACCACTCAGACTGCAAAGTGGAGCTACTTGCAAATGACATTGGGAAGTTAAATAGGCAACCAGAATTTTCAGAAGTTTGTTTTAAAGTAGCGTTGCCTGTAAATCAGTTGATAAACATTATGTTTAAAGGGTTATTGGACAATTGCTTTAGCAGAGGTTGAGAATAATCTGCAACTAGTTTAAAAACAAATGATTCAAGGAAGCAAGTAATTATGCTCATAGGTTAAAGTGCGGTAGGAGATTTCAAAGGAGATTCAGAGTCCAGTAGAAAACTGAACCAGTAAGAGATTGGCCAGAATGCCATGCATTTTTATGGTTTTATCAGGGTATTCTGAAAAATGGTTAATTATATATGATAAATATTTATTTTTCTATTTCCATAAGATCTAAGATAAATAAGTGCTGTCAAGCATGTGAAGTGAATGTAGTATCTCTGACCATTATGCTTTTTTGGGTGTCTCTGAGACAAAACCAAATGAGTAGCTTCTCATAGGATTTTGTCTTACTAGATCTTTTTTCTGCCTGCATGAGCTCCATTCTTTGCAGAACATCCCTGAACAACACAAATCACAAATGTCTTCACTTGCTGGCTGAAAACTTAAATTCCTTAAATCTTCCATATCATTATCAGAGGAAAAGATTAATTAATATGTAAATCCTGTCTGAGGGAACATGTTGACGCAAATGTCTTCATATTAAATTGCAACTTGTCAAAACTCATCACATGTAAATGGCTCATTTTACTATAATTTCCTGTTTGGCCATGAAGAAAATTTTCAGGAGGAGGGCTTTGAGCAACTGAAAAAATGTAGTAGAAGTACTGATGTTATGTTGTGAGAAGCTGGAAACATTAATAAAAGCATACCCAAGTTGCAGTGGTGCATTTCCATCTTTCAATAGCAGGATGTGATACAGGAGTTAGAAGGGTGCTGGGTGCTTAAAGCAGGAAGAGGAACGCTGCCCCCGTGGAGCAGCAAGGAGAAGTACAGAGCGGGAAGCTCTTGGTGCAGAAGATATACTTTGGAGACTTTCCAGCTTTATACAGAGCTGCACTAGCAAGGGGGATGTGTAAAAGCTGTTCTGAGGGACTTTTCTCCAAAATAATCGCGCAACTCAGTCTAGTGTAAGCATTACCACTGATTAACACTGCCTGTTAAAAACACCAAAATTTTGCAAGCATAGCCGCATCTAACACAGGAAGTTCTTTTCTTTTTTTTTTTTTTTTTTTTTATTAGTTGGAGGCTAATTACTTCACAACATTTCAGTGGGTTTTGTCATACATTGATATGAATCAGCCATAGATTTACACGTATTCCCCATCCCGATCCCCCCTCCCACCTCCCTCTCCACCCGATTCCTCTGGGTCTTCCCAGTGCACCAGGCCGGAGCACTTGTCTCATGCATCCCACCTGGGCTGGTGATCTGTTTCACCATAGATAGTATACATGCTGTTCTTTTGAAACATCCCACCCTCACCTTCTCCCACAGAGTTCAAAAGTCTGTTCTGTATTTCTGTGTCTCTTTTTCTGTTTTGCATATAGGGTTATCGTTACCATCTTTCTAAATTCCATATATATGTGCTAGTATGCTGTAATGTTCTTTATCTTTCTGGCTTACTTCACTCTGTATAAGGGGCTCCAGCTTCATCCATCTCATTAGGACTGGTTCAAATGAATTCTTTTTGATGGCTGAGTAATATTCCATGGTGTATATGTACCACAGCTTCCTTATCCATTCATCTGCTGATGGGCATCTAGGTTGCTTCCATGTCCTGGCTATTATAAACAGTGCTGCGATGAACATTGGGGTGCACGTGTCTCTTTCAGATCTGGTTTCCTCAGTGTGTATGCCCAGAAGTGGTATTGCTGGGTCATATGGCAGTTCTATTTCCAGTTTTTTAAGGAATCTCCACACTGTTCTCCATAGCGGCTGTACTAGTTTGCAGGAAGTTCTTTTCTTAAAGTATCTATTCCTTCAGTTGCATCTTAGCATGGGTTATCACTTTAGCATAAATGCATCTTAGCATGGGTTATCACTTTAGCATAAATGCGTATGAAATCAGTGTGTCCCCGACATACATTCATTGTCCTTTTTCTATTAACTGTAAGCATAATGCAAAGCTCCAGCTGTGTTAATGTCTTTCATGTTTACATGTCTCTTGTCACCTTAAAAACATTCTTATTTAGATGAGTGCTTTATTGATTACTAGAAAAACTACTCACTACAAACAGTGGAAGTCCTTTTGTATTCCAAATAATTATTTACTCATATTTACTGAGGGCTTAAGACACATTTTTGGCTTCCCTTGTGGCTCAGATGATAAAGAATCTGCCTGCAATGCGGGAGACCTGGGTTGGATCTCTGGGTTGGGAAGATCCCCTGGAGAAGCAAAAGGCTACCTATTCCAGTATTCTGGCCTGGAGAATTCCATGGGCTGTATAGTCCATATAGTCCATGGGGTCACAAAGAGTCGGACACGACTGAGCGACTTTCACTTTCACTATGACACATTTAGCACTGTGGTGTATGTTAGAAGCAGTTAGGAGAAGTATAAGACATCATTCCAAACTGCATGACATATGCTACCTCAGGAGATGATACAAACTTGAAAATGAACAATAATATAACTCAGCTAATAAAACATTCACAAGTGCTGTATAAATGAGAGAAAATCCCCATCCCCACATAACAGCTTATACTCTGCATACACACACATGAATTCTTGCTCCATTAAAAACAGATATAGTTCCCAGAATGTCAAACTGCATACATGCCCATATGTTTGGATACAGCAGACTTCTTGCCTCAAGTGCCTCCCTCACTGTCATCATCTTAATCATATTTATCCTTCAAACCCAACCACATCACTTATTCCTGAAGGCCTTCTGGGGGTGATAGGATGGTTCAGGCACTTCCAGTTTTTCTCTGCAGATACTGTTGGGCCCATGTTATGTGTCCTTAGGCAGTAGTCTTCATTTCCCTCTGAAATAAGAAAGAAGGAAAAAGAAATGTGTATGTCAGTAAGAATATTTGTGAAGTTTGTGACAAGGTAATGAAGTTAAAAATAAGTAGCTTTGGTTTCCTCTGAGTAGGAGCTAGTCCATTTGTTTAAGGAAAAAGGCATAGTACTTTTTAATGTACAAGGAACTCTCCTGGAAGCTTTATGTCTATTATTACATTTAATTATTATAATAATCCTGTGATTAATACTATTATGCCTATAACTATATTATTAAGAACTTATCATCATCCTGATTTTATAGATGAGGGATTTTAAACACAGTAGGCTTATACACCATGTTCAAGATTAATCTGGGTTGCAGATTGTAAACCTGGGCAACAGACTTCCTCAAAAGTGTACCTGTAAAGCATGATAAAGACTTAGAATTTCTGTTGTGGAATTCTAAGAGGAAAGTGATGAAAGCCTCAGAATATTGAAGAGCCAACTCATTAGAAAAGACCTTGATGCTGGGAAAGATTAAAGGCAAAAGGAGACGGGGATGACAGAGAATGAGATAGTTAGATGGCATCACTGACTCAATGGACATGAATCTGAGCAAACTCCAGGAGACAGAGGAAGACAGAGGATCCTGGCGTGGTGCAGTCCAGGAGGTGGCCGTGAGTCGGACACGACCTGGCGATGGAACAGCAACAACAAATGATGTGGCTGAGGCCAGAAGCAAGCAGTAACAGATCTCCTTAGACTTTCTGAAGTTTTTGATGCCCTGTGTATAGCATCAAAGGATGTGCCTGGAGGTGAATAAACAGTTAGGGATTAGTATGTGGGCTGGGAAAAATGAGAGTGAAGGAGACGGCATGAGGTGGTTAGGCAAGGGAGTGAGCAAGGCTGAGTAAGCGTGCAAAGAGACTGACTGTAGCTAGGAAGTTTAACACGGTGGACGGAACACACTTGTTTATCTCTACTCCCAAGAGCCGCTAAAAGAAATAAAATATGACCTTACAAAGATCAAAAGGAGAAGATACAGCAGAGAAAGAGATGTCAAGACTTTGGGAAGATGAAAAATGAGTGTAGAATTGAGTTAGTAGAACCAGACAAAGCCAAACTTAAATCCCAAGAAGGAGGTCAGAGTGAACCAGAGGTAAACCCAGTCTCACTACCAGCTTCCCTCATCGAGAAGACGGAGGGGTTGCTGAGGAATTCTGACATAGTTTTGGATGATAGGATTATGAGCATTTTCAAAGTTTCTGTGATGATCAATCATTACTTTCCTTAAAGGATAAAGAAAATTTCCAGAACAAGATTTCAAAGGTGGGATGGTTTTAGACGGTGGCAAAATTCAGGCAGTAATAATGAGAGCAGGCTGTGGAATGGGGACAGGGTGCCTTCAGTTCAGTTCAGTTCAGTCGCTCAGTCGTGTCCGGCTCTTTGCGACCCCGTGAATCTCAGCACGCCAGGCCTCCCTGTCCATCACCAACTCCTGGAGTCCACCCAAACCCATGTACATCGAGTCGGTGATGCCATCCAGCCATCTCATCCTCTGTCGTCCCCTTCTCCTCCTGCCTTCAATCTTTCCCAGCATCAGGGTCATTTCCCATGAGTCAGCTCTTCACATCAAGTGGCCAAAGTATTGGAGCTTCAGCTTCAGCATCAGTCCTTCCAACGAACACTCAGGACTGATCTCCTTTAGGATGGACTGGTTGGATCTCCTTGCTGCCCAAGGGACTCTCAAGAGTCTTCTCTAGCACCACAGTTCAAAAGCATCAATTCTTTGGTGCTCAGCTTTCTTTATAGTCCAACTCTCACATGCATACATGACCACTGGAAAAACCATAGCCTAGACTAGACAGACCCTTGTTGGCAAAGTAATGTCTCTGCATTTTAATCACCATCTGCAGTGATTTGGGAGCCCCCCAAAAATAAAGTCTGACACTGTTCCCACTGTTTCCCCATCTATTTGCCATGAAGTGATGGGACCAGATGCCATGATCTTAGTTTTGTGAATACTGAGTTTTAAGCCAACTTTTTCACTCTCCTCTTTCACTCTCATCAAGAGGCTCTTTAGTTCTTCTTCACTTTCTGCCATAAGGGTGTTGTCGTCTGCATATCTGAGATTATTGATATTTCTTCCAGCAATCTTGATTCCAGCTTGTGCTTCATCCAGCCCAGCGTTTCTCATGATGTACTCTGCATATAAGTTAAATAAGCACGGTGACAATATACAGCCTTGACATACTCCTTTTCCTATTGGGAACCAGTCTGTTGTTCCATGTCCAGTTCTAACTGTTGCTTCCTGACCTGCATACAGATTTCTTAAGAGGCAGGTCAGGTGTGCCTTAAACTTGAATAATTCAGGGAATGTAGCACATTATCAACATGTACATTAAAACTGATCAAGACAATGGTAGAACAGAAAGCTTGTGAGAAAATAAGTCTGGGAGATGGAGAGTGGGAAGGCGACTGATAGCTGATGAAGCACAGACCCGCAAACCATCACTTTTGTTATTTCTGAAGTTATCCCTGTTTTGGATAATGAAACATTTACTATTTAACAAAAGGAGCAAATGCCGTTCCTAAACAATGTAAAGAACTGGGCTGCAAAGCTGTCTCCTTGGTACTTTTTGGCAAGCCCTAAGGAGGTCTCCCCACACAAACTCCAAACCAGCTCCTATGTATTTTTAAGCGTTCACATACGTGAAGAGACTGAAAAGCAGTATCTGGCTTCCCATGTGCACCTGAGGCTTGCTCCAGCACTTGCCTTTCCAAGGAAGGCATTCTAGTATTACAGTTTCATCCCTGTGTTTCATCACATTGGATTATCCTCATCAAGAAACATGAAAGTGGACAGGGACATGAAACAATACATTCCTGAGTATACCAAGTGAACCAACACTTTTATACAAGAAGAAACACTAAAAGGAAACATGTCTTCACTTGACAATGCATCTGTAAACTTGCATAATCTCTGGATAATTCAAGAAGAAACACACACCTCTTAAACCCGAGTTTCAAGGACACCATTAGCTCGCTTCACTCATAACTTACTCAGCTTTTCATGTTCTCACTCTTTCTACAAATACTTTCACAACTTCCACTTTCACCAAAGGGTACCTCCTTACCAGACCTCTCATAGCTTACTCCTCTTTTCACTTAAGGGCTTGTAGCACAAGCCATCTTCTGTATGTATAACCGATGTTTTAGTCTAGTTTAGTTAACAAGAATGCATTGCAATATAGTTTTCAGGGCCATGCTATACACCGAGAGGCTTATCAGAATTTTATTAATGCAGACAATGGTAAACAAGGGGATGGAGAAGCAAAGTGAAATAGAAGTATTTAGAAGTAAAATGAATATCGTCCTGCTTTTATTAGGGAATAACTGACTAATTATTGATTAGTAAGTTGGCTGTTTATGAAACTACTAAATAAGGCGTATGCGTGCTAAGTCACTTTAGTCATGTCCAGTTCTTTGGGACCCCATGGACTGCAGCCTGCCAGGCCTCTCTGTCCACGTGATTCTCCAGGCAACAATGCTGTAGTAGGTTGCCATTTCCTTCTCCAGGGAATCTTCCCGACCCAGGGATTGAAGCCTCGTTTCACATGTCTCCTGCATTAACAAGCGAGTTCTTTACCACTAGCACCACCTGGGAAGCTGAAAACAAGTGACACTAACTCCATGCACTTTAGCAAATACCTGTAGTTTCTTTAATCTGACCTATTTCCTTTCATACATCTATATCTACTTTGACCTCAGAATGTGCCTTTATTTAGGTTATGAAATATATGTGTGTTTAGATGCTTCTAATTGAATTAGTGGTGGACTCCAGCTTTGAAGTGGCTTTCCCCAAGTTAGTGTGATGACTTATGTAATGTTGGTATCCACTTCATCTATTGACCATGAATATGATGAGGACTCAAATCAAACTTTTAGAGTCAGTATTGAAATTTCAATAACATGGGTGATGCTGAATGTCATTTTTCTAAAATGCATTTAATGCCTTGTTAAAAGATGCTATGAGGATGTTTGCAAACTTTACAACTATGTAAAATTACTAAAACTGTTGACTATTTTTTTTAGCAGTTGTTTGTCTTTAAGCTAGGTGGGACAGACCTATAACCTGTGTCTTATGATCAATGAGCATTACAGTATCTATAAAACAGCAGAATATTCCATGGATTTAATCAGATTGTGTGTGCCTTCCCTCTGCTACCTTCTAGCTTTTTAAAAGATATCTTTGTCTCATTTCTCTCAGTGTATAACTTCAAGACATCTCAAGAGCTGCTGTTGCTAAGTCGCTTCAGTAGTGACCGACTCTGCGAGACCCCATAGATGGCAGCCCACCAGGCTCCGCCGTCCCTGGGATTCTCCAAGCAAGAACACTGGAGTGGGTTCCTTCTCCAATGCAGGAAAGTGAAAAGTGAAAGTGAAGTCAGCCGCTCAGTCGTGTCGGACTCTTAACGATCCCGTGGACTGCAGACTACCAGGCTCCTCCGTCCATGGGATTTTCCAGGCAAGAGTACTGGAGTGGGGTTACCATTTCCTTCTCCATCTCAAGAGTTAGAATCTTATTAACAAAATACTTGATAGATAACTCTTATTTTAATGCTGAGACTGTGTTTAAAAAAAAAAAAGAATAAAGCAAAACCCTAGAAGAGATAATAAGGAAAACTAAAGCAAATGTGTATACTATGAGAAAGTAGAGAGACAATTCCATTTAAGGAGGTATTAAGGGAATGAGTTAGTGGAAGCAGGAACAACAGGACCGCACTGAGGAGGATCTGGAAATGAATCGTGAAAGTTCAGTTTCTATTGTTGGCTCAAGTAATGAGGCGACGTCAGTCAAGGGGCACTTGGAAAGCAGGATGGTCAGCTTTTCCTGGGAACTGAATTTTTCTCTTTGGTTATCCAGCTAAGTCAGGAATGCACACATAAACTTGTGACAAGTGTTCAAAGTTGTATTACTCAGCTGCTTCCCAACATTAGGAAAAAGTCTTGTTCAATCCAGACAGTTGGGGGACTAGTAACCCCTTGCAGTCTTCAGAGATTATGCCATTATTTTTCTGCCACTGTGATTCACACACATCAGAGGCTCAAAATAGTTCATAAGAGTTTTATACAGACAGATTAGGAAGACCTGTGAGAAACAGAGTAATCATATCTTGGTAGAAGGCAAGAAGGCACTGTCTTCTTGATTATTCATTGAGGTTACTCTTTAGCTAGTTCTAGTTTTAGAATCAAAAATTGGAACAATACTACTTCCTGCCTTTGATCCATTTGTCTATTTATACTATCTATTTCTTTATGCTTTAAGTACCCTGTAGGTTCATCATTTCCCCCTTTTTTACCATGATCTTTCACCACAGAAAATGGGTCTGCATTCTTTTACATAGGGAGACTGGTATATTTTTGAGCTTTTTACTTGGAAATAATTTAAGGCTCAATAGGAGCTGTAAAATTAGTATAGAGTCTTATGCACCTTTCACCCAGCTTTCCCACATGGTGACATCTTATACAACAGAATTTAGTACAATATCAAAAGAAAGAAATTAATATTGGTACATTCCTGTTAAACCAGATTACAGACTTTATTCCGTTTTTACTGCTTTTTAAAATTTTGATTTTTATGTGCCTGTGGGTATAGTTATGTGCAATTTTATTGCATGTATAACACATGTAACCACCCAGACAATCAAGATATATAGCTGCTCTAGCACTACAAAGAGCTCCTTCATAGTAGCTCTTTGTATTCTCACCTACCTCCACCCACTCCAAGTTCCTGTCTCTGAGCAACCACTAAGGTGTTCTCCATCTCTGTGATGTGGACTAGTATGTTAAGCATTTTTTATGTGTCTATTTACCATCCATATTATCCCTGTGATGAAATATCCATTCATGTATTTTACCTATTTTACAACAGAATTGTTTAGGGTTGTTGTCTTCATTCTACTCTTGAGTTTGGAGAGTTATTTATCTAGTCTAGTATATAAAAATACACTGAATATGGGGTTTGCAAATATTTCCTCCCAGCTGTGCAGTTTATCTTTTCATCCTCCTAAGAAGCTAGAGCAAAAGTTTTTTATTTTGAGTAGGTCCAACTTATGATTATTTTCTTATATGGATCATGCATTTGATTTCATGTCTAAGAAATCTTTGCCCTCAGTCCAAGAGATGTTCTTCTGCTTTTTTTTTAATCTAAAAGTTTCATAGTATTGCTTTACATTTAAATCCATAACACACTTGGGATTGATGTTGATACATAATATGAAGTATAAGTCAAATTTCATATTTTTTGTCTATGATATTCGGTTGTTTCAGTACTATTTACTGGACGACTATCCCTTCACTGAATTGCTTTTGAACCTTCATCAAATAAATTTATTCTTTCATTGAAAACCCTTTTTTATATTTCCAGTTTGACCCTCTGTTTTTAGTTCTATACTTATTTAGAGTTTCTGTGTCTTTGTAAGAAATTTCACATTTGTCATGATTCTTTTTTTTTTTTTTCTATCTCTGGTAATTCTTTATGTTTAGAAGTCTTCTTTGCCTGATAGTGATAACACCATATCAACTGACTTAATCTTCTGTTTATGTGATATATCTTTTTTATCCTTTTGCTTTTCATGTTTATGTCATTATATTAAAGTATATGGATTGTAGAAAGCATAAACCTGGCTATTGACATTCTTATATACAGTCTGTCAATCTCTGTCTTTTTACTGGTGCGATTAACCCATTTAAACTTAACATATGTATTGTTGTTTTTGGATTTACCATATTGTTATTTATTTTCTGTTATTTCATCTTCTTTTTGTTCTCTTTTTCCTACTTACAAACCATTTTATTTTTTCTAATGATATTAGCTATATTTGTTTGTACAATTTTTTAAAATAATTGTTCTATGAATTCCAGTATCCATTACTATCTTATCACAGTCTGCTTAGACTTGATATGATACTAAAAAAAAAAACCCTTATCATAGAAAAAAGTGCATTAATCTCCCCCATTCTGTATTCTCTTTTCATTTATTTTATCTTTATGTATGTAAATCCCACAATATAATATTATATTTTATTTAAATAATTGCTTGTCTTTCAAAAACAGCCACCTGTTGCTCCTGAGGTTAAGTCTGTGGTGAGTGCAGTTGAGAGATTAGAGTGCCTTTCCCCAAGCCTTGATTTGTAGGATGGTACTCTATCGTGGACAAAGAAGCCTGAGAATATTGGGATCTGATTATCCTTTCAACTCATGCAGTCATGGTTACATACCAGAAGAGACAAGCCAAAATGATGGGCCACTTCCCCCACCAACACCAAGTATTTAGCTTCTAGATGAGCGTGTCACTCAGAGAGAAGCTCACCATTGTCCCCACTCTCCCAGCTCCAGAGCCAGGGCTCGGAAATTTTCCTGAATGGAGAAGCATGTCATAAAACAGGTAACTCCTAGTATCTTCCCTGCAAAACTGACTTCATTTACAACAGAGCATGCACAGGTTTAAGCTAAAAGGAAGAACAGTGAAGGTCATGATGAAAGGCAATGGGAAAGAGATTCAAAACACAGAATAAACTGCAGGTTGGCTAGTTTTCAGGAGACAACCAGGGAATAAGACATCTCCTTATACTACCTTGTTTAACTTTTATCACAATTATATCTTTATGCATAGTATGTTTTCTAACATAGTCTTGTAATTACAATTTTCTGATTTGTCTTTTAAATCATGTAGAAAATTTTAAAAAGTGTTGCAAACCAGATGGCTTTTAATTTTATCTACATCCTTACCTTTACCAATGTTCTTTATTTCCTCATGTGACTTTGAGCTGTTGTCTAGTGTTCTTTCATCAAGACGTAAAGCTTCCTTTAGCATTTCTTGTAAAGTCTGGTCTAAAAGCAAAGAACTCTCAACTTAAAGAACCTGGGGATGTCTTAATTTCTTTGCCATTTTTGAAGGATAGTTTTGACAAATATGGAATTCTTGCTTGACAACTTTTTATAAAAACAATTTTAAACATGTCATTTCACTGCCTGTTAGCCTCCATGGTTTCTGATGAGAAGTTGGGCATTAATTTCATTGAAAATTGCTTATACATGATCAGTTACTTCTCTCTGCTTTCAACATGTTCTGTTTGCCTTTCATTTGATTTAAATGTCTTAGTGTTGATCTCTGCATTTATCCTACTTGGAGTTTGTTGAGATTTTTTTTTAATGTGTAGATTCATATGTTTCCTCAAATATGGGATATTTTCAGCCAGTGTTTCTTCCAGTGCTAAGTCACTGCAGTCATGTCCAACTCTTGCCCCATGAACTGCCCACCAGGTTCCTCTGTCCTTGAATACTGGAGAGGGTTGGCATACCCTCCTGTAGGGGATCTTCCTGATCCAGGAATTGAATCCATGTCTCTTATGTCTCCTGCATTAGCAGGCAGGTTCTTTACCACTGAGCCACAAGGGAAGTCTTATTTCTTCATATATATATATGAAGAAATATATTTCTTCACATATATATATATATGTATATATATATATGTATATATATATATTTCTTCACACACACACACACACACATATATATATATATTCCTCCACTTTTATCTCTCTTCATCTAGTACTTCCACAAAGCATATGCTGATTTGCTTAATGGTGTCCTGCAAGTCCCTCAGATCCTGTTCACTTTTCTTCATTCTTTTTCTTTCTGGTCCTAAGACTGGATAATTTTAGTTGTCTTATTTTCAAGTTCACAGAGCCTTTGTACCTGCTCAAACCTATTATTGAATCCCTTGGAAATTTTTAAATTTTATTTTAGTTACTGTATGTTTATCTTGAGTTTTATTTGGTCCCTTTGTAAGATTTCTATTTATTGATATTCTCCTTTTGCTCACATACCACTTTTAAGATTTCTTTTAGTTCTTTGTCTGTGGTTTTCTCCATCACTTTTAGTATATTTAATGCAGTTGATTTAACTCTTTATCTAGTAAGTCGAATGTTGGGTTTCCTCAGGGCCGGATCTATCAACTTATCATTTTCCTCTGAATGGGTCATACTTTATGTTTCTTTGTATGTCTTGTGAGTTTCTTTTTTTCTTTAAAATTAGGCATTTTGAATATTAACATGTGAAAATGTTGGAAATCAAATTCTTTCTCTATCCCAGTGTTCTCTGTTGTTAATTACTGAATGCTGCAGGCATCCAATTGTTTGGTGACATTTCCAAACTACTTTTGCACAGACTATATTTGGTGTCGTGTTTGGACACTAGAGTTTGCTCATTATTTCAGCTGTCAGTCAGTAACCTGGCAGATTTCTTTGTTGGAACCAGGATGATGATGACAAATACTACTGTCTCATTCTTGGCAGCTCTGAGCTTGGTTACTGCCTCCCCTCTGCCCGAGCCTCTTCTGCGAGCAGAGAACAGAGCCCAGAGCACACAGGTCTGTCAGCGCAGTGAGCCTGTTCTGATCGTGTGTCTGGCTCTGGGTCCTGCTCCTGCCTCAGGAAATGAGCTGGCTCTTCTGAATATTTGCCTTTCCTTCTGCCCAGAATTCTTTCCCAAAATAATCATAAAGCTCACCTTCTTACTTCCTCCTGATCTCTGCTCATTCGTCTCTTCAGAGACAACTTCCTTATTACAGAAATCCCCATCTGGTCAGCCTTCATTACTTCGCCTTGCTTTGCATTTCATGATAGCTCTTATCACTTTTTAACATATAACCATTCTTTATTGCTTTCTTCATCCACTTTAATGTAAACCCTATAACAGCAATACTTTTGCTTTTCACGGCTGTATCACCAGTGTCTAGAATAGTTTCCAACATGTGAGGATCCCTCAATAATTACTTTAAATGAAAAAATTAATAGAAAAAGCATCATTCATTAATGATAATATTAATTTCTCTCAGCTATCCATATCACTTATTTATTCTTGCTGAGACATGGTAGAAAAAAGAGAACTAAGAATTTTTAAGAAAATGAAATTCTTGAAAAATTGAACTTGTATATTAGAAAATTTGAAAAATAAATAACTTGATGCATATTTTCTGTTTTACATTTTCATGCACTTTTCTTATTTTTAAAATAATTAATTGTTCAAAGTAAAACAAAATTACTTCATGTTTAAATTTTTGTAAGAATTTTTCCTGAAACATAATATATGTGTGCACTTATTTGATCACATTATATGTCATGAAGAGAATTGTTACATTCAAATTTGGTCATAACCACATATCTGTCATATGTAGTGTATTTAGTTTTCTTTAACCCTACCTTAAACCAACTCTCTCTGTGATTTTTAACTTATCCTTGTTCTAAGTACCAATACTTCTGAAATCACAACTTTGATTGTTAGCTGTAGCTTTTAAATATACAACAGGCCAAGTGTGTGACTGTGAAACAGAAGCCTGTCTGTGTCTGCCCAAACCCTGCCGCGTGCCCTCAGCGCAGCGGCGTTCGGCACGAGTGATGGAGAATGGTGATGGGTTACAGCATCAGATGAGCACCAGGGCCTCAGCAACGCTCCCTGAGGCTCAGATTGTTTGTTTACAAAATTAGAGGACAAAACAGGTGCTCTCCAAGTGCTTATCCTTCTCACAGCCTTCCTTCTAGGAGTGATGGCTGGATCTAGAGAAACTTCTCAGGAAAGCGAACCTTGTTTCCTGGTACCCCAACTCACTCATGGGTAAGTAAATGACTCTACAGGACCTTTTCTCAACCCTACATCCTAGACACTGAGAAAACAGGGGCTTTGTTATGGAATTCCAACCATATCACATAAGTATTAAGTACATCTGCATTTACCATATGACACAACAATTCAAAGCAATTAGCTATTCTTCCTGTAATATACCTCATTTCTCTGGAAATTTTCTTATACTTTTTTTGAGGGAGTTGAATTATCTGAATGAATAGCTTTCATTTTTCCTTCCATGTAGGGACCAGATTTTAGTAAAGTGTTCTCAACTAGAACTTTCCTGAGGACCACACCCAGAACAAGAAGCCCACAAAGAGCATTTCACATGCATCAGAAAATTTGCTAAATACCATCTGGACGAGGACGCTGTTTCCAAGGCTTATGCATGTTAGGGGAGACATGATCAAACACAAGCACGTCACAGGCAGTGTGAAGTTTTCATAGAAAAACTAGCATCATGAATCACCACCAAATGTACAGTCAGCAAGTGGTACCTGCAGCTGGTTTCCCCTTCACGCCAGGAAATCCCAGACCCACTGTCTCCTTCCACACGGATGGCCTGCTGCCCTGGACATCTGTCTTTAGCCACCGCGGCAGCTGCAATGGCAGACTGCGAGCTGATTCCCCTCGCTCCAGAAGCGCCGGCATCAGACCTGTGGCGAGGAAGGTGGCCTGGAGGCACAGGCCTCCAGTATCCAGTGTTTGCTGCTCCGCCCACCACAGAACGGCCTCTGGGTAGTCCTCCGTGAATGTGGTAGGGTACTGTATAACAATTCATAGGCGGGGGTTTAGGGGGGAAGCTAATTCCTTGGATAAAGCTTCATTTCTCTTCATTTTTTCTCTCAGAACTTTCCACCACTTGCTCTCAGGAGCTTACCGCCACGGTGTTTTATCAAATTAATTCTAAAAGCTGTTTAGTGACAGCTAAACCACACATTCGTACACCCTTCCTATTTTATATGCTATGTAAACTGTTACACTATTATTTGATGTACACACCTTTCTATTTTTGCAAATGTGAACTAATCTTCACAATATTTCTTTGTGGAGAGCAGCTATCATCAACTCCTTTTATAATATAAAGTTTATAAAAGAATACTACAAGGGCCAAGCTAACTGTGGGGAACCTTGGTTTTCATTGGTGTCCTTTTGCCCCATGAGCATAATTACCATTTATTTCTGGAAAAAAAATGATAAAGCGTGAAATGTAAAAATATATTCATAGGGAAAACAGGAGCACACATTTGAAGGAAAACTGTCCTAGGAGTTCTGGTTACCCAATTCTGTGGCTGCGACCTAGGGAAAGATGAGCAAGTGGGATGTGGACCTTTCATCAGTCCCTTAGTTTTCTAATCAGTTAGTTGAGCCATTTTTAGTTATGTTTTAGAAACTTAATTCAAATTGCCTTAATTCAAACATGTTTTAGAAACTTAATTCAAACTTAATTTAATGCAAATGATAAAGAAGTAATTTATTGAACTGCATTAAAGAAACATGAGCAGTTTCAGGTCAGTCAGGGTAGATTCAGGAATCCAGATATCATTTTCAGGAGGCTCTCTCTCTTTATGTCTCTGTCCATCTCTGTCTCCTTTCACACGTATACACTTTTCCCATGTACCCCGTCTCCCCGCAGTTGCCAACAGCAACTAAAGGTTACATAATCCTGCATCTTTCACAAGGCCGTCGGAAAAGCAATTTATCTTTTTTCATACATAGATTCTTACATAGATAACATTCCTGGACTTTTGTTGTTTGGCTCAGCATAGAATCTCGGCAACATAGAACATGGTGCGTAACCAACCCACCCCTTGAATGAAGGAGATAGTGGATATTATCCATCTTCACCTCAACCACACACACTGAAACTAGGGAAGGGAAACATCCTCCAAAAACCACCAGAAGAAGAGGGAGACGTGAGCACCTGGCTTGTGTCCACCAGCCCCTGAGGGTCAGTGTGGTGTCCTCAAGAAGCTGCGACTCCAGAGGGGGAATGCCAAACCTCACAGGGTGCTGGGTGGACTGTGGAGAATTACAGAGAGCAGAGCACTGCCGTCTGTAATTCAGGATTTTTACCTTCACACTTTTGAACTTGTCCCTCAAAATGCGCAGCCTCATTCTGAAACTGTCCCGAGCACTCTGGATGGTGCTGTGAGCGCCCCAGAGATGGTGCTGAGCGGGGACCACGTTCCGAGACGGACGGGGGTGGTGGTCCCCCTCGGGGCGGCCGAGGGCAGGACCGCCTGCCAGGGGGCCGGTCAGAGACGGGCCTGCAGGCGGGGGCAGCGGTGGGAGCCCGAGGCGGGTGTCCCTGCCCGGACGATCACCAGGGCTGCTGCTCGGAAGCCACTTTGGGAGCAGAAGGAAAAAACCTTTGTCCCCTTCCTCCCTACCCCCCGTCTAAACTGGGGTTTAGTTTTAAATCCTTTACTCAGGGGGCAAAACCCACCACCACAACAGAGCATTTCTTGGCAGCTAGAAAGTCCGGTTCACAGGTGAGCTACAGGCGGCCCGTGGTGTGCTCCTGGGGAATTAATACCTGCTTTTGGATAATAAGATACGAGATACTAGCAACTGATCTCAGAACTGCTGAACATTCTTTTGCAGAGTTGAGTTTCTTAAAGTTCTTCATCTTTTATTTAGCCTTATTATACCATGATGGGGCTTCCCCGGTGGCTCAGTGGTAAAGATTTGCCTGCAATGCAGGAGCCCCAGGAGATGCAGGTTCTATCCCTGGGTCAGGAAGATCCCCTGGAGGGAGGCATGGCAACCCACTCCAGTATTCTTGCCAGGAGAATCCTGCGGACAGAGGATCCTGGCGGGCCGTAGTCACAAAGACTTGGACACGACTGAGGCAACTGAGCATGCATGCCAGCTGGCATTATACCATGATAAGTAAACGCAAGGGCCTGGCAAAGGCTGATACCATGGTTATTTTTAAATACTATGCATTTTATTGATATCTAATTGATATATAGATACAGAGCTCAAAGACTATTTCTATGTATTGCACTCCACAAGAATCAAATTCATTCCATTAATCACTCACTCAGTTAGTATTTCTGTATCCTCTCTCAGCAAAAGATAAAATAAAAAGAAAAATTTTAACTTATATTTCTGATCTGATTGCCATCTAGTGGAGAAAAGAAGTATGTAAATAAATGTTTAGAAAGCAATTATAACAGGAATAGTTGCAAAACATTATCTGGAGAAGTCCAAGGGAAAAAGCTGCCTTTGCCAGAAGGATTTGAGTAAAGCTTTACTGAAGATTTTATTTGATCTAAATGAAGAGAAAATGTGAAAGTTACTCAGTCATGTCCAACTCATTGTGACCTCGTGGACCGCAGCACACCAGGCCTCCCTGTCCATGACCAACTCCTGGAGTTTACTCAAATTCTTGTCCATTGAGTTGGTGATGCCATCCAACCATCTCATCCTCTGTCATCCCCTTTTCAGATGAGTCAGCTCTTCTCATCAAGCGGCCAAAGTATTGGAGTTTCAGTTTCAGCACCAGTCCTTGCAATGAATATTCACGACTGATTTCCTTTAGGATGGACTGGTTGGATCTCCTTGCACTCCAAGGGACTCTCGAGTCTTCTCCAACACCACACTTCAAAAGCATGAATTTTTTGGCACTCAGCTTTCTTTATAGTTCAACTCTCACATCCATACATGGCCACTGGAAAAACCATAGCCTTGACTAGATGGACCTCTGTTGGCAAAGTAATGTCTCTGCTTTTTAATATGCTGTCTAGGCTGGTCATAACTTTTCTTCCCAGGAGTAAGCGTCTTTTAATTTCATGGCTGCAATCACCATCTGCCGTGATTTTGGAGCCCCAAACAATAAAGTCTGTCACTGTTTTCATTATTTCCCCATCTATTTGCCATGAAGTAATGGGACCAGATGCCATGATCTTAGTTTTCTGAATGTTGAGCTTTAAGACAACTTTTTCACTCCCCTCTTTCACTTTCATCAAGAGGTTCTTTAGTTCTTCTTCACTTTCTGCCATAAGGATGGTGTCATCTGCATATCTGAGGTTACTGATATTTCTCCTGGCAAACTTGATTCCAGCTTGTGCTTCAATCAGCCAGGTACTTCTCATGATGTACTCTGCATATAAGTTAAATAAGCAGGGTGACAATATATATAGCCTTGACGTATGCCTTTCCCAATTTGGAACCAGTCTGTTGTTCCATGTCCGGTTTTAACTGTTGCTTCCTGACCTGCATACAGGTTTCTCAAGAGGCAGATCAGGTGGTCTGGTATTCCCATCTCTTGAAGAATTTTCCAGCTTATTGTGGTCCACACAGTCAAAGGCTTTGGCATAGTCAATAAAGCAGAAGTAGATATCTTTCTGGAACTCTCTTGCTTTTTCCATGATCCAGCGGATGTTGGCAATTTGATCTCTGGCTCCTCTGCCTTTTCTAATTCCAGCTTTAACATCTGGAAGTTCACAGTTCACGTACTGTTGAAGCCTGGTTTGGAGAATTTTGAGCATTACTTTGCTAGCGTGTGAGATGAGTGTAATTGTGTGGTAGTTTGAGCATTATTTGGCATTGCCTTTCTTTGAGATTGGAATGAAAACTGACCTTTTCCAGGCCTGTGGCTACTGCTGAGTTTTCTAAATTTGCTGGCATATTGAGTGCAACACTTTCACAGCATCATCTTTTAGGATTTAAAATAGCTCAACTGGAATTCCATCACCTCCACTAGC
The DNA here is from genome assembly GCF_019320065.1 of Cervus canadensis. NCBI lineage: Eukaryota > Metazoa > Chordata > Mammalia > Artiodactyla > Cervidae > Cervus > Cervus canadensis. The sequence continues at coordinate 1,705,307 of NC_057389.1, forward strand.
TTTGTTTGTAGTGATGCTTCCTAAGGTCCACTTGACTGTATTCCAGGATGTCTGGCTCTAGGTGAGTGATCACACCATCATGATTATCTGGGTCGTGAAGATCTTTTTTGTATAGTTCTTCTGTGTATGGTAATCATGTTTCAAAGTGAAATATGAAATCAAATTTCAAAGCACTAGCTAGGAAATTATGATTGTGTATTTTACAAAGTAAATGAAGAAATAAGGTTACCAGGTCTTAAAAATGTGCAGGTTAAATGACAGATGAACATTTTTGAAAATACATTTAATGGATTAAAAGAATATTTTAAATGCTTGATATGTACTTCATAAATACGTAGTTTTCTCCCAAAGTTTGATACGATCTTTTCCTAGATAATGTGAATTAAAATCAGATTATAACTTAGTTTATGCTTACTTTTGTAGCCTCTGTTCCTTCTCAGTCACCATTATTTTCCTTGCTTTATTCTCCAGAGCTTTGTGGCAAGCAGAGAAGCAAGGTTCCATTGCCTAATTGTTATCATTTAAGAAATTGTTACTAAGTAAATAACGTTTTCACCTCATTTGCTGAAAGTTGTTATGTCATAGGCATTATGCTATGTAATGTACAGATATTAAATTATTAATTCTCTTTAAATGCCTCCCCGGTGGTGCGGTGGTAAGGAATCCGCTTGTGAATGCAGGAGATGCATGAAACGCAAGTTCAATGCCTGAGTCGGGAAGATCCCCTGAGCAGGAAATGGCACCCACTCCAGTGTTCTCGCCTGGGAAATCCCGTGGACAAAGAAGCCCGGTGGCCTGCAGTGAAATGAGTCAGACAGGACGTAGAGAGTAAACAGCAGCAACGACAGAAGTGCTGTGAGTAAGGTAGCATTCACGGCCTATTTTTTAGTAAAGAGACCAGAGTTCATCGACTTTAACGAAGGACCCCATAGCTGGGGGGGGTGGCGTCATCGCCCTAGCGAGGCTCTCTAACTTCGGGTGGTTTAAACACTAGGAGTCAAGGAATCGGAAGCTGCAGAGCAAACGCTCTGAGAGGATTTTGCCTTTCTGTGCTTCTGCTCGCGGCGAGCCCCCAGACTGGCCCTCAGCACGCTCGGGGCCCGCGCGGTCACAGGAGTGCAGTCCCGGCCCCTCGCACCTCCGGGGGCCCGGCCGAGGCTGACGCGGTGACCGGCAGCCTCAGGGCCGGCTTGCTGTGCCGTCTGCGGGGCCGTCCCCAGGACGGCTGAGCCGGACGACTCCGTTCTCAGACCGGCCGAGGCATCCTCTCAAAGGATCCGAAGGCCTCCTCTCAAAGAACTTCTGACTGGAGAGGGTCACAGATGTGGACTATTCGTCGTGAATAAACTGAAAACCCCAAAACGAATCAAAACAGAACAGAACATTTGTTTTGACATGACTGTTTTAAATCTTTCTTAACTTAAGAAGAATAAGTGTGTTCTCCCAAATGTTTTTCCCAGTTCATAAGATGCTTCAGTTTCATAATAAGTTTTCATGCTTATTTTCCCCAAACATCTAAAGACATGACTAAAACTAATATCATGCAAAAATATTTTTGGTGAATCACAAATCAACATAGATCCCAGATAACCAAATACTAACCTACCCTTCCATAGATCGAGTGTATTCCTGAATATGGAAGCCAGGGCATCTCGGTTGTTTATAAGCCTTTTCAATAGCTTATTCATTTCTTCTAAATGATCTGTATATATGAGCCCCAAATGATCCTTCTAAAACACTAAAGAAATTGAGAAAACATAAGTTCACCTCATTCCTAAGAACCTTTATTAACATGCAGTAAGATTAAACACCCTATGAACTTGCTTATATGTGGCATCTTTAAAAAGCCCCAAACTCTTGAAAGATCAGATTTGTGGTTACCAGTGAGAAGTGGACTATTTCCTGCTGCATCAGTAAACAGAGGATATCACAGTCATGTGAGTTGGTGAGCCCCGAGGAAACTCAGGATGTGGAAACACAGGATCCCAGCCTCAGATAGGTGACGCACATCTCAAAGGAATGGTTTCAGTGAGCCAGAGTCCTGCGTGTTCCCACACAAAGAAAAGTGCTAAATTCCTTAATGTGGGATATCTGAATTTCTTTAATTAACAATAATCTTTTGATGTTCAGACTACCTGTCCTTTGTCGCAAAACTTCCATGTGATCTGTCTCCTCCCCTCGCCCCCTCAGAGCAGTTCTCTCAGGTTACCCAGGATGCTGCCCCCAGGCTTTAAGTCCTAAAAATTCCCACTGAATAAAACATAACTCTCAGCTCTTAGGTTGTGAATATTTTTTAAGTCCACACCAGAGATGGGGAGTGGAGGGAGGGAGCACTGCATGAAAGTAAAATGCACAACCTTCTCCTTTACAAGCACCAGAGATGGAATGCAGAACACGGTGACCTGAAAGTTCAGAGAGTAGATGCTGAGAGTTTTTATCACAAGGAAAAAACATTTTCTTCCTTTTTATATCTATAAGAAATGATGGAAGCTAACTAAACATATTCCGGTAATTATTTCACAATATATGTAAGTACAGTCATTGTGTTATACACTTTAAACTTAAAAGTGCTGTATATAAATTATATCTTAAGAGCAGTGGAAAAAAATTAAACACAGTTTTTATCAAGTCTCTGATACATAAAGAGTTGATGGCAGATCTGCCAATTAGGTACTGGGTTATACACAATACGACGGTTTACCTGGTTTAATAAGATACATGATAAAAATAATAATAGCACCAGTGAGGTAACAGCTGGCAGCTCTCATTACACCTCCCACTCTTATACTGGGTGTTGCAACCTGAAGCTAAACTCTTGAATGTTCCCCCGCTTCCTTATTTAGTTGAGCACCCACCAAGTGTTGGATAGGAATGGTAAACAGTCAGCGGAGTCTGATGGCAAGAGCTCTGGGAGGACAGCTATGAGAAGTGGAGGTCCAGGTCAGGTCTGGCGGACTTGCTCTACGACATTGGGCAGACAGCAGGCCTCTCTGTACCTCAGTTCAGTTCAGTTCAGTTGCTCAGTCGTGTCCGACTCTTTGTGACCCCGTGGCCTGCAGCACGCCAGGCCTCCCTGTCCATCACCTACTCCCAGAGCTTGCTCAAACTCATGTCCATCCAGTCGGTGATGCCATCCAACCATTTCATCCTCCATCGTCCCCTTCTCCCACCTTCAATCTTTCCTAGCATCAGGGTATTTTCCAATGAGTCATCTCTTCCCATCAGGTGGCCAAAGTATTGGAGTTTCAGCTTCAGCATCAGTCCTCCCAGTGAATATTCAGGACTGATCTCTTTTAGGATGGACTGGTTGGATCTCCTTGCAGTCCAAGGGACTCTCAAGAGTCTTCTCCAACACCACACTTCAAAAGCATCAATTCTTTGGTGTTCAGCTTTCTTTATAGTCCAACTCTCACAACCATACATGACCACTGGAAAAACCACAGCCTTGACTAGATGGACCTACCAGGTTCTAAATCTGGTGGAGGCCAAATCTAAAGGAGGCCTGGTGACCCTGCCATCTCTGCCTCTAACAAGGGTGAGCTTGAAGCTCGGTGCTTAATGGGAAAAGACACTGCAGTTGTAAGATACTAGCTTTTTTCTTTTTTTGATTAGCCATAAATAACTTCATTTTATCCTTCTTTCTTGATCAGGGCAGATTCTCCATCAAGGTAGTGCAAAATCACCAACTAAAGGTATGAGTTACCTATTGCTATATAACAAACCATCACAAAGCTTAGCAGCTGGACACAACCACCCCCGTTATTATCTCACATAGTTTCTAAGGGTCGGGCACTGGGGGCCGGCTTACCTGGCGGTTCTGGCTCGGGATGTCTCGGGAAGCCACAGGCTGGCTCTCAGGGCTGCGTGCATGACAGTATTTGGCCAGAGTTAAAGGATCTGGTTCTAGATTCTCTCACATGGCTGTTAGTAGGCCCTGGATGCTCAGCAGCTGCTGACCAGATAACACAGTTTCTCAGCATAAGGCCTTTCCCCTCCATGGCCTTATGGTACGGCAGCTGGCTTCCCCCAGCTGGAGTGCGAGAGACTTATTTCATAAGCGTAAGATCCTCCAAGGCAATCCATGCTCCAAATGGCAAACTTTCATCCTTTTTCTATGCCTCAGTAGTATTTCACTGTGTATATCTTCTAAAGATTCTTTATCCACTCATCTGTTGATGGCCGCTTAGGTTGCTTTTGTATCTTGGCAATTGTCAATAATGCTGCTGTCAACATTGATGTGCATGTATATTTTTGAATTATTGTTTTCATTTTCTTCAGATATATACCCAGAAGTAAAATTTCTGAGTCATACATAGTTCTATTTTCAGATTTTTGAAAAACTGCTATATGATTTTCCACAGTGGCTGCCTCGATGGGCATTCGCACCAATAGAGTACAAAGTTCCCTTTTGCCTATGTCCTCCCCAACACTTGTTATTCGTATTCTTTTTGATAACAGCCATTCTGACAGGTGTGAGGTGATATTTCACTGTGGTTTTAATTTTCGTTTCTCTGATGATTAGTCATGCTGAGCATTTTTTCCTGTACCTGTTGGCCTCTGTATGTCTTCTTTGAAAAAAAGTATATTCAATTCTTCTGTCCATTTTTAATTGGGCTATTTGTGTTTTTGATGCTGAGTTATACTAGCTGTATGTATATTTTGGATATTAACACTGTATCATTTAGATCGTTAGCAAATATCTTCTCCTATTCATGGTTGTGTTTTCACTTCGTTGGTGGTTTCTTTGGCTGTGCAAAAGCTTTTAAAGTGTAATTAGGTCTGACTGTGATTCTGATATATTTCCTTACCAAAAACATCTGATTATTCTTAGTCTGTTCCAACAGCTTAAACCCTGACAATGAAACTAATGTTATCTTTGGGAGAAACATTTAAAAAAAGTATCTATCCACTGGCATGGTATTTTTTTGTCATCTCTCATTAGGGCATATTTATGACCGACTCCATGGACATGAGTTTGGGTAAACTCCGGGAGTTGGTGAGGAACAGGGAGGCCTGGCATGCTGCGATTCATGGGGTCGCAAAGAGTCGGACACGACTGAGCGACTGAACTGATGGACTGGTTGATGACATGGAGATTCGTAACAGAACGTATCTCCGATTAAATACTTTCCTTCTCATTTCTCTGAAAATTGAATAACCCATACAGAACCTTATTTTATTTATACGTTTATATACATTGTTTATTACTTCCAAACTCTTATCTCATGTTCTAAATAGCAGGGCAACCAAGAGGAAATTGAAATTTCTATTTGATACAAGTTTGTATGTTCTGTATTTATATGAAACAAAACAAAGTTTTTATTTTAAGAGTTGACAGCAGCTTGGGGAAAGAACTATCTTTGGGAAAAATATCCTCATAAGTCACTTGTACATCAAAGAAGATTACTGTATAGATAGATATATGGTATAGATATCATTGATATATAGGAATATTGGTATGTAATTTATATGACATGTTGAATTCAGGAATTCTCTGTTGTAATTCTCTTTTTTTTAAATTGAAGTGTTGTTGATTTACAATGAGTAAGTTTCTGGTGCACACCAAAGTGATTAATTATAGGTTAATTCAAGATATTGAACATAGTTCCCTGTGCTATGTAGTAGGATCCTGCTGCTTGTTTCATACATAGGAGTTTGTATCTGCTAATCCCAAATGCCTGATTTACCCCTCGCCACCCCTTCTCCGTTGGTAACCCTGTTTGTTTTCTATTTCTGCGATTCTGCTTCTATTTTGTAAAGAAGTTCATTTGTATCATATTTTAGATTCCATATGATATCATATGACATTTGTCTTTCTCTGTCTGACTTATTTCACTTAGCAGTATAATCTCTAGTTCTACCCGTGTTGCTGCAAATGGCATTATTTCATTCTCTTCTCTGGCTGAGTAATATTCTATAGTATATATGTACCATAACTTCTTTATCCGTTCATGTGTCGATGGCCATTTAGGTTGCTTTCATATCTTGACTATTGTTAGTAGTGCTGCAATGAAATTGGGTTGTATGTGTTTTTTTGAATTATTGTTTTCTCCAGATATATGCCCAAGAGTGGAATTGAAGGATCATATTGTAGGTAACTCTTTTATTTTTAGCTTTTTAAGTAACCTCCATACTACACTCCACAGTGGCTGTTCCAATTTACATTCGCACTAACAGTGTAAGGGGGCTTCCTGGGTAGCTCAGCGGGTAAAGAACCCGCCTGCAACGCAGTAGACCCTGGTTCGATTCCTGGGTCAGGAAGATGCTCTGGAGAAGAGATAAGCTACCCACTCCAGTATTCTTGGGCCTCCCTGGTGTCTCCGTTGGTAAAGAATCTGCCTGCAATGCAAGAGACCTGGGTTTGATCCCTACGTTGGGAAGATCCCCTGGAGGAGGTCATGGCAACCCACTCCAGTATTCTTGCCTGGAGAATCCCATGGACAGAGGAGCCCGTGGGCTACAGTCCAGGGGGTCACAAAGAGTTGGACACGACTGAGCGACTAAGCCCACAACAGTGTAAGAGGGCTGCCTTCTGTTGGACTCCTTTATAAAACACTTTAGAGATTATTCTTGAGAAAGTTAAAAGATATTTCTTTCTGCAGAAGCTGACTATAGATAAAGTGACAAAGATTGAGTTGCTTATTTCCTTCCCTCTAATCATTAATGACAACCAGTTAATGCCCTTCAATTTCTTACTTTCCAGGGAGATGCTTGAGAAGCAGTGGAAAGATCAAGACTGTTCCCATGTGAGCCTCCCTGGAGGAGGCAGGATAAGACTTTGGCTCAGTACCTAGAGGCACCCGCAGCCAGCCTGGAGACACAGAGCAAGTAGAGCTTGAGCGCTTTGTGAAACAGCTGAAGAGGCATATCTCAGATCATCGTAACAGCAAGCAGTTCCTCTTTTTCTACTTCTGCATGCTCATTCTCCTTTCCTTTCACAACTGAGCAGTTATCATGATATATGTGAAAATCGCAGCAGATGGAGAACTTTATCATTCTTTTTTTACAGCTGTATAGAGGTCATAAAGACATGCCATTATTTACTCAAGCACATTCCTTGGTAGAAGCATTTGGTGACTTTTAATATAATTATCAACAAGCAATCATGAATATATGTATTTTCATTTTGTGACAGAAGCATCTTTGCAGGAAATTACTAGATATGGGATTGCTGAGCTACATAGTAAGCACATATTTAGTTTTTTGTTAGGTATTGCCAAGTCCTTCTCCAAAAGAGTTGCAACAGTTTTGTTTCCACCAGAAATGCATGAGAGTGTCTGTTTCTGCAGTATTTAGCCAAAAGATGTTGTCACCTGTTTTAATATTGCTGTTCCTCATTTTGGGAAATATATCTTAGTGTGATTTTTCAAAAACCTTTTTTGGAGGTTCTTAGTAGTAAGAGTTTATTTATTTGTTTATTTATTTATTAGAATATAATTGCTTTACAATGTTGTTCGAGTCTCTGTTGAACAGCAATGTGAATCAGCCGTATGTATACATACATATATATGGTAGTTCTGTGTTTCATTTTTTAAGGAACTTCTGTTCTCCACAGTAGCTGTACCAACTTACATTCCCACCAACAGTTTAAGAGGGTTCCCTTTTCTCTACACCCTTTCCAGCATTTATGGTTTATAGATTCTTTTTTAAAATATTTATTTAAGTGTTTAGTTAAAATATTTATTTTATTTATTTGTCTTAGTTGCAGCATGCAGGATCTTTTGTTTTGGCATGTGAACTCTTAGTTGCAGAAAGTAGACTCTAGTTCTATTACCAGGGATTGAACCTGGGCCCCTTGCTTTAGGAGTGCAGAGTCTTAGCCACTGAACCACCAGGGAAATCTGGTGATCCCTGTTTGTAGATTTTTAAAAGATGGCCATTCTGGCTTGTGTGAAGTTAGTTCAGTCTCTCAATTGTGTCCGACTCTTTATGACCCCATGGACTGCAGCACACCAGGCTTCCCTGTCCATCACCATCTCCTGGAGCTTGTTCAAACTCATGTCCATTGAGTCGGTGATGCCATCCAACCATCTCATCCTCTCTCACCCCTTTCTCCTCCTGCCTTCAATCTTTCCCAGCATCAGGGTCTTTTCCAATGAGTCAGTTCTTTGCATCAGGTGGCCAAAGTATTGGAGTTTCAACATCAGTCCTTCCAATGAGTATGCAGGGTTGATTTTCTTTAGGATGGACTGGTTGGATCTCCTTGCAGTCCAAGGGATTCTCAAGAGTCCTCTCCAACACCACATTCCAAAGGATCAACTCTTCAGCGCTCAGCTTTCTTTATAGTCCAACTCTCACATCCATGCATGACTACTGGAAAAACCATAGCTTTGACTATTTGGAACTTTGTCAGCAAAGTAATGTGTCTTTTTAATATGCTGTTTAGGTTGGTCAAAGCTTTTCTCCAAGGATCAAGCATCTTTTCATTTCATGGCTGCAGTCACCATCTGCAGTGATTTTGGAGCCCAAGAAAATAAAATCTGTCACAGTTTCCATTGTTTCTTCATCTATTTGCCACGAAGTGATGGGGCCAGATGACATGATCTTAGTTTTTTAATGTTGAGTTTTAAGGTAGCTTCTTCACTCTCCTCTTTCAGTTGCATCAGGCTCTTTAGTTCCTGTTCACTTTTTGCCATAAGGGTGGTGTCTGTGAAGTAGTAGTGTGTGTGAAGTAGCATGAGGTAGTACCTTGTTGCACTTTCGATTTGCATTTCTCTGATAATTACTGATGTTGAGCATCTTTTCATGTGCTTCTTGCCCATTTGCATTTCTTCTTTGGAGAAATGTCTGCTTAGGTCTTTTGCTCATTTTTTGATTGGATTGTTTGTTTTTCTGATATTAAGCTTCATGAGCTGTTTGTATATTTTGGAGATTAATCCTTTATCTGTTGCTGCATTTGCCAATATTTTCTCTCATTTTGAGGGTTGTCTTTTCATCTTGTTTATGGTTTCCTTTACTGTGAAAAAGCTTTTAACTTTAATTTGGATCCACTTGTTTATTTTTGTTTTTATTTTCATTATTCTAGGATGTGGGTCAAAGAAGATCTTGCTGTGGTTTATCTTAACGACTGATTTTTCTGCATTTTCTTCCAAGAGTTTGATAGTATCTGGTGTTACATTTAGGTCTTTAATCCATTTTGACTTGATTTTTGTGTGTGGTGTTAGAAGTGTTCTAATTTCATTCTTTTACATTCAGCTGTCCACATGCAGGGCAATGGTGCTGTCCATTTCCTAGGACCACTTACTGAGCAGGCTTTCTTTTCTCCACTGTATATTCTGGCCTCCTTTGTCATAGATTAGGTGACCACAGGGGCATGGGTTTATCTCTGACCCTTCTATTTTATCCCATTCATCTATATTTCTGTTTTTGTGCCAGTTCAGTCTGTCAGTCAGTTCAGTCACTCAATCATGTCCAACTCTTTGTGACCCCATGGACTGCAGCCCACCAGGCCTCCCTGTCCATCACCAACTCCCAGAGTTCACTCAAACTCATGTCCATCGAGTCGTGATTCCATCCAACCATCTCATCTTCTGTCGTCCCCTTCTCCTGCCACCTTCAATCTTTCCCAGCATCAGGGTCTCTTCAAATGACTCAGCTCTTGGCATCAGGTGGCCAAAGTATTGGAGTTTCAGCTCCAGCATCAGTCCTTCCAATGAATATTCAGGACTGATTTCCTTTAGGATGGACTTGTTGGATCTCCCTGTGGTCCAAGGGACTCTCAAGAGTCTTCTCCAACACCACAGTTCAAAAGCATCAATTCTTCAGTGCTCAGCTTTCTTTATAGACCAACTCTCATATCCATACATGACCACTGGAAAAAACACACGTTAGATGGACATTTGTTGGCAAAGTAATGTCTCTGCTTTTTAGTATGCTGTCTATGTTGGTCATAGCTTTTCTTCTAAGGAGCAAGGGTCTTTTAATTTCATGGCTGCAGTTACCATATGCAGTGATCTTGGAGCCCAAAATAATAAAGTCTGTCACTGTTTTCCCATCTATTTGCCATGAAGTTATGGGACTGGATGCCATGATCTTAGTTTTCTCAATGCTGAGTTTTAAGCCAACTTTTCCACTCTCCTCTTTCACTTTCATTAAGAGGCTCTTTAGTTCTTCCTCACTTTCTGTCATAAGGGTGGTGTCATCTGCATATCTGAGGTTATTGATAATTCTCCCAGCAACCTTGATTCCAGCTCATGCTTCATCCAGCCCAGCATTTCTCATGATGTACTCTGCATATAAGTTAAATAAGCAGGGTGACAATGTACAGCCTCGGTGTTCTCCTGCAAAAGTAGGAAGTCAGGAAATACCTGGAGTAGCAGGCAAATTTGGCCTTGGAGTACAGAATGAAGCAGGGCAAAGGCTAACAATGTTTTGCAAGAGAACACACTGGTCATAGCAAACACCCTTTTCCAACAACACAAGAGAAGACTCTACACATGGACATCACCAGATGGTCAATACCAAAATCAGATTGATTATATTCTTTGCATCCAAAGATAGAGAAGCTCTATACAGTCAGCAAAAACAAGGCCAGGAGCTGACTGTAGCTTAGATCATAAATTGCTCATTGCCCAATTCAGACTTAAGAAGAAAGTCTGAATAAGTGGCTGAACTGGAGCCCATTATACAGCGTGAAGTAAGCCAGAAAGATAAAGACCAATACAGTATACTAACACATATATATGGAATTTAGAAAGATGGTAACAATAACCCTATATGCAAAACAGAAAAAGAGACACAGATGTACAGAACAGACTTTTGGACTCTGTGGGAGAAGGCGAGGGTGGGATGTTTCGAGAGAACAGCATCGAAACATGTATATTATCTAGGGTGAAACAGATCACTAGCCCAGGTTGGATGCATGAGACAAGTGCTCAGGGCTGGTGCACTGGGAAGACTCAGAGGAATTGGGTGGAGAGGTAGGTGGGAGGGGGGATCGGGATGGGGAATACCTGTAAATCCATGGCTGATTCATGTCGATGTATGGCAAAAACCACTACAATATTGTAAAGTAACTAGCCTCCAACTAATAAAAATAAATGGAAAAAAATAAAATAAAATAACGTGGCCAAAAAAAAAAAAAGAAGAGGTGGCAAGAATACACAAAAAAACTGTACAGAAAAGATCCTCATGGCCCAGATAATCATGATGGTGTGATCACTCACCTAGAGCCAGTCTTTGTGCCAATACCGTACTATTTTGATTATTGCAGCTTTGTAGTATAGCTTGAAATCAGGGTGCCTGATTCCTCCAGCTTTGTTTTCCTTTCTCAATATTACTTTGGCTATTGAGGATCTTTTCCACACAAATTGTAAATTTATGTTCTAATTTTGTGAAAAAGTCATTGGTACTTTGATAAGAATTGCAATGAATCTATAGATTGCCTTGATAGTATGATCATTTTTACTATGTTGATTCTGAGATGTCTGGGTGTCTCCAGATCTCTTGCCCACTTTTTAATTTGGTTGTGTATTTTCTCATTATTGACTTTCAATAGTTCTCTGTATGTTTCAAATATAAGTTCTTGATTTGATACATATTTGTAGACATTTCCTCCCAGTCTCTAGTTTGTCTTTTATCTTTTGAAGGTATATATTTCAGTAAAAAAGCAGAAATCAGCAGCATTATCAAAATTTGCCCTCTTTGGCCATACTATCTACATAGACATATGTCCCTGTAAACATTCCAGTATTAATTAGGATTAGATATTTTACAGAGACATCATGAATGGAGTCTTTTTGTTGTCTTTGGAAAGAATATAATTTGGCTCGAATCTCATTCAAGAAAATGCTACATCCAAAGTTACCTAACAGAAACTTTTGTACTTACCTTCTATAATATTGTGATTTATAATAAATATGTGTTTGGTCCTTATCACTGTTTCTAGCATGCTGCTGCTGCTGCTGCTAAGTCACTTCAGTCGTGTCCGACTCAGTGTGACCCCATAGATGGCAGCCCACCAGGCTCCCCCATCCTTGGGATTCTCCAGGCAAGAACAATGGAGTGGGTTGCCATTTTCTAGCATAGAGTTCCTAAAACCCCTGGAATTTCCTAAGGGATGAGAGCCTTTAAGTTGTCTTGTGCTGTTAATGAGGTGACTTTTGCAGCCCGCCTAAGAATGGGATCTGGTTCCCATGAGCCCCTGCCATGTAACGGGGGGGATTGGAACTTGCAGTCCTGTCCCCTCACCTCTGGGAAGAGGAGATGAGCTAAGAGTTGAATCAGTTACCAATGGCCAATGATTTAATCAGTCAGGACTCATTTGATATAAAGCCTCCATAAAACTCAAAAGGACAGGATTCAGAGAGTGTCCAGGCTGGTGAACACGGAGGTGCTGGGAGAACAGGGTCCTCAGAGAAAGCACAGATGCTCTGTGCCCCTTCCACACACCTTGCCCTCGGCACCTTCTCCATCTGCCTGCTCCTGAGCTACATCCTTTTATGGTAAACCAGTGATCCAGTAAGTAAACTAGCTCTCTGTGCTCTTTGAGCTGCTCCAGTAAATTAACCCAACCCAAGGAGAAGGTCACGGGCATCCCCAACATGTAGAGGATGGGTGAGAAATACAGGTAACATCCTCGGCTTTCAGACTGACGTCTACAGTGTAGGTGTGTATGGTGGGGAGGGCAGGCTTGTGGGGCTGCAGCCTTAACCTGTGGCATCTGATGCTATTTCCAGGTGAATAGCATCAGAATCGAGTTGAATTCTCCGATGCTCTGCTGGTATGCAAGAGTTATTTGTTTGGTGTGGTGACCCATGGTGGAATTGGGCCCAGGGAACTAAAAAGGTCTTCCTCTTGATTTACAGAAGGTTGGGAATGATGTCAGTGTTGTGGGTTTTTCAGTAGCTATTTTGGCAGATGTTGTAACAGAGAATGGGCCTCCTTTTTTATTCAAGGCTTGGTCCTGCCAAGTTTATCTTTCCCAGGCCACAGATCTTTCTTTTCTGCTTGGCTCAGAAGTACTTCAGCCAGTCCAAAGAAGTATCTGCTCAGTAGCTGCGGCAAATCATAGTCTTTTTAAAGAAATAAAATGTACTTGGGCCCTCTGCTTCCATTGTTGGAGGCAGGAATCTTATGACTAAGTCAGTAATCAAAGAAGTTGCTATTTCAAACACATATTTTCCCTGAGCACTGGTGTCAAAAGGGGTCATGGAAAGTTTTCCTCTCTCAAAAGGTTAGATCAGGCGAATAAGATTTTACAACAGCCAGAAATGGGCTTCGTTTAGCACACATTATACTTCTGTTTAAAAATAGTTTTAATAGATCCCAGGAGAGTCCATCTGGGGGTACAGAGATTCCCCAAGTAGTCTTAAAAGTCTATGTCTGTTCTGAGGCTGTGAGCCATTCATCAAGGCAGACCTGGGGATGCACCTTAGCCCCAGGGCTGGGTTTCAGGGCAGTTGCAGGAATTCTGAACTCACTTTCTGGATTTGAGAATTTGATAATCAAAAGGCCTCTTCTACCCTGTAAAATTATGATCTTAACAAGCTACGTGCTTGTAGTAAATACAGTTTGTATTTTTGAATAGTTCTATGTACTGAGACGTGCTTGGTGCTGGAGTGGGATGGAGCAGTGAATCTATTTCTCACTTGAGATGTTTGAGAGGTAAAGAGAGTAAGGGGTCTGTAATTAGCCAGAGCTTCTGCCGTCTCAAGTGCTTGACCAATGTGTGACTCTGGTCAAGTTATGAGTATTTTTAAGCTTCAGTTTTCTCCTACTGAAAATGATATAATAATATATAGTATATTAATATATTATGAATATTTATATTGATATAATTGTTATTATATGAAATTATATTACCATAATAATTATTTAATAATATAGAAAATAAAATGAGGAGGATAACCCTCATGGGGTCTCAGGAAAGACTAGATGAGATAACGCTTGTAAAATTTATAAGTAAGATTTGTAAAGCATTTAATACAGTGTTTGGCATACATCCAACCCTCAGCAAAAATTAGCCATTATTGCAATGGAGATTACAGTCTTATCAAAACCGCAATAAACGTAGTAATTAAATAAGAAACCCATGATACCTGCCAGAGGTGGTCATGTCTGTGAGGCTGGGAAGGATTGAAGCAAAGGGGGGAAGGGGCGGCAGAAGATGGCATGGTGACGGCGTCCCTGCCTCAATGGACATGAATCTGAACAAACTCTGGGAGACCGTGGGGGACAGAGGGGCCTGGAGCGCTACAGTCCATGGGTTTGCAAAGAACTAAGCGACTCAACAACATTTCTGTGAGACTTCAGGAAGGGCAGGATCAGCCTGAGAGAGCCTGGCTGAAAGTCCCTTGTGCGGGACGGCGTCTCATCCTCGCCCCGCTCCTGGGTCAGAGCGGCTAACCGGAAAAAACGTGCTCGGAGGACTTGGGCCCTTGAATCACCGGGAATCTGAGCGGCAGGATACACTCTCAGTGGAGCCGAGAGTGAGCAAGCCGAGAAGAAAAGAGCGGAGCGGTGAGGGAGCTGAGGCAAGCGGGGTGAACCGGATCTGTCTGCTCAGGCTGCGGGGCGTGGTGTCGGGGGAGCCACGGAGAGACAGCAAGCCTTTGGGAAGGCAGGAGCGTCTGGATGCGGAGGAGGGACTTGGTTTTATGGGCCTTGGGTGGGTAACGGAAGCAGCGGAGCAGGGAAGCAACAGTAACAGAACCACAGGAAGGGTAACTTCTCGTCGTCGTCTGCTGCTGCTGCTGCTGCTGAGTCGCTTCAGTCGTGTCGACTCTGTGCGACCCCATAGACGGCAGCCCACCAGGCTCCGCCGTCCCTGGGATTCTCCAGGCAAGAACACTGGAGTGGGCTGCCATTTCCTTCTCCAATGCATGAAAGTGGGAGGTGAAAGTGAAGTCGCTCAGTCGTGTCCGACTCTGAGCGACCCCACGTACCGCAGCCCACCAGGCTCCTCCGTCCCTGGGATTCTCCAGGCAAGAGGACTGGAGTGGGGTGCCCTTGCCTTCTCCGCTCGTCCTCTGTAGAATTCTTAAAACGGGAGGCTGTAAGGAAATCCTGCTACACACATGTGAGACAGGGAAGAAAACTCCAGGGGTAGAAAGGAGATTGGAGATGGGAATCCTTGCAGTATTTCAGGTTATTTACAGACACGGTTTCATTTAGTCTTCAGGGAGGTACGTCTCTCCTCGTTTCACACGCAAGGAAACCGAGGCTCAGAGCGTGCATTGATATGCCATGGCACCATAGTTCAAAGCCAGGCTTGGAGCCAGTTTTTCAGGCTCCAAGGCTTATTCTTTTTGATAGGCTTTAATAATTGATTGACTATGAAATATCTAGGAAGAAATGGAAGGTTTCAGATTGATTCCATATGACTGGGAAAATGTTAACATTCTTGAAAACAGAGAGCCAGTTTTGCAAAAAATACTGAATTTAGCTTTCAGTTTATTCCATTTGCAGAAACAGTAGGAAATGCAAGTGCCAATACCTATGAAATAGAGATGTGGGTCTGGAATTCAGAGAACAGACGAGGGCCGCATAGAAACACGGGGAAGTCGGTGGAAACAGTGCTGGCGGATTATGTGTCCTAGGCACAAAAAGAGAAAGCCTCGGCTTCCCGGGCCCTGCAGCGGTTAGGGCTCCTTGCTGCCACCACAGGGGCCCAGGTTTGATCCCTGGTTGGGGAGCTAAGATCTACAGGCCAAAAAAGAAGTGATGAAAATAATAAAGCCGTAGAAAAAGGTCAGGAAAATCCTAAGGACAAGATTAGAAATTGGAATCAGTGAAGAAGACAAAAGTTGGAGCAAAAACAGTTAACAATTGAAATAAGGAATGTATAAGTAAAAAGAAGTAGGGTCTACCAAGTGCCGTGGAGACCCAGGAGGTCAGGTGCTTGTTTGCACAGACACAGCAGAGAAGGAGCAAGTCAGCGCCGGGTGAAGGTAATCGGAGAAGCTGAGGAGCCTGGGAGAGGGCGATGCGGGCTGCAGCGCCGGCTCTGTTTTCCTGTGACCTAAGGAAAATCACCAAACAGCTCCAGGACTCGGTTTGTAAATTTGTGAAATGAGAGCTTTAGTTGAGACGATTTCCAAAGGTCACGGTCAGTGTTGACATTCTAGGCGAAAAGAGAGTAAGTTTCAAAATATATAGACAAGGTTAGGTACACAAGTTTACAACATTCATGAATGCATGCAATGTCTATTATGCCTATGTAATTTATTATGTCTATATATAGTGGGGCTGGGGAGAAAGTATGATCTCTAGCATAAAATTAGAGAATTTAAGACATGTTCACAGATAACTATAATCTAGAAAGTTCATACAGTATAAGAAAGAATTAAGAGGGTGGTTATGAAAGCTCATACAAAAGGAAGAAAGTTATTTTCATCCTGGAGAAGGGAGGGAAATGGTGAGGATGGTAGAAGACCCAGCAAAGAGCTCTCAGCAGCCTTCCAGTGTAGACTCCAGTGCAGATTAAACTGAGAATTACTCAAAAGCAAGGCAAACTTTGGCCTGGTGACCAGCCTAGGACTGAGTGAGGTGTAAATCACATCTGAGCTATGCTACTTACTAACCTAATGGTCTGTTGTTCACTTTCTCAGTCATGTCCAACTCTTTTGACCCGATGGACTGCAGCATGCCAGGCCTTCCTGTCCATCACCAACTCCTGGAGTTTGCTCAAACTCATGTCCATCGAGTCAGTGATGCCATCCAACCATCTCATCCTCTGTCGTCCCCTTCTCCTGCTGCCTTCAATCTTTCCCAGCATCAGGGTCTTTTCAAATGAATCAGCTCCTTGCATTAGGAGGCTAAAGTATTGGAGTTTCAGCTCCAACATCAGTCCTTCCAATGAATACCCAGGATTGATCTCCTTTAGGATGGTCTGGTTGGATCTTTTTGCAGTCCAAGGGACTCTCAGGAGTCTTCTCCAACACCACAGTTCAAAAGCATCAATCCTTCAGCACTCAGCTTTCTTTATAGTCCAACTCTCACAACCATACATGACTACTGGAAAAACCATAGCCTTGACTAGATGGACCTTTGTTGGCAAAGTAATGTCTCTGCTTTTTAATATGCTGTCTAGGTTAGTCATAGATTTTCTTCCAAGGAGCAAGCATCTTTTAATTTCATGGATTCAGTCACTGTCCCCAGTGATTTTGGAGCCCAAGAAAATAAAGTTTGTCACTGTTTCCACTGTTTCCCCATCTATTTGCCATGAAGTGATGGGGCCAGATGCCATGATCTTAGTTTTTTGAATGTTGAGCTTTAAAGCCAACTTTTTCACTCTCCTCTTTCACGTTCATTAAGAGGCTCTTTAGTTCTTTGTTTTCTGCCATAAGGGTGGTGTCATCTGCATATCTGAGGTTATTGATATTTCTCCCGGCAATCTTGATTCCAGCTTGTGCTTCATCCAGTCCAGTGTTTTGCATGATGTATTCTGTATATAAGTTAAATAAGCAGGGTGACAATATATAGCCTTGACGTACTCTTTTCCCAATTTTGAATCAGTCTGTTGTTCCATGTCCAGTTCCAACTGTTGCTTCTTGACCTGCATACAGTTTTCTCAGGAGGCAGGTAAGTGAAGTGAAGTGAAGTCACTCGGTCGTGTCCAACTCTGTAGGACCCCATGGACTGTAGCCCACCAGGTTCCTCTGTCCATGGGGTTTTCCAGGCAAGAATACTGGAGTGGGTTGCCATCTCCTTCTCTAGGGGATCTTCCCAGCCCAGGGATTGAACCCAGGTCTCCTACATTGTAGGCAGACACTTTACCATCTGAGCCACCAGGAAAGTCCACAGAAGCAGGTAAGGGGGTCTGGTATTACCATCTCTTTAATAATTTTCCACAGTGTGTTGTGATCCACACAGTCAAAGACTTTGGCATAGTCAATAAAGCAGACGTAGATGTTTTTCTGGAACTCTCTTGCTTTTACTTTGATGCAGTGGATGTTGGCAATTTGATCTCGGGTTCCACTGCCTTTTCTAAATCCAGTTTGTACATCCAGAAGTTCTCAGTTTATGTACTGTTGAAGCCTGGCTCAGAGAATTTTGAATATTACTTTGCTAGTGTGTGAGATGAGTGCAATTGTGCAGTAGTTTGAGCATTCTTTGGCATTTCCCTTCTTAGGGAATGAAAACGGAACTTTTCCAGTCCTGTGGCCACTGCTGAGTTTTCCAAATTTGCTGGCATATTGGGTTCAGCACTTTCACAGCATCATCTTTTAAGATTTGAAATAGCTCAACTGGAATTCCATCACCTCCACTAGCTTTGTTTGTAGTGATGTCTCCTAAGGCCCACTTGACTTCACATTCCAGGATGTCTGGCTCTAGATGAGTGATCACACCATCGTAATTTTCTCGGTTGTGAAGATCTTTTTTGTATAGTTCTTCTGTGTATTCTTGCCACCTCTTCTTAATATCTTCTGCTTCTGTTAGGTCCATTCCATTTCTATCCTTTATTGAGCCCATCCTTGCATGAAATGTTCCCTTGGTATCTCCAATTTTCTTGAAGAGATCTCTAGTCTTTCCCATTCTGTTGTTTTCCTCTATTTATCTGCATTGATCTCTCAGGAAGGCTTTCTATCTTTCTTTGCTATTCTTTGGAACTCTGCAGATGGACATATCTTTTTCTCCTTTGCCTTTTGCTTCTCTTCTTTTCTTAGCTATTTGTAAGGCCTCCTCAGACAGCCATTTTGCCTTTTTGCATTTCTTTTTCTTGGGGATGGTCTTGATCCCTGCCTTCTGTACAATGTCACAAACCTCCATCAATATTTCATCAGGCACTCTCTATCAGATCTAATCCCTTGAATCTATTTGTCACTTCCACTGTATAGTCATAAGGGATTTGATTTAGGTCATACCTGAATGGCCTAGTGGTTTTCCCCACTTTCTTCAATTTAAGTCTGAATTTTGCAGTAAGGAAATGATCTTGGGCAAAGCTTAAAACTGCCAGCTTCAGTTCCTTGTTGATAAAGTGCAGATACTATCCGTGACTACTTCACTGTCAAGGTTACTATGGGGAATATATAGGATAAGACATTTGAGTTAATGGTCAGGCTGTGATACTCAGTGCTCAGTGTTAGTCATTACTCTTTTACTAAAGGGCAGATATTATTAGACCATCTCCTCCTGCCTTACTCTGAGAGGGCCTGTTATGGCAGGCCACTGAACTAGACCATCAGACCCAGGTCTGATTTCTGGCTTTGTATTTAGTTTGTTTCTTAATATGGTGGGCTGGCTCTGTATTGAGGTAACCCTTTAATCCTTCGTCTAGGCTCTTTACAGTTTTGCCTCAGCTTTCACTTCCTGCTTGTACTGAGTTTTTAGATCATCCAGGAATGAAAACTCAGGGTCTTCTCAGTGTTTTTCCGAGCCCATGTCCTTTCCTGGGCATGTAAGTGGCTTTCTAAATTCCCTCGTGTACATAACCACTTTCAAATGTCCAAACTTTGCAAAGAAACCATCTCCCTGACTCTTCCTCCATGTCTTAGGGGAGTTTCTTACATGTTTCAGTGAATTCTTAGCTCTTGGTAGCTGCTGGTTTTTCTGATTATTTTAGTATTTTCAAGCAATGCCCACCACCTGTATCTATTTTCTCCCTAAACAGCACTATTCAGAAAATTGCCTGAGGACAGCTATAAGGATCAAATATGGGTCTCTGTAATAAACAAAGACAATACATAGGCAATTTTATGTAAGGAATATGATACTTGTTTTGCACACATCACAGACATCAGAATGATTTTTTAAGTAATGGGCAAAAATGTTTAACTTTACACAGATACTTTCCTTGATCTTCCTTTGTACCTACAAAAGTGTAACTTTTCTTTTACCACTGTCTGTAGGTGTAGGACAACCTTCCCTTCTAGGTCTTTGGCTGGTCTCATAACTCGATTGACATGAGACAGATTAACAGGAGAAAAGTTTTCATATGTGCAGGAGCCGCCATGCAATAAGCCTTAAAGGAGGGAACTGGCTTTTAAAATTTTTAGATGAAAAAACAACTTATGAATAATTGACAGGCAGAGGAGTTTGTGGTGGGGGTGGAGAATGGTGAAGAAGTAACAGGTTTATTCACACAGCTCCCTCAGCCCTACATGCCCTCTTCCCATACAGGCGGGGCAACTTTCACACGAGCAATTTGCTTTCAGTGGAACAAAGAAGGGTCTGAGTGTCCTTTTGCACTAGCTGTCTCTCAAGTACCTTTAATTCAAAGTCATATGCCAACATCACATATTTGGGGGGGACATATTCTGAACCTCCTCACCACCAGATTTAGTAGTTTTCTAGCATGAGTAAGAGAAAATTAGTATTTTATTTCAATGTTTTATTTAACCTTTTCATATTACACAATTTGCTGAAAACATTTAAAATACCAGTGAGACAAAAACAATTTTAAAAAAGAAAAAACACACAGACCAAATACCTCTTCTAGCTGAGGTATACTGCATAAGATTCATTGTCAAATCACAAGTTTTTGTTACTCAGTTATACAACTTGGAAGCATTTCAATGATACTCAGTCACTCAAAAGGAAGACATCATATATCCAGTTTATATGAGAGAGAGAGAAAAGGAGAGAAATGTACAACTACCTGAAAGAGAAGAGAAACCAGAAATGCCAAAGTTAAGTATTACTTAAATTCTAGTGCAACGTGAGTTGTTACCAACGGGATTTTATTTCCATATATATTACTGAAAATAACTAATTCAAACCTATCTTTTCAAGAGCTGGCAGATTGTTCATTTTTCCCCCATAAGATCTGGGAAGCAAACTGAGGGCAAACGTCCTGCACAATGTCAGCTGAAAAACCAAATATCCAAGCAGTGTGTTTTGTTTCCTGGGCAGATGTATGAATACACGGGAAGACTGAAGTACTTGCACCCAGTCAGTTAAGCACATGCTGTGTGCGGTTTTAACAAGCCCAGTGCTGAAAAGACAGCTGTGGACAGGCAAGCGTAACTTGCAAAAATGAGCAAGACCTCTAGTCTCTCAGTTTTATTTCTGAAAACACTATCAAACCCCACAGTCCACAATTATTTTGAAATTAGTTTGTTTTGACTCATAACATCTAGTGCTGGAGTTTAAAGACTTATATTATTTACACTTAGAGATTATTTTGCAAGAAACCATAAATAGTCCCTCAAAGGAAAGAGATTTATAAACAGATTTGGTAAGCCAGTTCATAAACTCACTTAACACAGTTAAGTAATATTAACCAGATGTTTCCGTTTTTAATTCCATTGCTTTCAGACTATAGGACTTAAGAAACCCAACAATGTAAGGCAAGCGTATCACACTTCAGCTCCATGGCCAAACCTAGCTTATATAAGTGGACCATTGGGACTGTGAAATATTTTAATAGAATATTATTCATGATACTATTAATCACACTGAATTAAAAATGTTATTCTAAGGTATTATCATATTAAGAACTATAGCCTATGGGTATTTGACTTTGGCACCTAAAGAAACAAAGCAATTTTTAAAAGGGAAAGAGCATGTCTAATGTTTATTTTGCTTATTCCTTTCTAAATTCAGTTAAACATAATTGGCCAACATTTAAGTGCTTCAATTTTAAAGATTTCTTTTTATATTTCAACTAATTTGGAATGGTAATAAAAAATTAGTATTTTACTTGCCGCATTTCAACTTTAGTTTTAAGTTGTACTCTTTCTCCAAAGAGAAAAGGTAAAACCAACCTACTTGTGTGTGGTTCAGCCTATCAGTCTTATAATGATTCCATAATGAGACAGTACTATGTAACTGAATCTTCATGATAACATCCATAAAATAATCTTGAAATATCTAGTTTTTAACTAGATAAAGGATCCTAGATTTTCACTAGTAGATACTTGATTCCATTCAGATTCTGTTCTATAAATTTTCTAAAACTTGTAATTTTCAGTTTACTCTTTTCTGAAACCATCTTCTTTGATTATAATAAAAATGAAAGGTTTTTAGGAAGTTGGGCATATTATAAACATCTAAAAATTTACTTAGAAATTCAAAGGCAATGAAAACAACGTATATGCTGCAAATCAGACAAATCATTACCTGAAAGTGTGTAACTTATGTTTAATTTTACTTTCCCCGCTTGGTGGAATGGGAAAATGGAAAACCTGTGTGCTTTAGTCATCAAAAAAAAACCACATTCACAAGATAATTGAGAGAGTTGCCACATATATATTGTTTGATACTTTTTGGATATCATCTTTTGGTTTCAACATTATTAATCACAAAAAGTAACCATTTCACTGACATTCAGTTAAGTAAAATACACCTCAGTTTGTATGCATTCTAGGTTGGACAACATCAGTGCAGTCACCATATTCCAGCTTGCTAAATGGATCAATCAAATGCATATTATTTTACTACACAAAGAGCCTCACCCACCAAATTCAATTTAGGGACAGAATTTTTATTAAACTGATTACCAACATTTTTGTTTATTATTTGTTGAAATTCTTTTCTTCACCCATAAAAAGCAAGGATAAACTTCCTTTGAAGTTTCTATTTTTCATCAGTATTCATCCAAACAAATTTCAATAAAGGGTGATAAACCTGCATTTCCCTTTATGTATATCTAGTTTGGAGAATACAACTATGAACAAAAACAAGAAAAAAATAAAAATTAAAGCCATTATTTAATGATGACTCTATGAAAGGCATGAGGCACAAATTCCCAGGTAAATTTTAATCGTGTCTTCTCTAAGACAGGTCATTCAGAAATGAAAGGCAAGTGACATTCCCTTTAGTACACAATTTGTAAATGTGGAAATAGGAATCGTTGTCATGATTATTTTCTGTCTCTGTTAATGAGTGGCTCTAAAAACAGTCTAATGATTCATAAAACCAGGTAAGCAACTCAAACTTTATAAATATATGACAGATTATAAGCTGCTGGCACTGAAGTGGGGGGTTTGATATGGACAAGCACGCCGTTTGCCTTTATCTTTTGGGCACCTTGGCTTTTAATGCTTTGTTCTGATATTCACGCAGAAAGTACGTAACTTCATTTTAGACAGTAAGCTGATCTAAGAGTGGAAAATATGTAGGGATGAAGGAAATTCCAAGTTATATGTATGCATATAAATGGCTTTATAATAATAAATGTACAGCCATTAAAGTTCTACAGGGACAGTGCAATTTAAAACTCTCAGCTTCTGCTTACAGACTGCCAAACCTAATCCTTCTTGTCTTTATTACTGACAACATAATTTGCTTAAAGGTAAACTATGCCCTCCTGCTACTATATGCTGTATTAAGAATGATATACCAGTATCAATGCAGAAGGTGAAATAAACGTGTAATAAATATTAAAGTCAGATGAAATAAATTCAGCTCTGTGAAATTTGGTTTTCAGTTTGCTGACAAATATTTGCTTCTTCCCAAGATTCTTTTTAGTTTGGCATTAGTACTATACTAGCTAGAATTTAATTCATACGAGTGTTTTTACTATGTTTTCAAATTTGGAATACTCTGAATCCAAAATATATATCTATGCCTTTTTCAAGAGGTGGAGAGTCAATATAATCATCATGGGCTGTTCCTGCCAGTTTCGGCTCGTATCCATTTTGAACCCGTTTTTCACTTTTGTCCTTCATAATTTCATAACAAAGTATCCAGAGGATGTCTTCCAGACTAAGCAGGGCTCTGAATCTCAAACGCTGTTTTGAAGAAGCGTGGAGTAAATGACTTTGGTAATCTGCAGAACCGCCGCGTGCAGCGCGTACTGGATGACCACGGCACCAAAGCCCTTGTAGAAGCCGAGCAGGCCCTCCTCCTGCCTCACGGTGCGGACGCAGTCTCTCATGCCCTCGTACTGCGTGTTAATCGGGAGCACCTCGTACCCCAGGTCTGTGTTGTCGATGATGGTGCGGGTGCCCTGCACGTGCAGGCGGTGCAGAACCGTCTCCAGCGGGTACAGCGTGACGTCAGAGCAGAGGCTGGCCACGAAGTTGGCGATGAGCTCCGGAAAGTAGGCGTCCAGCATGCTCTGCACCGGGCTGGCGCTCTCGCCGAGGTGGCCGTCGTAAGCCTTTCTCTTCAGGATGAGCAGGACGACCTTCTGGACGACCGAGCTGATGACGTAATGGAGAACCCCGTGCAGCACCGTGGGGAAGACCAAGGACAGGAGCGGAAGCAGGCGCTTGCTGTGAGGCACGCCCAAGCCGATCACTCTTCCAATCCCCTCCCTGACACACTCCAGAATCCCGGCGCCATCTCGGATTATCTCACTCTGCGATGAAAAGGAGGAAACAGTAAAAGTCATCAGCTGTTGCTTCTGTCACAGAGGATTCTTTTCAGGTCCGTTTAAGTCCCTTTTAAATTAATGTACTGACTAAAGGGGAGAAACATCAATGGTTTGCAAATGACAAATGTTATCTAGGCATTAGATCCTTTTTTCAAATAAAATTTCACAAAACAGCAGCGAAACTGGGAGCTATTCCAATTGGGGAAGGGAGACAGGGGAAGAGACGTGGCAGGGGACACACCAGGTGTCCCCACCTCAAGAAGCTCCCTGGGACTCATCCTGAAAAGCAACAACTACTGTACATAAGGAGGCACAGTGCTTGGGTGGAAGGCATGGCCTTACCCCTGGCTCCAGTAGGACTTGCTGGCTCTGTGATCATGGGCACGTGACTTTACTTCTCCTAAGAGAATTACTCTTCTACAAAAGTGGGATTAGGCCGACCTACCTTTATGCACAGAGCTGCTGGGAGCATTAAATGCAAGAAGGCCTGGTGCACAGAAAGCCTCAGGAGATGTTAAGTCACTATCATCTGCAATGTCTCTACTTTTTATAATTATGGGATGTGTATAAGAAGTTGTGATACTGGTTACAGAGGCGCAGACAGGCAGAAAAGCAATTCCCTGGTGGCTCAGTGGTAAAGAACCCACCTGCCAACGCAGGAGACAAGAGGTTCGATCGTTCCATCAGGAAGATTCTCTGGAGAAGGGAATGGCAGCCTACTCCAGTATTCTTGCCTGGAGAATCCCATGGACAGAGGAGCCTGGCGGGCTACAGTCCACGGGGTTGCAGAAGAGTTGGACACTTAGCGACTAAACAACAACAACAACAAAGAGGCCAATTTGGCCGCAACAGTGACTGAAGAGAAGAGGAAAAAGTGAAGTTAAAAAGGTATTCTGGGGCCACAGCATGCCACCGTGCAGACTTTGGTCTTTAGTCAGATGGGAAATGACTAGCTGGTCTGAAGCATAAGATGGATAAGATGGAATTTGTGTTATACTGGCTGTCGTGCAGAGGAGCACGAGAACGGAGGCTGAGAAACCAGTTAAAGATGTGATGATGGATTGGAAAAGCAGGTAGCAAAGGAAATAAAATGCTTCAACTGTGCTTTTTATCATAAAATTACAGCCAACAGGAATTCCTGGTGGACGGGATGTGGGTTATGGGAAAGAGAAGACAAGGATGAGCTTCAGAGCCACCGGCCAGAGGCGCTGGAGGGATAACAGTCCTCTCGCTGAGCTGGGCTGCACTGCCAGGCAGCAACCAGGTGGGTGGGGGGGGAGATCCAGAGTTCAGAAATGTGGAGTCTAGGGTGTGAGCTCCAAGAGCAGTTTACAGTCTAGACTAAAAGGAAAAGGTCGGAGCCGGACACATAAATGTGCAAGTTTGCAGTAAAGCTAAACCATGAGACCAAGATGAGCCCACCTAACCTCGGTCACTTCCCTGCCTCTGTCTCCCTTCCCACTCCAGCCTGTTGTAATGCAGCAGCCAAAGAGATCCCATTCAGGACCTAAGTCAGATCATGTCATCCTCCTGCTCAAACCCACCGACTCCCGTCTCCCTCAAAGCAAAGCCAAGCTATCACAGTGGTCTTCAGGGTCCTGCGTGCACTCTCGCCCTTCTCCACCTCAGACCGCATCTCCTCCTGTTCTCCGGTCCTGAGTCAGCTTCAGCTGTACCGGCCTTCTCTTTGCTTCGCAAACACAAGTCGGATGCAAGCCTCTCGCAGGGTCTTTGCACCCGCGTTCCCTCTGCTTAGAACGCTCTGCTCCCAAATACCTGTGTAGTTCTTATGTTCACACCTTTACTCAAAGGACTTTTGCTTCTGAGAGAGAACTTTCTGGATCTTGAAAAAATAGTAATCACTTCTCTCTACCCATTACACCTCTTAATTTCCTTGTTTTATTTTTATCCTCTTTGGTACTTAGCACCATGAAGTATCCTTTTATTTATCTTGTTTACTCCGCTGAGAAGTCTGAAATTCATCTCAGAGATGAGATGGATCCTTACTCAGCAAAGGGATATGAGCGTTGCAGCTTAGGAACACTAACCCTGCATGAGTATGTAGAATGGCCTTTAAGTCCAGGAAATAGAACAAGGCGTCTTAGTAAAAGACAAGTCACTAGGAAGTTTATATGTAAGAGCTTCAGGAAGTGTCCTTTAGGAGATCTATGCATAAATGTGTGATTTTCAAGGCAAAGCCTGTTCTCAAAGAGATCTGAGCTCCCCAGACAGGCAATCCTGCCCCCGCCCCGCCCCGCCCCGCCAGACTATGAAGTAGGAAGAAAGCAGCTATGTGACGTGAAGGGCTGGGAAGGGGGGCCTATCGGTGGGCGCCGTCTCAGATACTCCCTGAAGTCAGAACTGACAGGATGACTGACTAGTTACAAAGGATGAAGGAGATAGGAAAATCAAGACTTCTCTACTTTTTAAACTCATAGAGATGGGAGAGTTAAAAGGAGTCACGGGAGTACTGAGCTCTCCCGGCCGTGACTGTGTGATACGGAGCAGAGGGCCGCTGACTGCGCCCCGGACTGCACCCTGGACTGCGCCCCGGACTGCGCCGCTGACTGCGCCCCGGACTGCGCCGCTGACTGCACCCTGGACTGCGCTCCGGACTGCGCCCCCGACTGCGCCCCGGAGCACAAGAGAAGACGTGGGAAAGGTGGCATGAAAAGCGGGGAGGGCGCTCAAGAGAGAACCGGGAAATCAGGCGGCAGGAAGGAAGCAGCAGGTGGGAGCCCGAGCAGGAAACACATCGGAGATTCGGGGTTAAAAAAATCAGAATGAACAGCTAGTGAGCTAGGAACTCTACACAAATAATTCATTTAATCTTTGTAATTCAGTTAATAAAATACTGTTCCCATTTTATGGATGAGAAAAATAAGATTTAGAAAGGTTAAGACATCATCTCTAAGTTACAGACCTAATTTAAGCAGAGAAATGACTGTGATACGGGGCTGTCTGAAGCTAACACTCGCTTTCCCCAAGATGTCACCCTGTTTGTTTTTCCTTCATTATCTTCCTGCTGTTGCTTTCCTTATCTTTGAAATGATGTCATCTTATATTGACAACTCTTTAAGCTGCAGCCCCATACAAGGGTTATATCATTTTCACACTGTCAAGTGCAAGGGGATAGGAAATACCTGGGTAGCAAGACATTAATGTCAAACAATAATTCTACAAAATACATAAATAAATCGATGTGGCCAGAAAAGCACCTGAGTGGAAAAAGAGTAATTTGAAGAGGTAACGCTGATCCAGTGAGGCTTTTACAGAGAAAACTCATACACGCCAAAGACAGAAATACTCTAGAGCATCTGCCACTGGAGACAGAAGACAGGGGGCAGACAGCTGGACTGTGTGAAGAGGGTAGAGGAGGTTCGCTCAGTTTTAAGAGTAGGAATGGTACATGAGAAAGGACCCCAATTCAGTGTACCTGAAGCGCCACCACGTGGTTAGAAACAGTGAAACAATGTAGAATGTGAGCAGGAGATTGCTTTAGCTTCTGTAGTACACAGCATCAAATGCTCCCTAAAAGGAGTATGGAAAAAGAATGCTACCTACTGGTAAACTAGCTATGGGAACTACTCTTCTAATTGTTTCATGTTCAAGCAGTCATTTATTATCTGATAGGCCATAACCATTTGAGTTATACATAAGCATCTTAAAAAGTTGGGGGGGCACTCTATAGATTTTTTTCTTTTTAGAGCAAGTCATAGGCTGGGTTCTGAGACATCTGAATCGAGAGTACATCTGCCTATCATAAGGGATAACAAGAATTAACACTAGAGGCGTAAATTAAATTTGCAAAGAAAACTGACACACTGGCAATGTACCTAGCATATAATCTCTGATATACGTATGGTATCTGTGAAACATTTTGTTTAGGATATTGTCTTAAATTTTTATTACACTATCAGACATACACAATATACTGAATATTCCAAAAGACATTTTTAATGAAAAAAGTGACAATAAAAAATAGCTCACCTGTACTGTTTCAATTAGACTTGCTGAATAAAAAGGCATTGCCACTATGTAAGTTAGGCTGTAGAAATTAAAACAAACTTATCAGTACACTGAAACAGGAAGCTTACACTAGATTTTTTAATACCTATTTTAATATATCAACATAATCTATATCAAGCTTGAATAACAACTTCAAGGTTTTCAACTATTAATACTTATAGCCTAAAGATACTTCAGAGACCTATAACGTAAGATGCTTTACTCAACAATTAGAGATGAAAATCTATGTATTAAAATAACACAGAGACAGCCTGCAAGAAAATAACTTATTTTGGACCAGTAAAACGTAGGCTTGTTTATGATTCACTATTGGAACATCTACCTGCACACAGCTAATGTAGCCTATGAATCAGATACTTCAAATTTAGGATGAGGAATCCATTCCATTGCTTGCCTTTTTAGTGACACCTGAACAAGGCTACTGTTCTGCTATTGTCCTATCTATTATCATTATTAATTCCCAGATTTCCCACCCAGCAGAGCTAAGCCAGTCTTCCATGGTGAGTGAAGTCCCCTTTCATTATTAAAAAACAATATTGTACAGCTTTGCAAAGTTGCTTCCTATTGCAACTGCTGAGACATACAACTTTGCAAGCCTGCAAAATATAGTCACTTAAAATGATGTCAAGGTGGGACTTACCTAACCCCATGGGCCAGGTCCTGGCAAGTAGTGGTTTTCAAGGTGAATGGAACATCACTAAGTAATAATGTGCTGGAATGTCCCACAGAGGGAGCCAGCAAGCTGGGGGGTTTCCAATTCACAATCTTCAAGAAAAATTAAAAAGTGAAGAGTAAAATTCTAATCTATAAAAATGGTCAGTGGTGTAATGTCACTAAGTGCCTTTAGGACTACATTTTAATGACACTAAGGTTTTGAGTTTGCTCATCACCATACAAATAAATTTGTATGTCTGCTTACCAATAAAATAATGATAATAATTATAAGAATAATAATTTTCCTGGCAATTCAGGTTTAACAAGTTGACAATCCTTGCTAACTTCCTAAGAACACAAAGAAAAATTAAGTTGTGATTTCAGCCTTCCAAATTAGAAAGATTTGAAAGATAACATACATTTCAGGATTTTATTCCTAAACTTTGTTAATTTTCTTATTAAGTTTTAGTCCCATAAATATTTCTTTTGCTCTTATTTTCTTTAACTTTTATTTAATAAGCTTTTTTAAGTTCTAACACTATGAAAACTGGTTAAATTTCAATACAAATGCTGCTTTTGATACTTACGATTTCAATAGAAGGTGTTCTCCTATTTGTTTAGGATTCCATTTATGTGAAATCTCCCTAAAAAAATAAACAAAAGCCATGCTATTTAAAACATCCTGAATTAACCCAAGTTTCAAAAAGTTAATCAATTTTTAATTTTTTTTTTTAATCTGTAGCAGAAATATATTCTAATGGTGAACAATTTTCTTTCTGGGACCTGTCAAACAATTACAGTGGGTTGAAAAGAGAAAAAACATAGGCGGTCTTTCTGTATGCGCTGACAAAGGAGGAAGCGTTATAACTGATGACAGAAATGGACACGGGGGAGCTCCCTGGTAGTCCAGTGGTTAGGACTCTGTGCTTCCACTACCGAGGGCCTGGGTTAAATCCCTGAAGCCATGCAGTGTGGCCACAAAAAAAATGGCAGACAGGAAAACAACGGATGGGGAAGGGAAAGGCAGACAAGAAAACAGAATAAAGGAAGAAAAGCTTAATTAACTGTAGCGCTGAATGACACATTTGTGTAGCACCTAATTTTCAAAGTGCCTCTACTTATTAAGATGGCATTACTTTTGTGATTTTTATTATATTCTATTATCTTTTTAAGCTCCTGCTGTATGCCAGACATTGTGCAAAGCACTTTGCATAAATTATTTCTAACCCTCACAATGAACCTATAACCCTCATTTCATAGATGAGGAAACAGGCTGAGATGGTTCGTAACTTACCCAAAGCCATGCAACAAGTTAGTGGTGGAACTGGGTCTAAACCCTGGTCCATATGACTTGAAGTCTATACTATCTGCCTGTACTGCCTCTCATCTCACTTGATACAAGAAGGAATCCTGTGAGATAAACAGATATTGCCTTGTATATCTTACTGCCTTGTAACACCTATAGTAAGGTATTGCCTTTTACTTATGAGAAAAAGAAAGGTCAAAAAGATCACAGGGATATGTTCCAAGGAGAGGGACAGAATGCCATGTCTTGGACCAAGGTCTAGGACTGTGTGCATCCCGCGATTTAGGTTACTTTGGGAACCCGAAAAGAGGAGAGAGGCAAGCTAAATGCAGAAGAAAAAGGGAGAAAGTTATATCAAGAGTAAAGTAAAAAACGAGAAAACATGGAGAATAAAGGGGAAATCAAAAAAGGAGGCAGAAAAAGTGAAAAGGCAGACAGAGAGGATGGAAGGGAGGGGAGTGAGGAAGGTGGCGTAACAGAGAAAAGGAAAACGTAAAACCAAGTGGAGACTGGCTGCCACCAGCTTGCCCGGTTACACTGGCGCACACACAATACCCTACAGTCAGAGCAGGAGCCCGAGAAAAACATTTTCTGCTTGAAATGAATAAATATGACATAAGGAGACAAAGGAATACATT
This sequence comes from Cervus canadensis, assembly GCF_019320065.1. Taxonomy (NCBI): domain Eukaryota; kingdom Metazoa; phylum Chordata; class Mammalia; order Artiodactyla; family Cervidae; genus Cervus; species Cervus canadensis. The sequence continues at coordinate 1,736,136 of NC_057389.1, forward strand.
TTATATTGAAAAGGCGAAGGAAACCACTAATAATATGAGTGTTCTAAAAACAAACTCAGTACACTTACGGCACGCGTGATGCATGAATATTTCTACATTTTCCTAGAGACTGAAAGGTCCGCAGAGAAACTTTGAGAAAACAAAACAACCATCTCTGATTTATAAGACCTTAGAGAGTGTTCTGGGTCACATTCTGATGAAATTATTACCAGGATACAATACTAGCTCTGAACAATTGTAGAAAAATAGCTGGAATGACATTTAATGATTACGACAAAAATTCTAAAAAAGACTAGGCTACTTATCTTACTGACTTTATGATTATAAAATAAAATATGCTAAAAGGTTTGTAAATCTATTACTCTTGCCTGTGTGCCAAGCTGCTTCAGTCCTGTCCGACTCTTTGCAACACTGTGGACTGTAGCCCACCATGCTCCTGTCCATGGGATTCTCCAGACAAGAATGCTGGAGCAGGTTGCCATGCCTTCCTCCAGGGGATCTTCAGGACTCGGGGGTCGAGCCCACACCTCCTACATCTCTTGCACTGGCAGGTGGATTCTTTACCACTAACAGCACCTGGGAAGCCCTCCATTCTCTTACATGGCCTCGGCACCTGGGAAGCCCTCCATGCTCTCACATGGCCTCGGCACCTGGGAAGCCCTCCATGCTCTCACATGGCCTCGGCACCTGGGAAGCCCTCCATTCTCTCACATGGCCTCGGCACCTGGGAAGCCCTCCATTCTCTTACATGGCCTCGGCACCTAGGAAGCCCTCCATTCTCTTATATGGCTTCAAACAGGGTTACCACAGGTTATTATGATGTTAATTTTGAGCATTTCATTAACATTATGGATACGTGGGTCTGTAACCTGCCTTTCTGTAAGGACTGGGACACGTTTGCCTTTAACACTAATTGCTGTTCAGTCACTGAGTCTTGTCTGACTCTCCGTAACCCATGGGCTGCAGCATGCCAGGCTTCCCTGTCCTTCACCATCTCTTGGAGTTTGCTCAGGCTCACTGAATACTAATTACTGCTGCCAATTCTTAAGATCATTAGGATTAAGGTAAAAACAGCAAAAAGAGAAATTTAAAACCAAGTATAAAAAAAAAATGAGACACTCTTCCTGGTATCTATTCCTTTATAAAATGTGTAAAACTTACTGCCACAGCTCTAGAAATTTAAACTAGCACATTTAAATGCTTCATGAAGAGGGTAGTGTAAAAATATACTTCTGATTAAACCTTTTTATAGTCCATCACCAAGTACCAGGATATGTAGCTATTTTTAATTCACTATCTTCACAAGCAAACACTGCCCTTGAAATGAGCAACAAAATTAAAGAGAAGTGACTTGCTTTTTATCAGACTTTTTATTTGATATACACACACTCCCATGCACAATCAATATACAAAAGCAACAGAATTTTGAAATAACACTGTATTTGTGCAGCCTTTACTTTTTAAAAAAAAATAATTTATTTACTTATTTAATGGCTGTGCCGGGTCTTGGCTGCTGTGCTGGTTTTTCTCCAGTTGTGGTGCACAGGCTTCTGATCGCGGCGACTTCTCTCGTGGTAGCGCACAGGCTCTAGAGCAGGTGAGCTCGGCAGCTGCAGTTCTCCGGCTCCAGGGCACGGGCTCGGCAGTTATGGTTCGCCGGCTCTAGGGCACGTGGGCTCAGCAGTTGTGGTTTGCTGGCTCTAGAGCACTGGCTCGGCAGTTGCGGCTCATGGGCTCTAGAACACCAGCTTGGCAGTTGTGGTTTGCCAGCTCCAGAACATGGGCTCAGCAGTTTTGGCTCCCCAGCTCTAGAACACTGGCCCAGCAGTTGTGGTTTGCTGGCTTTAGAACACCAACTCAGCAGTTGTGGCTCGCCAGCTCTAGAGCACTGACTTGGGAGTTGTGGTTTGCTGGCTCTAGAACACCAGCCCAGCAGTTGCAGCTCGCTGGCTCTAGAACACTGGCCCAGCAGTTGTGGTTCTCCGGCTTTGGAACACCAACTCAGCAGCTGTGGTTGGCCAACTCTAGGGCACGTGGGCTCGGCAGTTGTGGCTCGCCAGCTTTAGAACACTGGCTCGGCAGTCGCGGTTTGCCGGCTCTAGAGCACCGGCCCAGCAGTTGCAGCTCGCCAGCTCTAGAACACCGGCTCAGTAGTTGTGGCGCACAGGCTCAGCTGCTCCATGGCATGTGGGATCTTCCCAGGCCAGGAACTGAACCTGCGTCTCTTGCACTGGCAGCAGATTCTTTACCACTGAGCCACCAGGGAAGCCCCCAGCCTTCACTTTCAATTGCTTCTTACTTTCCCATGGTCAAAGAGTTACCCTCTTTAAGAAAAAACATCTAACCCAAGCCCCTCATCTTCCAGCTCCTTCTTTTCTTCTCTCCTCTTCCCAGCTGACTGTCTAAACTTGCTATTTCCATGCCCTAACTTTGTACTCATCACTGAACCCACTCCAAGCTGGCTTTCGTCCTATTATTCTACAGCTCCTGCCAAGGTCTCTGTGACCTCCGTCCACATCACTAAATCAAACGGGCATTTTCAAGGTTGTGCCTTATTTGACCTTTCAGCAGCCATCATGCACTTGTGTTCCCTGCTGCTTCTGGAAGCCCTCCCTCCCCCCATATTCCACTACCCCAGACTCTTCTGGTTTTTCTCCTCTCTTCTCGTCTCTACTTTTGACTCCTGTGCAGGGGCATTTTTCTTAACTCAGTGATTTACGCTCGAGTTCTCAGCCCTTCTTTTCTTCCTTTATATGTTATACTCCTTCCCTAGGCAACCTCATCCAACAGGACGCTTCAGGACCTCCCAAATCTGCTGTCTTCGGTTTAGACTTCTCTCTGTGTCAGAATGAACTTGTCCAAAATCAAACTTATGATTTTTCTTTCTTAGACTCTTTCAGTGTTCCCTAAGTGAGAACTGTTAATCAGAAAGGAAATCTACCGAACTGGAGAAAGATTTCATTGTATTTAAAATGGAATGTGTTCAAGGTCAGTGAACTCAGAGGAGTCACTAGGAGAAACAGACAACAGGAGAAGGAAACAGTAACATGTGCAGCCACACATGTGAGGAGTCAGCCAAACGGATTCTGCGAGAGACTCAACTACACAGGTAGCCTTGGGTGGGGTGCTCCTTATGTTAGTGGTCTGAGAAATGCCCAGGAAAGGAACGGCCACTTCAGGGTGGAGCAACACCAAGTCTGACTGACTCTGCCTCAGGGAAGGTTTGGGGAAGGCCTGGGATGGATCTGGGCAGTAGACAAAGAAAGATCACAGATGATGACCCAGGGTTATAGTCATTTTTTTTTTTTTTTTTTAGAAGCAATAAATACTGAGAAACTATAAGCTTGGTGACTTAATAAACATTACAGATTTATTCTTTTTCTCAGATGTGATCATCATCAGTATAAAAAGACTAAATATTGGTGAATCAGTACTGTCTCACCTAGGGATCACCATGCAATTCAAGAACCTCAGTCTCGAAGACCCTAGAGCCCATCCTGAAATGCTAACTTCTGTGAAATGCTTTGGCTTACTACTTCTTACTGCTTTGATACTTTGTCTGCTATGACTTTGTTTTCCCCCAAGAAAAGTCAACGTTGCCCAAGGCAGTCAGGATTTAAAAAAAAAGAAAAAAGGTTTATACTCTAAGAATGGCTTTATTTGACATCTAATTGTTGTTGTTCAGTCGCTAAGTTGTGTCCAACTCTTTTGCAACCCGTGGACTGTTGCCCACCAGGCTCCTCTGTCCATGCAATTTCCCAGGTAAGAAGACTGGAGTTGGTTGCCTTTCATTCTCCAGGGGATCTTTCTGACCCAGGGATTGAACCCGCATCTCCAGCACTGGCAGGCAGATTCTTTACCACTGAGCCACCAGAGAAGCCTAACATCCAGTTACATAACCCAAAATTCTAGAAGTCACCCTTGACACCTCCTTGTCTATCACTGACCAACTTTAATCCATCACCAAGTTCAATCAATTTTACCTAAATATATCTTAAAGTCATCCATTTACACCCATCTCAAAGATACCATCCTGGTCCTAGTTACTGTATTTCTTTCCTAGGCTGTGATAGCCTACGAACACGTATCCTTATATCTATTTTGGTCCTCCTGTGGTCTTTTCATCTCCACTTACAATGACCCTTTAAAAACATACATCTGATTATGTCACTGACGCCTACTTAAAACTCTCCAGTATTCTTAAAGTGGTCTACAAGTTCAAGCACAGACCGGCTCTTGCTCTCCATCCTGCTCTGAGTTCAAACTCTATGAGTGTTTCCCTCAATTACCAGGGCTGCCCAGGTGGCTCGAGTGGTAAAGAATCTGCCTGCAATGCAGGAGATTTGCATTCAATCCCTGGGTCGGGAAGATCTCCTGGAGAAGGGCATGGCGACCCACTCCAGTATTCTTGCCTGGAGAATCCCATGGCTAGAGGAGCCTGGCAGGAAACAGTCCACGGGGTCACAAAGAGTCGGGCAGGACTGAATGACTAACTAACACACATTCCCTCAGTTACATGAATTCTTCGCATTCCCCCCGCCACACTCTGCACAAATTAGTCTGTGTCTCCTGATTGCCATTCGGATCTCAGTTTAAGTGTCACTTTCTTAGCAACATTGTTCCTAACCCTCTAACACTCTCATGGAACCATATTCTTTTCATTTAGAGAACAAATCTCAATTTGTCATTGTTCATTCATTAGGGGGATTATTTTACATAACATATGTCTCTTACACTAGATCCCAAGCGTCATGGTCAAAGGTACTTTTTGATTCTTCTCCTCACTGTATATATAACTTTCTAGTAAGTATCTAGCACATAGTAGGGACTCAGAAAATATGAGCTAAATAAATAAATGAAATAATGAGTGCGACTTACCACCAAAACTTAACCCAAGTAGAATATCTCAAAGATAACCTTTTGTGTCTTATTTAATAAGACTCAAAATGACCAGGAGAAACATATACCCACACAACTGATGTGTCTGCATAACTACAGAATGAGAAAGTTAGATAACAAAATTGTCTTCTCATTCTCATTTTTCTTTTCCCTTCCCTTAACCTGAAGTTAAAGTCACTACTTCATCTCTGTTTTAGAGAAATGCTGTTACATCCCTAAGGTTCCAGAACTAAAAAGTAGTATGAGTGTGTGCATGTGCATGCTAAGTCGCTTGATTCAGTCGTGTCTGACTCCTTGCAACCCACAGACTGTAGCCCAACCCTCTGTCTGTGGGATTCTCTGGGAAAGAATTCTGGAGTGGGTAGCCATTCCCTACTCCAGGGACTTCCCGCCCCACAGACCAAACCCATGGTCCCTGTGGCTCCTGCACTGCAGGCGGATTCTTCACCACTGAGCCACTGGGGAAGCCCAAAAGCAGCACAGCCAGGAGCAACAGTGTTCTGACTGCAAATACAGAATTCTTTATACTTTATAATACAGAAATCACTGAATTTTGTTAAATTTTTATTTACCTCGTGTTTCCTGAATTCCTACTATGTGCTCAAAATCAGGTATACAGTAAGGGGAAGAAACAAAGGGAATCCGTGACCCTAAAGGCTGGGACCTAGTGTGAGGGACATACGTTAAAATAAAATAATCCCACTAATGAACGAATAATGACAAGCTGAATTTTGTGTTTGTAGGACAATGTCAAGGACATTTGATGACAAGTACTACATTTTGTGAACTTCCAGATGTTCAAGCTGGTTTTAGAAAAGGCAGAGGAACCAGAGTCAAACTGCCAACATCCGCTGGATCATGGAAAAAGCAAGAGAGTTCCAGAAAAACATCTATTTCTGCTTTATTGACTATGCCAAAGCCTTTGACTGTGTGGATCACAACAAACTGTGGAAAATTCTGAAAGAGATGGGAATACCAGACCACCTGACCTGCCTCTTGAGAAACCTGTATGCAGGTTGGAAGCAACAGTTAGAACTGGACATGGAACAACAGACTGGCTCCAAATAGGAAAAGGAGTATGTCAAGGCTGTATATTGTCACCCTGCTTATTTAACTTACATGCAGAGTACATCATGAGAAACACTGGGCTGGAAGAAGCACAAGCTGGAATCAAGATTGGCGGGAGAAATATCAATAACCTCAGATATGCAGATGACACCACCCTTAAGGCAGAAAGTGAAGAGAAAAAAAGCCTCTTGATGAAAGTGAAAGAGGAGAGAGAAAAAGTTGGCTTAAAGCTTAACATTCAGAAAACTAAGATCATGGCATCTGGTCCCATCACTTCATGGGAAACAGATGGGGAGACAGTGGAAACAGTGTCAGACTTTAATTTTGGGGGCTCCAAAATCACTGCAGATGGTGATTGCAGCCATGAAATTAAAAGATGCTTATCCCTTGGAAGGAAAGTTATGACCAACCTAGACAGCATATTAAAAAGCAGAGACATGACTTTGCCAACAAAGGTCTCTCTGGTCAAGGCTATGGTTTTTCCAGTGGTCGTGTGTGGATGTGAGAGTTGGACTGTGAAGAAAGCTGAGCACTAAAAAATTGATGCTTTTGAACTGTGGTGTTGGAGAAGACTCTTGAGAGTCCCTTGGACTGCAAGGAGATCCAACCAGTCCAACCTAAAGGAGATCAGTCCTGGGTGTTCATTGGAAAGACTGATGCTGAAGCTGAAACTCCAGTACTTTGGCCACCTCATGCGAAGAGTTGACTCATTAGAAAAGACCCTGATGCTGGGAGGGATTGGGGGCAGGAGGAGAAGGGGATGACAGAGAATGAGATGGTTGGATGGCATCACTGACTCGATGGACATGAGTTTGAGTAAACTCCGGGAGTTGGTGATGGACAGGGAGGCCTGGCGTGCTGCAATTCATGGGGTCGCAAAGAGTCGGACACAACTGAGCAACTGAACTGACTGACTGACTACATTTTGACATTATGTGTGATATAAAAAGCAATGGGGTAAAATTAAAGGTCAGAAATTCACATTTTTTTAAAGTGTGAGAGGAGCAACTTTTAGCTGATGAAATGTTTTTGTCTGAAACATTTAGCAAAGCTATGTTAAAGGAACTTCAAGGCTATGCAGTCCTTCGAAAGCACTCACAGTGGCAAAAAGCCTGGTATCAGTCTCCTGTCTTTATTTCCTTCCCTGTAAAGACTGAATCTCAAGTCTGAGATGCTGGTGGCTGCACCTTCAACTCCCTCAGTTCCTGTCAATCCAAAAAATTAACCCTGCCAGGGGCCAATTCTGGATTAACAAACCATTTGGCCTTTAACTCCACCCCTGGGGTTTACTGTTGATAAAGAAAATCAGAGTCCTGCTAAACAACACCTAAACAAATTTATGGGATCTCCAATATTATCCCTTAACGTTATTTCCATAGATCCCTTGCAAAGTTCCCCTTCTGTCGCTCAGAGCTGTGACTCCCAAACATCTGTCACTGGTCTTACGCTCTTTTACTTTGACCCCCGTGCTCATCCTTCTTCCACCTCATCCTGTTTCAGAGAGAAGAGAGACCCATAAGCAAACATTCCGCCTCCCTCCAGAAGAATCCACTGTTCTGATTCCCCTCTTGGCTTCCAGGCCACCACTGTCCTCGAGCTTACTGCTACTGCCACATTTGTTCTGTGAGCATCTCTTTCTACACATCCACCCACCCACCCACCCCCATACAGAGCCCAGGATTCTGTCCTTGGTTCACTCTGTCATTTAATCTACACTTTCTCCTTAGGGAACTTCACCCATCCTCAAGCTTCAACTGAACATTCAAAGCCACGCCTCCAGGTTCAAATTTTCCCTGAACTCTGACCCATAGTTCCAGCCTCTTCCAGGCGTGTCCCGTGGATGTCTCAGACTTCATTTATTGAGAGTTGCTTTCCTCATCTTTCCCACTACAGCTTACTCTTCTTTATGATTCTCCAACTCAGTTCCAATCGAGAAATCTGTCACTGCTGCTAAATCACTCTCCTACAACCCCATTCCCAATATTATCAATTATACTTCAGAAATGTCTGTCCAGCTTCTGTTCTGTTCCATAGTTGAGACCCTTCTCAATCTGGCCTATATTACCATAACAGTTTTCCATGTCTCTGTCTGCATCAATCTTTTTTCTAAACATTGCCACTTGAATATATCCTTGACCGAATAACCTGTATATTAAAAAAAAGCAAACAATCCCCCACCTTAGATTTCCAACTCCATAGACAATAAAATCTAAGTCACTTATCAAAGGCAGAACCACGCTTTAGTCTAGTACCTCGGCTTTTCACCTTATCCTACTCCACACATGCTCAATATTTAAGCACAAGACACTTCTCACCACTCAGACCTTCCAATTTCCATAAAATTGTGGACGCTGTCACCTCGAATTGCTCTCCTACTCTGCCAAGTTATTTCCTACTCATAATTCCAGATCTAGCTCAGACTTCAGGTTTTAAAAAGAATTTTTGCCGATAAATCCATGTAAACTGTCCCGTGGACTCCAAAAGGGGTTTGTTTAATTATAGCATGAATCATGATGTGGGCTTCCCTTGTAGCTCAGTTGGTAAAGAATGTGCCTGCAATGTAGGAGACCCGGGTTCTATCCTTGGGTCGGGAGGAGCCACTGGAGAAGGAAATGGCAACCCACTCTAGTATCCTTGCCTGGAAAATCCCACAGACAGAGGAGCCCGGCGGGTTACAGTCCATGGGGTCGCAAAGAGTCAGACACGACTGAGTGACTGAACTGAACTGAATACATAGCAGTAGGAGCTGAAAGACATATCTCAACAGATACTAGACCAGGAAGGGTTTTCTCCATCGCATACCAATTCCGTAAGACATAATTATTTATTCTGTTTCTTCTCTTAGCTACTTTAAGCAAGTTTTCAAATTCAAGGTATTTTTAGCAACTATCATTTTTTCATATTTTTAATATGAAGCTAATAATGAAAAATGCCAAAAAAGGTACCTTGGTAAAGGTGTGAATTCACTGATTATTCCCTCTGCTCCAAGTGTGATTCCCTGCACGATAAATGTACTTCCCATTCCTTTCCAAAGGGCCCTTGGTCCCTAAAATGACCAAAATTTATTATTATTTCTGTTAATGCCTAAAAAGGAAATACAAAAGTTCTTAATAAAACTTGACATTAAATGTTTTCTGCTATTTCCCAGTAAGACATTATTCTAAGAACATTTTAGTAAAGAATGACAAGTAAATTACCTACTTTCTTTAGTATTTGTTGTGTGAGCTACATTTAGGCCAAGATAAACACTCCAAATTAATTATCTCTAATATGGATTAAATACCTTTAATATTTACTTAATTTTGGCAAAAGTGTGACGTTACTGATTATTCAGTGATATCAAAAGGTATCATTACCCAGTTAAGTTACTTTTAGTATAAGAGTTATAATATCTTCAGTAACTAAATTAAAAGATTATTTCTCACCTGAGTTTTGTTGAAGCTGTACATAATATTGATGACTGTAAATGGGGTGAGATGATAGTGCCGAGCATGGTAGTTAACCTGTAAAAAAGATATTTTATGATTATTTTCTGTTATTATTTTGTCAAGAAATAAGAGCATGAAAGATACACAGTGGAGTCATAGCATAAATAAAAGTTCAATTGTAAAGTCAGCATGAATTATACAGAAGCAAAATTACTTTAGAAAATGCTTTAAATAACTTAAAAGCAAAGAACATGTGCTTATACACACACAACCCTGAAAAACCAATGTATAATATATCCAGGCTTCCCTTATAGCTCAGTTGGTAAAGAATCTGCCTGCAATAAAATATATAATAAAGAAGGCTTTGTTGTTTGATATTTATGTTTCCTTAAACATCAGCATGAAATTCACTGTGGCAAAATGCTCATGCCATTTAACACATAGGAACCATAAAGAACTCTGGGAATAGATTTCTGTCTTCCACGGCAAGCAGTAACAAGCTATAAACAATTGGTAAATTATGAAATCAGTATGGGGGATCAGAACTAATACTTAATAAGTGACATAATAAAAAAGTATCAGAATGCATTATACACTCTGAAAGTATTACTTTATAAAACATTTTTAAACATCACTCATATATGTATACACTGGATCACAACGCAATATTGTCACAATGTAAAAAATGTGTCTAAAATTTGCTATTCTAGGGCATATACACTGTTCATGCTACTTAAATACTGAATTCTCTCTATATGCTTACATTTTGGTGCTAAGCATAAAAAAATTATTATTTTGAAAAACTGGTTTATCTTTTCTAACTCAATTTTCAAAGAGGATGTTATACTATAGGTGCTTTTGCCAGTGTGGCCCATTAGCCCTCAAAAACCTTATTATCCTTTCAGGGGATAGACATGTTCAAAATTATTTTCTTGATACTAAGGCATCATTTTCCTTTGTTATTGTGTTGACATTTTCAATAATAGTGCCAAAGCAATAGTGGGTAAAATTGCTAACTCTGGCATAACTGAAGGCAGTGGCAGCAAACTGTATTTTTGTACTTATTGTATTCTTCATCTGACTCACGTGTGAAGATGCAAAAGCCACTTTCCCTAAAAGATGCCCTTGGTGAAGCAGTAAGATATACTAATTTTATAGAATCTTGACTCCTGAGTACACATCATCTTTCTAATTTAATATTTTGTGTATTGCATAATGAATATACTGTCATAAGAAAAAGAACTTGTCTGATGGAGCTGTGAGTCTGAAAATAGTCACTTTTTTCCATGGAATACCATTTTTTTTCTGGAAAAACTAACAAGACTATAGTTACTTGGGACAAACATATTTTTAAAACTAAACAAAGTGGCTCACTGATTAGAAAACAAGACTATTAGCTGCCAAAGATAAATTTGAGCCTATGAGCAAAAATTAGAAATCTGGAAACCCTATATCCACTACCATGAACATACCAAAACTCAAACACTTTTCTGGTGAGATTTATAGTGATTGTAATGGTGGTGGTTTTTTAATACAGTAAAAGCAAATGTCATAACATTTAGAAGATCTATATAATCAGTAAATCAATATTTTTCAATTAATCAATGCATGATGTAATAGAATCACACATGGGTAAAAACAAACCCATTCAACATGAAGGACAGATCAACAGGTTTTAATGTAAAAGAGTACAAAAACATTTAACCTGTGTGGTTTAGGATTTCACAATGCAAATAACTTTATCTGCCAATTATCTAAAAAAATATAAAACTCCCATTTTTAAGTACATATGTATGTAAGGCTAGGCTTTCTTGTTTCTTTCAAAAACATGTGCTGCAACAGACTGACTGCAGAAACAGATGTGACAATCTGGCTGCCTTCTATTATGCCAGACATTAAAGATATTTTCAAAAAAGTTCTATAAAAATGTTATTTATGCTAATACCTCATCAATTTATTGTTATTTTAATGAATTAAACATATATATATGTATATAAATTTTCCCAGTTTGGGATTCTGAAATGGCAAATATTGGTAGATACAATCCATATAAACAATCATTCTTTAGGGATCTCAATAAATTTTAAGACTTAGCTTTCAAAGAGCAAAAAGTTTGAGAACTGATATATTATACATTTTGGTATACATCACGTGGAATAATGGTTACATGGTCTCAGCCATTTATCTGAGGCCTATATGTCAAATCAGGGTTAGGATCACTGTTTAGAAAACTACATAAAGTACATTTACCTGACACTGGCGGCGCAGAACGATGCAGGGATGGGCCAGTACGTTTTCTGTAAAAAGACTATAAAAGGACAATTCATATTTACAACACATGTAAAACTGAATTTATTCTTAAGGAATCATGTATTACTTAAGTGATACATTATTCTCAAAAGTAAAAAAAATAGAGTTTTCAAATGTTTCAGTTTGTTTATAAATCATTGTACCAATAATAAGATTCAATATGAAAAAAAAATAAAATCAGATTTGCAAACTGGTAAGCAAAGAAACAACATATAATATGTACAGTATAAAGATGAAATTATCGATACACTTGTAGGCCTGATATGGAAAACTTACTTCCTAGACAATTTAAATGCCCCTTCCCCTTTCTTTCAGAGGATATGCTGTGAACAAAGTTCTCATCAAAAGAGCCCTCCATCCTGTAAATTTTGGCGTGGATGTACTTTGCACTTAAGTTACAGGGATTTTAATGAACATATTAGGGGAGACCTAGATGCTATGCTCTTTTTTCCTAACAACAACACTAGTTGAATCAGATATCACAAAATAAACACTAAAGGCGTCTCAAAAACGATATTTACACAATATTTTACAGTATATGGAAATGCTGATTCTACAGATGCTATGCTGCTAAATATCTTGTCATAATTCTGATGTTTAGGAAAAAGGTTCAATGCAAAATTACTTGTTTTGGGGAGGGAGATAAGATTACATTTTATTTTTTGGACAGACACATGAAAAGTTCTTACAATGTTCCTTTAAATTATTTTGTGTTTATAAAATTGAACGAATTTTCACTATCCTTATGGGGGAAAATTATAGGTTTTAAATAATTTTTCTGCACAGAACTTTTTAATATTTAACTACTGCTCCAAAAATCAATCTAAAGGAAGTAATACTAATTATTTAACATTATAAAGAAAAAACTTTAAATAAAACTTGAATTAAAAATCTTTAGACAAAACATTACCTTGCAAGTCCAATACCAAATCCAGCAAATCTATTCAACTGCTCTAAAATAGAAAGAATACGATTACTTATAACCATTATTTAGGTTTACCATAAAAAAGAACAAAAAATATCTTTTTACTAACATGATATTCATTTAAACTCCATGTCCCCAAATCGAATTTTGACAGGGGCCAGGAAGGTCATTTGAACGAGTGAAGAGCTCCATTGGAGCTTGTGGCAAGTTGCAAGGGGTAGACGCCTAACTGCTTTTCAACTCCAAATCATTGTTGCCACATGGAACTCTTGAGTCCAGGGTTTCAAAGCTGTGATTTTCCTAAACAGATATTCTCATTTTTATATAGTATCTTCCAGTTTTAAAATATTGGCAACTATTTTAAAAAGGATTAGTTAATTTCATGTAGGCCAAATCAAACATGTTTTGCAGGTAAATGCTAAGGGCTACTAGTTTTCAACTTCCGCCTAATCTTTTTTTTTCTAGTGAAGACTCTGACTGATAACTTTCATCAACCACACCTCCCGTGTTGTAATCAGTCATTCACTGTGACTGGTGGAGAGTATTTGTGTTAAACCAACAGTTGCAAGCAAAACATCTCATGAACTTAATTAAGTTGAAAGAGCACTTAGGGTAGCTAAAATGGGAAAAAGAGGCTCTCTTCTCTCTCTTCCCAAGTTTTAAAGACTCTGATGTGTTGTTATTTAGTTGCTCAGTTGTGTCCAACTCTTTTGTGACCCCAGTGACTGTAGCCCACCAGGCTCCTCTGTCCATGGGATTTCCCAGGCAATATTGGAGTGGGTTTCCATTTTTCTCCAGAATAGTTTGATAGTAGCTGCTTAATTCCTGGAGAAGGATATGGCAACCTACTCCAGTACTCTCGCCTGAAAAGTCCCAGGAACAGAGGCCACCTGACACCCTACAGTCCATGGGTTGCTAAGATTCGGACATGACTGAATGACTGAACACGCAGCCTAACCAGGTCTCTGTGATATACTACTGTGTACATACGTGCTGCTGCTCATGGCACAGCTATAGTCTGATCAGGAGGGTTTACAGCTGGAAAATTCCTACCCATGTGTCAAAAGAGAAAACAAATTTTTTTTCTAACTGAAAAACTTAAAATCATAAAGATGAAATATCAAACCCCGAGAGACTAGACATTAAATTTCAGCTATAATATTCACAAGGGATTTTTCTCCCATTCTCTTCTTGCTCCCCTCTTCTCCAATCCCTCCCTCTCATCTCTGCTCTTTTGAATGAAGTAATGCCCTCACTATTCCCTGAGAGCCAAAACATGACCATGTAAACAATCTCTGGGGAAACCACCATTGCCTTGAAAAATATACAAGGGCAAAGGCTTCTTTTGCCCAATTAAGATACTTTCCTCCTTTCATCTTTTCCCTTTGTGTTTGTATAGGTCCTCCAATAAACTAACAAAAAATACCACTGACATTCTCTGGAAGGGGTCAGGAAGGTTTACTAGTATTAACGAAGTCTCCCAGGCGTCTATTCTCTTTGCAGAGTTTTTCACCAGCCTCTTAACTGCTGCAAAACACCCCCCACAAAACCCTGGATATTAAAGATCTCATTTTAACCATCAATGCATAAATTATGAAAAGATAAAACGTCAGCTCTACTGCCTGAGAAGGTAACTGTGAGGCAATCACATATGCATTTTGAATAATTTATAACTTTCCAGTACTCCTTCTGGGACCTATGGGGAAAAAACAGCGCTAGAGTGAAAATCTAACTGTATATATAACACTGAGTAAGTCACCGATCCTCCATCTATCCTCACTGGATGATAGTACAGTCTGTTCCTCCCCGTAACCCAAACCAAATAAATGTTACTGTACTTCCTAGTCAAAGAAATGAGACTAAAATTTATGTCTAGAATGTACATAATATTTAAGGGTATGATCTATTATTCTAACACTTTTAGGAGAACGGGAACATGCAGCAGCCATTATCTCCATTTTATGAATCCAGACGATGTTGAAAATATCTAGATCACATAGAGTTGCAATTAAAACATCTTTGTCTTCTGACAAGGAGGCCTGGCGTGCTGCAGTCTATGGGGTTGCAGACTCCGACACGACTGAGCAACTGAACTGAACCGATCTTCTGACACTGCAAAGAATAATTATGTCTTGATTCCAAATTCTTATCTTGAAAATGTCTTAAGTGTTTTTCATTCTTTAGTGGAATTTTTAAGTAAAAAAAAGAAAGGAGGAGGTGGGAAAATACAGAAGTAGTTTGGGATCTAGAACACGAACTCCTATGATTACATGGAAAAAAGAAAGGTTGACTTTTAGCCTACTGTGTGGTCCACACTGTATCAGGCATTACTGACACCTCATTTTGTTTGTAGGTCTTTTTTTTTTTTTTTCCCACAAAACCCTTAATTATTCTTCTATACACTTTAAAGATGAGGACAGCAAGAGAGCACAGAGGTTAAGAAAGTCTCAGCTTTCAATAGTGGTAGAGAAAGCTCTGAGCCGAAGGCTGCCTATGGTCTCGGAGAAAGTTATTTGTACAACGCAAAGCCACCACTGATCAATGGAATCAAGGTGGTACAGCGGCCGGTCAATCAGCTATTTCTCACGTGAGTCCCGATAAACAGCAAGCCAATCTCCTTTGTGGATTCTGGGCATGGGAGGTAGCATGCCGAAAACCTTCCGTGATCGCTGCCACGCAAGGCTAAGGCAAGCCTCTCCAGAAAACCCTGGGGCAGGGAGAGGGCGGAGGCCCGCTCCGGGGGCAGAGGGCGAAAGGAGCGCCGAGAGGCGGCGCGGCGGGTCCGGTGGGCGCGACCCCGCGCGGGGCCCCGGCCGCCGACTACTACCCCCGCCCCTCCTACTCCCGGGGTCCCTCCCCGCCGCTCCGTGCGGACCACCCCCCCGAACCCCACCCTTGTCCGCCCCTCCAGCCCCCCGAGATCCCCAGGCTCTCACCGTCGCCTCCCACCCCGCCCCTCAGGCGCCCGCCCCCCAGGCCCTCACCGCCTTCCCTCAGGCGCTCGCCCCTTTCTTGCCCCCCAGGCCCTCACCGCCGCTGCGCCCCGCGCCGCCGGGGCAGGGCCCCTCCGCCGGGCCCTCGGGCGGCGTGCACGGGGCGGGCGCGCCGCGGGGCGGGCTCTCCTCGGCCCAGTGCAGGTTGCGGCTCCCCGGGATGTCTGGGGGAGAGGTCACCCAGCGGCTCAGGTCCGACGCGGAGCTGAAGGACCTCGCCGGAAAGGCGCCGCCAAAGCCCGGCTCGTCTCGGGCCCCAGCCCGGTAGCCCAAGCCGTCGAACCCGTCCGGGCGCCGCGGATGCATCGCGCACGGGGGCAGAATGAGGCAAGCCCGCCCCGGAGCCCGCCGCCACCCGGGCCACACAGCCTCTCCTCAGCGGCCGCGGCGCCCCGGCAGCCTGACACCCGGAAGTCACGCCGGCAGCCCGGACGTGCAGGGAGCACGTGACCCTACCACTTCCTGCGGCCGCTAGAGGCGCGGTTGCTAAGGAAACGCGGCAGCACACAGAGCGGCGGCCCGCGGGGAGGATGCCGGGAGATGGGAGGATGCCAGGAAATGGGAGGTGCTAAGGGTTTGGAGAGAGACCTGTGACCCGGCAACAGGAGCCTGCAGCGAGACGACGCGCGGTGGGCGTCTCAGCCGGAAGTGCCTCGCCCCTCACAGGGGCCCGAGATCTATTTTGCCCTGGCTAATGCCCCGCCAGCCGCGAAGGAGCTCTTGGAAGTTCCAGTTGCCGGTGCCCACAAGGTCACACCTGGCTTTCCCTCCCCTACTTGGCATTCTGAGTGAAATCTACTCAGATGCCTGGTTCGGCCCAGTGAACCCGGAAGTGTGTGGACGGCTGGAGCAAGCCTTAGAATAGAAGGTCGCGGGAGAAAGCCCTCCTAGTTCCTGCCCTCCTGGCTCCACCCCAAGAATACAAACTGTTCTCCAGGATTTAGGAATTAAGCATCTTCCTTTGCTAAGACCACAAAACGACTATGAATAGTTTTCTGTAGTTTTCTTTTTTTCTCCTTGTGCATCTGAATCAGTCAGGGGCGTATTTCAATCCCGAGCAATACTGTTCAAAATGGAGACCTACTTGAACAATTAAGAGGACTTCGAAAGAGTCATCTACTACCTGTTTTTATTAGCTCCATGGGCTCTTTTGGCAGCATGTGTCTCCCTAGATCTCAACGAGCCCAGCATGGGTTCTTCCTCGGTCCTTCTTCCCCCTGGCCGCCCAGGATTCTCAGGGCTTTCAGAGGAGAACTCTGACGCGCTATTCTCAGGCTTCCACAAGCGAACCTTTTTTTCAAAGTGATCATTCGCTTCGTCTTGAGTGGACTGACATTCTTTAGTTGTAATGTGGCTGGGAAAATGTATTCCTTAGTAAGTGTATTCAGTATTACACCAACACTAGTACCTAATTACTGGAAATCTACTATCCAGTTAGTTACTGGACGTAATAAAAATATATCTGTGTTGCTTAAGAATGGTGGCTCAAGATTGGGATTGGCTCAGGTCCAAAACTTATTTATTAAAAGGAGGAAAAAAAGGCCTCTCTGTGTGTGCATATATATATACACTTCTAAAATAAAAGCAAGGGCATCTCACAATTTCACATCTATGTCACCGGAGAAAGGATGCCTTATTAAAAGGAGGGTAAATGGGTAGCCACTTGAGAGGAAGAAACAACAGCCTCACCTCACGACCTACTGTTAAATGAATTCCAGCTGTAATATATTGCTTTTTTTTTAGTTTTTGAAGGTTGAATATTGGAAGAAAATACTTGGTGAATATTTTTCAGATAGTGAAGTGGAAAACTTTGTGAAGGTGACAGCAAAGTCAAAAGCAGTGTAGAGAAAGAGTAATCAATTTGACCATACAACATTTAAATTTCTACATGAGGTAAAAAAGTAAAAACACAATAATCAAAATTTAAAGACAAACCACAAACTGGGGAAATGACATTTTAACATGGTTTGGACAGTGGGTTACTTTATTGTAAAAACGAACTCTTTATCAGTAAGGGAAAAGCAGTAGAAATACAAGCAAAGGACATGAAGAGGCAATCTATTTTTAAAGAAATACAAATGGGTAATACTTAGATGAACAAGTATCTGTGTAACAGGAGAAAGGCAAATTTGAGTTATAACCATTTTTCCTCTATAAAAATAACAATGCTTAAAAGAGCAATCCACAATATTGTACAAAGTGAGAAAAAAAAAAGTAGCTCTTATTCATTTCTGGAGTGGTATAAAATATAACAACTTTATGTGTATGTGTGATTGTGCGTGTATGTGCACACGCTCAGTTGTCCAGTCGTGTCGAACTCTTGTGACCCCATGGACTGTACTCACCAGGCTCCTCTGTCCATAGAATTTTCCAGGCAAGAAAACAACTTATGTATTTCTTTAATTTATTTGGCTGTTCTAAGTCTTACTTGCAGGGTGTAGGATCTTTAATCTTTGTTGAGGCATGCAAGATTTTTAGTTGGGGTATGTAGGAGCTAGTTTCCTGACCTGAGGTCAAACCTGGGCCCCTTGCATCAGGAGCTTGGAGTCTTAGCCCTTGGACCACTAGGGAAGTCCTAAAATATAACAACTTTTCCATAGAGGGCAGTTTGGCAGTATGTATCAAAAAAACATAAAAAGTCATAGCTTTTGACTCCTAAATCTTAGGAAATAAACATAGGGTGTAAATATTTACTTTCGGACATATTCATGATATAATTGCTCACAATAGAAAAAATTGTTAGGATTTCAAATAGCAAGTAATTATCACTAATAATTAAAATGGTGCATCCCCATGGTTCTTTAATCAAAATATATTTATTGAGCACCTAACTGTACCAGGTACTATTCTAAGCAATGTGGATAGAGTAATGAATAAACAAGATGAAGTCCCTACATTGTTGAACTGACATTCTTATTGGGAAGCAAATAACAGATAAATTTATCATGTGAAATAATGAAACAAACATTTACATTGTCAGGTAATGACATGTGCATTATAATTTAAAACTTAAATGATAGAGGCAGAATTTTTAGATTGGCTGGTCAAGGAAGCCAATAATCTTTGAAATAATCTTTAAACATACATAAATGAAGTGAAAGAATAAGCCATGTGTGACTATCTTGGAAAAAATTTTTCAAAGCAGAGCTAAGTATAAGGTCTGATGACAAACGAGGTAGCCAGTGAGCAAGGATTCACTGAGAGCTGAAAGGATCGCAGGGGCCAAGTTGGACAGGGCCTTGTTGGTGATAGACAAGAATTTAGGTTTTTTAAGAGTAGGGGGGGCGGTGACCTTAATGATGTTCTAGAAGAAAGAAACCTGGCTTCCTTTTGGGGCAAAGGTGAAAGTCTCTTCTACTTGGTAGGAAGTTGTAAGCTGCTGAGGTAAGCTAGAGTGATAGTGGTGAAGGAGCTGAGAAGGGCTTGAGGCATCGTATTGAATAATTATATCAGAGGTAGATAGTAAATGACAAGTGAATGTGTTCATATTAGGTTAAAACTATTGTGCATGATATGATTTCACTTTTGTAAAAATAACAACAAAGAGACACACACAATAAAAGGATATATGTTATATCTGGGTGTAGGTTTTATTTTTTTACTCTCCACTTTCTAATTGTTCTAAGGTAGCATTTTATGGTTTTTGTTTTTGCTAAGAAGAAAAATTATTTTAGAAAAAAATAAATACACTAGATTTAGTTATGGGACACGGCAGTAAAGTTTTTTTTAGATTATTAAATCCGTTCATAGCAGTTTACAGTCTCTAGAGCACTACCGGGCTTCCCAGGTGACTCAGTGGTAAAGAACCCACCTGCCAATGCAGAAGATGCAGGAGACTCGGGTTCTATCCCTGGGTTGGGAAGATCCCCTGAGGAGGAAATGGAAACCCACTCCCAATATTTTAGCCTGGAGCCGTGGACAGAGGAGCCTGGTGGGTGGGCTGCAGTCCGTAGGGTCGAAAGAGTCAGACGTGACTGGCGATTCAGGATTCATGCAAAGCACTAATAAAGCCCTTCCATCATATATTTCTTCAAAACCTTTCTAAAATAACAATGTTGAAAAGGTACATATTGCAAGGCTTCAAACTAGTTTAAGAAAGACGTCACTCAGAAATTAATGTACTTAATTCTCTGTAGCATTTAAAAAGAATGGCCAACATATCTTTTATGAGAATATCAGTGTAATATTTGTATTGGTTCTATGTTTTGTTAAAACAAATTACCCCCAAATGAAGCAGCTTAAAACATTTATTGTCTTGTAGTTTCTGTAGTTTGGGAGTCTGAAAGTGGCTTAGATTAGTGGTTATGGCTCAGGGTCTCTCGTGAAGTTGAAGTCAAGACTTCAACTTGGGGTCCAGTCATTTTAGACTTGACTGGGCTTGATCAGAACAGGAGGATCCATTTCTAAGGTATCTTGCTCGGCTAATTGTGGAATTCTTGCTGGTTTGATATCAGAAGGGCTCCGAATACCTTGCCACATGCATCTCTCCATAGAACTTCTTGAGTGTCTTCATAACAAGACCTCCTAACTCCTCCTCAGAGCAAGTGATCCGAGACAACGGAGACGAAGCCACAGTCTTTTATGACCTTATCCCACCTCATCACTCCTGCCATGTTCTGTTATCCAGAAGTGAATCCCTAAATCCAATGCAAGGGGAAGGGGTTTGGCTTCCTCTTTAGAAGGGAGGGTTATCAAACAATTCATGTTCATATTTTGAAGTCACTACATTTAAACCATCATATAACAATTAATGGATAGAAGATACTGTAAGCACTAAACATTAATAATTAGGAACATTTCACACAAACATTAATAGAATCGTATAGATTAAAATTTTTACCTTGTTCCTTAGTAAATAGATGTGAAGGATTTGTTTTTTGGAAAAGAATCATGATAGAAATATTTATAACCATGAAATAGTTTAATAAATATTTTGAGTCCACTTATCATTCCCCTGGAGCTTCTCTGGTGGCTCAGAGAGTAAGGGATCTCCTGGCAGTGCGGAAGACCTGGGTTTGGTCGCTAGGTCAGGAAGATCCCCTGGAGAAAGGAATGGCTACTCAGTCCTGTATTCTTGCCTGGAGAATTCCATGGATAGAGGACACTGGTGGGCTAGAGTTCATGGGGTCACAAAGAGTCGGACACGACTGAGCAACTAATTTTTTTTTTTTTTTATTATTCACTTAGATGTGAGTCAAAATGCAAGTGAAGCTTAGCAGACTATTTTGACAGCTTTCAAGAGCTGGCAAAATATTCTGCTAAACAGAAGTATACAACAAACAGGTCATTCATTTCTATTAATATTTTCACTCAGGAATTCTGACACTCAATAAATTTGGCTCACAGGATGAAGTGAAAATCATCTACATTTCTATTCAGGAATTCACCCAACACTATTTATTAAGCATGTACTATGTTTGAGTCACTGAATTAGGTACGGTGATGCAGCTACCATTTTTGAGGATGGAATTTGAAGATGTTTAGAATATTTTATTTCTAATGTATTATGTGGACTAATAAATAATTCTCACAGTAAGTTTTAATATGCACTAAGCCAAGCCCGCTGGTGTTTGCTTCCTTTTTGTAATCTTTTTGGCTCACTTGCCATTTAATTTTCCAAATGAACTTTAAAATCACTTCATTTTTCACTCTCTCCTAAAACACACAGACACACACATTCACACATTTTGAGCTTTGAAATGTACTTGCATAAAATTTATTTGATAACCCTAAGAGGTTTTTTTATTTCATGAAATATTTCTTTCTTTACACCATTAAGTGTTCTCTTCCAAAAACATGTTTTTATTTGTTGAGATCCATTATTTCATGTATAGTTGAGGATCTAAGTGGATTCCCCAAGCTCACAAGAGTGGAACATCTTTATTTTACTTTCCTTTTTGAGTGATTTCTTCTTTTTTTTTTTTTTTTTTTTACTGTTTATTTATTTATTTATTTACTTTACAATATTATATTGTTTTTGCCATACATTGACTTGAATCCACCATGGATGTACATGTGTTCCCCATCCTGAGCCCCCCTCCCACCTCCCTCCCCATCCCATCCCTCTGGGTCATCCCAGTGCACCAGCCCTGGGCACCCTGTCCCATGCATCAAACCTGGACTGGTGATCTGCTTCACATATGATAATTTACATGTTTCAATGCCATTCTCCCAAATCATCCTGCCCTCGCCCTCGCCCACAGAGTCCAAAAGACTGTTCAATACATCTGTGTCTCTTTTGCTATCTCGCATACAGGGTTATTGATACCATCTTTCTAAATTCCATATATATGCGTTAGTATACTGTATTGGTGTTTTTCTTTCTGGATTACTTCACTCTGTATAATAGGCTCCAGTTTCATCCACCTCATTAGAACTGATTCAAATGTATTCTTTTTAATGGCTGAATAATATTCCATGGTGTATATGTACCACAGCTTTCTTATCCATTCATCTGCTGATGGACATCTACGTTGCTTCCATGTCCCAGCTATTATAAACAGTGCTGCGATGAACATTGGGGTACACGTGTCTCTTTCAGTTCTGGTTTCCTCAGTGTTTCTAGGAGTGGGATTGCTGGGTCATATGGTAGTTCTATTTCCAGTTTTTAAGGAATCTCCACACTGTTCTCCATAGTGGCTGTACTAGTTTGCATTCCCACCAACAGTGTAAAAGGGTTCCCTTTTCTCCACACCCTCTCCAGCATTTATTGCTTGTAGACTTTTGGATAGCAGCCATTCTGACTGGCGTGAAATGGTACCTCATTGTGGTTTTGATTTGCATTTCTCTGATAATGACTAATGTTGATCATCTTTTCATCTGTTTGTTAGCCATCTGTATGTCTTCTTTGGAGAAATGTCTGTTTAGTTCTTTGGCCCACTTTTTGATTGGGGTTTTATTTTTCCGGAATTGAGCTGCAGGAGTTGCTTGTATATTTTTGAGATTAATTCTTTGTCCATTGCTTTATTTGCTATTATTTTCTCCCATTCTGAAGGCTGTCTTTTCACCTTGCTTATAGTTTCCTTTGTTGTGCAGAAGCTTTTAATTTTAATTAGGTCCCATTTGTTTATCTAAACATAAGACCAGAAACTATTAAAATCCTAGAGGAAAACATAGCAACACCCTCTCTGACATAAACCACAGCAGGATCCTCTATGACCTGCCACCCAGAATATTGGAAATAAAAGTGCTTTCCTTTTTGAAAACTGAGGAATGGCCCTACTACTTTCTCACACTTCTTTATTTTAACTTGAATTATAAAAACTATAAACATATCATCTAGTTTAAAATGTTTTTGGCCATTTCATTTTGTGGCCAAGGAAAAATTAAGTTATTTAGGTACACCTTGTTTTAGGGCTCAATATCAATTCTTTCTGGGCTGCACTTGTGGCTTGGCTGGTAAAGAATCTGTCTGCAATGCGTGAGACCTGGGTTTGACCCCTATGGCTGGGAAGATCCCCTTGAGAAAAGAATGGCTACCCGCTCCAGTATTCTGGCCTGGAGAATTTCACGGACTGTATAATCCATGGGTTTGCAAAGAGTCGGACACAACTGACAGACTTTCACGCACTCACTCACTCATCAATTTTTTCCATCTTCTACCTTTTTAGTTCTTAATTTTGATTAATGTCTAAGTGAGCTATCCTTTGGTTAATTTTGAATGGTTTAATCTTAAAGAGTAAAAGTAGGGAGACTGTGAATACTTTCTTACACAGTCATGTTCATTAGTTATCTTTCCTGTAGAATTCTGTGGATAGTGGCTTTTTTTGTAAATGATTTGTAGAATCAACTGACTTTTATATTAAAGAATGTTTTAACTAACCTGCTTTTTATTTCTTTGAAAGTAACCCATTTAACGCTTTGTATTTTTTATACTTTTAACATTTTTCCTGGATCTCTTGAAATAAAATTTTAAACAACTCACCAAACTATTTTTAAGTGCAACAGTCTTTACATATTCATCTTATTTGAAATATGGTAGGCACTCTTGATTTGCTATTTCAAGTTTTTTTTTTTTTTTCTTTTGTCTTGAATAAGTTTCCCCCATACTAATTTTTTAATGTTTTTATATTTTCTCTCTTTTGGAAACATGTACTATGTACTATGTGAGTTAGCACTCTAGGGTCTGCTAAGAAATACCCTTTACAGTCTCTCTCAATTTCACTTTTGTTCTTATCCTCAACTGACTGCTTTATTAGGAGGATGTGTTTCCGAGAAGCCTGGGATCAGAACTGCTTTTTAAGTTATTATTTTCAAACGCTTTACTTTTGCAGTCTGTATTATTACCATTCACAGCAAAATTAAGAGGAGGGTAGAGTGATTTCTTATATACACTCACCATTTCCACTAATGGATAGTCACCCCCACCATGAATGCCTTAATCAGATCGGTAATTTGTTACAAGTGATGAGCCTATATTGACACATCATAATCACAATCACCCAAAGTTGATAGTTTATATTAGAGTTCACTCTTGAGGCATTCTATGGATTTGGACCAATAATTTTTGTTTCAAATATCAAAATGTAGTTTAAAATATTAAAAGACTTATTTGGTGCCTATTATGAACAGAAACAATTCAGGACGGATGCATTTCATCAGGATTAGTTAAATTTTCTTTTGAAGTTCTTAATTTTTTAAGGTGATTTATTGCACCAGGACAATCCCTGTTCCTTAGCTTTAAATTGAATCAGAATTGCTCTTAGTAAAAGCTTTGCAAACTTTAGTAGAATATTTGAAAGTGTTCACCTGTTACTAGACACAGAGATTTTTGTAAACATATATTTCTTTTTGGGGGGGATACACACCACTCCAGTATTCTTGCCTGGAAAATCCCATGGAAGGAGGAACCTGGTAGGCTACAGTCCATGGGGTCGCAAAGAGTCAGACACGACTGAGTGACTTCAATATCACTTTCACTTTCACTACCTTTAAAACTGAGCATTTGTTTGTGTTTAAATTTGCCCCCTCATAGTTGGCATGTATGGAACCACCTGCCTTTCTTTAAAATCCATGATCCTAATCGAGAGGGATCCTTATATGCAGAGTACATCATGCAAAATGCTGGGCTGGATGAAGAACACACTGGAATCAAGATTGCCAGGAGAAATATCAATAACCTCAGATATGCAGATGACACCACGCTCATGGCAGAAAGTGAAGAAGAACTAAAGAGCCTTTTGATGAAAGTGAAAGAGGAGCATGAAAAAGTTGGTTTAAAACTCAAAAACCACTACAATATTGTAAAGTAATTAGCCTCCAACTAATAAAAATAAATGGAAACAAACAAACAAACAAACAAACAAAAAAAAAACCTCAGCATTCAGAAAACTAAGATCATGGCATCCGGTCCCATCACTTCATGGCAAAGAGATGGGGAAACAGTGGCAGACTTTATTATTTTGGACTCCAAAATGACTGCAGATGGTGACTGCAGCCATGAAATTAAAAGACACTTACTCCTTGGAAGAAAAATTATGACCAACCTAGGCAGCATATTAAAAAGCAGAGACATTACTTTGTCAACAAAGGTACCTCTCATGAAAGCTATGGTTTTTCCAGTAGTCATGTATGGAAGTGAGAGATGGCCTATAAAGAAAGCTGAGCATCGAAGAATTGATGCTTTTGAACTGTGGTGTTGGAGAAGACTCTTGAGAGTCTCTTGGACTGCAAGGAGATCCAACCAGTCCATCCTAAAGGAGATCAGTCTTGGGTGTTCATTGGAAGGACTGATGCTGAAGCTGAAACTCCAATACTTTGGTCACCTGATGCAAAGAACTGACTCATTGGAAAAAACCCTGATGCTGGGAAAGATTGAGGGCAGGAGGAGAAGGGGACAACAGAGGATGAGATGGTTGGATGGCATCATCGACTCAATGGACATGAATTTGAATAAGCTCCGAGAGATGGTGATGGACAGGGAAGCCTGGTGTGCTACAGTCCATGGGGTCGCAAAGAGTCAGACACAACTTAGTGACGTAACTGAACTGACTTGAGAAGGACTTGGGTGAATTTCGAGTTCCATGTAAAACTCAGGAGCAGCATTTGACCAGAAGACACAGCCACATCTGCATAGCGTGCACACTGATTTTATTTACTTTTGCCACAGAGGAGAGGCGAGGCTTTGGAGGAGGCATTAAAGCATTGGCAAGGCATTTCTTGCTGCAGTTGCTGGCTAGATATCCAACTTACATGCACAGTATTTAAAATAATTCATTACCACTGTTTTGTGATTTGCTTTACAGTTAATAAAGGGCTCACACATGCTTGCAGCTGTTCACTAGGAAATGAATGCTTGCAATGGTGACGGTGGGTTGCAGAAGGCAGAACTGCACTGGCGGGCACTGATTGGCTAGGCATGGTCAGCTGACTCCAAAGAGGCCAGCCTTCCCTTCAGTAATGCTGAAGAACCTGAAGTTGAATGGTTCTATGAAGACCTACAAGACTTTCCAGAACTAACACCAAAAAAGATGTCATCTTCATTATAGGGGACTGGAATGCAAAAGTAGGAAGTTAAGAAACACCTGGAGTGACAGGCAAATTTGACTTTGCAGCACAGAATGTAGCAGGGCAAAGGCTAATAGAGTTTTGCCAAGAGAACACACTGGTCATAGCAAACCCCCTCTTCCAACAACACAAGAAAAGACTCTACATGTGGACATCACCAGATGGTCAATACTGAAATCAGATTGATTATATTCTTTGCAGCCAAAGATGGAGAAGCTCTATACAGTCAGCCAAAACAAGACCAGGAGTTGACGGTGGATCAAATCAAACTCCTTCTTGCCAATTTAGACTTAAATTGAAGAAAGTAGGGAAAATCACTAGACCATTCAGGTATGACCTAAATCAAATCCCTTGATTATACAGTGGAAGTGATAAACGGATTCAAGGGATTAGATCTGATAGAGTGCCTGATGAACTATTGATGGATGTTCATGATATTGTACAGGAGACAGGGATCAAGACCATCCCCAAGAAAAAGAAATGCAAGAAAGCAAAATGGCTCTCTGAGGAGGCCTTACAAATAGTTGTGAAAAGAAGAGTAGTGAAAAGCAAAGCAGAAAAGGAAATATATTCCCATTTGAATGCAGAGTTCCAAAGAATAGCAAGGAGAGATAAGAAAGCCTTCCTCAGTGATCAGTGCAAAGAAATAGAGAAAAACAGTAGAATGGGAAAGACTAGAGATCTCTTCAAGAAAATTAGAGATTCCAAGGGAATATTTCATGCAAAGATGGGTACAATAAAGGACAGAAATGGTATGGACCTAACAGAAGCAGAAGATATTAAGAAGAGGTGGCAAGAATACACAGAAGAACTGTACAAAAAAGATCTTCATAACCCAGATAATCACGATGGTATGATCACTCACCTAGAGCCAGACATGCAGGAATGTGAAGTCAAGTGGGCCTCAGGAAGCATGACTACGAACAAAGTTAGTGGAGGTGATGAAATTCCAGTTGAGCTATTTCAAATCCTGAAAGATGATGCTGTGAAAGTGCTGCACTCAATATTCCAGCAAATTTGGAAAAGTCAGCAGTGGCCACAGGAATGGTAAAGGTCAGTTTTCTTTTTTTTTTTCCATTTATTTTTATTAGTTGGAGGCTAATTACTTTACAATATTGTAGTGGTTTTTGCCATACATTGACATGAATCAGTCATGGATTTACATGTGTTCCCCATCCCGATCCCCCCTCCCCCCTCCCTCTCCACCCCATCCCTCTGGGTCTTCCCAGTGCACCAGCCCCAAGCACTTGTCTCATGCACCCAACCTGGGCTGGTGATCTATTTCACCCTTGATAATATACATGTTTCGATGCTGTTCTCTCGAAACATCCCACCCTCGCCTTCTCCCACAGAGTCCCAAAGTCTTTTCTGTACATCTGTGTCTCTTTTTCTGTTTTGCATATAGGGTTATCGTTACCATCTTTCTAAATTCCATATATAAAGGTTAGTTTTCATTCCAATCACAAAGAAAGGCAATGCCAAAGAATGCTCAAGCTACTGCACAATTGCACTCATCTCACATGCTAGTAAAGTAATGCTCAAAAATTCTCCAAGCCAGGCTTCAACAGTATGTGAACTGTGAACTTCCAGATGTTCAAGCTGGATATAGAAAATGCAGAGGAACCAGATAGCAAATTGCCAACATCTGTAGGATCATGGAAAAAGCAAGAGAGTTCCAGGAAAACATCTACTTCTGCTTCATTGACTATGCTAAAGCCTTTGACTGTGTGGATCACAACAAACTGTGGACAATTCTGAAAGAGATGGGAATACCAGACCACCTTACCTGCCTCTTGAGAAACCTGTGTGCAGGTCAGGAAGCAACAGTTAGAACTGGACATGGGCCAACAGACTGGTTCCAGATTAGGAAAGGAGTACGTCAAGGCTGTATATTGTCACTGTGCTTATTTAAGTCATATGCAGAGTACATCATGCAAAATGCTGGGCTGGATGAAGCACAAGCTGGAATGAAGATTGCTGGGAGGAATATCAATAACCTCAGATATGCTGATGACCACACTTATAGCAGAAAGTGAAGAAGAACTAAAGAGCCTCTTGATGAAAGTGAAAGAGGAGAGTGAAAAAGTTGGCTTAAAACTCAACATTCAGAAAACTAAGATCATGGCATCCAGTCCCATTACTTCATGGCAAATAGGTGGGGAAACAGTGGAAACAGTGGCTGACTTTAATTTTTGGGCTTCAAAATCACTGCAGATGGTGACTGCAGTCATGAAATTAAAAGACGCTTGCTCCTTGGAAGAAAAGTTATGACCAACCTAGACAGCATATTAAAAAGCAAAGATATTACTTTGCCAACAAAAGTCCATCTAGTCAAAGCTATGGTTTTTCCAGTAGTCATGAATGGATGTGAGAGTTGCACTGTAATGAAAGCTGAGCACCGAAGAATTGATGCTTTTGAAACGTGGTGTTGAAGACTCTTGAGAGTCCCTTGGGCTGCAAGAAAATCCAACCAATTCTTTCTAGAGGAGATCAGTCCTGGGTGTTCATTGCAAGGACTGATGTTGAAGCTGAAATTCCAATACTTTGGCCACCTGATGCGAAGAACTGACTCATCTGAAAAGACCCTGATGCTGGGAAAGATTGAAGGTGG
Source organism: Cervus canadensis (assembly GCF_019320065.1). Taxonomy (NCBI): domain Eukaryota; kingdom Metazoa; phylum Chordata; class Mammalia; order Artiodactyla; family Cervidae; genus Cervus; species Cervus canadensis. The sequence continues at coordinate 1,764,876 of NC_057389.1, forward strand.
GAGGAGAAGGGGAAGCCAGAGGATGAGATGGTTGGATGGCATCACAGAGGCAATGGACATGAGTTTGAGTAAACTCCGGGAGTTGGTGATGGACAGGGAGCCCTGGAGTGGTGCAGTCCCTGGGGTCGCAGAGATTCTGACAAGAGGGAGCGTCTGAATTGAGCCGAACTTCCTTGCCGGGTTATGATTGGCTAGCCTTGGTCAGCTGACCCTAAAGCGGCTGGCCTTCCCCGGCGGGCCCTGATTGGCCAGCCGTGTTCAGCTAACCCTAGAGAAGCTGGCTTTCCCTCTCTGAGCACCTCCCACCGCGTCCTTAGCAACCTGCTGGTCCGGAGCGCGCGAGCCCTGGGTGAGTTGCTTCTGGTCACTCGGGAGCTGAGGTTACAGTCACGTCCCCACCCCGGGCCCGCCCGGAGGTCCACAGATGGGGGCACCGAGCCTTCCGCCTCGGGTTCCTTGGCCCTGGCTGTCTGGAGGCGCTCGCTGCCGCGCTCCCCGCCCAGGCTCACCATTAGGGCCCCCGCGCACCCAGGGGATCCCTGCAGCAGGGAGTGCGGAGGGGCCGCGGATGGGGACGTGGCTTTATGCTGAGCAGCTTTCCCGTTGCTGTCAATCAGTCGGGGAATTCTTTTGGTTTACTCTGCACTCGGACTTCCTTGTCCTGCGGGAATCCTTAGCTCTGAATCTTGCTTTCCACGCTGGGCAGTTTCCAAGTCCTTACAGACTTGGCGAGATGCGCCCTCCGCCCCTCTCGCAGACTCTTCGGGATTTCTAAAAATTTCAAAAGTTTGGCAAGTAAGGGGGCCAGGGGAGAATCCTTGAGAATGTGAAATGCAAGGATTTTTTAAAAAGCAATTAATCTTGAGAAAAGGGCACAAGTTATCTCTTAGGAAAAATTTCTAGGAAGAGGTAAGGTGGTGGTTGGAGAAGAAGATGGCAACCCACTCCAGTATTCTTGCCTGGAGAACCCCATGGACAGAGGAGCCTGGTGGGCTACAGTTCTTGGGGTTGCAAAGAATTGGACAGGATTGAGCGACTAACACACAAGGTGATATTAGGATCTCCCCTCCCCCCCACTTTTTAATCTTATCTCCACAATGTATCTGAATGGATTCTATCTTTTAGGTTATCTTTGGTCAATTAACCATTGTTTCTTTCTTAAGGTTAGAGTCTAAATCTTGTATTTTCTAGTGCGCGTTACCAAGCCAAAGGCTTAGTATAATTTTGTATACTTCTTGGAAATTGTTTTTTAAAATATACCTTTCCAAGTTTGTTTCAACTGGAGCTTAAAAAGTACACTAGGGATTAATGTTAAAAACTTAAATTCTGAGTCTATGCTAGATAGGTATGAAACATATCTAATTCATACTTAAGTCTGACTATTCTCTAGATCCTGCTACTGAAAGCTCAACCTCTCTTGTACATGGGTGAGGAATCAAATCTGAGACAAGAGTTTTGAGTGAAGTAGAAAGGCTAGTTTTATTACTTTGCCAGGCAAAGGGTGAGCACAGCCGGCTCTTGCCTCGAAAAACTGTTTTTCAACCCAGGAGGATTTGATGAAGGGTTTTATAATGATGGTTCAAAGATGGGGTCTCTAACAAGATTAGGGTTTGAGTAGGGCTTTGTTGTTCGGTCACTAAGTCATGCCCAACTCTTTGTGACCCCATGGACTGCACCATGCCATGCTTCCTTGTCCTTCACTATCTCCTGGAGTTTGTTCAAACTCATGTCCATTGAGTTGGTGATGCCATCCAACCATCTCATCCTGTGCCACCCTCTTCTCTTTTTGTCTTCAATCTTTCCCAGCATCAGGGTCTTTTCCAGTGAGTCGGCTCTTCACATCAGGTGGCAAAGGTTTGACGCTTCAACAGGGCTTGCAGGCCCTTGGTCTCATCTTAGGAGGTCTGGTCTCCTAATCTTGATGAACCTCTCTGGTCCCTTTAATCGTGCTTCAGGTGGTTTCTTGGCTGGTCCTCCCTTGATTAGCAACTGTTGAATCTGACCTTTGAAACTCAGGGAAGGTCCTGAAGGCTGGAGTCTTGCCTACAAGAAATGGGGGCCAAAAGGGCCTTGGTGCCTGGGGTCTCAAGGCCCTGCTCAACTTTAGTCCAGTGTCAATGATGTTTATAGAGCACTGGCACACAGCAGAAATCCAATACAATAATTCAGGGACAGTTATATCCATTTTTGCCATTCTTCCACAAACCATTCATCATGTAAATAGTTTGCATCAAAGCCAAATGGCTTTCTATATTGGGTATCATCCTAAATAAAGAGGGAAACTGGGGCAAACTGGAATTATCAGCAATTGAGTTTATTTGGGAATAGCAGAGGAACTGTAATTCAGAAAATGCCAACCATAGCAAGCTACAGGTGAGTCTACTGAGGGTTTGGCATGGGCTATATTTTTTGTGGAAAGAGTCCAAAGAGGGGGAAGTCCAGCCAGAGTCCGATCAGTACATTCATGGATTGAGAATGGGGGAAAGATTCTTTGTGGATACTCGTTGCTCAGGAGACAAGTTCTGATTTTTTGTCAGTTGGGCATTTATGGGAAAACAGTCTCTTAGTTCTGAAGTTTTATTTTCCTGAAGGTACATGTGTGAGATTCTCTGGTTCCATTTTTAGAACAAAATCCTTTCAGTGAGTAAATGAGATTTAAGATATTTAACCAAGTCAGAACAAGACTGTCATTTAAATGTCAGCTCATTGCAGGTTTCCTGAATAAATGACTGATGAGAAGTGAATGAGAATAGTTCATGTTTAGACCTTAATGGTACCTTTCACTTCATTTTCCTCATCGCCCAAGGCTTTCTAAATCATATGTGAATACTTTAACCATTTCAGTTTTCAGTGTTTTGAATATTACTATTTCATGTTAACTATGGATTATATTTATTTGTTATTTCTGGGAAAATGTCAAGTACTTTATTTACTGGTACAAAGATGAAAAGACATGAAGTAGTTATGAATCATAGTTGAGGGACTTATGTGTGCGGGAAATATTCCTGTACTTGAATTGATTGTATACCCTCCAAACCTCTGTTCTGATTGGATATTCAGTCTTAGTTTCTGTTAAGCCTGTCTCTACCCTGGGGTTATACAAAAGTCCTGGGTGCTTATGTATCGGCAAAGCACTGGAGGGCACCACGGAACATCTGGCCAAATGTTGCATCCAGAGCGTCTCCTCTGTTTTGTCGTCTCTTCTGGACCACAGTGAGGCCAGCAGAAGATTTTCCTACCCCTTCTGTGCTATGGGGTCCGGTCCATCCACACTTAGTGCCCAGACATTGCTTCTGTGCTGCTTCTGTGTTCCTGGGGGTGCTGCTACAATAAAGGAGTTTGCTCCGAATCACCTGTAACCTCCATTCCAGTCTCAGGAAACATCTCTCTGTTACCAGCCCTCTTGGATCAGGTAGACTCCAATTAGGGTCTTTCCTTCAGTTCAGTTCATTCGCTCAGTTGTGTCTGACTGTCTGCGACCCCATGAACCGCAGCATGCCAGGCCTCCCTGTCCATCACCAACTCCCGGAGTTTACCCAAACTCATGTCCATTGAGTTGGTGATGCCATCCAACCATCTCATCCTCTGTCATCCCCTTCTTCTCCTGCCCTCAATCTTTCTCAGCATCAAGGTCTTTTCCAATGAGTCAGCTCTTCGCATCACGTGGCCAGAGCATTGAAGCTTCAGCTTTCAAGGGTCTTCCCTTGCCTGGTGTCACTCGGGCCTATTGAAGGAGCCCATGTTTGGCAAAGCAGAGCAGAAAATTTGTTCATAGATCAAGGAATGGGGATGGGAGAGATCATGCCCTAAAGACGTCTTCTCTCCCACGGAGGAAGCTGGAAGCTTTCTGAGAGGTGAGAGATGTGTGTGTCGAGTGCTAAGCCGCTTCAGCTCTGTCTGACTCTGAGACCCCGTGAAGCGCAGTCCGCCAGGCTCCTCTGTCCGTGGGACAGGCAGGAACACTGGAGTGGGTGGCCATGCCCTCCTCCAGGGGATCTTCCTGACCCAGGGATCGAACCCACGCCTCTTACATCTCCCAAATTGGCAGGCAGGTTCTCTACCACTAACAAACCTGCCTGGGAAGAGGTGGGTAGTCATCATAATTCAGGGAAAGGGGCGGTGAGTTTAAGAAACAGCCGGAGCGTGCGCCGGCCCTTGAGCTCCTTCAAAGCTGTGGTAACAGAGCCCAGCATCGCAGGGGCCCCTCTGGGCAGAGATCTGAACACAGTCATGAGGCAGAGGCCACGCGCCCACCCTTTGGCACTCATCTGGGCGGGCTCTGCCCTCATGGTCCCGCTGGAAAACCTTTGGGTCAGTGTATTGTTGCTGCCTTGGGCTTTTCTGGCCCAGGCTAGCCCTGTGGTTTATGCAGCCGTCTCCTTTAGTTTCTGTTAAGGAAGCATGTTGGTGAGCATTGATGAACCCACTGTGATGTAGAAAAAGAAAGAAGTGTAGCCTCTGTGTCCATGTAGGTCTCTTCTCTGTGACGTTGCCACAGTCCCCACGATCTCTAGGAGCCTTCTTCCTCCTACAGGGCACCCCGTGCAAGCTCTTCAGGAAACTAATTTTGCGTATGTGTGTGTATTTTTAAGTAAGGAAAAAGTCAGTGCCTTCAGGCAGTTTCACCTTTCTGCCTTGGAGAAATTCGGATAAGAAAGAAAGGGAAAAACATTACTTATTTCCTCAGAATAGAGAAGTACCAACTAGATGGGAGAGAGGTTCTTAAAAAATACATGGCTGATTCATGTTAATGTATGGCAAAAACCACTACAATATTGTAAAGTAATTAGTCTCCAACTAATAAAAATAAATGGGAAAAAAAAAATACATAGAGGTTTCACATTTACGAGGCATGAAGGATGACCCGACCACCCATAATTCTCTGTTACATGTTAAACGTCTTTAATCTCTTAACTAGTCTCAAAGGGACATGATTTTACATGTGTTCCCTTTGCCCTCATGCTAAAACCAGACACGATGCTATGGGACCCTCCTGGGTAGAAAGCCCATCTGTGTCCCCCATTCCTTGTTTGCAGGAGAAAGGCTTCTAGCGTCCTTGACCTTCTCTGCCTTCTGAGGCACAGACCGAGGGAAGTGCTCATTAGGGGAGTGCGGGCTTTTCGAGCATGAAGGCTTGTTCCCCGTGCCTGAGCCTGCGATCAGCCTTTCTCTGCTCCAAAATCAAGCTTCTCAGTTTGGCCTCACTGTGTGCAGGGCACACACACTTGGGTTTGACAGCAGTGGGGGTGGAAGAAGCGAAACACAATCAGGAAATTTATGTTTGGAATAGTTACTCTGGCAGTCACGTAAAAGGTGAGCCCAGAGGAAGAGAGATCCGAAGGAGACCGGAAGGTAAGCAGTCGCTGTGTTCATTTAAGACAAAGACAGTGGCGTCCTGATTTAGGAGAAGAGGAGGAGGGGTGCAAAGGAGCCTGGATCAGCGGAGCTCCCCTGAAGAAAGGGGTAGAGGGTGACTGTTGGCGCCTCCCAGTGACCTGATGCGTGAACTTCCCTGGTGTCTCAGCCTGTGAAGAATCCGCCTGCAATGCGGGTATCTGGGCTCGATCCCTGGGTCGGGAAGATCCCCTGGAGAAGGGAAAGGCTGCCCACCCCAGTATCCTTGCCAGGGAAATCCCCTGGGCAGAGGAGCCTGACCGGCTACAATCCATGGGGTCACAGAGTCGGACGCGGCTGGGTGACTGACACGTGCGTTGAACTGGAGAACAAGCTGAAGCGAGGTAGGCCTGACAGTCGCCGTGACTTGGTTTCTTAGGGCTGTGAAGCTGACAGACGGACCCTAAATTGTGTAACTTTAGACCTTTTTTTTTTTTTTTTAACATTGGGGAGCAATACCTCTGTCTTGTCTGAGGTGTTGTCATTTTTCTCCTGTTAAGTGTCACTAAACCTAACTCTAATGTATTCTCTTTCCATCGGTCATTGAGGTAAAAGTTGCAGATAGTGAAATGCATTAATGCTCATCGTGCAAGTCAGCGAGTTGCACTGGGTACCCGTTGCTGCAACCATCACCGGCACTCAGGGGCGGACATTTTTACCGACTTTCGGTCCTGGAGTCGGTTGTTCGCAGCTGGGTGAGTCTTCCGTGGGCTGTCGCCTGTGATTTCACCTACCTGTCAGCTGAGGCCTCGGTCTTCTGAGGCCTTGACCAGCACGGACGGCTCGCTGCCTTGCCTGCGGTTCCTGCGTGCGGTCAGCGGCGGGCCCGCGGGGCGCTCCGGGAGAGCTGTCGGCCGGGGGGCTCGGGCGTGCTCTCCACGGGCTGCTGGGCTCTGAGCGCGCAGCCAGGGGACCGAGGAGGACGCTGCCAGGACCGCTTTGTGGTCGGGTATCCCAGAGTATTATTCTGCTCTACTGTGTCAGTCAAGTCCCTGACTTCAGAGGCGCGGGGAGAGTGGATTCCATTCCATCTCTTTTGGGACAGTGACCAGCCCCGTTACACGCAGGACAGTGTTCAGAATGGGAGGTGGTGTACCGTTCTGAAAACTGCATTCTGCTTTGATACGAACGTACACCCATGTTACGCCCAGTGTTTTACATGTCTGTTCAGTCCCTGCTCTAGCCCCATTCTCACGCGCTCTTGGATCAAAACCGTGAAATAGTTGTGCCTGTTGTTGAACTTTGTTTATGGCATCATGCACTATGTACACTTCTGTATTTGGCTTCTTTCACTCAACGTAATCTATTTCTGTTGCCTGTTGCAATAGTTTTTTTTTTGTTTTGTTTTGTTTTTTATTCCTGGGGAGGAATCCTATCACATAAACAGATCACAAGCTGATCCATTCTCCTACTGATGCATGTTTGAATTGTTTCCAGTTTGAGGCTATTGTGAATAATAATCCTGTAAACATCCTTGTACATATCTTTTTGAAACATTTCTTTTGGAGTGAACTTTCTGTGTCAAGGGACAGGTGTATGATTACCTTTCTAAGATGGAAATAGATTTCCAAGATGTTTACAGCTTATTTTCACTCCTGTGGCAATGTATTGAGAGTTCCATAGTTCTACACATCACAAAACCTAATATTGTCAATTTTTAAAAAATGTTAGCCATTTATTTGAACAGAAAATATAATTGTGGGTCTAATTTGAACATTCTTGAAGATGAATGATTTTGAGCATACTTGTTGATTTTTTTTCCCTCTCAGATTTTGTTTTGTATATCATTAATTTTTGTTCTGAATTCTGTTCCACTTTTGGGGAGTATATCTTCTTATTTTTCTTATATCTTATGTGAGCTAGTTTTTTAGCTTTTCTTTGTTTGAGGTAAGTGCTACCTTTGTTGCATTTCACAAGTTTTTATATGTGATATTTTTATTATCATTTAGTTTTAAGTGTTCTTGAAATTCCATTATTTTTGTTCCACAGGTGACTTAGAATTGCAGCCTCCACAACATAGAGTTTTAATTAATTTTTTTGTTTACTTTTAATTTGATTGTGTTTTGATGTTAGGATTATCTACTCATATAAATTACCTATTCTTGGTAATTTTGACTTGCTTTAGGCTAGAGTTTTTAGAAAATTGTACTTGTGCTTGGGAAAGATAATATTCTCTGATTAAATGCAGAATCCTCTGTGTCCATCATATATTGTTTACATCTTCTGTACCTTTGCTGGTTTTCTTTTTGTTTCCTATTGGACTTGTAAACAGTTAAAGCATAGCTTACACAATGTTTTGCTTATTTATTTTCTCAGAGCCACGCTGGCTAACTACTTCTTTGTCTACCCATATACAACTAATTCCTAGTAATTCATTTCCCCCTGTAGATTAGCTCACGGTGTTTTCCCTTATTTCTTAGATTTCAAGTTTCGTTCTTAGTCCTACAAAGTTGCTTTAAAAGACAGAATCCAAAGTCTATGTTAAGTAGTCATCTTTTATGAAACTGAAACCCATATCAGTAATTTTTCTATATTGTTTATTGATACATCTTTTAAAATTGAATGTAATCTATATTTTGTATGTGTATTCTTGAGATTTTTATGTAGTTCTTTTTCAAATATACTGTCCTCTTTCCCCATGTCATGCCTCTTTTTTCCTTTTCTTATATTTTTGTTGGCTGTGTATCAGTCACTCAGTTGTGCCAGACTCTTTTGCGACCCCATGTACTGTAGCCCACCAGACTCCCCTCTCCATGGGATTCTCCAGGCAAGAATACTGGAGCGGGTTGCCACTTCCTTCTCCATTTGTTGGTTAGGACTACCTATAAAATTTTGAAGAGTGACAATATTATGGATATCCTAGTATGGTTCTTGGCTTTTTAGATAAAGATTCTAAATTTTTCTTGTTACTTATCATGTTTCTCTCAGATTTTCCTAGGCACCTTTAATTAAATTGAGTAGAACTGTTAACTTGTAGAGTTTTAATTTTATAACTATGAGTGAAAACTGTGTTTAATTGAACTATTCTTTGCCATATATAAAAATATTTTCTAAAAAAAAAAATTTTCTTTTTTTGCCTTAAATCCATCAATGTTATGGCTTATAACAATAGATTTATACTATTACATTATCTTTGCTCTTTTGAGGTTGACCTTTCTCAATTATAAAGAACCTTTCTTTTTATTGGTGTTGTTGGATTTGGTTTCCTTGTAGTTTCATCTAGGATTCTTACAGATGAGATTTCCCTATGAATTTATTTTCCCATACAGACCCAGATCTTCTACCTTGGATAATCTTAAAATGTATTTATATAGGGATCTGATAAGACTGTTGAAATTTAAAAAATTTTAAAAGGCGTAAAGCAGTAACTTTATAAAAACACCTTATAAAGGTTTTCTGGAGAGAAAGAATAAGCATAAGGATAAAAGAAAATGATAAACTAAATGATTGTATTAGCCTTTTTAAAATAGTTTTTGTTCAAGTGTTAGGGTTATTCTTTTGGTATTGAAATAGTTAGATATTATGTCTATTTTGGTTTATTAACATTTAAAGAAATAGATATATACTGTATCTATGTAAATATAGTTGCTTTGTAATTTTTAATTAACTTTTGTGAAAAAATGATTAAATCTATGTGATTGTCAATCAGTACTTATAAAAATTTTATTGTAGGAAATTCCTTGGTGGTCCAGTGGTTAGCACGTGGCACTTTTACTGCCTCAGGCCACGGTTCAATCCCTGGTAGGGGAACTAAGATCCTGCAAAACACTTGCTATGACCAAAATATATATATACATGTGTGTATATGTGTGTGTGTGTGTGTGTATGACAGGCTTTCCTGGTGGCTCAGATGCTAAAGAATCCACCTGCAATGTGGGAGACCTGGGTTTGATCCCTCAGTTGGGAAGATCCCCTGGAGAAGGGCATGGCAACCCACTCCAATATTCTGGCCTGGAGAATCCCATGGACAGAGAAGCCTGGTGGGCTATAGTCTGTTAGGTCGAAAAGAGTTGGACATAACTGAGTGACTAAGCACAGCACAGCACATATGTGATTATAAAATCTTTAATCATGCAGAGGAATTGAGAGCATAGTAGATGAATCTTCATTTCCTTATAACCCCAGATTTAATTAATGACTATCAATTCTATCCATGCCATGTGGTGTATTAATTATATAAATTTTTATGTCTAAGGTGTTTATTGTATTTATGTGATTGGTTAGAGTATTACACAAAGAGCAAACACTAATGAGTTGTACTCTTCACTTGACAATGAGTCACTAACAGAAGATACTTTATATATGAGGAAACTGAGGCATCTGCAAGTTAAGCAATTTGCACGGTAACAGATGCAGTCTGTGGCACTGGAGACAGAATTTAAAGTAAGTTGATTCCTGCACTTACACATCTATCCACTACCCCTGACAAGCATCTGAGGAGGGGACGTCACAGAGGCAGGGAGACAAGGCAAGGGAGAAATGTGATGAATGAGAAAGACTTATTTCCAGAAGGAATGGTGGAATCAGTAACTACAGAGCAGGGATCAGGGAGACCAGTATGGAGAAACTGACAGTGGAATTGTCCACCTGGAGATCACTGTCAGCCTTGGAAAGATTGTCTCAGGGTGGCAATAACAGAAACTAGATTGCAGATGTGTTTTGTGAACTAAAATAAATTTAAGGGTAGATATCATTTAATATAAAAATCATGTCTGAAGTAGAAAGTAAAAACAAGCTATTTACTTGCCCACTTCAGATAAATATGCAAGATAAATTTTCAGAGTCTATTTAAATTATTGAAAATCATCTCTGGAATGTGGTAGAGAAGACGGGCCTTGTTGCAGACCATACTATGTAGTGGGTGCTGGATACATACACCAAGAGATTGTATCAAGAGCAGAGGCAGGAGTAGGTTTTTGAAATAGTTGATGTCAGTAATGATTGTTTTTTAACCTTTCATTTCAGAATTGATAGACTTTATTTTAAAAGATCAATTTCAAAGTCTTTTGATCTAGCCTTTAAGCTCAGTTTTATTCACCTAAGATTTTGTTTCCATTTTAGTCCACAAATTCAGTCAGTACTCTGCATTTTGGGGTACCATAGAGAATAAAAGGATATTTAAATCTTAAAGATCTATTTACCTTATTTTTTTTTTAAAGTTCATTTTTACACTTATATCAGAGTTTTCTGATTCAGGAAAAATGATGGCTATTCCTTGAGAATGATCTAAATGTGGAATGATCCAATTTAACAGTCCGTTTGAATCTCTACATTTAATTGTTGCGATTTCCCAGCAGAGTCAACCAAGTGAGTTTTTGTATTTGATAGCAGAACACTCGAAAGTATGTGTCCTCGTTTTCACTTTCTCTTCCTCTCTTAAGGTGGTCTGGGTGTTGCTGCGGAGAAGGCAATGGCACCCCACTCCAGTACTCTAGCCCGGAAAATCCCATGGACGGAGGAGCCTGGTGGGCTGCAGTCCATGGGGTCGCGAAGAGTCGGACATGACTGAGCGACTTCACTTTCACTTTTCACTTTCATGCGTTGGAGAAGGAAATGGCAGCCCACTCCAGTGTTCCTGCCTGGAGAATCCCAGGGACGGGGTCGCACAGAGTCGGACACTACTGAAGCGACTTAGCAGCAGCAGCAGGGTGTTGCTGACTCTAGTCCTTGGACGCTCTAATTGGTAGAAATAGGTAAGAGGCCGGACGGGGAACTCAGGTAGCAGGAGGAAACCGAAGTAGAATCGGGCGCCCTTGCTCACCCCAGCGGAGGGCGGGCTGGTCCCCTCCGAGCGGTGACCGAGAAGGCAGACAAGTGTAGCAGGCTGCAGGGCGGCTTGGGGCCCGCTCACCCCTGAGGCTGTCCTGGGGGCAGGGCTCAGGCGCGGTATGCTTTTCCCGCGGCCCCTCAGATGATGGTTGATTTGTGGCCTTTTTGTATCTAACGGTTCGTAATTTGCCCCAGCTGTGTGTCACGCAGTTATTTTTAGCCCGTTATAGTTTCTTTGTATTCTGCTGCGAAGGGCATGTTTGTCCAGGTGCAAGCTCTCCAGGAAGGGTATCCAGGTTACTGAAGACCGTGAGAGAAGCCACTGTTTGTTTCTTTCTATACAGTTCAGAGTCACCAGCACTGCATGTAGCTGTCTTGGGGAGGCATAAAAGGCACAGCTCTCCCATGGGAGTTTTAATAAATGGTTCAAAAATCCTTTTTATCAAAGAGCATATTAGATGTTGACTGTTTTGGCTTGACTAATGGTTAATATGTGTGACTCTGGTTGTAGAAATACAGTGGAAAAAGTCTTGTTGCACATATAATAATAATAATAATAGCAACAATTCCTTGTTGATGACTTCAGGTTTTAGGAGGTACTGAGAATTTGAGGAATATTCTTAGGAAAATTTGGTGAAAGTTGATGACATTTTTATATTCTTTTTTTTTTTTTTTTTAAGTTTTTTGTGGGGTCCAGAAGGGAAGTCATTTTAAATCTTATTTTCTTTGTTTATTTACCTGCCTGAGGGTGTAATTCCACCATCTCTATGGCAGACATTTCTGAAGACATTCCTCTTTTCTTTTTGGAGCTTTGAGGTTATTTGGTTACTGTTTCTTTTTTTGGCCAAAAGCAAGAGTAACAATAAAATAGAGAGTCTTATCTCTCTCGTATATCACAGTCCTATTCAAATAGTGGCTCATAAACTAGTGTTGGTTAAGGACTTTCACTGCCAAGGTATGCTCTTCTAAGAGTAAGTATGTCTTTTACAGCAATTTGGTGTTTTCTACCCATCCAGTCTGGGGAGGTCTCATCAACAGGGTGTTATGGAACTTGTGTGCTGAGTAGATGGCGCGGATACCCACCACTTTTACCCACAGATGTGAGGACTCTTTGGACAATAGGTTCAGCCATCAAGGGAGACTTTCTAAAATAATTCTAAAAGTCTCTAAATTTTGCAGTTTCAAAAATTATGACTAATACTAGTTGGTCCTGTGAAATGTATCAGGAAACAGCTAAAAGCTCTAGGTCAATATGCCATTGGAAGGACTGATGCTGAAGCTCCAAAACTTTGGCCACCTGATGCCAAGAGCCGACTCATTGGAAAGACCCTGATGCTGGGAAAGACTGAAGGCAAAAGGAGAAAAGGGCAGCAGAGGATGAGACAGTTAGCTAGTATCATCACTGACTCAGTGGACATCAGTTGGAGCAAACTCGGGGACAGTAGAGGACAGGGGAGCCTGGTGAGCTGAGCGCATGGGGTCGCAGAGTCAGACACGCCTTGGTGACTAGAGAGCAGTATGCCCAACACAAGCAGATTAAGGTCCATTTGTCTTCAGTTCACTTTCTCTTAAATTATTGTTTTTTCTTTAAGTGCCTTTTAAGGTGGAAATATTCAATGAGATGTTAACTGTTTAAAAAAAATTCCTGAATATATCAATCCTACTTGGAAGTAACTTACATTTTTATATTAAAGTTAGGCCAATTCTGAATGCCATCCCTGTAATAGCTCAGGATAGTTGCTGACTTAAAAATACATCTGCTCTATGTTCTAATGGACATGAATTAATTAGAAGCAGTAATAGACAATGATATTTTCTGTTTATGATGCACTCAATATGCCAGCAAATTTGGAAAACCCAGAAGTGGCCACAGGACTGGTAAAGGTCAGTTTTCATTCCAATCCCAAATAAAGGCAATGCCAAAGAATGCTCAAACTACTGCACAATTGCACTCATCTCACACGCTAGTAAAGTGATGCTCAAAATTCTCCAAGCCAGGCTTCAACAATATGTGAACTGTGAACTGCCAGATGTTCAAGCTGGATTTAGAAAAGGCAGAGGAACCAGAGATCAAATTGCCAACATCCACTGGATCAGAGAAAAAGCAAGAGAGTTCCAGAAAAACATCTATTTCTGCTTTATTGACTATGCCAAAGCCTTTGACTGTGTGGATCACAATAACCTGTGGAAAATTCTGAAAGAGATTGGAATACCAGACCACCTGACCTGCCTCTTGAGAAACCTATATGCAGGTCAGGAAGCAACAGTTAGAATTGGACATGGAACAACAGACTGGTTCCAAATTGGGAAAGGAGTACGTCAAGGCTATATATTGTCACTCTGCTTATTTAACTTATATGCAGAGTACATCATGAGAAACACTGGGCTGGAGGAAGCACAAGCTGGAATCAAGATTGCTGGGAGAAATATCAATAACCTCAGATATGCAGATGACACCACCCTTATGGAAGAAAGTGAAGAACTAAAGAGCCTCTTGATGAAAGTGAAAGAGGAGAGTGCAAAAGTTGGCTTAAAGCTCAACATTCAGAAAACTAAGATCATGGCATCTGGTCCCATCGCTTTGTGGCAAATAGATGGGGAAACAGTGGCAACAGTGTCAGACTTTATTTTGGGGGGCTCCAAAATCACTGCAGATGGTGATTGCAGCCATGAAATTAAAAGATGCTTACTCCTGGGAAGGAAAGTTGTGACCAACCTAGACAGCATATTAAAAAGCAGAGACATTACTTTGCCAGCAAGGGCCCATCTAGCCAAGGCTATGGTTTTTCCAGTAGTCATGTACGGATGTGAGAATTGGACTATAAAGAAAGCTGAGCATCGAAGAATTGATGCTTTTGAACTGTGGTGTTGGAGAAGACTCTTGAGAGTCCCTTGGACTGCAAGGAGATCCAACCAGTCCACCCTAAAGGAGATCAGTCCTGGGTGTTCATTGGAAGGACTGGTGTTGAAGCTGAAACTCCAATACTTTGGCCACCTGATGCGAAGAGCTGACTCATCTGAAAAGACCCTGATGGTGGGAGGGATTGGGGGCAGGAGAAGGGGACGACAGAGGATGAGATGGTAGGATGGCATCACCAACTCAATGGACATGGGTTTGGGTAGACTCCAGGAGTTGGTGATGGACAGGGAGGCCTGGCTTGCTGCAGTCCATGGGGTCGGAAAGAGTCGGACATGGCTGAGTGACTGAACTGAACGGATGCCTCTTTATTGCTGTGTATTTCCCCATTACCCCCCCATTACCCTTTCTCCTCTTTGCCCTGAGCCTTCCAGCATCTACTTTGGTTTAGCAGGTGGAAGCAGGGCAGATGCTTGGAGTGCGGTGCCGGGGGCTCCCTCTTGGTTTAGCAGGTGGAAGCGCGGGCAGATGCTTGGAGTGCGGTGCCGGGGGCTCCCTCTTGGTTTAGCAGGTGGAAGCAGGGCAGATGCTTGGAGTGCGGTGCTGGGGCTCCCTCTTGGTTAGCAGGTGGAAGCAGGGCAGATCTTGGAGTGCGTGCGGGGCTCCTCTTGGTTTAGCAGGTGGAAGCAGGGCAGATGCTTGGAGTGCCGGTGCGGGGGCTCTCCTTTAGGTTTAGCAGGGAGCGCGGGCAGATGCTTGGGTGCGGTGCCCACTCGGGCTCCCTCTTGGTTTAGCAGGTGGAAGGAGGGCAGATGCTTGGAGTGCGGTGCCGGGGGCTCCCTCTTGGTTTAGCAGGTGGAAGCGCGGGCAGATGCTTGGAGTGCGGTGCCGGGGGCTCCCTCTTGGTTTAGCAGGTGGAAGCAGGGCAGATGCTTGGAGTGCGGTGCCGGGGGCTCCCTCTTGGTTTAGCAGGTGGAAGCGCGGGCAGATGCTTGGAGTGCGGTGCCGGGGCTCCCTCTTGGCAGGCTCAGGTCAGATGCACCTCCCCATCAAAGGCCAAAGGTGCTCCCTGAGCACCGTCCTCTACAGCTCCTCACCCTGGGTCCTGCTGCCCATCGGTCCTGAGAGTAGTAATGGTTCCCTCTCTTCTTGCCAGCCCCTGAGAATGGCGCATCTTGGACTTTTCTAAACTTTATTTTTTACTTGAATAACTCTGCTCACACATTTGGAAATATCTCTTTATTTAGTTACCCCCATTTAAGGGTGCTGTCCACTTCGTTCCAGAACCTTGACTAATGACCCAGTTTAAAAAATTAGCTATCTTAAAAAATGAAATGCAAAATAATTCAATATAAGTCTATCCATTTCATTACTTCATTATGTGTCTGACTATGCCAGTAAACACAAAATAGTATGACCTAGTTTTGGTCATAGACTAATAAAATGTGCTCAGAAATATTTCACAAGGGTAATAAATGTAGATGTGAGAGTCAGCAGAGAAAGCATAATCTAAATGGCAGAAAAACAGACATAAAAAGAACTTTACAAGTGATTTAAAAAAAAAAAAACAGAAAGCATAGTAATCTAATGATTATCACAAGCACTTAGATAAAGCTTATTGTATGCCAGGCTCTTTTCTAACCAATCTAAGTATTTTGAGTTGTTTATTTCTTCCAGAAACTCTATAAGGAGGTACTATTCCCATTGTACAAGTGAGAAGACAGATATAATTCAGTAAATCAGTCTGGTTGTATTCTCTTTACTATGCTGCACTGCTCTTTAAATGGTTTTGCCGATTAAACTGCTAAAGTATAACAAAGACTGAGCATTATATGAAAGGGTCAGTTTATAATGGTGACACAATATAAATAACATGGACTTCAAAGCTGAGTTTGACTCCTAGGTCTGAATTTTAAATTTAAGTTCTTCCTTAATATAGTTTTACTCTTAAGCCTGATTTTTCTCCTTGCCACTCTTTTCCCATTAAATCATGAATTTGCATGAAATGTATTACTGGGTTCTGTGAGTGCATTTGTATTCTAATATAAAATTTAATATTTCTCTTTAGGTTTATGATCTGTCAACATGCCTAACAAATCACCTGTGATTGGTAAATCTGGAGTAGTATCTTCCTCTTATGAAAAACCAAAGTAAGTTTGAAAGAAAGTTTCATATTATTAAAGTAGTAGACCCATTATATTGTAGGATTTAGAAAGTTACAGAAAACTGTGAACAGTAAAATATAATTACTCATAATTCACTGTTGTTGTTTAGTCCTTAAGTTGTGTCCAACTGTTTTGTGACCCCTTGGACTGTAGCCCACCAGACTCCTCTGTCCATTGTATTTCCCAGGCAAGAATACTGGAGTGGGTTGCCATTACCTTCTGCAGGGTATATTCCTGACCTAGTAATCAAACCTGCATCAGCAGACAGATTCTTTACCACTGAGCCACCAGGGAATCCCTCATAGTTAAGTAACAAAGAATATAAATGCTAAGGTTTACTATTCTATAAATTAATAACTTTGTAATGATTTTCTGTAAGATCATATATTTCAAAAATTTTGAATTCTATATTTTTAAACTAAGCCTTGTTCTATAATCATAGTCTTTTAAGTTGCGGTACCATGAAATGCATAAGAGAAAGTATTCAATAACTACTGAATGATGAAGCATCTTAGTTATTTCTAAGCCCTTTGCTGTTTCACAGTAAGCCACAGAAGAATATTATCCACAAATGAAAGTATTTCTTTGGGATAGATTTCTGAAGTGAAGTAAGTTGCTAGACCAAAGTTTGTTAATTTAAAAATGATTAGGGATTCTGAGAAATTTAAGAGCTTCCTTAGTTATGCCGGGTCCTCGTTGCCGTGCTCAGGCTTTCTCCGGTTGCGGCGGGCGGGGCCCTCTTCACTGCGGTGAGTGTGGTTGCCGTGGGCGGGGCCCTCCTCACTGCGGTGAGTGTGGTTGCCGTGGGCGGGCCCCTCCTCACTGCGGTGAGTGTGGTTGCCGTGGGCGGGCCCCTCCTCACTGCGGTGAGTGTGGTTGCCGTGGGCGGGCCCCTCCTCACTGCGGTGAGTGTGGTTGCCGTGGGCGGGCCCCTCCTCACTGCGGTGAGTGTGGTTGCCGTGGGCGGGCCCCTCCTCACTGCGGTGAGTGTGGTTGCGGTGGGCGGGCCCCTCCTCACTGCAGTGAGTGTGGTTGCCGTGGGCGGGCCCCTCCTCACTGCAGTGAGTGTGGTTGCGGTGGGCGGGCCCCTCCTCACTGCAGTGAGTGTGGTTGCCGTGGGCGGGCCCCTCCTCACTGCAGTGAGTGTGGTTGCGGTGGGCGGGCCCCTCCTCACTGCAGTGAGTGTGGTTGTGGTGGGCGGGCCCCTCTTCCTGCAGTGAGTGTGGTTGTGGTGGGCGGGGCCTCTTCACTGCAGTGAGTGTGGTTGTGGTGGGCGGGCCCCTCTTCACTGCAGTGCGTGGCTTCTTTCTGCCACAGGGGTTTCTCTCGCTGTGGAGCAGAGGCCCTGGAGTGGATGGGCTTCAGTCACTGTGGCCTGTGGGCTCAGTCCTTCCAGCTCGTGGACTTGGAGCAGGGGCTCAGTAGCTGTGGCACATGGGCTCAGTCGCTCTGCAGCTTGTGGAGTCCTCCTGGACTGGGGATTGAACCTCTGTCCCTGTGCTGGCAGGGGGACTCCTGGCCGCTGTAGCACCAAGGAAGTTCAAGAAGTTTATAAGAACTTAAAGAGCACAACAGAGTTTATAATAAAACTTATGTGTTGACATATTTCTGTTTGTTTCAAATATTTTTCTTTAATAAAGAATGCGTGCATGTGTGCTAACTCACTTCGGTCGTGTCCAACTCTATGTGACACTATGGATCCCCCAGGCTCCTCTGTCCATTGGATTCTCCAGGTGGGAATACTGGAGTGGGTTGCCATTTCCTTCTCCAGGGGACCTTCCTGACCCGGGGATGGAACCCATATCTCTTACATGTCCTGTGTTGGCAGGTGGGTTCTTTACCACTTGTGGCACCTGGGAAGCCCCAATTAATTAATAAAGAATAGATAGCAGATAAACCGCTTAGACCACATGTCCTTCCAATTATAATTGTGGCATATATTATTTCCATTCACTTTTTCACTTTAATATATAAGAAGATATGTAAAATTATATTTTCCATTCCATTTCCTAAAGTACATACCTAGGGATGGAATTATTGACTATATCAAACAGAACATGTTAATTCTGTCTTTTTTCTTTCTTTCTTTTTTTTTTTTTTTAATGCCAAAACCATTTTGTACTGGGGTAAAGTTGAAAGTAGGAAAACGACTAGACCATTCAGGTATGACCTAAATCAAATCCCTTATGATTATACAGTGGAAGTGAAAGTGAAGTTGCTCAGTCATGTCCAACTCTTTGCGACCCCATGGATTGTAGCCTACCAAGATTCTCCATCCATGGGATTTTCCAGGCAAGAGTACTGGAGTGGGTTGCCATTTCCTTCTCCATATGATTATACAGTGGAAGTGACAAATAGATTCAAGGGATTAGATCTGATAGAGTGCCTGAAGAACTATGGCGGGAAGTTCGTGACATTGTACAGGAGGCACTGATCAAGTGATCTCTCTCTTTCGTCATTAAGTCATGTCTGACTCTTGCGACTCCATGGACTGTAGCCCTCCAGGCTCCTCTGTCCATGGGATTCTCCAGGCAAGAACACTGGAGTGCGTTGCCATTTCCTACTCCAGGGGATCTTCCCAACTCAAGAATTGAACCCGGGTCTCCTGCATTGCAGGCAGATTCTTTACCAACTGAGCTATGAGGGGAGCCCCATGATCAAGACAATCCCCAACAAAAAGAAATTCAAAAAGGCAAAACTGATTGTCTGAGGAGGCCTTACAAATAACTGAGAAAAGAAGAGAAGCTAAAGGCAAAGGAGAAGAGGAAAGATATACCCATTTGAATACAGAGTTCCAAAGAATAGCAAGGAGAGATAAGAAAGCCTTCCTCAGTGATCAATGCAAAGAAATAGAGGAAAACAATAGAAGGGGAAAGACTAGAGATCTCTTCAAGAAAATTAGATATCAAGGGAATATTTCATGCAAAGATGGGCTCAATAAAGGACAGAAATGGTAGGGACCTAACAGAAGCAGAAGATATTAAGAAGAGGTGGCAAGAACACACAGAAGAACTATACAAAAATGATCTTCACAACCCAGATAATCAGGATGGTGTGATCACTCCCCTAGAGCCAGACATCCTGGAATGTGAAGTCAAGTGGGCCTTAAGAAGCATGACTATGAACAAAGCTAGTGGAGGTGATGGAATTCCAGTTGAGCTATTTCAAATCCTGAAAGATGATGCTGTGAAAGTGCTGCACTCAATATGTCAGCAAATTTGGAAAACTCAGCAGTGGTCACAGGACTGGTAAAGGTCAGTTTTCATTTCAGTCCCAAAGAAAGGCAATGCCAAAGAATGCTCAAACTACTGCACAATTCCACTCATCTCACTCACTAGTAAAGTAATGCTCAAAATTCTCCAAGCCAGGCTTCAACAGTACATGAACTGTGAACTTCCAGATGTTCAAGCTCAATTTAGAAAAGGCAGAGGAACCAGAGATCAAAATGCCAATATCCATTGGATCATTGTGAGAGCAAGAGAGCTCCCAAAAAACATCTGCTTTATTGACTATGCCAAAGCCTTTGACTGTGTGGATCACAACAAACTGTGGAAAATTCTTCAAGAGATGGGAATACTGGACCACCTGATCTGCCTCCTGAGAAATCTGTGTGCAGGTTAAGAAGCAACAGTGAGAACTGGACATGGACCAACAGACTGGTTCCAAATTGGGAAAGGAGTACATCAAGGGCTGTATATTGTCACCCTGCTTATTTAACTTCTATGCAGAGTACATCATGAGAAACACTGGGCTGGAGGAAGCACAAGCTGGAATCAAGATTGCAGGAGCAATATCAATAACCTCAGATATGCAGATGACACCACCCTTATGGCAGAAAGTGAAGAGGAACTAAAGAGCCTCTTGATGAAAGTGAAAGAGGAGAGTGAAAAAGTTGGCTTAAAGCTCAACATTCAGAAAACTAAGATCATGGCATCCGGTCCCATCACTTCATGGCAAATATATGGGGAAATAATGAAAACAGTGAGAGACTTTATTTGTTGGGCTCCAAAATCACTGAGGATGGTGACTGCAGCCATGAAATTAAAAGTTGCCTGCTCCTTGGAGGGAAAGTTATGACCAACCTAGACAGCATATTAAAAAGCAGAGACATTACCTTGCCAACAAATGTCTGTCTATTCAAAGCTATGGTTTTTCCAGTGGTCATGTATGGATGTGAGAGTTGAACTATAAAGAAAGCTGAGCACAGAAGAATTGATGCTTTTGAACTGTGGTGTTGGAGAGGACTCTGTGGTGTTGAGAAGTCCCTTGGACTGCAAGGAGTTCCAACCAGTCCATCCTAAAGGAGATCAGTCCTGGGTATTCATTGGAAGGACTGATGCTGAAGCTGAAACTCCAGTAGTTTGGCCCCTGATGTGAAGAACTGACTTATTTGAGAAGACTCTGAGGTTGGGAAAGTTTGAAGGCGGGAGGAGAAGGGGAGGACAGAGGATGAGATGGCTGGATGGCATCACTGACTCAAGGGACATGAGTTTGAGTAAACTCCGGGAGTTGGTGATGGACAGAGAGGCCTGGCTTGCTGCAGTCCATGGGGTCACAAAGAGTCGGACACGACTGAGCTGAATAGTCAGTTAACAATAGAGTGATAATTTCAGATAAACAGTGAAGGGTGTCGGCCACACATATACATGTATCCATTCTCCAAGCCCCTTCTCATCTAGGCTGGCACGTCACATTGAGGGTTTCCCGTGCCGTACAATACATTTCTGTTGGTTATCCATTTTAAATATAGCAATGTGCACATGACATTCCCAAAGTCCTTAGCTATTGCATCCCCTTGGCAACCAAGAGTTCATTTTCTAAGTCTGTGAGTCTTTCTGTTTTGTAAGTAAGTTCATTTGTATCATTAATTCTATCTTTAATGATTAGTCATTTTTGTAAATTGGTTAAAAATGTCTGTCTATACCACAAGATCAGGTGGATATTGTTATAAATTATGTTTTTAAAAATCTTATTGTTTTTTCTTTTAACATATATGGAAATGACTTTTGTTAATGCTGTTAAGTGAAGGTCCAATTCCTAATTTTTGTGTGCATACCAAATTGATTAGTACCATGTATCAAAAAGAATATCTTTCTTCACTATTTTTCTAGCACAACTGTTACATAAATCGAGTCCACATATAGTGGGTATGTTTCTAGGCTCTCTTTTCTATTTCACTGGTCTATTTGTCCCTTATTATTATTATTTTGGCCACACTGTGCAGTTTGTGGATTCTTAGTTCCCTGGACAGGGATTGAACCTGGGACCTTTTAGCGAAAGCACCAAGTCCAAACCACTGGACTGTTGGGGACTCCCTGTCCCTTTTTGTATTAATACCAAACTGCTTTAACCACTGTCATTTAGTGATAATATTTAATAGTCAATATGAAACATTTTTCAAGTTTCTTCTTCAGTAATAATCCTGCATGTTATTTCTACTTAAAATTTTTATTTTATCAAGGTGTAGTTAAAAATAATAGTTGCTGGCATAGAATATAGTGATTTAAAATTTTTGGAAACTACTGCATTTAAAGTTATTATAATATTGGCTATATTCCCTGTGATGTACAATATATCTTTGTAGCTTATTTATTTTATACATAGTAGTGTGTACCTCTTAATACCCTACCTCGACCTTGTCCCCACCTCCTTCCCTCTCCCCTGTGGTAATTGATAGTTTATTCTCTCTACCTGTGAGTCTCTTTCTGTTTTGTTACATTTATATTTTTTGCACTCAAAATATAAGTGGTAACATAAAATATTTGTCTTTCTCTATCTGATTTATTTCAGTAAGCCTAATAACCTCCAGGTCCATGTTGCAAATAGGAAAGTTTCATTCACTTTTATGGCTGAGTATTATTCCATTTAATGTTTATATCACATTTTTTATCCATTCATCTGTTAATGAACACTTAGATTGCTTTCATATCTTGGTGGTTGTAAATGCTGCCAGTGAACGTTGAGGTGCTTAATCTTTTCAAATTAGTGTTTTCATTTTCTTCAGATGTGTACCTAGAAGTGCAATTGCTGGATCATATGGTAATTCTTTTCCAGTTTTTGAGGAACTTCCACATTGTTTTGCACCATGGCTGCACCAGTTTCATTCCCAGCAACATTGTACAAGAATTCCCTTTTCTCCACATCCTCATCAACATTGTACGAGAATTCCCTTTTCCCCACATCCTCATCAACACTGTACAAGAGTTCCCTTTTCCCCACGTCCTCATCAACACTGTACAAGAGTTCCCTTTTCCCCACGTCCTCATCAACACTGTACAAGAGTTCCCTTTTCCCCATGTCCTCATCAACGTTGTACAAGAGTTCCCTTTTCTCCACGTCCTCATCAACGTTGTTCAAGAGTTCCGTTTTCTCCACGTCCTCATCAACGTTGTTCAAGAGTTCCGTTTTCTCCACATCCTCATCAATGTTGTACAAGAATTCCCTTTTCCCCACGTCCTCATCAATGTTGTACAAGAGTTCCCTTTTCTCCACATCCTCATCAACATTGTTCAAGAATTCTCTTTTCCCCACATCCTCATCAACGTTGTACAAGAATTCCCTTTTCTCCACATCCCCATCAGTGTTCATTATTTGTGGTCTTTTTGATGACAGACGTTCTGACAGGTGTGAGGTGACATTTCATTGTGGTTTTGATTTGCATTTCTCTGATGAGAGGTGTTAAGCATCTTTTCATGTGCCTGTTGGCCTGTATATCTTTTTTTGGAATACTGTCTACTCAGGTCTTCAGCCTGTTTTTTAATCAAGATGTTTGTTTATTTTTGATATTGAGTTATATGAGCTGTTTGTGAGTTTGGGTTATTAATCCTTTATCAGTCATGTCAGTTGCAAATAGTTTCTCCTGTTCAGAAGATTATTTTTCACTTGATTGGTGGTTTCCTTTCTTAAGTGAAGCTTTTACATTTAATTAGGTTCCATTTGTTTATTTTCACTTCTGTTTCCTTTGCCTTAGGAGACATATCCAACAGACATTTGCAGTAATTTACATTGAAGAGTTTTCTATGATTCCTTCTAGGAGGTTTTCTTTTCAATTTTTTTTTTATTTATTTACTTTTGTCTGTGCTGGGTCTTCTTCACTGTGCACGGGCTTTCTCTAGTGATGCGAGCAGGGCTGCCCTTCACTGCATTGCGTGGGCTTCTCATCGCAGTGGCTTCTCTCGTGCTGACTCCTCTTGCAGTAGCTCTAGATCATGGGCTTTTGAACACGGGGCTTCAGTAGCTGAGGCACATGGGCTTAGTTGGCCCAAGGTGTGTGAAATCTTCCTGGACCAGGGATCGAACCTGTGTGCCCTGCATTGGCAGGTGAATTCATATCCACTGTACCACCAGAGAAGTGCTCTTCTAGGAGTTTTATTTATTTATTTCCAGTATGACATTTAGGTCTTTAATCCATTTTGAGTTAATTTTGTTTATAGCGTGAGAAAACATCTAATTTTAATTCTTTGTGGCTGTCGAGTTTTCCTAGCACCATTGACTGAGAAGACTGCCTTTTCGCCTTGTCTCCTTAGTTGTAGATTAGTTGGCCATAAATGTATAGGGTTATTTCTGGGCTTTCTATTCTTTTCCGTTGATCTGTGTATCTGTTTTTGTGCCAACACCATGCAGTTTTGATTATTGTAGCTTTGTGGCTTTTGTCTAAATCAGATCATGTGGCAGTTCCAGCTGTATTCCTTCTCAAGATGTGTTTGGCCATTCAAGGTCTCTTATGTCTGCATGCAAATTATAAAATCGTCTGTTCTAATATTGTGAAAATTGCCATTGGTATTTTGATATGGGTTGCATTGAATCTGTAGATTGTTTTGGGTACTATGGTCATTTTCACAATATTAATTCTTCTAATCTATAAACACAGTATGTGTTTGTGTTGTCTTTAATTTATTCCATCAGTGTCTTATATATTCCCAATACAGGTGTTTTATGTTCTTAGTTAGATGTTATTTTTATAGAAGTACTATCTGTCTATTCTTAGATTTATTCCTTTGTATTTGGTATTTTTGATCCTGTTATAAGTTTTATGCACATTTTAAAATACATATCTAGCTATTGCCATTAGAAGGATAATTGATTTTTGTATATTGATTTTACATAGAGATACTGCTAAATTCTCTCATTAATTCTAAGCATATTTATCACAGTCTTGATTTAAAAGGAATGCTATGAACATTTTGCAATTAAGCATGATTTGTTTCAAACTTTAACACTTAAGTTGTATTTTGTGTGTGTGTGTGTGTGTTTAAAATCTCACTAGGCTTCATTACTATTTTGAACAGTTAATTTCCCTTTATATTTTATTTATGGTTCAATACTTTCCTTTTCATTATTTGTTACTTCTCAGACTGGTTTTTCTTTTGCCAGATGTATAACTTTTTGAGTTTACCATAGTGAGATTTTTTTGTTGTTGTTAGTCTGAATGTATCTTTATTTTATTCTTGAAAGAAATGTTATTTTTGAAAGAAATTTAAAACTGAGTATGGAATTATCCTTGGTCTGTTATCACTTTCATTGTTTTATCCCCCAGCACATTGATATCATTCCATTACCAGCTTCCATTTGTGCTATTGGGAAGTTAGTTGAAATTTTGATGCTATTTCTTTAAAGGTTAATCTGTTTCCCCCAACTTTGGGTGCCTTAAAAAATGTCTTTTTCCCTTGTATTCTGCAGTTTTACTCTGATGTGATAAATTATTTAAAAAATTATTTTACTGGATTTCTTATACCCTTTGTATCTGTGGACTGTGTCTCCTTCATCATTCCTGAAACATATTAGATATCGTTCTTTCAGATATTACCTTTCTCTTTTTGTGAGACACTTGATGGAGTGCATATTAGACCATCTCATTTTATATTTCATGTCTTTTACTCCTGTCCTCATTTTCCATCCTTTTGGTTTCTTCTACCGTATTTTGAATAAATTATTCTGATACATGCTCTGTTTTCCACATGACTAATTCTCTCTTGTTACCAGTTTACCCACTCAGTTTTCAAAAATGTATCTTAAACTTCTAGCCATTCTTTTATCTTTATTCAAATCTTCTATGTAGATTTATAGTTTCAGGGTTCCAGCACATATTTTTGAGCATATTGTGGAGGTAAGTATGGTGGTTTTATAATTTGTTGATAAGTCTAAAGACTGAGGTATAAATCTATGTTGAGATTGATCATATATATATATATATACTTTTTTCTTTTTCTTTTCTTTTCTTTCTCTTTCCTTCTCTGCTGAGCAGCAAGGTGGCTTTCTCTACGGCCCCCTGAGGTTGGAAGAAGAGATTGCTCTTACCTCAGATATTTAGTCAGACAATGTGTAGAGAGTCTCCTGTAACTTTTCAGCACCTTGAAAATCCTGGATTTTTTTTTTTTTTTAACCATACAGTCATTTAGAAAACACAGTTTGTCCTGTATCAGCTGCCTCTTGCATCAAAGTAAACCAGAGTCTCCCCCTGGGATCACCTCTTTGAGATGAGGTGGAGACCTATGTTGCGTGAAGGGATGTTACCTTTTTTTTTTTTAAATATGTTGCACGAATTGTCAGACCTCATACTGGATTTGCTTCACTTATTTTTCCTAGAAACAAGAGCTTGGCAGGCTTAGTGTGGCATCTGTTAAAAAATGCATGTAGGGCTCCATGTAAATTCTTTAAGTGAGGTGCTGAAGTCCACACATTTCTGGACCAGAGAGAAGCATCAATCTTGCAGTGGATTATTTGTTCAGAACATACTGTTTTGTTACTGTTTTCTTTTATAACTAAGAAATGTTTTATCAAGGTGGACTATGGTCTTTTGCGTTTTCTCCTTCATTTTAGAGATGGAAAAGACCAAAAGATTTTGAAGACTTGTATCAACCATACACATTTATTAGCTGACCAGAAAAAATTAAAAAGAATATAAATCTTACATTAGGAAGATTTAGTCAAATTATTAGATTATTTTACATCTGTCTCACAGAAGCTGCTTGACTTCTTTTTTCTATACCTGGGAGTTATATTCCTATAGTCTTCAAAGCTTTCTGAAATGTTAATAAGCCTGAAAATTTTCTCTTTTAGTAATGTTTTTGATACTCTAAATATTTAAAAATTTTATATATTTATAGTATATATTTATAATGATTTTGATATCAAATACTGTTATATATATAAATCAATACAAATATATAAATACTATTTAATAATATATACCAATATACTATTGTAAAATTAATACAATATACCTCTGTAGTGTGGGCTCTAATTTTGTGCTGTCAGCAGTAGGAAGAAACTTTTCTATACTCATCTTTATATACTGGTCACTGTTTATTTGATCTATAGTCCTTATTTTTCACTTGTCTGAATTGCTGTAATCCTTTAAGTGAAATTCTAATGGTTAAGACCTTTCAATTAGGTCTATTACTTTTAACCTAAAACATCTATGCTTGTAGCATTTGGGTTGGCTGCAAATGATTTAGGCAGAAATATGAATCTGCCTGCAATGCAGGAGACCCAGGTTCTATCGCTGGATGGGGAAGGTCCCCTGGAGGAGGGCATGGCAACCCACTCCAGTATTCCTGCCTGGAGAATCCCATGGACAGAGGAGCCTGGTGGGCTATAGTCCATGGGGTCACAGAGAGTCAACTATGACTTGGTGACTAAGCCACCACCATGGTAATTTAAGAGCTGGTTGTCCATAAAGAGTGTGGACACATTCAATATAATTTCCTTTAGGCTGTGTTGCCCCAAAAGAGATCAGCAGGTACTTATGAGATTATCTGCATGAAGTATATAGGGTCTTGCAAGAGCTTAGAGACAACAATCCTCTTATACTTGGGTGTACATCATTTCTTGGTTCAAATCTCTAGACAGCATGATAAAAGAAGAGGATTCAGATCTTAATATTGATATGAAGCATACAAGTTCAATTCAGTGACATTGGAGAAAAAAAGGAAAATGAGACAAGAAATCTTGATATATCACCAACCACTCCGATCATTCAATCACAACTTTCCTTAAAGAGACACAGCAAAGAACCTTGTCTATACTTGACATTTGGGATTAATCAAGAGAGATTTTAAGGAAAAAACACATCTCAAAATAGACCGTAATGTGGATACTCAGGAGGGGAATTCATCTCTTCCGTCCACTCCTGTCCAGCATTTCCCTTGGTGAAGATTTACCCAGAGATGCTGACTCATTCCTACTTCCCAGTTGTGCTGCCCAGCCTTCCTACTCCACGTGTGAGAGGGGAGGGCAGGCTCAGCGTCTGGGGGTGTGAGGTCATGCAGGCATCAAGTGATCCGAGATTCTGCATGATGTCTGTGTCCAGTGCAGGCACTAATCACGAAGACCTTCGTTTTGGGAAATGTTTTCAGACATTGGATTTTTCCTAGCCCTCAACTCAACTGTCAATCATTCATAGCTTAATATAGAGGAAAAAGTGAAGCCATTCCCAGGTATCCTGTGGTGGTTATTCGGTCTTGAGTCTTCCAAAGTCCTGGGAAGCAAGTTTTTCTAGAGTTATCCCTTTGTTTTAAATCTCCCTACATTTGGGCAGGCTCTTGAGACTTTTTCTCACGATACTGTTCCCTCAACACAGTCACCAAAGTAGCAAATTTTTCTTTCACCGTGGAAGGAAGCACATCGCATCCCAAATGCTGTCCTTTACCCACTTTAGGCTCACAGAAAGCTGTTGAGCTGTTGTCAAGAATCACAAAAAAGTGATGGGCTAATGAAATATGAGTCTCTCTTCCACAACCTGGCATTTGCTTCAGAAAGGATATCATTGAAATTTAGTAGGGTAGCAGCAATGAAAATGGTCCAAGGAACTGCCAGTCAGTACTTCAGTGGGTGGCAGCCTGTGCTAGTATTTGTCTCTTTATGATAAACTATGATCTCCAATGCAAGGGCTGCTGATAGTTCCTCCTCCCATTCCCGTTTTCTTCTGCAGTGATAGAACTTGTAGCTGGAGGCATGAGCCATCCTTGAAGACAGTTCTCAGCTTCTCCTCTTGCTGCTGGGTGTGGTCATGGGGGTAATCCTGGCCAGTGATGTCTCAGCAGAAGTGATATGTACCACTGGCATCTGGTGCCTTTTTAACGTGTTTATTTTGGAAAAAGTCGCATAATATAAAGCTTACTATTTTCACCGTATTTCACTGCACAGTTCAGTGGCTCTATGCACATTCGCATTGTTGTGCAACTCCTCCGTCATCCACCTCCTGAACTTTTGGCTTTCCTAAACTGGAACTCTACCCATTAAACACTCCCCCTCATTACTTACCCCCACCCTCAGCCCTTGGCATCTCCCCGTGTACTTTCTGACTCTGTGAATTTGGCTGCCTGAGGTATCTTGTATAAATAGTGGAATCAAACAATATTTGTCTGCATCTAATGCCTTGGACTGCAAGGAGATCCAACCAGTCCATCCTAAAGGAGATCAGTCCTGAGTGTTCACTGGAAGGACTGATGCTGAAGCTGAAACTCCAATACTTTGGCCATGCAAAGTCAACTCTCATGCAAAGAGTTGACTCATTGGAGAAGACACTAATGCTGGGAAAGATTTGAGGGCAGGAGGAGAAGGGGACCACAGAGGATGAGATGGCTGGATGGCATCACTGACTCAATGGATATGAGTTTGAGTAAACTCCGGGATCTGGTGATGGACAGGGAGGCCTGGTGTGCTGTGATTCATGGGGTTGCAAAGAGTCAGACACGACTGAGCGACTGAACTGAACTGAACTGAATGCATGTTGGAATGCATTTTTAAGGTTAACTTAATATATGTCTTACAAATAGATTGTTCCTTCTTTATTTTTTATCTCTTGTACTGTACAGTAGGTTTTTAATAGTTATCTGTTTTATATAAAGTAGTATATATATGTCAATCCCCATCCTCCGATTGACCCCTCCACTGCCACAACCCCTGGCAAGCATAAATTTGTTCTCTACATCTGTAACTTTGTTCCTGTTTTATAGGTAAGTTCTTTTGTATCATTTTTTTAAGATTCTACATATGATATTTGTCTTTCTCTGCCACTTAACCCAGTATAATTTCTAGGTCTATCCATGTTGCTACAGATGCATTATTTCTTTTTATGACTGAGTAATATTTCATTTGTGTATGTGTGTGTGTGTATATGTATATATATACACCATATCTTCTTTATTCACTCCTCTGTTGGTGGCTGTTTAGGTTCCTTCCATATCCTGGCTATTGTAAATAGTGCTGTAACAAACATTGGAATGCAGGTATCTCTTTGGATTATGGTTTTATTCGGGTATATACGCAGGAGTGGGATTGCTGGGTCACATGGTATTTCTATTTTTAGTTTTTAAAGAAACCTTCATACTGTTTACCATGTGGCTGTATTAATTTATATTCTCACCAACAGTGTAAAAGGGTTCCCTTTTCTTTACACCCTCTCCAGCATTTATTGTCTGTAGCGATTTTTTATGGTGGCCATTCTGACTGGTGTGAGATGCTACCTCATTATGGTTTTGATTTGCACTTCTCTAATAGTTAATGATGTTGAGCATCTTTTCATCTGCCTCTTGGATATCTTTGGAGAAATATCTATTTAGGTTTTCTGCCCATTAAAAAAAATTATTTATTTTTTGGCTCCACTGGGTCTTCCTTGCTTTTTGCACAGGTTTTCTTGAGTCACAGTGAGCGGGGACTCCTCTGTGTTACAGTGGACAGGCTTCTCGTTGCTGTGGCTTCTCTTGCTGTGGAGCATGGGCTCTAGGCACTCAGCCTTAGTAACTGTGGCCCACAGGCCCTAAGCGTGAGTTGGCTTCCGTAGTTGTGACACATGGCCTTTGGAGTGTGAGCTCATTATCTCTGGCTCAGGGGCCTAGTTGCTCCATGGCGTGTGGAATCTTCCCAGACCAGGGATTGAACCCATGTCTCCTGCATTAGCAGGCAGATTCTTAGCCACTGCACCACCAGGGAAGTCCTTCTGACCATTTTTTATTGGGGTGTTTGTTCTTTTTATATTGAGCTGCATGAGCTGTTTTATATTTTGGAGATTAAGCCCTTCCTCTCTGCCCAGCTCCTCTGTCCATGGGATTTTCCAGGCAAGAGTACTGGAGTGGGTTGCCATTTCCTTCTCCAGGGATCTTCCTGACCCAGGCATCACACCCAGGTCTCCTGCATTGCAGGCAGATTCTTTACCAACTGAGCCACTGGGGAAGCCTGTCAGTTGCTTAGTTTGCAAATATTTTGTCCCACTCTTGGGATTGTCTTTTCATCTTGTTTATAAGGTTTCCTTTGCTATGCAAAACCTTAAGTTTAATTAGCTATCATTTGTTTATTTTCATTACTGTAGAAGTTGGGTCAAAAAAGGATTTGCTGTGATTTATGTCAAAAAGTGTTCTGCCTATGTTTTCCTCTTAAGAGTTTTATATTATCCAGACTTACGTTTAGGTCTTTAATCCATTTTGAGTTTATTTTTGTGTATGGTGTTAGAAGTGTTTTTAATTTCATTTTTTTACAAGCATCTGTCCAGTTTTCCCAGCACCACTTATTGAAGAGGCTGTCCTTTCTCCATTGTATATGCTTGCCTCCTTTGCCATGGATTAGGTGACTGTAAGTGCATGGACTTACCTCTGAGCCCTTTAATCCAGCACCATTGGTATATATTTGTGTTTTGTGCCAGTGCCATACTGTCTTGATTACCGTAGCTTTGTACTATAGTCTGAAGTCAGGGACCAGATTCCTCTAAATCCACTTTTCCTTCTCAAGATTGCTTTGGCTATTCAGGGTCTTATGTGCCTTTCTCAAAAGAGTAGTATATTTTCCTGTTCCTCACCATGTCTGCCTTTATTTTTTTAGTTGGAACGAGGATGTGATTGTAGCAGTTGGAACAGACATCTTAGGCCATGTAATAAAAGGTGTATGTTGAGAACAGCAGAGTAGCCAGGGGTAAAAAGTCAGAACTTCTGATTCCTTGGAGCTGCCATATCAAGCCTGGATTCCTTATCGTACTCTGCCACATGAAAGAGAAATGAGGTTCTATCTTGATAAATTTAGCATTATTTTGCACTTCTCTAACAGTTAAACTGGTTTCCTTACCCTTGAAATAAATATTTTTAGGTGTTTTCTCAGTTGAATTTTCTAGAACAAAGCCTCCAAGCAGTGCTCCATAGCTTTGGCTACCATGTCAGCTTTTTTCTATTGCCAGATGACTCATTTATTGTGCAACTCAACAAGAATTAATTTGTTTTTAGGCCTTGATTCAGTTAGATAAGTACAGAAGAGTTGGCTATAATGCCAGCATCCTGGGAGATCATTGTAAAACATAGTGAATCATTTCATTGCTCATGTACAGTACTGAAATATTGTCATTAATATTCCTTCACTGACCCCCACTTTGTTCACTCAGATTTGCTGATCCCAGGCCCTAGCATCTCTGTCTCCACTTGAATCATCTGGTTCTTAGGGTTCTCTGGCAGACATGCATCCAAGTTATAGAAGATGAACAAGTGTTACCATGGTTCTACTCCATTTCCTTCTTGGAAATTCTTTTACCCTTACAATTTCGGTGAGATCTTCCTGAAGGAGTGTCCTTGATTTCATTAAACCATTATTTGTGGCATCAGAGGAAGATTAACCCATTTTCAAAGGAAAAGTCAGATTCATCTTAAACCATGCATATATCAGTCATTGATTTTTGCTTTTCTTTGGCTAATGGGAGAAAAGACAGAGATAAAGTTTGAAGTTCTCTTCCAAGCAAAGGAATGTAGGCAGAATTTGTCTATCTGTAGTAGTTAAATATGTCAACTTGAGTACTGTTACCTGTGTGAATCTGTGTGTGCGTGCTCAGTCGTGTCTGACTCTTTGTGACCCTTATGGACTGTAGCCCGCCAGGCTCCTCTGTCCATGGGATTCTCCAGGCAAGAACACTGGAGTGGGTTGCCATTTCCTCCTCCAACAGATCTTCCCAACCCAGGGATCGAACCAGTATCTCCTGGGTCTCCAAAGCCAGCTAATTAATCCTTTTTGGTATCAATAATTACATTTAAAGAGAGATGACATTAAACTTTAGAAATCTAGATGTTTCTTACAGACAACCTTGAAAGGACCATTGAGTGTTAGCAAATGCAGAATAGAATGGTTATAAATAGAGGACCATTATTTAGGGAAGGAACTCAGTTTTTATTCTTGTGAATATTTTTCAGCCTTCAGTTTCTCCTAAAAGGCTTTCTGCTCAGCGCTCAGTCTGTGTTAACAGCCTCCTTGCCCCTCATGTGTTTGGCATTTTCTTTATTAGTAATTACTAAGGAGGAAGGTTTGCATTTTCAAGGCTTAGACAGTATTCCATTTGCTGAGACTGAATCAAACTTTAAGACATAAAGAAAAACAAGGACTTAACACAAACATGTCAAACCATAGATATTTTTAGAACTGAATCTGAGGCCTATATTTCCGGCCTCATACCATAAAGCCTCTTGTATATCCATACTGTGAAGGTGCTGCAACCAATTACACAGGCATCAGAAATGACCAAGTGTATTTTCAGTGTCTCATTTCAAAAGTCCAGATTCAAGATCAGTGCATCAGGGCTGATAAATTTACAGAAGATATTTATAGAATAAATCTAAATATATGCACATATCACCAACTCTCTATTTATGCCCCTCAGGTTACTAAATATGTCCCTGAATTCCTTATACATTTAGTTATATCATATACATACCTGAAAGGGCCAGACAATTCTTTAATTATGCTGGTACTTATGGGTTTTAGGAAGCATCAGCCAGGTTAATTATTATTTAAAATTTCAGTTCCATTTTCTTCACCTTCCCAAAATACCAAACCTACCAAAAGTATAGCCAGATTGTTTGTTGATTTTATTAGTACTATGTTTAAAGCATGTCGTGTTTATTAGTTCTAGATTCTGTGCTTTTTTTAAAATTTATTTTTACTTATTTATCTATTTGGCTGTGCTGGGTCTGAATTGCATCATGTGGGATCTTTGGCTGCAGCATGTGCACTCTTAGCTGTGGCATGTGGGGTCTAGTTACAAGGGCAGGAGTCATTCCCACACCCCCTGCACTCGAAGTGTGAAGTCTTAACCATTGGGCCACTGGGGAAGTTCCAGCATACTGTTTCAGCTAGTCAAACTACTGTTTTACAAAATCTCCACTGACTTCGTGAACATTATCTCTAGTGACATTTTCATTCGCCCTTAGTCTTCATCTCTGCAAGATGTACATTTTTGACCATGCTTTTCATCTTCAGTCTATTCTTCTTTGGTATCTCAGTCTAATATTGTTTGTTTGCAAGGAACAGGCACATGTTCAACTTAAGCAAAAGAAAAATGCAGTGAAAGAATGTCGGGCTGTTTTGTGGAACGTGAGAGTGGAAGCCATAGCCAGACCTCATTTATTCATTCACTAATTAGTATGTTTCTCCAGGAGACATTGGAGATAAAATGGCCAGCAGATACAGTCTCTGTCTATACTAGGCTATAAACTCAGGCTGTATATGAGCAAATAATCCAACAAACATGGATCAGGTTTACAATGGCAAACAAGTAGCTCTGTGCTTTGCGGTATTTTGTTGTCTTGAATGACAAGAAAGCTACCTCATGGCTGTACATAAACTTTCAGCTCTGACATCACCTAATTAAGGTATTATCTAATTACTGATAATTACTAATTGTCAAATCCCTGGAGAGAGGGTTTAATTGGCCTGTGCTGTGCTTAGTCGCTCAGTCGTGTCCGACTCTTTGCGACCCCATGAACTGTAGCCCACCAGGCTCCTCTGTCCATGGGCTTCTCCAGGCAAGAACACTGGAGTGGGTTCCCATCCCCTCCTCCAGGGGATCTTCCCAGCCCAAAGATGGAACCCAGGTCTCCATACTGTGGGCAGATTCTTTACTGACTGAGCCACCAGGGAAGCCCAAGAATACTGGAGTGGGTAGCCTATCCCTTCTCCAGGGAACTTCCTGACCCAGGAATCGAACTGGGGTCTCCTGCATCGCAGGCAGATTCTTTACCAGCTGAGCTATTAGGGAAGCCCTTTGGTTGGCCTAGTGAGAGTCAAATATCGATTGTGACTCTGTGAGCTAAGGCCAGGGCAGGGGAGGATGGAGCCATGGTGCTGATACAGAAGTTGGACCCACTGGCTGAGCAGGGACTGTGAGTCATGAACAATTCTCATAGACTTTACACCCCAAGTTGTATACGTGTTTGAATTCCACTGTACTGTTTCCCTGAATCTCCTATCATATTTACCATTCTTCCCCTCTTGCCTCCCACCTGTGGGATTTGTCCAAAGATCTCCCTTGATTCTTTTTTTTCCCCAGTACTCTTCCTCTTGGAATGTCATGGCTTTGAATACATAGGTTAATCCAAAGTCTTTGTTTCCAGATCTTGTCCACTTCCTAAAGCCTGCCTCACAAGTTCATTTGTACTATAGACCTCTCCACTTGGTGTCCCACAGGGGAGAGAATATATGTCCAGAATGGCACAGGTTATTTGCCCAGATGTTTCCATCTAATTGCCTTGATGCCAACTCTCTACTACTAATCGTGTTGACTCAGAGCCTTAAGATTATCTCTGTGTCCACCCTCAAAATTTCTTTTTTCACGTCTCATTATTCATTGAGCCCTTTTCATTTAGCTTCCAATTCATATCTCACATTCATTTATTTTTCCTCATTATTGTTTCCCAGGCTGAAGTTGAGACCTTTATTACTTCTTATTTAAATTGTTGAAATAATTGCCCAATTGTCTACTAGTAGCCACTCCTCACTCCAGACCATACAAGGTTCAACTTTCAGTTTAGTCATCCTAAAGCATTGCTGTAATCTCGTCACTCTTCTGCTGGATATTTTCCTTATTTATCAGATAAAACTCAGAAGTCTCTGTAAAATATAGAATTGGTACCCACTGCAACTAAGAGAATCTAAAATAACAATGACAGAAGTTTATTTGTCTGAATGTTGTCAGTCTAGAGCTGGTATGGTGATCTAGAAATGAGATTCCTTGTAACCAGCTGGTCTGATGCATATGACTTACTCTTAGGGGCCTTTCATGTTCTATCATGGCTGCTGAGACTCCGGTGATCACAGCTGTGCTTCATGTGGCCAGAATAGATGAAAGGCAGAAGAAAGGTTTGCATGCATTTTCAAGAGGCTTCCCAGAACTGATTTTTACTGGCTGAAACCTAGACATATGTGTATGTCAAACTGCATGAAAGAGAACAGACATTGATGTAGGTAGCTATAAGTCTACCACAGACTCCCATTCAATGTCATTTATATTTGTCTCAACCTAACGGAGAGTGAAAAAGTTGGCTTAAAGCTCAACATTCAGAAAACTAAGATCATGGCATCTGGTCCCATCACTTCATGGGAAATAGATGGGGAGACAGTGGAAACGGTGTCAGACTTTATTTTTTGGGGCTCCAAAATCACTGCAAATGGTGATTGCAGCCATAAAATTAAAAGATGCTTACTCCTTGGAAGGAAAGTTATGACCAATCTAGATAGCATATTAAAAAGCGGAGACATTACTTTGCCAACAAAGGTCCATCTGGTCAAGGCTATGGTTTTTCCAGTGGTCATGTATGGATGTGAGAGTTGGACTGTGAAGAAAGCTGAGCACCGAAGAACTGATGCTTTTGAAGTGTGGTGTTGGAGAAGACTCTTGAGAGTCCCTTGGACAGCAAGGAGATCCAACCAGTCCATCCTGAAGGAGATCAGTCCTGGGTGTTCATTGGAAGGACTGATGCTGAAGCTGAAACTCCAATACTTTGGCCACGTCATGAGAAGAGTTGACTCATTGGAAAAGACCCTGATAATGGGAGGGATTGGGGGCAGGAGGAGAAGGGGACAATAGAGGATGAGATGGCAGGATGGCATCATCGACTCGATGAGCATGAGTTTGAGTAAACTCCGGGAGTTCATGATGGACAGTGAGGCCTGGCGTGCTGCGATTCATGGGGTTGCAAAGAGTCAGACACGACTGAGTGACTGAACTTAACTGAACATTTCCATCTTCATTACCTATCTTGATTTTAAGCATTCTGTCTCTCTATGCTAGGTTCAAATAATTTTTTTTTTTTCTACTTGTGTTAGGGTAAATTTGAAGTAACTATAAGAAGAAGTCTCTAGTTTCAGAGGCTCAAGTCTGATAGAAGTGTATTTATCTGACATATGAACCAATGGGTCTAGGCTGACTGGATAACTCTGCTTTTAGGGTCAATGAGAAACTCGGGACCCTCATTATCTTATAGTTGTATTCATCTTCCTAATCAAAGCCAGTCAGCACCATTTTTGTCTTCTAGTCCACTGGAAGGGGGAAATGGTTAATTCTAGGGAAGGTGACCTGTCTTTAAGTTAGAGGTGACCTGAAATTTGCATATGTTGTATCTGCTCACCACCTACTGGTTTGGTCCTGTGGCCATACCCAGCTTCCAGAAAGACTGGGAATATAGGTGTTGGCTGGATGGTCATCTGACCAGGAGGAAGCATAGACAGATTTTGAAAAGACAGCTTCCATTCTGTCACATTCCAGTACCTGTCTGCACGTCAAGGTAGCTCAAGTGACATTTCTGCAAAGAAGCTTATTCTGAACATTTAACCCAAAACCATGATTCTTATAACTAATAGTTATCCAGAGCTGATTCTATGCCAGGAACAAGACAATGTGTTCCACTTGAACACTTTTCAAAATTCTACCAGTTTTGTCCTCATTTTCACAGATGGAAAATTATAGCTCACACAGATTAAATGATTAAGCAAAGATTATGTCAACAAGGGGTATTGGAATCATGATCTGTACTTCTGAGCTCCACTCAGAACTGTATCTCCTGAGTGGAGTCCTGAGCATCTCCTTCATGGTGCATCACTTGTGATTTGTCTCAATTCCTTCCTGGACTGTGAGCTCTTGAGGCCAGGCCTGATTCTTCTCTTAGCCCTCATTGTGTCTAGCAAAATATCTTGTATGTGAGAGGCTTTCATTAAATGTTTACTGAACAAATGAATTGTCAGCTTAAAAAAAGTTCTAAATTTACAGATAATGTAAATGAAGAATCGTTTGGATTGGATATGATGCAGTGTGAAGACATCAGTATGTTTCTTTTATGTGAAAATTGGCATGATGACCTTACTCACAACCTGTTCCACAGGACTGTGTCTACACACTTACAGTCAGTTACATTTGTCTTTGTGAAATCTTTTGATGTTTTGAAGAAATTGGAATGTATGAAACTAAGATCTATTTTCTTTTAAAATGCCCCTATTTATTTTATCAAGTTTTCTTTTGCTTCTTATCATGGGTTGTTCTTATCATTAAATAAACATTCATTTGTTTAACAACCTCTATTTGTAATGGGAAAAGAAATAGTTAAAACAGTTGTATTTATTTCCCATTAAATATTTATTGATATGAGCTGCTGGAGACCAATTAAAGTACTCAGTATCTGTATAGAAAGCTGGGAAGCATTAGCTTTCCATATTTTTAATGATTCATTACAGGCCACAGCCATATTGAAAAATAATTGATAAAACTAAAATTATTTAAAAGTATAATCTAAGCATAGAAATTGAATTGGATATTTTCATCCTGAGGCTTTACTCTGCTTTAGAAATAAAATTACAAAAATGCATTTTCCTCAGAACCTATATATAAGGTGAGATAAATATCTAATTTCAAAAAATATGTCTTTAACTTGTATTTGAAACCCTAGGATGCTGTCCATGTGTGTGTGTGTGTGGTTCTATGGTTGTTGGTAGGGAAATCTGCTCAAATGAAATGGTTTAATTTGAGTTTCCCTATTTTATGATGTTAACCGTGGTTTCACATAGTTATGGATTTCTTCTCTTGTCAGTTACCTGTTTAAGACTTCTGTTTCTATTGCTTGGGAGTTCCTTTTGTATTCTGGTTATATTATGGATATGAGCCCTTTGTCAGTTACATGTCTTGAAACTATGTTCTACCATTTGAAGTTTTGCCTTTTAATTCTCTTATGATGTCTATATAGATATGCTTACAAGTAGAGGTGGTAATCAAATATTTAACTATTGAAAATAGTGTGGAGATTGATAACTCAGAATAGTATGCTGCTACTAAATACCAGGTTTATGTACAAGAATTTTAAGAAATTACAGCATCAATTATCATGGAAGGAATGGGAATTTGTCAAAAACATTGTTGTTTGTTGTGTACATCCATACTACTGCATATTAGGATCAGCTGAACTTGAGTAATGTCTGAAAAATTTAATGAAGAAAGCATGCTACAGTGCTGCTTACATGGTTCTATTTGTTAAAAAGAGTTCACGTAGCTTGGTTGGTTTGTGAGCATTGATCTTGGCTGTTTCTGATGGGTAGAGTTGGAGACAGTATTGTTAGGAGGCCCCCGTGAATGTTCGGTTTGTTACAAATAACATTGTTGCATCAATACTTTTAAAAAATCTAATTTCTAATGAAATTTAGAAAAATTTAAATGGATAAAGGGACTATCTTATTTTTATTCCCATACCCCTCTGTATAAAGGGGAAGATTAAATCTATTTTGGACTCTTTGTGCAGAGTAGGTACATGTTGATCAAAGACATGTCATCCCAGATGACTGTTGAGAGTTTTCAGCTAACCTGTACCATATCCATCTAAGCACATATTTCCAAGAGCAGGAGAACAGGAGGTCAAGAATGAAGTTATTCATTTCAAATGCCCAATTCCAGCAGACTGTGATTTCTAACGCCTCAACTCGTCCACTATTTTATTATATGCTCCTTCAGGGCAAGGTTGTTTGTTAGTTTCATCATGTACCCTAGTTCCAAGGTTAGTGCCTGAAACTAGGCACTAGAGATAGTAAATGCTTACTGATTGATGCATATTTTAGGGTGGTAGTTAAAGAGTTTTTCATTTCTTTAATTGTTCTTCAGTGGGTTATCTATTTGGTTCTAGTTTATAGAGCACCATGCTTTTATCTCTGCTTATCCTGTGATTGTGCAACACTGTGATTACTTTTACATGCACCTATCTTCCCAATAGGACTGTGAGTCACTCAGGGGCAAAATCTGATTTTTATTCATGTTCTTTTCTATATCCCACGGAGCAATTAATTCAGTAAAATTATAAATACAATAAGTTGTTGAAAAATGTGTTTTATTCTCTCAAATCAGTGCTTTTAATAGTATGACTCCAACAATTATTTTATCACACAAGCAACTCATTGACTCTACTATCAATTTTGTATTCCTCTGATATCACTTTGATCCCATGCTATTTTAAACTCTGTGATATGTCATTATAATTACTTTATTCATTCTCTTGCATACAGCCTCAACTTTTCTCACTTCTCTTTGAAATACTTGTCTACTGTCTCTACACTTTACCCGTGGGATGCTTCCCATTCAAAAGACTTTACATACCTTATGTGTGCTAATGACTCAAAATTTATATATTTAGCCTGAACCTTTCCTCCAAGTTCAGACTCCTACATCTAACTGCTTACTCTGCATCTTTGTTTGTGGTCATCTCAAAACATGTTCATATGACCCAGCAATCCCACACCTGGGCATACACACTGAGGAAACCAGATCTGAAAGAGACACGTGCACCCCAATGTTCATCGCAGCACTGTTTATAATAGCCAGGACATGGAAGCAACCTAGATGCCCATCAGCAGACGAATGGATAAGGAAGCTGTGGTACATATACACCATGGAATATTACTCAGCCATTAAAAAGAATTCATTTGAATCAGTTCTAAAGAGATGGATGAAACTGGAGCCCATTATACAGAGTGAAGTAAGCCAGAAAGATAAAGACCATTACAGTATACTAACACATATATATGGAATTTAGAAAGATGGTAATGATAACCCTATATGCAAAACAGAAAAAGAGACACAGATGTACAGAACAGACTTTTGGACTCTGTGGGAGAAGGCGAGGGTGGGATGTTTCGAGAGATCAGCATCGAAACATGTATATTACCTAGGGTGAAACAGATCACCAGCCCAGGTTGGATGCATGAGACAAGTGCTTGGGGCTGGTGCACTGGGAAGACCCAGAGGAATCAGGTGGAGAGGGAGGTGGGAGGGGGGATCCGGATGGGGAATACATGTAAATCCATGGCTGATTCATGTCAATGTATGACAAAAACCACTACAATATTGTAAAGTAATTAGCCTCCAACTAATAAAAATAAATGGAAAAAAAAGAAAAAAAAACATGTTCAGTGCTGAACTTATTCTCTACCCTTACCCAAATCTGTTCCTCTAGCAACCTTTCCCATCTTGGTAAATAGCAGTTCCATCCTTTCAGTTATTCAACTCAGTCATGACTCCTTTTGCTTTTCCTCTTATGTCTATTTCTCATTGGGCAGTCTGGTTGGAGTTAATGTCAAAACACACCTATTATCTGGACTCTTCCCTTTAATTATTTTCTATAATTCTGATCCAAGCCAAATTGCCTTTCACCTAAGTTTGTGTGTGCTCTTACCCTTGCTACCTGCCCAAACGCCAGCTCTCAGCACAGCATCAGGATGAGCCAGTTAAGATATACGTTGGGTTACGCCACTCCTCTTGTCAAAACCCTACTGTAGCTTCCTGTCTCATTCAGAGTTAATTTGGCTCATTGTCACCTCTCTGACCTTACTACATGCATCTTTTCTCTCCTGCCTACATTTCTTCAGCCATAGTTAGTCTGATTCCACTTTCTTGGAGGAAATAATGTTTTAGCTTAAATTGAACCAGCACTGAAATACGTGAGGAGATAAATCAATTTTCAGCATAATGAAGTGATGCTGGATTTTACCTATAAAGAAGACATATACCAATATGACTCCTGCCAACTATGACACAGGTTTTTCTTTTTCAAGGGGCTAAAATTTCTTTGATATCATGAGAATTATGTTTCTCAACCAAGAGTATGATAAGATTAATCTAGGAGGCGTGGAGGTACATATATATACATGTATATATATGTATATATATAATATGTTACATATATCTACATATATATATTATTTTACTGATTTTTGTATGTGTGAAACTTTCTCATTAAGGTAATTTTTAAGGAAATAGATAACACTTAGTACTGGAAGTTTGATTAATTGAAATTTGGAAGTCATAGCTGTAATTACTGTTTTTTTCTTTTTTTGGCTTAGGTCACCATTTTCAATCACAAAAGAATTCATCTTGAGATTCAATCAAACAAAAAATCCAAAAGAGGAGGAAAAACTATTGGACATAGCTAGGAAAAACATTATCAAATGTAAGGTAATGACTGTTTGATTACTTAGTATGTGAACTTTCTCTTCCAGTTGGTGGATGATTATATGTTCTAAAATATTGAAAGAAAAAATAAGGATACATATTTCTTTAGTTATAAGTAGACATAGTTAAAAATACTAAATGCAAATTAAAGTTAAAGTTTATGACCAAATTATTCAATGTCAAATGGCTTTGGATGAAAATTACTCATAAAATTTTTGGGGAATACAGCTGTTGACACTAGTCCAAGAGTCCACATCAAAATATCAAAGGCTGATAAGTAAATATTTATTTATGAAAATTCTACATTTTACTGAAAAAATGTTAACAAACACATCTTGTTTTTTTTTTTTTAAGGACAGAAAGGCCTTCTAAACATTCGCTATACATGCACAAAGTATTCTGTTCTTTCTCTATAACAAACCATTCACCTAACCTGTTAAATACATTCTTTAAGGATATATCATTAATTCACAAATTTTCAAACAATATAAAATAAATCTTTGTTTTACCTTTTCTTAATTAGACACCATTTAAGTTTTGACAGAGAAATAATATGCACATGACTTTGCTATAATACTAAATGACTGGTGAAATAAAAACTGCACAAAACAAATGGATAAATCAAGCCATCCTTTTCTGTGGCAGTTATTTCCCAGTATTTTACTCATGGTTGACCATATATTTAAATTTTTAAAAAAATCCATGATAAATGTTGATTAGAAAAAAGAATTCAACATCCATTCATGATTAAAACTCTTACCAAAGTGGGTATGGAGGGAGCATATCTTAACATATTAAAACGCCATTTATGATAATCCACTGGTGGCTCAGACAGTAAAGAGTCTCCCTGCAATGTGGGAGACCTGGGTTTGATCCCTGGGTTGGGAAGATTCCCCTGGAGACAGGAACAGCTACCCACTTCAGTGTTCTGGCCTGGAGAATCCCCATGAACAGAGGAGCCTGGCAGGCTACAGTCCATGTGGTTGCAAAGAGTCAGACAGGACTGAGCGACTTTTACTTTTCACTTTCACAGTCAGTGGTGAAAAACTGAAAGCCTTACTGCTAAATCCTGGAACACAACAAGGCTGTCCACTCTCACCTCTCCTATGTAGCATAGTGTTGGAAGTTCTAGCCATTGCAGTCAGACAAGAAAAGGAAATAAAAGGTATCCAAACTGGAAGAGAAGAGATAATATTGTCATTGTGTGCAGATTACCTGATACTCTATACAGAAAACCTTAAAGCTGCCACACAAAAACTATTAGAATGGATAAATGAATTCAGCAAGGTAGTAGGATACAAGATTAATATGTAGAAATCTGTTCCCTTTCTTTACACT
This sequence comes from Cervus canadensis, assembly GCF_019320065.1. Taxonomy (NCBI): domain Eukaryota; kingdom Metazoa; phylum Chordata; class Mammalia; order Artiodactyla; family Cervidae; genus Cervus; species Cervus canadensis. The sequence goes on from NC_057389.1 coordinate 1,807,621, forward strand.
AACAAGGAGATATCAGAAAGAGAAAGCAATGGAAAAAAAGCAAAGCCATTTAAAATTGTGTTTAAAAAAAATACCCTAGAAATAAACATGACCTAGGTGATGAAAGACTTGCATGCTGAAAACTATAAAACATTGGTAAAGGAAATTGAAGATGATTCAAAGAAATGGAAAAGTATCCAATGCTTTGGATTAGAAGAATTAGTATTGGTAAACTAGCCATACTACCCAAAGCAATATACAGATACAATGCTGCTGCTGCTGCTGCTAAGTCGCTTCAGTTGTGTCTGACTCTGTGCGACCCCATAGACAGCAGCCCACCAGGCTCCCCCGTCCCTGGGACTCTCCAGGCAAGAACACTGGAGTGGGTTGCCATTTCCTTCTCCAATGCATAAAAGTGAAAGTGAAGTCACTCAGTCGTGTCCGACTCTTAGCGACCCCATGGACTGCAGCATACCAGGCTCCTCCATCCATGGGATTTTCCGGCAAGAGTACTGGAGTGGGGTGCCATTGCCTTCTCCGAGATACAATGCAATCCCTATCAAATTACTCATGATATTTTTCACAGAGTTAGAATTAAATCCTGAACCACAAAAGACCCAGAATTGCCAAAGTAATCCTGAGGATAAAAGAACAAAGCTAGAGGTATAACCCTTGCAGACTTTAGACAATACTACAAAGCTACAGAAATCAAAACAGTGTGTTATTTGCAAAATAGACATATAGATCAGTGGAACAGAAGAGAGAACCCAGAAGTAAATACACACACCTATAGTTGATCTTCGGCAAAGGAGGCAATGATATACAATGGATGGTCTTTTCAGCAAGTGTGTTGGAAATACTGAGCAGCCACATGTTAATTAACAAAGTTAGAACATACCTTCACACCATAAACAAAAGTAAACTCAAAATGACTTAAAGACTTAAATATAAGCCATGAAAGACTTAACTATAAGACATGACACCACAAAACCCGTAGGAGAGAACACAGACAAAACATTCTCTGAAATAAATTGTACCAGTGTTTTCTTAGGTTAGTCTCCCAAGACAATAGACAGAAAAACAAAGATAAGCAAATGAGACCTAATCAAACCTAAAAACTTTTGCACAGCAAAGGCAACCATTCATAAAGTGAAAAGATAACTTACAGACTGGGAGAAAATATTTGCAAGTGATGTAACTGACAAAGGATTAATTTCCAAAATATACGAACAGCTCATGAAGCTCAATATTAAAAAATGAACAAACAAACAAAAAAAAAAAAAAACCCCAAACAACCCAATCAAAAAATGGGCAGGGATTGAACTAGGCTTTTCTTCAAAGAAGACATACAAATGACCAACAGGCACATGATAAGATGCTCAACATCACTAATTATTAGAGAAATGCAAATCCATACTGTGATGAGGTATCACTTCATGCTGGTCAGAATGATCTTCATCAAAAAGTCTACAAATGCAGGAAAGAGAGCAGAAGAAAATGAACCCTCCTACACTGTTGGTAGGAATGTAAATTGGTGCAGCCACTGTGAAAAATGGTTTGGAGTTTCCTTAAAAACTTAAAATAGAGTAACCATATGACCCAGCAATTCCACTCCTGGGCATGTATCTGGAAAAGATGAAAAGTCTAATTCAAAAAGATATATGCACCGCAGTGTTCATAGCAGCTCTGTTTACAATAGCCAAAACATGGAAGCAACCGAAGTGTCCATTGACAGATGAATGGATAAAGAAGATGTGATATATTTGTGTGTATATATATGTGTGTGTGTGTGTGTGTGTGTGTGTGTATTTATATGCATATACATATACATATATATATTGCTAAGTTGCTTCAGTCATGTCCAACTCTTTGTGACACTGTAGACTGTTGCCCGCCAGGCTCCTCCGTCTAAGGGATTCTCCAGGCAATAAAACTGGAGAGGGTTGCCATGCCCTCCTCCAGGGGATCTTCCATACCCAGGCATTAAACCTCTCTCTTACATCTCCTACATTGGCAGGCAGATTCTTTACCACTAGTGCTATCTGGGAAGCCCCAAACTGTGGTACATCCATACAATGGAATATTACCAGTGATTTAAAAAAGAGCTAGCAAGCTATCTTCCTCCATGAAGAGTCATGGAGGAAATTTAGACACATATTGCTAGGTGATAGAAGCCAGGCTGAAAGGTTCAATGCTGCCTAATTCCACCAAACAGTGCTTTAGAAAAGGCTCGTGGGGAAAGGCTCATGGTTTTTATGGAGACAGTAAAAGATCATAGGTTGCCAATGCTTGCATCAGAAGAGAGACCTAATGTAAAGTTAATGATAAGGTATCAATATTGGCCCATCAAGTATAGCACATGCACCTTACTAAAACAAGCTCTTAGTAATATGGGAAACTGTCGTTGTGCTGGAATGAGGGGATACATGAGAACTCTGTACTTTCTGTTCAGGTATCTCTGTAAGCATTAAAACTACCCTGCTAATTCCAAAAAATAAACTCACAAACAACAGGTGCTCAACACATTTAGGGGCATTTTGAGTTTGTTTCTTATTTTGATTAAAACTACTTCACCTACTTTCCCCTGCCCACTCCTTTTTTGTCCTGCTTTTCTGTTAATGTTTACCAAAAAGATAACCTATATAAAGAGGAGTAATCCAAGGTGCCTTCCAGAGTAATTCCTTTTTGCATATGAAGGTAAAGTATTCTTCATAGAAAGTGGGAAAATACTTCCTTCACTTATTAATCCAATTAAAAATAATGAGTGCTAAACTAAAATTACCAACCAAAATACCAAAGATGAGCAAGACAAACATCCCCAACTTTTTCCATGAGAAGAAATCCTCTCTGCTCATTTTAAGAGAAAAAGAGTCCTGGGAACACAAAAATCAAACACACTGATGTACTGGAACCAACAATACCAAATGTGTTCCTAATGTCAGGAACATATATTGCAAGTAAAACAGTGATAATATTGAGAACCAGGGTGATTGAAGAATTGTGAATCCTTGAGAATGGAAGATTGGGGAAAAACATCGTTAAAGCTTTCCTTGCAGGGAAGTGGATTAGAGGGACCATCAAAAGCACAGGAAATAGTATGTATAACTTCACGGTCATAAGGACAACATCATGTTGCAAATATTTACTGTAACCTTGTAGTAATTCTGATGCTACATTGTCATAAAAAGTGAGGTACCCAAAGAGTGCAGGTATAAAGTAAGTGAGAAAACTTAAAGGAATCGCTGTACTGGTTACATCCTGCATCCGTTTCTTAGAAGGGCTTTGAAATCCACTGTCATTTTTTAAAATTAATTTATTTATTTTAATTGGAGGCTAACTACTTTACAATATTGTGGTGGTTTTTGCCATACATTGACATGAATCCACCATGGATTTACATGTGTTTCCCATCTTGACCCTCCCTCCCACCTCCCTCCCTATCCCATCCCTCTGGGTCATCCCAGTGCACCAGCCCTGAGTGCCCTGTCTCATGCATTGAACCTGGACTGGTGATTTGTTTCACATATGATAATATACATGTTTCAATGCCATTCTCCGAAATCATCCCACCCTCGCCCTCTCCCACAGAGTCCAAAAGACTGTTCTATACATCTCTGTCTCTTTTGCTGTCTTGCATACAGGGTTATCGTTACCATCTTTCTAAAATCCATACATATGTGTTAATATACTGTATTGGTGTTTTTCTTCCTGACTTACTTCACTCAGTATAATAGGCTCTGGTTTCATCCACATCATTAGAACTGATTCAAATGCATTCTTTTTAATAGCTGAGTAATATTCCATTGCATATATGTACCACACTTTTCTTATCCATTTGTCTGCCGATGGGCATCTAGGTTGCTTCCATGTCCAAGCTATTGTAAACAGTGCTGCAATGAACATTGGGGTACACTTCTCTTTCAATTCTGATTTCCTTGGTGTGTATGCCCAGCAGTGGGATTGCTGGGTCATATGGCGGTTCTATTTCCAGTTTTTTAAGGAATCTCCACTCTGTTCTCCATAGTGGCTGTACTAGTCTGCATTCCCACTAACAGTGTAAGAGGGTTCCCTTTTCTCCACACCCTTTCCAGAATTCATTGTTTGTAATAACAAACTATATAACAAAAGTATAAAAGTATAACAAAAGTAATAACTTTTTGATAGCAGCCATTCTGACCAGCATGAGATGGTACCTTATTGTGGTTTTGATTTGCATTTCTCTGATAATGAATGATGTTGAGCATCTTTTCATGTGTTTGTTAGCCATCTGTATATCTTCTTTGGAGAAATGTCTGTTAGTACTTTGGCCAATTTTTTGATTGGGTCATTTATTTTTATGGAATTGAGCTACAGGAGCCACTTGTATATTTTTGAGATTAATTCTTTGTCAGTTACTTCATTTGCTATTATTTTCTCCCATTCTGAAGGCTGCCTTTTCACCTTGCTTATAGTTTCCTTCATTGTGCAAAAGCTTTTAAGTTTAATTAGGTCCTATTTGTTTATTTTTTCTTTTATTTCCATTACTCTGGGAGGTGGGTCATAGAAGATCCTGCTGTGATTTATGTCAGAGAGTGTTTTGCCTATGTTCTCCTCTAGGAGTTTTATAGTTTCTGGTCTTACATTTAGATCTTTAATCCATTTTGAGTTTATTTTTGTGTATGGTGTTAGAAAGTGTTCTAGTTTCATTCTTTTACAAGTGGTTGACCAGTTTTCCCAGCACCACTGGTTAAAGATGTTGTTTTTTGTCCATTGTATATTCTTGCCTCCTTTGTCGATGATAAGGTGTCCATAGGTTCGTGGATTTATCTCTGGGCTTTCTATTCTGTTCCATTGATCTATATTTCTGTCTTTGTGCCAGTAGTATACTGTCTTGATGACTGTGGCTTTGTAGTAGAGCATGAAGTCAGGCAGGTTGATTCCTCTAGTTCCATTCTTCTTTCTCAATGTTGCTTTGGCTATTCGAGGTTTTTGTATTTCCATACAAATTGTGAAATTATTTGTTCTAGTTCTCTGAAAAATACCGTTGGTAGCTTGATAGGGATTGCATTGAATCTATAGATTGCTTTGAGTAGTATACTCATTTTTGCTATATTGATTCTTCCTATCCATGAACATGGTATATTTCTCCATCTGTTTGTGTCCTCTTTGATTTCTTTCATCAGTGTTTTATAATTTTCTATATATAGGTCTTTTGTTTCTTTAGGTAGATTTATTCCTAAGTATTTTATTCTTTTCATTGCAATGGTGAATGGAATTATTTCCTTAATTTCATTTTCTGTTTTCTCATTGTTAGTGTATAGTAACACAAGGGATTTCTGTGTGTTAATTTTATATCATGCAACTTTACTATATTCATTGATTAACTCTAGTAATTTTCTGGTACAGTCTTTAGGGTTTTCTATGTAGAGGATCATGTCATCTGCAAACAGTGAGAGTTTTATTTCTTTTTCTTTTTTTCCTATCTTGATTCCTTTTATTTCTTTTTCTTCTCTGATTGCTGTGGCTAAAACTTCCAAAACTATGTTGAATAGTAGTTGTGAGAGTGGGCACCCTTGTCTTGTTCCTGACTTTAGGGGAAATGCTTTCAATTTTTCACCATTGAGGATAATGTTTGGGTTTATCATATATGGCTTTTTCTTATGTTGAGGTATGTTCTTTCTATGTCTGCTTTCTGGAGTTTGTTTTTTTTTTTTTTTTTTTTTTAATCATAAATGGATTTGAATTTTGTCAAAGGCTTTCTCTGCATCTAGTGAAATAACCATATGGTTTTTATCTTTCAATTTGTTAATGTGGTGTATTACATTGATTGATTTGCAAATATTGAAGAATCCTTGCATCCCTGGGATAAAGCCCACTTGGTCATGATGTATGATCTTTTTAATAAGTTGTTGGATTCTGTTTGCTAGAATTTTGTTAAGGATTTTTACATCTATGTTCATCAGCGATATTGGCCTGTAGTTTTCTTTTTTGGTGGCATTGAAGTTCACAGTTTATGGGCAGGATTGAGGTGTGCAGAGGAATGAAAAAGTTGTGGTTGGTATGGCATAAGCATTCTCTTTGGAGAAATGAAAGTGCTTTGGTTTACAATCATCTATAGTATTTGAAATCTGGACGTACTGTTCTGTATAATTCAATGTTAAGGGACATGAGGTGGAGCATTTTTTATTACCACAAGAGCAAAGGTCAACATAAAGAAAAACGACAAACTCCTTGTGTAGCCAAGAAGGCCTGTTTTAGGAGGAAGTGCAAGAGGGAACACCATGCCAACACAAATGATCATCGGTGTGTCTCCATGAAGATACCAAGACCCACCATAGTCTCCAGATAAAAATTCTGAAATAGCACCAGGAAGCTGTTTTAATGATTAAAAGAGAAGATGACATAGCTCCAAAATGTTCTGAATTACTGTGGTGCTTGCCACCACCACCTTTTCAGGTAGTCCAAATGCGAAGAGTCCAGGATCTTTGTAAGATGTCACCATGGTCTGAATACACAAACTAATCGGGAGATGAACTGAGTGAGAAGCCGGGAGAGTGACTGTCAGCAGCAAGAAACTAAATGCAAGGATACCAGAGTGAGCCAGAACAAGAGCCAAGCCAGGGGCGCCACTTCCCGTGATGGCATGGTCACATTAAACACTGAGAGGCCATATGGAGCACCAGGGGACCTCTGCGTGTGAACTCCATTGCTTTGATTATGAGTATTTCTCAGCCATAAAAAGGAATGAAGTAATACCATTTTCAGCAATATAGGAGGACCTGGAGATTATCACCTAAGTCATGCAGAGAAAGACAAATATCTTACAATAACATTTATGTGTGGAATCTTAAAAAATATATACAAATTAACTCTGTTACAAAACAGAGTCAGACACACAGACATAGAAAACAAATTTGAGATTATCAAAGGGAAAAGTGGTGTGGAGAGATAAAGAGTATGGGATTCGCAGATACACGTTACCATACATAAAATAGATGAGCAACAAGGACTTACTGAAGAGTGAAGGAAACTTTACTCAACATCCTATTATAACCTGTAATAGAAAAGAGTCTGAAAAAATATAGAGAGATGTATATATGTGTAACTGAGCCATTTGGCTGCATATCTGAAAGTAAAACAATATTGTAAGTCATCTATACAAAAAAAATAAACGATAGAGGATGAATAAATTAGTAAATGTAGACAATGAAAATAAACCTATACTAAAATTTAAAAGCCGTGCATTTTTGTTTGCTTCTTTTATCTTCCCAATAACAGAGAAAACTGGGTCTCAGGACCTTAGGGATGGGGAGGCATGTGCACCTTCCTGCTGCATGGACTGAAGTGGTGTACCTGGCTCAGTGCAGAGGAGAAATCCAGGATGGTATGTCCGCTGACCTAGCTCTTCTCAGTCACTCTAAGTGGTATGGATTAGCAGTGAAGGTATAATTTGGTAGCTGTAATATTTAGAAACTGTGCAGGAGCCAAGGAAGATTTGCTTTTCTTGTATTGAAATATCTGACAGTGTTTCATTATGAAAGTTCCTTTTGTAATTTTGAATTTATGAATTTGGCTGCTCAACTTTTTAATTATGAAATTGTTTTAAAAACTTTTGCTCAGCAGAGTGGTTATTGCTTTTTTTCTAAAATTAGTAACTAATTAAAAAGTAATATAAAATGTCATTTAGTGATTTTCAATTACAACAGGCATTATACTTTAGAGAAACTTGTTTTGGCATTTTACAACTCTTACTCATAAAACATTAACCAAATGGCCATTTCTTTCTTCACTTGTTTTAAACAGCCATTTTACTCATTACCTTTTCATTTATCACTTCTTATTTCCATGTCGCCTTTTAAACCCGCCTCCAACCAATCTAAAAGAGAAATTAAGAAACATTATTTTTCAGGAAATAAAGTTCCTTCTATCATTAACCTAAACTTTATGTGTATGCCTTTTAAAGTGAGTTTAGAATGGTATCCAGATGAGGTCAGGGAATATTTCCCCATGTGAATTGGGGTTTGTATCTGGGAGCTTTCAAGCAGCAGGGAGAATAAGAATGATTCTGTGTCTAACTTGCCTGTATGGCCCTTCATCACAGTGCTGTCCACAGCCTGGCCCTGTTAAATATTTTAAATGATCCTGAGGTCAGCAGTGTTGGCTCACCAGCAACCACTGGCTCTTCCTCGTCACTTAACCTTGGCTTTGTCCGTAACAGTTGCTCAAAACCTTTGCACGGGGACATTCTTGGAGAGATTGTGAGTTTGGTTCAAGATCCCCATAATAAAGAAAATATTTCAATGAAGCGAGTCACATGAAGCTCTTTGTTTCATGGTGCTTGTAAGAGCTATATTTATACTGTATTACAGTCTATCAGCTGTGCAATAGCTTGTCTGAAAAATGCACATACCTTAATTAAAAAATAATGCTTTTGGAAAAGTGGCACTTGCTAGATGTTGGATTACTAAAAACCTTCAAATTTTTTTAAAAATGAAAAAACCCTGCAATATCTGCAAAGCACAATAAATAAAATGAAGTATGCCTGTAATGATGTGAAGTGCAGTTTTCTGTAGGGCCTTAACTTTACATTCTTCATCTTTCAGCTCCATTGGCCTTATTCCCTCTGCTTTTCTGTTTATAGTACTTCTGTTGACACTTCTTTGTCATCCAGTTCTGTCCGATTTCCCCACTATTATATAATGATGCTGGCGGTAAAGAACCTGCCTGCCAACGCAGGAGAGGCAGGAGATGCGAGTTTGATCCCTGGATCAAGAAGATCCCCTGGAGGAGGACATGGCAGCCCACTCCAGTGTTCTGGCCTGGAAAGTCCCGTGGGCAGAGGAGCCTGGTGGGCAGCGGTCCATGGGGTTGCAAACAACGGACAGGGCTAACTGACTGAACACAGCACACACACGCATATGTGCCCTGATCTATTTTTGTTGGCTGGAAGAGCTGGAACACCTTCCTAGGGCGTTTCTCTCTCTTTCCTCATCTCTCTCCCACCCTCCCCCTCCTCTGTAGTCTCAAGGGGGCGACCTGATTGCCTTTTCTGATCTAGCCTTGAAAGTCACACAGCGTCATTGAATGTCCCTTAGTATTGGTTGAAGCAGTCACAAGGCCTGCTCAGGTTCAAAGAGAAGGGGCATAGACCTCACCTCTTGATGGGAGGGATGTCCAAGACAGTGAATATTTTAAAGCCACAGTGTGGTTTTGGTGACTTAATTGTAGCATGTAGAAAAACAGCAAGATTTATAAATTATGTTTCTATTTGTTAATATTTCAGAAGCTTTAAATATGCTCTATGCTTCCCTGGACCATGCTTCCTTTGATTGCGATCATCTGCCTGCCTTATTTTTTGTTGCGGAATCAGTTTTGTACAGACTCTGCTGTGATGCATTCCGAAAGGCATACTTATACTCAATTGAAATCCAGCTGGCAAAGGTACGTTTTAAGGTGATTCTAATGTGTTTTAATTGCTACATGCACTATGTCTGGTCACATGATACCTGCTTCAGGATCTAAACAGGCCATTTGGTTTTATTACAGAATATTCTCTTGTTTGGTAGTTTATTTTAATCTCTAAATGTGGATACTACATTATTACTTGATATGCAAATGGGATAGTTGGAGAAAATACAGTTTTGCCAACTATGTAAGAAAATTACATTTAATTAAGAATCAAGTTTGTACTTATTTCTGAGTGTATATAGCTTTCTCCTATCTATTTTAAGGATTGCTGAATGCCAGTTTTCCATTTAAAAATGCTGACTGATATACTCTTAAATTGTTGCCCGATTTGAGAAGATGGATTGTTATCTCAGTATTCTATGTCATTTTAGAACCATAAGATGGAAACTATATTCATGTAGCTCATGTTTCATAAGGTCCTGGAGGACAGAACGTTCTACTTCCTGTGATGATCATGTTGCCTGCTGAAAAATTTATTATTAGTCAAAGAAATTTAGCTTAACTGGTGGTTTTATTGCAAGGAAAAATCAGAACAATAATTTCTTTATGAATAAAGAAAATATATCTGTATGTATATATTTTAGTTGACATATATGTATATACATATAATTTGAAATTAAGCACGGTATTATTTGCAAAAAATATATTTTCCCTTCTTTAATTTTGATTATGAAATTTTGATTATGTTAGAAAGTGGGCATGAAGATATTCATGAGTCATCCAGGGCATTTTGGAAGACACTGTATTTCAGACCTTATAAATTAAGTCTAGATCCTCTGTGATATGTTTGGGGGTAAAAGATTTATGGACATCAGACAAGAAACAGAACACATAATAGAAATTGAACATGCAAGGAACTGAGGCCTTGCATAGAACAGCTGGGGGCAAATAGACAAGTAAAATTACAAAGTCCTTTTCTTCTTTCTTTATTTCCCAAACTCTTCATTATAAGGATATTTAGGAGCTTCTATTTACATGATTATTTTGGGATTTCAAAATATAATGTATGTGTTACTTGTATAAAAAGGGTTAGCACTCAGGCTAGTTCATGACGGAAAGAGAGTGGAGTGGAAAAACATAGATCGTGTGTCACTTTTTTCTCCTTTCCTTCTCATCCTCTTTGGTGACCTTTTCCCATTTCTTGCCTTTTATATTTCTGCTAGCAATAAAAATGGCTATAAAATAAAGTTTTAGTCATTGTGTATATTGCTTATAACTTACATATACCATGGATTCATATAATTTTAAAAGATTCCTATATCCTCTCATCTGAGTGGTTAGATTATTTGCATTGCACAATAATTGGTGCTTTAGATGTATTAGACAAAGTAACTTGTTTAATCTTCACAATAATCCTAAAAGGTAGGTGCTATTATTGTCTACCATTCCACAGACTAGGCAAAGAGACTCTAAATTGATTACCCAAGATCTCAGCAGAGAAGATTTTGAAACCCAGGTTCCCATGGACTCTCAGCCATGATTCTACTCATTTACCTTGGCTCCCAGATTTACTAGGGCTTCCCTGGTGGCTCAGCTGGTAAAGAATCTGCCTGCAATGTGGGAGACCTGTGTTCTACCCCTGGCTTGGGAAGATCCCCTGGAGAAGGGAATGGCAACCCACCTCAGTATTCCTGCCTGGAGAATTCCATGGACAGAGGAACCTGGCGGGCTACAGTCCATGGGGTCCCAAAGAGTCAGACATGACTGAGCAACTAAAGCTACCTACCTATCACATTTACTGATTTGAATGCTTACTTTTTATTGTTCTAGATAGTATGGATTAGCTAGTAGAAATCAGCATACTTTATAAGTGCCTTTTATTTCAGGCAAGAAGCCATTTCAGTTATCCACCTTTTATTTGCAGGAATTTCATTATATATCTACTAGTCAGTTGGATGCTTCCTTTTTTATTTTTTTCTTGTTGACAGAACTGTATATTTATGAGTATTGCCATGGAGGCATTGCTCACCTTCATACATAGCATTTTGTTTCGCTTCTGACAAAGAAATATATAGCTCAGGCTTGGGAAAAGACAGAAATACCTGATTTCTAATGTTACTTATTTTCACATTTTGTGCATATTCTTCCCTCATCTGAGTGTAGAATCTTAACTACTAAAGTCTACTTATTAAAGTACCGTTAGTTTAATATATATGCAAGCTATATACGAATATATAAGCCATATATAAACTATAGTTTAATGTACTTTTTTAAAGATAATTGTTATTTATCTATCTATTTTTGGGTACGTTGGTTCTGGACTTCTTTGTGGCTCAGACGGTAAAGAGTCTGCCTGCCAATTCAGGAGACACAGGTTCAATCCCTGGGTTGGGAAGATCCTCTGGAGTAGGGAATGGAAGCCAGCTCTAGTGTTCTTGTCTGGAGAATCCATGAACAGAGGAGGCTGGCAGGGGCTACAGCCCATGGAGTTGCAAGGAGTCGACACAGCTGAGCAACTAACCCTTCCGCCTTGGCGCTGGGTCTTCAGCGCTGCGCGGACTTTCTCTAGCTGTGCCGAGTGGAGGCTGCTGTCTAGCTGGGGTGTGCGGGCTTCTCATCGTGGTGGCTGCTCTCGTTGCAGAGCGTGAGCTCTCAGGCGCGTTGGCCTCAGTACTTGTGGCATGCGGGCTCAGTAGTTGCAGTACCTGGGCTGAGTTGCCCCCGTAGCACACAGAATCTTCTCAGGCCAGGGATTGAATCCATGTCTCCTGCATTGGCAAGTGGGTTCTTAACCACTGGCCACCAGGAACGTCCAGTTTAAATGTTTCAGATAGGAACATGAACAGAGTTCTTCAAGCTTCTATAAAGAACATGAAACACATAACCAAGTATTAAAATGTAATTCATAATAAATATTATTCACCATTTCTCTTTCACAATAAGCTAACAGTCAGAGAAATGAAGATAAGGGATGAAAAGAGAAGGAAAGGGGGTTAAAGAGTAAAGGAAGAAGAGATGGGTAGACAGAAAGAGAAATTGACAGGTGGAAATTTACTCTAGGAGGCAAAGCTTAAGTTGTCAAGCTGCAGAGAGAGTGTGTACACCAATGAAACATGAGGACAAATGTACAGAGAGTTCAGAATTCTTCAGAGATAAAGAAACGGCAGGTTTTTCAATAAAAGCCTAGCTTTTCAGAATATTGCAGGTGAAAGCTTTTAAAAACCATTTTCCAAGTATAGTTATATAAAGTTTTGCTTTGAGATCAGGGGAAACTCATGATCAAATTGCTATATAATACAGCAGTTATGCAAACTCATATGTTTGTTAATCACATATTTTTCTCTTTTGACCCATGTTAAATTTTTAAAGTATTGTTTTCAGTATCCTTCTCTGGTCCCTTCAAAATCTCAGATTATTCTTCTTCTGGTGAATTTATTATTTCTGACTTTAATATTCTCACCTAGACTATTGCAGTATTCTTTTGAATGGCCTGTTGATTTCCACTTCCTTCGTATCTAACTTCAGTCTTTTGGAGAAGCTTAGTACTATATCAGAGTGGTTTATATGAAGAGATCCCTTGGCATGACATAAATATTTTATTTATTTATGAACATGTACAGTAAATCGTGCATGTTTATAAGTTATGGGTATATTTATAAACATTCATGGTGCATTCTCAAAATTTATTTTAATGATTGAAATTTTTGATAAAAATATTTGGAAATCACTGCTGTCAAGAATCCCATGGATGATGGAGCCTGGTATGCTGCAGTCCATGGGGTCGCTGAGACTCGGACAGGACTGAGCGATTTCCCTTTCACTTTTCACTTTCACTCATTGGAGAAGGAAATGGCAACCCACTCCAGTGTTGCCTGGAGAATCCCAGGGACAGGGGAGCCTGGTGGGCTGCCGTCTGTGGGGTCGCACAGAGTCGGACATGACTGAAGTGACTTAGCAGCAGCAGCTGTAATTGAAAGTTTATGTGTTTTGATGCAATACACACAGTCCTGGGTTCAAAACCCAATGATGCTACTCATTTGCTTAATAATCTTGTGTGAAGCACTGAGACTTGTTAGAATCATCTTTTGAGTTTAATTTTATTTTTTTACATATAAATCTAACAATGCCCTGGATCATTACAAAGAAGATTTTGATATCTGACCTTGATAGTGATATAGGGGTAGTTATTGTTATTATTTGGTCCTTTCCTGTAATCTTATGATTTAACAATTTAGGCATTTATATTCCATTTATTACCATAGTCTGTGTTTTTTTTCTTACTTTTCATGAAATCTTACTTTTTTTGTAGATATTTTAGTTCTGTTGTCTATGTAAAACAGTTTTAGCTATACATGTATTTTAAACTTCTCAGAAGTAAGATACTAAATTGTTCATTTAGTAGTGACATTGTGTGTGTGTGTATGTTTGTGTGTAATTTTATGAGGGAATCACACTATGCACAGGCAGAATATTTCTCAAAACTGTTACAGTCCAGCAGACACATAATACACATTCATATATAAACTGAAACAAGGCACTGTGCGGTGTACTATGGTATTTTCTCTTTTATTTTAAAATCCCCTTTCATTGATTTCATGACTCACTTAAGGGGCATGCCTTACAATGTGAAAGATACTGTTCTAAAGGATATAGAACAAAATAGCATTCAGTATTGGTCATTATATATAACGGAGAAATGATTTATAAACTTTTTAAAAATTTTTTGCTGAGCCAGTATTTCAACCTTGATATAAATGTTTTAAAGTTATTTCAAAAGCACATAATCTTAAGTGAATTTGAAACTGTTTCATCAAAAACAATGGTAATAGTAAAATGGTTTATTTTCCTTATGGTTTTTAAACATTTATTGATGCAACACAAAAATCATTTTTCTTTCTCTTTGACAGATTGGCTATTTGGTCTTCTTACGACTTTTTATACATTTCCTTCATGGTCACCTGGAAAATTTTAAACAACATTTACTTAGGCTTCAACCATATTTATACGGTAGGCTGTCTTTTATTTTCTATACTTATAAATGTTTTATGTTATATTTTGAGAAGCTCAGACTGTCACTCTAAAGAGTATAAGCTGTATTTTATTTTTTGTGAAAGATGACAGGTGCAGTTTTGAGAGCACAGCTTCTGGGCAAGACTGCATGGGTTTTATGTTTAAATTTCCTACTTAACTAGGCATCTGACCTTGTCTGTGACTCATTTTTTTCATCTGTAATAGTATGTCGCTTACTGGATTTCAAAAGTTAAATTTGTATTTTAGTCAGGTAACGATAGTGGTGATGTAGATGCTGGACTGGGAAAGGAGAGGGTGGACGCAGGGGTCTGTTAGCTACGATGTTAGAACAGGCAAGAAATTAAAGCTATGAACTTCTACAATGGGGATGGATAGAGTAAAATAATTTTGAAAAGTATTTAGAAGATAAAGAAAAATTGGACTTGGCAATCACTTGGATCTAAGCTGTATAAGGGAAAGTGAGCAATTTAGCATGAATCTCGAGTTTTACATATTGACTAGTAAGGTCAAGATAATGGTACTCTGAACTTAAAAGATTCTCCCAACTGGGTATATACACCTGAGTGACCTCCAAATTCAATATGTCCAGTGTTTCTCCGGAATCATTTCAGTTCAGAGTACCATTATCTTGACCTTAGTAGTTAATATGTAAAACTTGAAATAAGTCTAGCCTGGGAATCACTTATTTCAGAGGTATTAACATGGATCAATTAACAGTCATCACTGTTAATATGGATGAGATAAACCAGGAATGGGAGGTGGTGGGGGGGAGACATTTATTCTAGGAATAAAATCTTGGGGAATGTAAACGTTAATGGATCATTGGAGTAACAGATACCAACTAGGAGAGGAGAATTAAGAGAAACAGGAGGGAGTGACATAGAAATTAAAACAGGAGAGATTTAAGGCCACCATTATCGAGAGCTACAAAAGTATTAATAGGAGGTCTGAAAGTGGTGATGCATTTCTACAGTCAGAAAGTCATTGTTCTCGGGAGCTGTCCCCAGTGGAAGCACAGTTCAGACTGAAGGGAAAGTTCAAGTGTAATGACAAAACGGTGAGCTGTTTTGAAAAGCTGAGCTGTGAAAGAAGAAGAAATGTGTCAGTAGTTCGAATGAAAAACAAGGTCAATAGAGGAGATTAATGTATTATAGGATAAGAAGTCAAGAGACTCAGGATACAAGAAAGGGAGAACAGTTTGATGGGAAAGGCCGTGGAGGGGGGAGTAGGAAGTAACAGGGGAGTGTTTGGATACAGACACCGCAGCTGAAGGCTGGCGGTGCAGCGATCTGTCCATCGCATCCCTTGCTTTCTTTTCTTCTTTACACTATAAATCCCTCAACTCCTCACAGTGGTCAGCGTAGTGATTCACCAGCTATTCAGATATTTGTGGCAAATACATTTTGAAAAGTTATTTACATGAAACCTCAAGTTCTGACATTAGCCTGTTACTGTTGACCTACCTCAAGAACACTACCATCTTTGCTTCATGTGAGGCTAGAACCCCCATCCGCCCTCTTATCACGTGCTGTTTGGTAGAGACCTGCTTAGCCTACGTGTTCATCAGCAGCAGCAGGTGGGTTCCTGCTGCGGCTGTGAGTCACTGCTCTCTGCCCATGTCGCCATCCAACGGAAGAGTGGTTATTACTAATTTTTCCACTGTATTGATGGACTGAAACTTAGAGGTCGTTTAAAAGTTCGTAAAAAGAATGACACAAAGATATTTCTGTTAAATGCCACATTGTATTATGTGAAATGGCATAATCATTGCTGTCATTAAACTATGTACTTGAAAAATCAGTAACAACAACATCTTGAAAAGAATTAACCTGGAATATTGGTTTAAAAGCAATGACATCGATTGCAATTTCAAAATACCCATTATGAAGAGTATATATTCTGATTTGATTCATTTTCAGCTGGAAGTTTCCAGGCATTGTTGTATAGTAACTATACTTAATTGGGCATTCAACCATTATGTAGTTGATGTTTTGAATTATATGAACGCTTATGTATGAATTATTTACTTTGTAGTTTTCTATTATACCACTAGGGGTCATACATAACATTGTTAATCTTCAGTAGTTGGGGAGATAAACAGCAGTTTCAGCCTCTCAGTACTGAATTTAATTATATTTTAATAGCTAAAAGACAAATGAAATGCAGTGCGAGATGTTAATGAAATATTTCTCACAAATTATTTTTCTTACGCTAGCACTTTCTTGCTCCAAAGAATTATATTGCAAGTATCCAAACATCTCTTTGAATGTGCAGTGCATTCTGAAAATCATGGAAATTATATGTAACAGAGAACTCCCTTCTGAATCAATTTTTAGCCCTGTGAAAGGCAAGAATACAGATTCTGGAATGGTGAGTACATCCCGTGCGTGCTAACTGCTAAGTAGCTTCAGCCGTGCCCAACTTTCTGCAACCCTACGGGCCGTGTAGCCCACCAGGCGCCTCTGTCCGCGGGATTCCCCAGGCAAGGAGCCTGGACTGGGCTGCCGTGCCCGCCTCCGGGCGATCTTCCCAAACCGGGGATCGGACCCAGGTTGCCTGCGTCTCCCGCGCTGGCAGGCGGGTTCCCTACCACTGGCGCTACCTGGGAAGCCCAAGTTTATCCCAGTGCATGGCAAATCAGGTCACATAGCTGTGATTAAAAATCCCTGCTTCACAGTTCAGTAACACGGCTGAAGATGCGCTTAGCTGGGGAGAGGGATGAACAGTGCTGACGCTGAGGCCGTGCAACCCGAGGCGTGCTTCCTAGACAGCTCTTAGGACAGCGGGGGAACGTCAGTGTCCACCGCTGCTGCCTTAGACGGAGCAGTGCCCTCCTACCTTCTTCCTTATAGAGGCCATCTCAGCGGATTAATTAAAAAGTGCAACTTAATTTAGATTGACTTTTAAATGAACGTTTTATGATATTACATTTTTATTAAAGGGACAGTGTGTAAAGTGCAGGCTATTAATGAAAGCAAGTGTAACACTTTTATGCTCCATAATTCATGTGTAATAACATTTAATATGCTATTAAAACCAACTGAAATTTTTTAAATGGTTCAAAATTGAGGAATTAAAATAATCCTTGGTATATGACAAAACTTTTACTTTCCAACTCAGAAATTAGTGATCAACATTAGGAAAAACTATCCGTCGCAATTGTATATAATTTCTTGGTATGTGACAAGTTATGTATTATGCAAACGGAACTCCAGTGTTCTTGTCCCGGTATAGACTAATGTACTTCAAAAGACAAACTTCAGTCTTTGTGACCTTCAATGCCTCTATTTCCCTTTCTCGCATGTATTCCGAAAGAAAGCAGCGGACACTTCAGACCTTGATTCTTTAATCATTATTTTTTCTGCCATATATACCTACTATTTTATAATTTATAAGTAGAAATTCTGTTTCTCTAATTCTTAAAAAGGAGGAAAATACATTTAACATAATGCTAGTTGGAACAACAAAGGAAATTTAAAAAAAAAAATGTTTTTAAATAGTTTTGCTTGTGAGTTGCCTCATGGTTTCCCCATGCCTCCTTTGGTTCGTTTATAAAACTACCTAAAATTTAAGTGTATAAGGAAGAACATTCAACCACATCTATGTGTGATTTTTCTAGGAGTTAGTGTTTTCTCCTTGGCTCGTAACTTGGTGAAGGACCATTTATATAAACAGTGACATACACTAAGCCCTTTGAACCATTTGGTTATTCTTACTAATGAACACAGTTTGCTTCATGCATAAAAGGAGCTTGTTGTACAGTTTAAAATATATTTTAATAATTTAAATATATAACCTAAGATATTGAGCAACAGAGAAAGTACTGACTATGAAAAGGAAGGGCCTACTCACCAATTGACTGTGTGGTCCAGAGTAGGTCCATTCAGGTCAGTTCAGTCGCTCAGTCGTGTCCGACTCTTTGCGACCCCATGAACCACAGCATGCCAGGCCTCCCTGTCCATCACCAACTCCCGGAGTTTACTCAAACCCATGTCCACTGAGTCAGTGACGCCATCCAACCATCTCACCCTCTGTCGTCCCCTTCTCCTCCTGCCCTCCATCTTTCCCAGCATCAGGGTCTTTTCAGATGAGTCAGCTCTTTGCATCAGGTGGCCAAAGTATTGGAGTTTCAGCTTCAGCATCAGTCCTTCCAATGAACACCCAGGACTGATCTCCTTTAGGATGGACTGGTTGGATCTCCTTGCAGTCCAGGGAACTCTCAAGAGTCTCCTCCAACACCACAGTTCAAAAGCATCAATTCTTCGGTGCTCAGCTTTCTTTATAGTCCAACTCTCACATCCATACATGACTACTGGAAAAACCATAGCCTTGACCAGACGGACTTTTGTTGGCAAAGTAATGTCTCTGCTTTTTAATATGCTGTCTAGGTTGGTCATAACTTTTCTTCCAAGGAGTAAGCGTCTTTTAATTTCATGGCCGCAATCACCATCTGCAGTGATTTTGAAGCCCCCAAAATAAAGTCAGCCACTGTTTCCACTGTTTCCCCATCTACTTGCCATAAATAGATCATGGGACCGGATCATGGGACCAGATGCCATAATCTTAGTTTTCTGAATGTTGAGCTTTAAGCCAACTTTTTCACTCTCTTCCTTCACTTTCATTAAGAGACTCTTTAGCTCTTCTTGACTTTCTGCCATAAGGGTGGTGTCATCTGCATATCTGAGGTTATTGGTATTTCTCCCAGCAATCCTGATTCCAGTTTGTGCTTCCTCCAGCCCGGCATTTCTCATGATGTACTGTGCATAGAAGTTAAATAAGCAGGGTGACAATATACAGCCTTGATGTACTCCTTTTCCTATTTGGAACCAGTCTTTTGTTCCATTAAACTCTCTAAATCCCTGTCTGCTTACCTTTTAAAGAGATACTATCTTCATCATCATATTTGCCCTAACTAATCTACAGTGCTGTTGTGAAGACTGCAAAAAAGCATGTGCTCATAAATTAGTAAGAGACATGCAAATGTAAAGACTAGTTATTGAAAAATATACTTAGTAACTCACTTAGGCAGTTAAATATAATAATTCTCATCTAAGGATATGATTATGCTGACAATAATTGTGCTTAATTATGTAGTTAATAGTGCTTAACTTAATGTGGTGGTGATTTGAGTGTTTTTCCTTTAATCAAATAAGAGACTGAAACCTTGACAGCCTGCATGTTACAGCCGTGAGGTGCATGACTTTCAGGGTCGATGCTGCTTTTCCTTAAACAAGGCTGTTTTTGTCGGTCTCGGCAGGCACACACAACAGGGAAATGGAGGCGTACTGTTTTCAGACAGTCAGATCCAGCTTTAGGTGAACTGAAAGGGGCAAGAATGTCAGCGCATGAAAAGAATGTATCTGCTTACGATGGGACAAGCCTCTAAACCTCTGCGCTCTTCCACCTTTTAGAACAGAGGGCGTAGTTTCAGTCTTTTTAAATACTATTTCAGCTCCATGCATGAGATTCTATGGAGAGAGTATAACAGATTTTAGCCTATCAGACTTATTGCCCTCCTTTTCCTGCTCCCATTTCCTCCTAATGTAAAGAATATAGAAGCTAGTGTAGCCACAGCGCTGCTGAGAGTTGCTGGTTCAGCGGATTCGGTGGTTGATGGTAAACTTCAACGTTTTGCCCAGTTTCAGCCCAATTGCTCTAGTGTAAGTTTAACCCAGCCTCCCCACTTCAGCTGAGTATTTACCCATTCGATACCCACCTATCTCAACTTCTGGGGAACAAAAGTGGGGAAGAAGGGAGAAAACTAGGAATATAAAAGGTAACATCTGTATTCATCCTGTCTCTCTTCTTTATCATTCATATGCTATAGAAGAGGATTTGTGGAGTTATTTCTACAGCTCTTAACCTCTAATAATGCTACAGGGCCCATGAGAGCATATTTTGGCCACTCTAAAATACTCTAATTTTAATGTTTGTAAGCATTGGAGTCGACACTGTTTTCAAAGTGCTATTATAAAACCACTTAAAAAAGGAATTCTGCGGGATACAAGCATTAGGATACACACGATATAGGTGCTGGTTCTTTATAAAAATAGGAAATTTCCTTTCCCCTGCTGCTGGGACCTGTTTCTCCTTTTAATGTTCTTTCAGGCTGGCCCAGACACAGGGTTTCCACTGACTTTGACAAACGGTGCACTTTAATTGGCTCTGGGATTGCGGAGCCAGAACACGGGGTTGAGTTTCCCACTCTGTCCTTTGCTCGCCAGCAAAGCTGGATCTGTTAAGCACAGTTGTCACACAATAGTGATAACATGGTTCTTTGGAGAAGGTAGATTCAGATTCAACTAAAGTGCAGTAGACCATTTATTAGCTAGGTGCATCCACCCTAAAGCACAAATAGTTTTCTGAAACCTTGGAAACATACAGGATTTACGTTCAGATGTATTAGCAGTCTCATCCTCCAGTGCTCTAAGTACCCAGTAAGCCAAAAGCATTATCTCAATCTGGAACATTCTGTGTGGTACTGTAATTATAAACGGTTACTAGGAATTGGGTTAGACTGAAACACAGGATCTTTAAAATTAGGAGCATTACCCTGTGATTCACGTCCTGTTGTTCGGGTAACACATTTGTTTCGAGAGGTCCTTTCATGGCAATGACAACCGTCTCCCAAATGCCTGAACACAGTGATGAAATTCCAAACTCTGTCTTTGAGCAGTCACGGTAGAGCCTGTGCTTCAGAGTTCATTTTTGTTATCAAAGAGTCTGGTCAGACCCTCAGAGCTTCTCACATTTGCACAAAATTCAAGCTGATGTGGTTATGTGAATTCTCAGCCAACAGCATGGTGGCAGCACTTTGGTAGGTGGGCTTTACATCTGTGTGAGCTGGGTCCGCGTTGTGGCGTGTGAGAGCTTTCCCTGCAGGACGCAGACTCTGGCCGTGGCAGGAGCTCTGGGGTGAACAGGCTGGCGAGCTAGCGCACAGGGTCTTCTAGCTGCGGGATGCGAACTCAGTATTTGCAGCGCGTGACTTCGTCACTCCAAGGCATGTGGGATCTTAGTTCCCCGCCCAGGGGTCGAACCTGCCTTCCCTGCATTGCTGGGTGGATTCTTAACCCCCAGGGAAGTCCTCACCTAAGGTTCTGGAGGGCAGGTTTGGAGATCTACGCAGCCTCCTAAGGGAAGCCTCATATATGAGCTTTCCTACTTATTACAACTGCCACCGGCCCACCTGGAGGGGCCGGCCTCCCTCTCAAGTATTCCTCCCCTTGTCCTTGGGTGTGGGGGCGAGTTTGCAAACCAGAGTAGCCCAAAGCTGGGCAGCAGGGCAGGGGGAAATGAAAGAACTACAGGAAGTGGTTGTAAAGCCACGCTGACCCCGAAAGAGAATACGTTCCAGTTCTCTGGGAGTCATTTAATGCAGTGCTCCGTGCTTGATACTTTTTAAAACTACAATAATATGAATTACAAAAACTAAAAAGAAACAAATGTATAGGCATTGATTTTTTGGACTGAAAATAAAATTAACAGCCAAATTTTATGTTTTAAAATACATATTTTAATTTGTGTACTCTAGTTAGCAGTTTGTTTGCAGATGGAAGTTATCTGCCAATTGCACCTTGGGTGGGACTGATTTGGTGTAAAAGCGAAGAGCTCTACACCACCTACGGCTCTCAGAGTATTGCTCCCTCTTCATCTACTACGTTGTTGATATACATGATGATGGTGTTAAATCACATCATCATCATTATTATATTAATTCATTCTAGTTTGGCAAATACATTTTTTCTTTTGCAGAAAGTAAAAAGCAGGGAAGAAATCTTAGCGAGATTTCCATGTAAATGCTTGAATTGTAGAAGGATATAACACATAAGGATGAGAGATAAGCCTCACTTATCTGGAAAATTCCCAGGGATGGCAGGTTGGGGGAGGCACAAGAAACGGGAGTTCCCTTTAGATTTGATGCTGCCAGAAACAGGGGCAGTTCTGGTTGGGTTTTTTGTAGGGGGCACAGTGACTTTCTGTGTGTGCTTAGAAAAAATAATCAAGTGGCTTTGTTTATTTATCAGAGTAATGTTGTCTGAGGTTGATACTCTGAGTTTATATCCAGCAGAATAAAATGACCTGCCTGTGAGCCACAGACCAGTCTGCAGTCATATTGATGTCAGCTCAGTTCCAGGAGGCAGAGGCTGCTTTTTTTGTTTTTAGTGATAAGTAAAAACGGTGTCATACAAAATTGAAAATCAAGCTGAAATCTTCTTCAGGATCTAAATCCTGATCATTTCTTTACCAAAAGCTTTTGCAAATGTCCTCTGGTGATGGTATATAAGTTTGTTAAAGAGAATTTTTTACCTAACTGAATAGTCTGTGTAGCCACACAATGTACATGATTTGAAAAAAAAAAAAAAAAACAAAAAGTATTGATTGTTTTTATTCCTCAAACCATCCACAAGTTTCAAAATGTATCTGCCCACACACGTATTCAGGGTGTTTGCCATGTGAGGGTTGTCGGGCGTCCAGGCTGAGACTTCTAGAGCGATTTGAGAAAAGAATTTCAGTTATGTGGGCTCCACGTGTGGGGGGAGACTCTACCACAAAGCAGAACATCGAGTTATTTGGATGAAATACGTGTATTAACTGAAGTCCACACATCTTAGTCTGATGCCTCACGTTATTTTAGAACAGGCTTTTTGGGGAGCATTCTAACACTCTAAACCCTGACTGGTCTCCATTTGCTCTTGTGGATGATGGTTCCCTGAGTCAGTAACCATGTGCAGAGACCTGAACCTACCCCTGCCTCTACTGCCAGCACCTGAGTCCAGGCATAATGTAGATTAATGCACATCTGTGAGACTTAACTAAACAGTTGACTAGACTAAAACGTCTTCGTTTAAAATTTATGTATGAACGTCTGGCCTTTTCTATTATGAGTGCACAATATGAAGTTGTAGTCTTGATGTTATTTCAAAGAGTAAATGAGAATTATAAAACTGTTTGGAATCTCTTTAAGTATTTTTTTTTTTGGTGCATAAAAGAATAAAATACTGGCTAAATTAGTGATTTGAGTACATATTACAGGACGTGTATTTGAATCTTTACTGTTGACAAAAATTCAATAGGAGTGCTACGTCTAATAACTGTTTCTTTTCATGTGTGAAACGAATCGCCAGTCCAGGCTCAATGCATGAGACAGGGTGCTCAGGGCTGGTGCACTGGGATGACCCAGAGGGGTGGGATGGGGAGGAAGGTGGGAGGGGGGTTCAGGATGGGGAACACATGCACACCCATGGAGGATTCATGTCAATGTATGGCAAAACCAATACAATATTGTAAAGTAATTAGCCTCCAATTAAAATAAATAAATTTATATTTTAAACAATAAATAAAAATAAATGGACAAAAAATAAAAACTGTTTCTTTGTACCAATTACTTTAGTAGAATCAATTAAATCTTTGAAACTGTTAGGAAGCATTTTAAGAAAAAAACAGTTCATTCAAGTTCTGATTTTGTAGGCTTTTAAAATAGTTTCTTAGCAGACATTGACCATGTCCAGTTAGGCAATATTTTGGTCCTTAGAGTGAAAATAAACATTAAAAAATATTTATTTATATGTTTCTTTGGCTGAATCTGGTCTTAGTTGTGGCCCTCGTGATCTTCCTTCTGTTGGGGCACATAGACTCTCCAATTGTGGCACACCTTTTTAATTGAAGGGTAATTGCTTTACAGAATTTTGTGGTTTACTCTCATACATCAACAAGAATCAGCCTTAAGTACACCCAAGTCCCCTCCCTCCCGGACCTCCCTCCCATCCCTCCCCATCCCACCCTTCAACCTGTCACAGAGCACTTATTTAACTTATATGCAGAGCACATCATGTGAAATGTGGGGCTGGATGAGGCACAAGCTGGAATCAAGAGTGCCGGGAGAAATATCAATAACCTCAGATATGCAGATGACACCACCCTTATGGCAGAAAGCACCCTTACAGCATGAGGCAGAAAGAGCCTCATGATGAAAGTGAAAGAGGAGAGTTAAAGAGCTGGCTTAAAACTCAACAATCACCAAGCTAAGATCATGGCATCCAGTCCCATCACTTCACGGCAAATAGATGGGGCAACAATGGAGACAGTGACAGACTTTATTTTCTTGGGCTCCAAAATCACTGCTGATGGTGACTGCAGCCATGAAATTAAAAGACACTTGCTCCTTGGAAGAAAGGCTATGACCAAACTAAACAGCATATTAAAAAGCAGAGACATTACTTTGCTGACAGAGGTCTGTCCACTCAAAGCTATGGTTTTTCCAGTGGTCATGTATGGATTCTCACATCCATAGTTGGACTATAAAGAAAGTTGAGCACTGAAGAATTGATGCTTTTGAACTATGGTGTTGGAGAAGACTCTTGAGAGTCACTTCGACTACAAGGAGATCCAATCAGTCAGTAAGGAGATCAGTCCTGAATATTCACTGGAAGGACTGATGTTGAAGCTGAAACTCCAGTACTTTGGCTGCCTGATGTGAAGAGCTGACTCATTGAAAAAGACCCTGATGTTGGGAAAGACTGAAGGCAGGAGGAGAAGGGGACAATAGAGGATGAGATGGTTGGATGGCATCACTGACTTGATGGACATGAGTTTCAGCAAGCTCCGGGAGATGGTGAAGGACAGGGAGGCCTGGCATGCTGCAGTCCATGGGGTCACAGTCGGATATGACTGAGCGATTGAACAACATTGTACGCAAGGAATCCATGTGAAAATAAACATATAAAGCTCAGATCAACTGTATATTCTTATAAAAATGTGTTTGAGTAAATTGTTCCACTTGGTGTAACATGATGTAGAAAAAAGCATTTAAAGTTTATTTCCATGTTTATTCAAGTCAAAGAACTCTTTCTCAGACATACTTTAATATTTCACTTCCAGGAAGATTTGCAACTTAATCAGAAAAGATATGAAATTAGCCACCTGCTCTGGCACTGTGTTTCTGCCTGGACTTGTGTTCAGAAGAACAGTCCCCAGTTAAATAAGGTGCTTGAACATCTCATCTCTCATAAAACACCGTTTCAAAAGAAATCCTGGTAAGTGGGATCCTATAAATCCAGAGTAACTCATGGAGAAACCTTTGTGTTTAAATGTTAAATAACCTTTGTACTTAAATGTTAATCACACCTTAGTCGACTATGAAAAAAATTTATAATCTCAGTTCCAAAGACAAGGGCAATTTCTATATTTTGTATTAGTTCATTTCATCAATAAATTGTTCTCACCTTTTTTTGGCTAGATGAGCATTCTCGTATTGCCTTTTGTCTTTATTAAGGGAAATTTGTTATTGATAACTCCATTCCCACATTTTTAAGCATCTTTTACTTTTCAAGTTATTTAACAACAGTGAAGTACAGATTATTATCTGTGGAGGAATGTACTATGATTCTGTTTGTTACCTTATGCCTTATTTGTAAAGTGTAACAGAAATGACTGTTAAGTGTTAATTTCCTCCTATACATATGGTCATTTGAAAAGGGGAAAAAAAAGTTAAATTACTATGAAAGAGGGCATGAGTTCAACTGAGGAAAGAAGAATTTTAAAGGAGTATTTCTGAGGAAATTGGTCAGAGGATATCGCTTTCAGTAGGTGAGGATGATCAGAGAATTTGAATTATTTTTCCACTGCTAATAATTAATATGTCACGCTATAGCAAGTTGCAAATTCATATATTTTTCTTAAAATTAATTACAGTTTTTAAGCCTCTGGCAAGCCCACTCTGCATCAACCAATTTGTACAAATTTTGTCCATTTCTTATGGACAAAAACTATTTTCCCAGTTTCATTTGGATGTTTTTGGCAATTCTAGATCAAGTAAAGATTTCTGGAGAATAGCTTAGAGCTTGTCTAATTTCCTTGAAATAGCCTATTTTAGAGTCTTGGAAGACTCTAACTTGATATAAAAATAAATTATATTTCAATATAAAAGTAAATATTGCCTAATGTTGTCAAGTTTATTTTCAAAATATTGTAATAACTACCAAATAAACATGTTTAGATAAGTGCAGTGGCTGATTAAGAATCTAATTTTCAAAGTCAAGAAATTATTTCTTTTACCAATTTTCATTTTCACTATATTATATCAATATTGATTAATTTAATTTTTCAGTGATTTCTCTGTGAAAGTGAAAGTAGCTTAGCTGTGTCCAACTCTTTGTGACCACATGGACTAAACAGTCCATGGAATTCTCTAGGCCAGAATACTGGAGTGGGTAGCCTTTCCCTTCTCCAGGGGGATCTTCCCAACCCAGGGATCTAAGCCAGGTCTCCCACATTGCACGCAGATTCTTTACCAGCTGAGCCACAAGGGAAGCCCAAGAATGCTGCAGTGGGTAGCCTATCCCTTCTCCAGGGGATCTTCCTGACCCAGGGATCTAAGCCAGGTCTCCTGCATTGCAGGCAGATTCTTTACCATCTGAGCCACAAGGGAGGCCCAAGAATGCTGCAGTGGGCAGCCTATCCCTTCTCCGGCAGATCTTTCTGACCCAGGAACAGAACCAGGGTCTCCTGCGTTGCAGTTGGATTCTTTACTAACTGAGCTATCAGGGAAACCCTCAGGGATTTTCTCTTTAAGATTTTTTTTAAACTTAGAATTTTATAAATTTAGGGGCTTGGGGGATTATACACGATTATTCTTACTTTACAGATGAAGAAACCAAGGCCAAGTTCATAGGCTTCGTGGTGACTGGAACCAGATTTCAGGGCCCAGCATAGCATTCTTTTTGGTGTATCATCCTGCTTTCATTCTGGCTGCCTTGGGAGACTGTTTTGAGGCATCATGTCACTGAATCCTGACTTTTCTTTTTCTGGGAGGACATTGTGGAAATCAAGTGTGGGAGGGAAAGGCAACCATCAGACAGTGCTGAATGAGCAGAAGAGTACATTGAAAAAAGTAGTGAGGCACAGTGACTGTAATGGAAGGGAAAAGGTAGTTGTTTAAAAGAGCACTGCCAAATAGTTTTGTGTTTTTCAAATTTACCGTTTTTAAAAAATTAATTTACTTGTTAATTTTATTTTTGGTTGCACTGGGCCTTCGTTGAGATGGGGGCTTTTCTCTAGTTGCAGGATGGGGACCACTCTCCAGCCGTGCTGGTGCTTCTCACCGTGATGGCCACTGCTTCTCTTGTGGCCCCTGGGCTCTGAGCCACAAGCTTCAGTCAGTTCAGCCCTCAGTTGTGTCCAACTCTTCGCGACCCCATGAACCACAGCACGCCAGGCCTCCCTGTCCATTACCAACTCCTGGAGTTTACCCAAACTCATGTCCATTGAGTCTGTGATGCCATCCAGCCATCTCATCCTCTGTCGTCCCCTTCTCCTGCCCTCAATCTTTCCCAGCATTAGGGTCTTTTCAAGTGAGTCAGCTCTTTGCATCAGGTTGCCAAACTACTGGAGCTTCAACTTCAGCATCAGTGCTTCCAATGAATATTCAGGTTTGATTTCCTTTAGGATGGACTGGTTGGATCTCCTTGCAGTCCAAGGGACTGTCAAGAGTCTTCTCCAGCACCACAGTTCAAAAGCATCAATTCTTTGGTGCTCAGCTTTCTTTAGGGTCCAACTCTCACATCCATACACGACTACTGGAAAAACCATAGCTTTAACTAGATGGAGCTTTGACAGCAGAGTTATGTTTCAGCTTTTTAATATGCTGTCTAGGTTCCAAGGAGCAAATGTCTTTTAATTTCATGGCTGCAGTCACCATCTGCAGTGATTTTGGAGCCCAGAAAAATAAAGTCTCACTTTTTCCATTGTTTCTCCATCTATTTGCAATGAAGTGATGGGACTGGATGCCATGATTTTAGTTTTTTGAATGTTGAGTTTTAAGTCAGCTTTTTTCACTCTCCTCTTTTACTTTCATCAAGAGACTCTTCAGTTTCTCTTTGCTTTCTGCTATAAGGGTGGTGTCATCTGCATATCTGAGGTTATTGATATTTCTCCCGCCAATCTTGATTCCAGCTTGTGCTTCATCCAGCCCGGCATTTCATGTGATGTACTCTGCATATACGTTAAATAAGCAGGGTGACAATATGCAACCTTGACGTACTCCTTTCCCAATTTGGAACCAGTCTGTTGTTCCATGTACAGTTCTAACTGTTTCTTCTTGACCTGCATACAGATTTCTTAGGAGGCAGGTCAGGTGGTCTAGTATTCCCATCTCTTGGTGAATTTTCCACAGTTTGCTGTGATCCACATAGTCAAAGGCTTTGACATAGTCGATAAAGCAGAAGAAATGTTTTTCTGGAACTCTCTTGCTTTTTCTATGATCCAGTGGATGTTGGCAACTTGATCTCTGGTTCCTCTGCCTTGTCTAAATCCAGCTTGAACATCTTTAAGTTCTTGGTGCGCTTGTGGTTGGAGCCTGGCCTGGAGGATTCTGAGGCTCTAGCAGCTGCGGCAAGTGGACTCAGTAGTTATGGTACCCATGCTCAGTCGCTCCGTGGCCTGTGTTATCCTTCCAGACCAGGGACCTGACCTGTGCTCCCTGTGTGGGCAGGTGGGTTCTTATCTACTGCGCAACAAGGAAAGCCCTATGTACTGTTTTTTTAAGAAAAAAATTTAATCTTTCTTTTTAAATCATGTCTCTAGTAAACAAAAATAACCCATTGACATTTAGCAATTTGACTATTAGACAAGTTTTCTGTTAATTATAATGATAACATTATACTACATATTAAAAAAAAAACTTTTCTTTTTAAAAGTATTTAAGTTGTTTATGGGACCACCTATGTAGTTTTCAAGAAGTTGTAATTCCAGAAAACCAAACAAACTGTGATCTAATCACCAAAATCAAGCCAGAAATGCTTTTGCATTTCTGGAGAAACTTTATTAATTTTGTGTACTCCAAAGTTTAGGTACATGTGAAAAATTTTAAATATGGACTGAACATCTTTAGGATTATGCAAGATACTGAGGCTTCAGACCCTGATAGTAAATTAAGACTCTGTTAGGAAGGGGACGACAGAGGATGAGATGGTTGGATGACATCACTGACTCGATGGACATGAGTTTGAGTAAACTCTGGGAGTTGGTGATGGACAGGGAGGCCTGGCGTGCTGCGGTCCATGGGTCACAAAGAGTCGGACGTGACTGAGTTGAACTGAGGATTTGCTTGACCTTAGAACTGTGACACTTGGTAGAGGAAATCTTTGGTCAGGGCCTGAAATTCAAAGGCAAGTGACTATTAAAAGGAGTAACACAAGCGATTTCATTTTCCATGCATGTCTGTACAGTATCACACAATAGAAAAATGATCAGAGATTTAACATGCAGAGGGAGACCATTTAACTGATGGATCAAAAGAAATTTCTTAATTAATAGTGGCAAAAGTGCTCGGGCCAATACGGGTGAGTGGTTCTCATCTGCCGAATTCTGATGCTGTCCGTCAAGAGATAATTCATCACATATGTTCCCACCTGACTTCTTATAACCCCCTTTATAAAGATCATACCACACAAAAGGAAAGAAACAGAAATGAGTGGTTTCAGCAGAGGCTGGAAAAGGGCAGTCCCAAGATGCGTGAAAAGGCCCCAGGAGAGACCCACAGCATTAGAGCAACCTCTGATCAGTGGCGGACAGGGAAAAACTGAGGAAAGGAAATGCCCGAAGAACAGTCAGTTATAAAGCAGGGTGAAGAAGTGGAGAAAACAGGAATGCGTGAGCCCCTCCCGTGTCCCACACCAGCCTTCTCGCTGGAATTTTGGCTGCCCTGTGCTGCAGATGAGCTGCTGTAAGGCAGCGTTCCACGTAATATGGTTAAACTTCACGTGACGCTTCTTGCTCTGAACGCTCCACCCCGTGGTCTGGCCTTTTACAAACTGCACCACTTGCTCTGGGGAGATAGCTCAAGCCGGCACAAAAGGCTTTCTCATCCAACACGAAAATAATGAATTGTGTTTATAATTGCATTATTAGCCAATAAGGACTGCTGAGAATGCAGCATGGCATTTCAAAAGAGCGACGTAACCTATAAAATTATATCTCCCAAAGCAAAATAGCCGATCTAATTGCACCGTGAACGTATTCCGAAAATGCTTGACAATTTAAAATTACACCGACATGGCAAGCATTTTCCAGACGCGGAGTATTCGTGTTTGTATCGAAATAAATTGAGCGAAGAAAGCCCTGCCCAGCAAGGCCTTTCCTTCTGGCCTCGGTGCTGACCTCCACAATGTCTGTCTCCCTGAACCCTGGTAATTATGATGTCATGTGACCGTCCAACCAAAGCCATCCAGACGCAAGTTTTCACCACTAATCCTCTTCATTCTTCATGAGCTGAGATGTCAGGGTAGGTCCTCAGTCTTCTGATTCATTTCCTGGGTTTCTTATCGATTCTTTAATCCTCTGAGCTAAATATAAACATTTATCTGTATCAAAGATAAATATACAATTTATGCTTTGCTCCCTAATGGCACAGTGAGAGAAACATTCAGCTTCAAATCGTAAGGCCTGAGTTTTAATCTCTGGCTACCTGTCTAATATGGATTGGCTCACATAACCCGCATGAACAGTGTCTGTTCATGTTAAACAGAGGTAATAACCATCACAAAGGTAAGTAACGTGAAAACACTTTTTTATACCAAGTTTCCCCATAATACTTCATTTCCTGCTGGTTCAGATCTGAATTAATTTTTTCCCAGACGCCTACCTACTGAATTGCTGTCTCCAGGCCTGACACGTGTCCTCTCCTCAAGTTAACCAAATTGGACACCCGGACCCCTTTCAGGGCCGTTTCCCGCGCTCTGCCCCGCCGCTGTCAAACCAGGCTTCAGGCCCTTGCTGTCATGACCCTGCTAGCTGATTAACTGGTCTCTTTGCCTGTGTTTCCTGTTCATTAATCTATCATGCTCTGCTGCTAGGGTTACAGCATAAATATGATTATACCATTCTCCAGCCTCAAATTATTTAATAAGGACTGTTTTTACATGGCACAGGGGTTGCAGCTCCAAACAGGGTCTCTTAATTTGCAATGATTAATAAAAAAAAGGAAACGAAAGAAAACAAGAGCAAGCGCAAAGACTATAAGAAAGATCTTGCTACTGGGATTAATTACCCCCGGCCAGCCACACAGGCAGACCACGTGTCTGACTGACTGGATGGAAGCAGGCAATTAGGGAGCACCTAGGTGCTCAGATGAAACAGCCGTCGTGGTCTGTCGACATCCCGTCCCTTCATTCCCCCTGACTTCCTTACCCGGCGTGCCAGGACTGAAGCTCTGTGCCCAGAAGAAAGAACCCTTTTAGCAGACAGGCTAAAGACCAGATCTTTCTGTAGCTCATCTCTTCTGAGTATCTTGTTCTTTAAACAAGTTTTCCTAAGTGGTCAAAATCAGGAGGAAAATTCTTACTGCTCTCTTTTCCCTGCGTGGTGAAGATGAGACTGGTTTGTTTATGCTAATGTTCACCGTCTTAGCCCGTAAATGTGGTCTTTAGTGTCCAACAACATTATGGTTAAATCATTACTTAAAATGTTTGTTTTTCTCAAAGAATGGTGTATGTATTTAATTTTTAGATCCTATTTATAAAATAATGTTGACTTACTAAAACGTGTCCTTCCCACTCACTGTCAGTCATTTAACACTAGGATTTTCCATTCTTAAGCTGTTAAATGCTATTCCTTTCTTGGCTGGCTTGAGTAAAGTTCTAAGTGTGGATATAGGTGACCTATTTCATTAGGAGAGCCCCTGATTACATGCAGCCCTTGGCTGAGTATAACGTTTGCCACTATTTTTCCCCCTAAGAAGTGTAAGTACATTTTGTATGGAAATAGATTACTATGCTCATAGTTTGTTGTTTTTTTTTTAATTCCCCTCTTGAAATGTCTAAATTTTGCTATGTTGTTTCCTATCTTATCGTTGTTATGAGAAGGTCAAAGCCAGTCTGCCTCCCTTTGTTTTGTCTGTTTTATTTTCAATCCAGAACCTTTTTGGAATATCTTTGTGGTTTGCAGCAAGGAGGTGGATGCCTCCTCTGACGTCTCATTGAGCGCCTTAGGAAGCTGTTGGGGCACATTCTCTGCTTTCCTTGGAGAGACGCCCCCGCTGTGTGAGGCTGTGGCTACTGGTCTGCATTTCAGGAGGGTTTCCACTGATTACTCATCTTCACATGTGTTCCTAACGCCTGCCTCTCTCTGCCTAAGGTTTTTCTTTCACACATATATGCCTACTGTTACATTTTAAATCAGTTTTTGGGCCTCTTGGCACTGGAGACATTTTCCTTCATTTGGGTCACATTTTCTTTATAGCTTTAAAATCCTTAAAGTTTCTCTTTTTTGTGTGATACTACAGATTTTTGTTTCTTTATGTCTGGTCGTTTCAATAGGAATTCAATATTAATGGATCTCAATTTGCCAGGGGTTGTCTTCCTCTAAATTATTGAATAATTTTTCAAGTTTGCTCCCTTTTAAGTGCTTTTTTTTTTTTTTTTTTGGTGCTTCACAGCCTTCACTAAGAATTTGAGTTATATTTTTATAAATGTAATTTTTGGCACTCTCTCTCTTTTTTTTTTAACTATTTCATCTTTCACCTCAGCATCAAGGCTTTTCATTGTTGTGTCTTCCTAGGCTTTATTAAAGATGCCCAAAGAGTCTTGTAAAAGCATCTTCTGGCTTCTGTAAGAAATCGTCTTCAGAAGCGTGATCATCCCTTAGTATCCAGACTGATCTTCTCTTTAGCTCTTGCTGTAATGCTTTGTTTTGTTTTTTCCGTTGGTCTCAGGTAGGGCCTCCTCTTCCATTTTCTGTTTTACTTGTCTCAGAACTAGGACAAAATCATACACATGTGTTACTTTTAAAATGAGAGGTTTGTGTTCACAGTACACGTTACAGAGGTTAAAGGCAAACGTCGCCAGGGCCCCCTGCATTCCCCTACTCCCTCCACTCAGCCTTTGAGGAGGACGCGCGCTCACAGCACGCTCCGTCCCCCCGTCCTACACACGTTTTCCCCGGGCACGGTTTTCTATACTTTTTGTCTTCCGAAGGTTGCTATCTCTGCATAAATATGGAGAGATGAGGATAAAGAAGCATAGAAATATCAACTCCTTTAAAATTCAGTATCTCCAACTATAGGATTGGCTGCGCTTTTCCTATTTCCATGAAAAACATGATCGACAGTAGAGATAATGTTTTTCCTTAATTTTTTTTCTTTTAACTCACTTTTGGGAATCAGGACTGCCGAGTTTCGTGAAGTGGTGTGTGGCTCCACCTTCTTGCTCTCCTTATTCCAGTTCCATCAGTGTTACGGTTTTTTTTTATCTTGCAGGAAGTTCCCTGTAAAATAGTGACATCTTCTTCATTCTCCATCTTCAGAGGTGTGGGTTGTTGGGGTCGTCAGTGCTTTTTGAAATGTCTATTGAAAGTTTCAAGTAACTCTTTGTAAGGGCTGCAACAGGGAGACAATTTACTTCTTTCCTTTAAAATAATAATTTGGTCATAGGAGAATAAGGAGAACCTAGGCAAAAATTCGAATGCTGATGTTTCTAACCTTTCTATAAGCTGGTATTCAGACAGGTATCTTTTTATGAAGTCTCTGGGTTTTATATGTTAGTTGGTTTATATTAGTCTAGAAGGAGACCTGGACTGGGGTCAGAGTTGCTGAAGTCCAGCCCCAGTCTGGTCACGTTTAACTCCGTGTAGTGATTCACGTGAATTTTAAAAGCTAGCACAACATTGTAAATCAACTACATTCCAATAAAAAATTTAAAAAGAGAAGAAAAAAAGCTGAAGAAGAAAAGCTAGAAAGTAAATTGAATCAAGTGACTATGCTATTTTAGACAAGCCAGTAAACTTCTGCCTCCATTTCTTTATTTACATGTTTAGATGGACATTTATAATATTCATAGATTACTTTATACATGTTTACTTTCTTGGCATGTGGAAGTAAGTCAGTGTATTGGTTATTGAGACTTGGTGTGCTGCAATGAGTTCACAAAAAGCTAGTGCTGTATTTAAATGTCTAACCTAGATCAATTTCGAAATTTTCAATGTGCATCAATTTTCAGTTTTGATTTTTTAACAAACTTCAATTTATAAGTTTTGCTGCTTTTATTCTATTTTTGTCAAAGGCATTTTCCCATATTGAAAATTTTGTGATCAACAACATTGATTGAAAATAGTGTGTTTCTGGTAAAGCATTTTTTTAAACCATAGGTGGCTGACACTGATGAATCTTTTTTCAATTTGTATTTTAATGAAACCGCCCAAGGTTAGTTACAGTTTTCCAGACTTAAAAGGGAACAGGAGAAACAAAACATTTGACTCTGAGGTGTATTCAGGGGTAAAGTTTTGTAAAGTCTGAGGCTATCCCCTCCTTCACTTGACCTTATTTTGAAGCAGGGGCCATGAGTACTCTGGGGAAGGACTCAGTCTTTGTTCATCTTGGAGAGCATCTAGACCTTTTCCTTCAGTCATCATAAATAAAAAAATGTTACTGAACTCATATCTATTGACTTTGAAATAACAGTATTGCAGTAATTCAGTTCAGCTCAGGCTTTTGAATCCAGACATTTTATGTAGAGTATTTCCTTTAAATTTCATAATAGTCTCTGAAAAGTAGGTTTTGCTACATTTACTTTATAGATGAGTAGATTAAGGTTTAGCTGAGATATGACTATTGCCCTATGCCATATATCTAGTTAGTGATAGAGCTAAGATTATATCTCTAATTTTTCTACTCTAAATTTCATGCTTATAAATATTGTTTAAATGTATCAGTTAGGCTTTAGTCCTCCTACATGTAATAGTAACCTGACTACAATTGCATTACCAGATAGGGCTTTATTTATTACACATAACAAGTAAAGTGCTACTGAGACAAATACTTCAAGGAATCCCCAGAAGCCACGCCTCTCCTAGCTTCCTTTTATTCCATCCTTAGTGAATGACTTTTATCCTCATTGTTGCAAGACGGCTGCTCTGCCTTCTGGTGTCAGGTGTGAATGCCCAGGAAAAGGATGAGCAAGGGAGGAAAGAGCATCTGTTATCTGAATTTAAAATCAGTATTAGATTTTATGGAAGGCTTTCATAATATGCTTCCTCTTATATCTCACTGACCAAACCCATACTTAACACCATTCCAAAGGAGTCTGGGGAGTCACTTGTTAAAAATTAGATGTATTTGGTATAATTCATATATAACAAAATTAAAACAATTTGTGTATACTGATCTATGACTTTTGACAGATGGATACACCTGTGTAATCACTACCCCAGTCAAGATGTAAAAGGTTTCCATCTTGTGGAAGCAATAATTCATTGATCACTTTGCCATTTTGAACAAAATTGACATTTACTTCTGAAAGGAAGAAGGAGACAAGTGAAACTAGGTGTGCAATAGGCAGCATTGTAATGCTAAAGTTAAATATTAATGTATTTAAATAATGGCTTAGAAAAGCAAAATTGAAAAAAATAGGAAAAACACATAGGTGGGAGAAGACTTAAATTATTAGTTAACCTAGCTTAAAACATGAACTGGGACAGGTTTCCCAGATCTGTTTGACTCAATTTTTAAAATATTTTTAAAGTATTTTAAAAAGGTCTTCAATGTGTCAAAAATTGTGGTTCGGATTAAGGAGGTAAATTGTGAAAAACTTCGAGATCTGTAAAGCATCATTGAAATGCAAAGAATTATCTTTTTTCCATAGTTAGAGGCGTTTCCTTTTGAAAATCATGATGAACTTGACTTGCTGACCTAAAGTATCACAGTTGTGAAATTCAAATATAATTTTAAAATATATTGACTTTTTAAACTGATTTATTGTTGTTGTTCAGTTTCTAAGTTGTGTCTGACTCTGCAACCCCATGAACTTGCAGAACTCCAGGCTTCCCTGTCCTTCACTATTTCCCAGAGTTTGTTCAAACTCGTGTCCATTGAGTCGGTGATGCCATCCAACCATCTCATCCTCTGTTGTCCCCTTCTCCTACTGCCTTCAGCCTTTCCCAGCATCAAGGTCTTTTCCAGTGAGTCAGCTTTTCACATCAGGTGGCCAAAGCATTGGAGTTTCAACTTTAGCATCAGTCCTTCCAATGAATATTCAGAGTTAATTTCCTTTAGGATTGACTGGTTGGATTTCCTTGCTGTCCAAGGGACTCTCAAGGTTCTTCTCCAACACCACAGTTCAAAAGCATCAATTTTTATTCCCCCAGCCTTCTTTACAGTCTAGTTCTCACATCTGTATATGACAACTGGAAAAACCGTAGCTTTAACTCTATGGATCTTTGTCAGCAAAGTGATGTCTTTGCTTTTTAATACACTGTCTTGTTTTGTTATAACTTTTCTTCCAGGAGCAAGCATCTTTTAATTTCATGGCTGCAGTCACCATCTGCAGTGATTTTGGGGCCCAAGAAAATAAAGTCTGTCACTCTTTCCCCTTCTATATGCCATTAAGTGATGGGACTGGATGCCATGGTCTTAATTTTTTGAATGGTGAGTTTTAAGCCAGCTTTTTCACTCTCCTCTTTCACCCTCATCAAGAGGCTCTTTATGTCCTCTTTGCTTTCTGCCATTAGAGTGGTGTCATCTGCATACCTGAGGTTATTGATAGTTCTCCCAGAAATCTTGATTCCAGCTTGTGAGTTATCCAGCCCAGCACTTCGCATGACGTAATGTCCATAGAAGTTAAACAAGCAAGGTGACAACTTATAGCCTTGACGTACTCCTTTCTCAATCTTGAACCAGACCATTGTTCCATGTCCAGCTCTAACTGTTGCTTCTTGTCCTGCATACACATTTCTCAGAAGACAGGTGAGGTGGTCTGGTATTCCCATCACTTTAAGCATTTTCCATAGTTTTTTGTGATCCACACAGTCAGACTCTTTCAGTTCAGTTCAGTTCAGTCACTCAGTAGCGTCTGACTCTTTGTGACCCCAAGGACCACAGCATGCCAGGCCTCCCTGTCCATCACCAACACCGGAGTTTACTCAAACTCATGTCCAGCGAGTCGGTGATGCCATCCAGCCATCTCATCCTCTGTCGTCCCCTTCTCCTCCTGCCCCCAATCCTTCCCAGCATCAGGGTCTTTTCCAATGAGTCAACTCTTCGTATGAGGTAGCCACAGTATTGGAGTTTGAGCTTTAGCATCAGTCCTTCCAATGAACTCTTTAGTGTATTCAATAAAGCAGAAGTAGTTTTGTTTTTTTTTTTTTTAATTCCCTTACCATTTCTATGATCTCATGAATGTTGACAATTTGATCTCTGGTTCCTCTGCCTTTTCTAAATCCAGCTTGTACATCTGGAAGTTCTTGGTTCTTGTACTGTTGAATCCTGGCTTGAAGGATTTTGAGCATTACCCTGCTAGCATGTGAAATGAGTGCAAGTGTTTGATAGTTTGAGCATTCTTTGGCATTGCCTGTCTTTGGGATTGGAATGAAAACTGACCTTTTCCAGTCCTGTGGCCACTGCTGAGTTTTCCTAATTTGCTGGCATATTGAGTGCAGCACTTTCACAGCATCATCTTTTAGGATCTGAAATAGCTCAACTGGAATTCCATCACCTCCACTAACTTTGTTCGTAGTGATGTTTTCTAAGGCCCACTTGACTTCACACTCCAGGATGTTTGGCTCTAACTGAGTGACCGCATTCATTGTAGTTATCCAGGTCTTTAAGACATTTTTTTGTATAGTTCTTCTGTGTATTCTCTGGAGAAGGAAATGGCAAAGCACTCCAGTATCCTTGCCTGGAAAATCCCATGGACAGAGGAGCCTGGTGGGCTAAGGTCCATGTGGTCACAAAGAGTTGGGCATGACTGAGGGATTAACACTTTAACACTTTTCTGTGTATTCTTGCCACCTCTTCTTAATCTCCTCAGCTTCCGTTAGGTCTTTGCCATTTTCGTCCTTTATTGTGTTCATCTTTGCATAAAGTGTTCCCTTGATATCTACAATTTTCCTGAAGAGATCTCTACTCTTTCCCATTCTATTGTTTCCCTCTTTTCCCTTGCGTTGTTTACGTAAGACTTTATGTCTCCTTGCTGTTCTTTGAAACGCAGCTTTCAGTTGGGTATATCATTCACTTTTACTTCTCTCCTTTTCTCAGCTATTTGTAAGGCCTCCTCAGACACCCACTTTGCCTTCTTTCGTGTCTTTCTCTTTGGGATGGTTTGGTCACCATCTCCCATGCAGTGTTACCAACCTCCGTCCATAGTTCTTCAGACACTG
This sequence comes from Cervus canadensis, assembly GCF_019320065.1. Taxonomy (NCBI): domain Eukaryota; kingdom Metazoa; phylum Chordata; class Mammalia; order Artiodactyla; family Cervidae; genus Cervus; species Cervus canadensis. The sequence continues at coordinate 1,846,162 of NC_057389.1, forward strand.
TCTACCAGATCTAATCCCTTGAATCTATTTGTCACCTCTGCAGTGTAAGAAAAAGGGATTTGATTTAGGTCAGACCACTACGTCTAGTGGTTTTCCCTATTTTCTTCAATTTAAGCCTGCATTTTGCAATAAGGAGTTTATGATCTGAGCTGCAATCAGCTCCTGGTCTGGTTTTTGCTGACTGTGTAGAGCTTCTCCATCTTTGGCTGCAAATAATATAATCAATCTGATTTTGGTATTGACCGTCTCGTGATGTCCATGTGTAGAGTCCACTCTTGTGTTGTTGGAAGAGGATGTTTGCTATGTTCTCTTGGCAAAACTCTGTTAGGCTTTGCCCTGTTTCATTTTGTACTCCAAGGCCAAATTTGCCTGTTACTCCAGGTATTTATTGACTTCCTACTTTACATTCAATCCCCTGTGATAAAAAGGACCTTTTTATGGTGTTGGTTCTAGAAGGTCTTCATAAAACCAGTCAGTCTCAGCTTCTTTGGCAGTAGCGGTTGGGTCATAGACTTGGATCACTGTAGGGGCTTCCCTGGTGGCCCAAATGGTAAAGAATATGCCTGCAATGCAGGAGACCTGGGCTCAGCCCCTGGGTCAGAAAGACCCCCTGGAGAAGGACAAACTGAGATCATTCTATTGTTTTTGAGACTGCACCGAAGCAGTGCATTTTGGACTCTTTTGTTGACTGTGTGGGCTGATTTAACTGATTAATGGCCTATGAATCAAGGCAGTATGTAGCCCTAGGCAGAGATAATTTTACATTTACACTATTATCAGCTCTTTGAAATTTGAATAACAATAGCATTAAATGTATAATTTCCTGAAACTGTTAGAATATATGTACACTTATGGTTAATAATATGCCAGCAAATTTGGAAAACTCAGCAGTGGCCACAGGACTGGAAAAGGTCAGTTTTCATTCCAATCTCAAAGAAAGGCAATGCCAAAGAATGCTCAAACTACCGCATAATTGCACTCATCTCACATGCTAGGAAAGTAATGCTTAAAATTCTCCAAGCCAGGCTTTAGCAATACGTGAACCATGAACTTCCAGATGTTCAAGCTGGTTTTAGAAAAGGCAGAGGAGCCAGAGAGAAAATTGCCAACATCTGATGGATCATTGAAAAAGCAAGAGAGTTCCAGAAAAACATCTACTTCTGCTTTATTGACTATCCCAAAGCCTTTGACTGTGTGGATCACAATAAACTGTGGAAAATCCTGAAAGAGATGGGAATACCAGACCACCTGACCTGCCTCTTGAGAAACCTATATGCAGGTCAGGAAGCAACAGTTAGAACTGGACATGGAACAACAGACTGGTTCCAAATAGGAAAAGGAATACGTCAAGGCTGTATATCGTCACCCTGCTTATTTAACTTATATGCAGAGTACATCATGTGAAATGCTGGGCTGGATGAAGCACAAGCTGGAATCAAGATTGCGGGAGAATTATCAATAACCTCAGATATGCAGATGACACCACCCTTATGGCAGAAAGTGAAGAGGAACTAAAGAGCCTCTTGATGAATGTGAAAGAGAGTGCAAAAGTTGGCTTAAAGCTCAACATTCAGAAAACTAAGATCATGGCATCTGGTCCCATCACTTCATGGGAAACAGATGGGGAAACAGTGGAAACAGTGTCAGACTTTATTTTTGGGGGCTCCAAAATCACTGCAGATGGTGACTGCAGTCATGAAATTAAAAGATGCTTACTCCCTGGAAGGAAAGTTATGACCATCCGAGACAGCATATTAAAAAGGAGAGACATTACTTTATCAACAAAGGTCCATCTGGTCAAGGCTATGGTTTTTCCAGTAGTCATGTATGGATGTGAGAGTTGGACTATAAAGAAAGCTGAGCACCGAAGAATTTATGCTTTTGAACTGTGGTGTTGGAGAAGACTCTTGAGAGTCCCTTGGACTGCAAGGAGATCCAACCAGTCCATCCTAAAGGAGATCAGCCCTGGGTGTTCATTGGAAGGACTGATGCTGAAGCTGAAACTCCAATACTTTGGCCACCTGATGGGAAGAGCTGACTCTTGGCAAAGACCCTGATGCTGGGAAAGATTGAGGGCAGGAGGAGAAGGGGACGACAGAGGATGAGATTGTTGGATGGCATCACCAACTTGATGGACATGGGTTTGGGTGGACTCTGGGAGTTGGTAATGGTCAGGGAGGCCTGGCGTGCTGCGGTTCATGGGGTCACAAAGAGTCAGACACGACTGAACGGCTGAACTGAACTGAACAGTTAGTAAATTCTTATATGATTTCCCAGTTGTATGTATATGTGTGTGTGTGTGTGTGTGCGCACACACGCATGCTTAGTTACTCAGTCATGTCCGACTCTTTGTGATACCATGAACCATAGACCGCCAGGCTCCTTTGTCCATGGGATTCTCCAGGCAAAAATACCAGAGTGGGTGCTTCAGGGGATCTTCCCAACCCAGGGATCAAATCCAGGTCTCCTGCATTGCAGGTGGATTCTTTACCATCTGAGTCACCAGGGAAGCCCTCCTAGTTGTATAATTATTTCAAATCTTGGCAGTCTTCCATTTAATGTGAAATACAAATTTATTTGGATAAATTGCACTTTTTATAAAAATACTGAGCTTTCAGAGTATTTCAAAAGACCATTTTTTAACTCTCTCTTTTGAGAAGAAAGCTCTCTTTTGAAATTCACCTGTTGGAATCAGTTGCAAAAGGTTAAAAATCAAAACTTATTGTGAGATCTTGGGGACACTCTGAGACCAGTGCCTTAGATTGCTCACAAGGCAGGATCTATAAAGAGAAGTGATCATTGGTAACATTTTTTGCTCTCAGTTTTGTCAGTGCACTATTGTGAACTCAGCATCTGTCCCAAGGTGGCCCTTTTCTGTAAGCATTTGCCAATGACAAACAGCACTAGTCTTTATTGAAAATAAATGTATCTAGTCATCCACAGTAGTCATTTCTTCTGGCCTATTACCTTTTTCATTAAAAGATTATTATTTAGTATTATTTTAATCTGAAGTCTTTATTGTTTTCTTCATGAAATTTCCAGGTTGGATTTAGCCTTGGCTTTGTTGGTCCTTGGGGAGGCTGCCAGATTAAACATAGATTGTTTGAAAGCTTTCATGGACCTAATGAGAGATTTTCTGTTAAGCATTACGCCTGTTCAAAATCGGGTAAGAGTATATTGTTAATGAAGGTGCACAAAAAGACCTACATTGAAACAAATTTTACTTCTGACCCTATTTTAATTGTACATTATATTAGGATTTATAATGATCATGAAAGAAAGTGAAAGTGTTAGTCGCTCAGCCCTGTTTGACCTTTTGGGACCCAAAGACTGTGGCCCGCCGACTCCTCTGTCCATGGGATTCTCCAGGCAAGAACACTGGAGTAGGTAGCCACTCCTTTCTCCAGGGGTCTCTCCAACCCGGGATCAGACACAGGTCTCCTGCACTGCAGGCAGATATTTTACTGTCTGAGGCACCAGGGGAGCCCCTCTAATGAGCCTGGCTTTGTAATAATAATTTTAGTTAAAGGTGGAAGTAAAGCATGTTTACTATACATCCCGGCATAAATAGATAGAGATACAGAAATAGTATATTGTACTCACACACATGCATGAACACAAAAGGAATTTTAAATGTTATTAGCAAACATGGCATCAGATAGTCATGGTTTAGTTTCCTATTTAAAAAAAATTTTGTCATTACATATTATTAAGATTTATTAACACATTTTAGTGAGGATGAGGTAACTGTTTCTCTGTTGTTGAACTTTGAGCTTATTTCTAATTCAGTTAATTGCATTATTCACAGTTTAGTTCAATTCAGTCACTTAGTTGTGTCCAACTCTTTGCGACCCCATGGACTGCAGCATGCCAGGCTTTCCTGTCCATCACCAACACCAATTCACAGTTAATTACAAATAATATTGAACTGATACTCTCATACAAAAAAATCTTTACCTGCATTTATGAATATTTCTTTAGAATAGATTTATTACCAAATGATAGACTATATACTTTATTTTAATACTCTTAAAACAGCTCTTCAAATTCCTCTCCAGAATATATAACTTTCTTGCTTTCCTATGAAAAAATATATAAAAGTGTACATACAAATTGAGCTATATACAAAACAAATTCTTTTACAATATGAAATGGAGAATAGTATCTCATTGGGTTAATTGACAATCCATTGATTACTAAAGAAATTGAAATGTTGTACTTTATATACTTTTTAGTAATTTTTTATTTTTTGAGCCTTGTCTCATGCAATCTACCCATGGAAAACGTGCTTTTAATGAGTGCATTTTAGAAATATTAGTTGATTATGGTCTTTCAACAACTCTATACAAACTGAAGATATTTCTTATAAGTATGGTATGTAGTTCTCATTATGACAGAACACACTTTGATTCTCTAATAGCTATTTTCTCATTTTAGGATAAAAGCTGCAAGGTAGATGACTTTTCCTGGGCCCAGAATGTAGTCTCCATATACATAAAAATTCTTGCAGAAATCTGCTTATATGCAACCAATTCTGTTTTGAGAAAGACTGCTTTAATTGGTTTCTGTGACTGTAAAAGCTCACAGAAAGATATTTTACTTGTGGACAAATCACAAGAAGAGCCAGAATTGAGGGAAACGAGTATTTCGGGTCTTTTGGAATATTTCTCTTCAGAAACATCAGATTGTTGTAAGTAAATTGTTTTCCAACTTGAGAAATATTTTTAAGATATCTCTCTATATATAATAATAAGCTTTTTATGTACAAAATGTTAACATTTTGAAGTGGGATGTTAATTTCAAATTCACTAGAACTGTCTACAAATTTAGGAAGTCTATTTTATAAAATGGAAATTTTTGATCAGTAATTTTAAAACAGCTGAAATGTACCCTAGAGTTTGCTGATTTATGATTCAAGTTACATTCCTTGGAAACAGGAGATGACCTTAGGAAAACTTATAAAATGTGTGTAAAGTTTGTTTTACTCTTGTTCCATTAGGCCATCTCATCCATCTTCTCCATTTTCATTTACTGTTTCTCTTGTTCTTCCCAGACCCCAGAGCCTTTCTCTTTAATCACTCAGATATTATAGTACATTCTTCACATCTCGCATTTTATGCTCAAAATGTGCCTGAGTTGTGTCTCAGTACTAAAGTTTATTTTTCTACTGTTGCCTATGCATATTATTAGAATAAGATACTTCTGTTTTTAAAAGGGCACGCCAGGGACAATATAATTCAAAAGCGTCCTTTCAGGTTAGCTAGAACTCTTCTTTATGGATATCATGTAGTCTGTAATCTATATGTTACTATAATCTCTTAGGTATATGTCTCTCGCTTCCACTAAGTTTTAAGATAATTGAGATTGGAGATTCGTGTCTGAATTATATTTGTATTAACCCAGTGTTCACCATGGTGTTTAGAACATAGTAGGTGGGCAATAATGATAGTGAGTTTATTGTGTAATTAAGTAAATCACTGAATTTCAAAGATAATTGCAAGATAAGGAGGCAAATTCATTGATTTTGAACATGTGTGAATATAATTTTAAACAGTAAGACCTTAGTCACAGATAGTTTCTTTCTCAAGAACTTGCTTGCTATTTTAAAAGTACTTTCAATACAGTTCTGGTTTAAACAGTAGATTGAAACTTACTTTGAAGTGTAATTTACTTGACTTTTGCCCACTTTTTAAGAAGATGATGCTAATTTTCTACTAGTGCCAATTTTAAATAGATTTTTAGTTAACAGATAAATTATACTTCTCCCTTGTTTATAGTATTGATCAAGTGAACAGGTATTCACTTCTCTCGCGGTTCACATTTTTTTTTTAAATGTATTTAGAATGGTCAGAAATCTTCCTATATAGCAGCAGCTCAACAAATGCTTTTTAACTTGCCCCTGCACAGATTCATGTGAAACTTTGGGGCCTTCAGTTTTTTCCCAGCTGTGTAGAATTAGTTCTTTCTGCTCTTTTCCTGCTCTGTTCAGTGATGGGTACAGAAGATCCTGTGTGTGTAGGATCTGTATTCCTGGAAGCTTCTTGGCCTCCCTCTGACCATGAACCCTGAGCTCTGGTAAAACCTCACAACAGTAGGATTGCATGTTTCTGTGGATCCTACAATTTTTCTTCTTTTTAGCAATCTGATTTTTTTTTTCAGCAGATGATTTCAGTGCATTTATTTGTTCATTGTTGATCTTTCTTTGATGCTTCTCATCGTCTCCCGATGACTTTGATAGCATAGGAATAGAACATGGGTGACTTCTTGGAAGAGATTTTTGCTTTTCCATTTATTATTTACAGCTTCATATTCCTCATCCCCCTGAGCAATACACCCCAAATCTTCCTAGTTCAAATATTGGCCATGTCCCCTATAATTGTTTCTCTACCGAGAGCAGACCTATTGAGAACTTTTTTTGGCAGTTATTTGTGCTTTTTCTCTTCTGAGCAGTGCCTATAGAGAACGATCTGTGAGCTTGGACTTGCTGAGGTCCAGTCATCCTTGGTCATTGCTTTCTCTTCTTTATAAATCTGAATAAGCACACTTGTTTCTGGTTGGTATGAACTCAAACCAGTGGAAAAGTATGAGATCCAAGAAACAGCAGATTCTGATGTGTGTCCCTAGGTGACATCACTGCCTAGATACTTGTCCTGTAACTGATACTCTCATGAAGGTATATACTTTAATTGCGTCCTGAATAACTCTTGTAGGAATTTGTAAATTTCACTGTTGGTATAATGTACAATGTGGTTCTATCCATCTATAGTGTTATGGATCAAGGAGCCTTCTCTACAGATCACATGGTGTCAGCATTTTATTCTTAAATGGCAATAAAATAGAGAGAGAGAAGGCAGTTTCTAACAGACTGCGGTCTGAAGGTGGTACCCTGAGGCTGTGGTTGACTCTTTTGCTTTCGTTGATGTTTTTCTTATGCTTATACTTGAACTTAGCATTGAAATCATTAAACAACATTTTATCAATATTTTCTCAACCCAAGTGGGAAAACAGATGTTTCAAGCTGTGGAATACCTTTAAAGATTCTATCTGCAGTAAAGAGGAGAGACATACCAAAGTTGCTTCCTCTGCAGTCAAAAGTCAATACATTTTCTTAGGCCTCAAAGTTGTACAAGCCATAAATAATACTAGTGGTGTTTGCCTCATTAACGATTCTGAGTATTTTGAAATCATGAATACTTAAAGCATCTTTGTGGTTTCTTGTGGGGAGTGTTTAAATAAGTTGATGATGATTGTTTTGCTAAAGATGTCTGAAGAGTGTCAGAAAATTCTGCGATTTTTTCCGTCTCTATCAGAATCAGAGAATGCACTTCTACTGGACATAAGGTTTAGGTCTCTTCCTTGTGCTGGTACTGAATATATGGTCTTCCTGCATCAGTCAGCATGGTGAAAAGTCATTGCTTTACATGACTGTTCACATGCATGGTCAAATATATCACCAAAGGAGAGGGCTTACTATTTTTGTTGATGTGTTTCATTATGACTTGATTCTTTGCAGTGTTGCTGATTGATTTTCCCACAGAGGGAAAATGATTCTGTCTGGTTTGTCCTGTGTGCGTGATCATTGATAATGATCACCACTTTATCAAACCACTGAAAGTAGGTGCCTCCGAAAGTAATGTCATCTGTGCAGACCTTGTCAACATGATTACTGGAGAGGATAAGACTGTCTTTTTGGAAAGTGACACAGAGAGCAAGGAGCGCTTCTTTATTTAATTGAAAATAACCTTTTTTTTTCCTCATAATTTTCCCTTCAAGTAAGTATATTTTTTGTTTAGAGGTAAAGAATCAATTCTGGAGTCATGCATATTTGTATTTTAATTCTGTCATTTGTATCTCAAAATTCCAGGTCAACTTATCTAATCTTTTGATTGGATTTCTTTGCTCCATAATTAAGATAAAAATACTATTGTTATCATGAGACTTTTTGTAAGGAAAAAACTATGGAAACATATACATAGTTGGCATGGTAACTCATGGATAGTAAAGGTCCAATGGATATTAATAAGTTTTTTAGTTGCTAATGTAGTTAATGATATTATCACAAGATAGAAGTCAGTGAGGAAGGGTTTTTTCCTAATACTTCCTCCTTTGTACACTTTCTATCTGGGAATTCTATTTTATTTACTTAAAAGATATAAATGACACTGGAAAACATTTAAGAATACTATGAACATTAAGAATATTATGCCTTTTTATGAATGAATCAGGCAATATTTTTATGGGCCATTTTTGTGTAAAGCCCTTAATATAAAGAAACTCTTCAGATCATGGTTTTGTGAAGACGATCTTATAGGAAACAACTTCCATTAAGTTAATTTCCTGTCGATCTTACCTGGAGCAGGTGCAGAACCTGAAAAATGTGGAGGAATGGATGGCTACTTAGCATGTACGTTTTTTATTCTAAGGTTTTATGTCAGACACCCTTATCATAGAGTCAGATATCTATTAATTCTAGACTGAGGTCTCTGGCCAGTGACAGAAGTGCTGAGCTTTCACGATTTGGGTTGAATAGAAATTTCTATGTATGGTTATAAATAGCACCTCTGAATTTAACATCTGGTTGAAACTCCAAGTGTCTGACTTGTAGGATTCCCTTCATGGAGGACCATCCTCTACACCTTCTTCTATGGACTGAACTGTGCTCCTCAAGCCTCACAATTCATATGCTGAAATCATAACCCGCAACGTGACTGTATTTGGAGATAGGGCCTACAAGGGGTAACTAAATAAGGTCATGGTGGTGCGGCCCTTATGTGATAGAACCAGTGTCCTTATAGGGAAGACACCGGAGTGCTCACTCTCCACTGGGTCAGACACAGTGAGAAAGCAAACCGTCCCCCAGCCAGGAAGAAGGCCCTCACCGTAAACACAGCCAGACGGCACCTTGATCTCAGACATCTCAGCCTTCAAAACCATGAGAAAATGAGCTTCTATTGTTTAAGACCTCTGGTCTATGGCACTTTGTTATGGCAGCCCAAGCAGACTAGTACACTTCCCAGTGGTGTTCAGCTGCTGGCAAATTTGAAGGTCACTATTGGGAAAATGGTTTTGCAGCATATACCTAGAAAAGACAGTTTTTAACTAGAAAGCTATGAGGGAAGTTAAAAAATGTTAATTTATTTAAACACACAGAATTTTGCCTATTGACTTTATGACTTTGAAAAACACTTTGTCCTAATGGGTAACAGAGTAATAATCATAATGGATATTTGCAAAACTCTTACTATGTGTCAGGCATTGTTCTAGGCATGTAGCATGCATCACCTAACATATTAACCATTATAACAAGACTGGATTATAGATATTCGTTGTATCCCCTTCTGGTGGATTAGAAAACTGAGGCACTAAGTGTTTATTTTTCCAAGGAAATTTAGTCAGTAAACGGTACATATGAGACTTAATCTAGGCAGTCTGTCTTCAGAACCTGCGCTAATAACTACCTCACTATGCTATGCTAACTATGCTATTTGACCTTTTGAATGACGTAGAAAAAAAAAATCCATTTTCATGTTGAACAATATGAAAAAGATGACTGAGAACTTCTGTCTGACAGTCCTTGTCCTACAGCAATGCTTATAAAAGCATTTTCAGACTTTCTATTGTGTGAGTCCTTATTGCCAAGATAAATTCCTGGACCTTGTTTCAGAAATTTGGATTGAAAATACTAAAAGCAGAATCCAGGAATAATCTGTATTATTAAACCACTTCTGACACTGTATTTTGAGAAAACATAGCCTATGTATTTTGCTCTAAGTTCAGTTCAGTTCAGTCGCTCAATCGTGTCTGACTCTTTGCGACCCCATGAACTGCAGCACGCCAGGCCTCCCTGTCCGTCACCAATTCCTGGAGTTTACTCAGACTCATGTCCATTGAGCTGGTGATGCCATCCAACCATCTCATCCTCTGTCATCCCCTTCTCCTCCCAACTTCAATCTTTACCAGCATCAGGGTCTTTTCAGATGAGTCAGCTCTTTCCATCGGGTGGCCAAAGTATTGGAGTTTCAGCTTCAACACCAGTCCTTCCAATGAACACCCAGGACTGATCTCCTTTAGAATAGACTGGTTGGATCTCCTTGCAGTCCAAGGGACTCTCAAGAATCTTCTCCAACACCACAGTTCAAAAGCATCAATTCTTTGATGCTCAGCTTTCTTTATAGTCCAACTCTCACATCCATACATGACCACTGGAAAAACCATAGCCTTGACTAAACAGATCTTTGTTGGCAAAGTAATGTCTCTGCTTTTTAATATGCTGTCTAGGTTGGTCATAACTTTCCTTCCAAGGAGTAAGTGTCTTTTAATTTCAAGGACGTAATCACCATCTGCAGTGATTTTGGAGTCCAAAAAATAAAGTCTGACACTGTTTCCACTGTTTCCCCATCTATTTGCCATGAAGTGATGGGACCAGATGCCATGATCTTAGTGTTCTGAATGTTGAACTTTAAGCCAACTTTTTCACTCTCCTCTTTCACTTTCATTAAGAGGCTCTTTAGTTCTTCACTTTCTGCCATAAGGGTGGTGTCATCTGCATGTCTGAGATTATTGATATTTCTCCCGGCAATCTTGATTCCAGCTTGTGCTTCATCCAGCCCAGCGTTTCTCATGATGTACTCTGCATATAAGTTAAATAAGCAGGGTGACAATATACAGCTTTGATGTACTCCTTTCCCTATTTGGAACTAGTCTGTTGGTCCTTGACAAGGGGGTAAAATGTCCTCATCAGAGAAAAATACTTTTCCTGCTTGTTACAGACCTTTATGCATCCAGCCCGTGTGTCCTTATAGCTGATGCTTTATATATGACATACACAGAGGGAAGCCCAGCTCTGTGTTATACACTGTGTTTGAATATGGTGTCTAGCGTTTACACTACATACGCCATCTTCTATGTCCCTACTTTGGTTTTTAGAGTGATAAAAGAATCCTGCAGCCTACCAGGCTCCTCCGTCCATGGGATTTTCCAGGCAAGAGTACTGGAGTGGGGTGCCATTGCCTTCTCCGGATAAAAGAATAGCTTTTAATAAGCCTTGATTATCTGAAATCTGTTCTGTGAAAGTAAAACTTGAAAATGATCTAGCTGGTGGGAAACAGGCAGCAGACCCGGGTTTGGTGTGTCTCATAGAAGAAACAGACAGTGAGTAATAGAATCAAAAGTGTCACAGAGGAGTAGAAGCCTCATCAGTCCTCATCTAGGGCACATCCAGACCATTTGCAAACAGTGTATGGCCAACTTCTGCTCAGAAGTCAGCTGAGGTTTGAATCCCCTGTCTCCCAAAATGGGTCATTCCACTTTTGAACCCTGTGAAGGATTCTTCCTTATATTATAGTGAAATCTACCTTTCCATGTTTTCCAAACTTTTGCTTAAATTTTGCTTTCCAGAGGCAACCAAAAATAGTCTACCTCATTTCTCACATTCAAGTCCTTCAGATATTTGAAGATAATTGCTTTGGCTCTCTTTCTCCATCTCCACTCTCTCATCAAATCCTATGTCTTTGCTTACTGCCAAGTTCCTATGGTAACTTTTTGTAATGAATGAAAAGCATATTTTAAATATGGTTTATAATTAACATACATTTGCTGGAAGGTGGTAGTGTTGTTAATTTTGTCTGAATTTGTAGTAATTTATCCTAGTTTAAAGTATGAGGTGAAGAAAGGTAGGTCCCAAGTATTTTTCCATTCTATGTTGTCTCAGAACAGAGAAAAGTAAATATGACATTTTTGCCTTTCATTCCTTTGTTGAGAACTATTTTTTTAAGCTGGTTTTACAGTGATGATAGTGAATGAAATACATGTCACAGTTGTAAAATAACCTTGTATGCTTCATTTTAACTTAGGGAAAAACATTAGCACAGAGTAATATTTCCTTTTTAAAAAGTAAATGAAAGTTAATTGGAATCTTAGAACCAATTGAAACTTTTAATGATACTCTATTAAATCTTCAATATACCTCTTACCTTGGTGAAGGTTATCCACAAAAATACTCAGTAATACGGTTGTGTTTTTATACATGGAAAGTATTTAACTCCTTTAATAACCCAAATACAGGTTAGCCATCAAATTCAGACAAATATAAAATTATAATTATAGTACTGGTTATATTAATATACATGTAAGGCAGTTAGACAAATGTATCCATTTGTATTTTTAATTTTTAATTTTATTTTATTGTGGGAAAAGCACTTAACATGATACCTACCTTCTTAGAATTTTACATATACAATGCGTCATTGTTGATTATAGGTAGAGTGTGGTAAACCAGTTCTCTAGAGCTTATTCACTTTGTTTGACTGAAACTTTATGTCTCTTGGTTAGTAATTCCTCGTTTTTACTTTCACTTGTCTCCTGGAAACCACAATTTCACTCTTTGATTTTATGAATATGACTATTTTATATTCCTCCTATAAATGAAATCATGCAGTATTTTGTCTTTCTGTGAATGACCTACTTTGTTTCACATAATGTCCCCAAGATTCATATGTGTTGTTACATATGGCAAAACTTCCTTCATTTTTAAAGCTGGATAGTATTCCACTGCAGAAATGCATCACACTTTCCTTGTCCACTCATTTCCTGATGGACATTAAAGTTGTTCCTATCTCTTGGTTATTGTGAGCAGTGCTTTACTAAAGATAAGAGTGAATATCTCTGTACTAAATATAAGAACTATATATATCCTTTCCTTTGGATATATAGCTGGAAGTGGGATTGCTGGATCACATGGTAATTCTATCTTTATCTTTTTGAGGAACATTCAAACTTTTACATAGCACCTGTTACAATGTTTCTTCAAGAAAGTTAGAGGTAGCAAGGGGATATTTCATGAAAAGATGGGCACAATAAAGGAAAGAAATGGTATGGACCTAACAGAAGCAGAAGATATTAAGGACAGGTGGCAAGAATACACAGAAGAACCATACAAAAAAGATCCTCATGACCAGATAACTACTGATGTGATCACTCACCTAGAACCATACATCCTTGAATGGGAAATCAAGTGGGCCTTAGGAAGCATCACTACGAACAAAGTTAGTGGTGGTGATGGAATTCCAGTTGAGCTATTTTAGATCCTAAAAGACGATGCTGTGAAAGTGCTGCACTCAGTATGCCAGCAAATTTGGAAAACTCAGCAGTGGCCACAGGACTGGAAAAGGTCAGTTTTCATTCTAATTCTAAATAAAGGCAATGCCAAAGAATGTTCAAACTACTGCACAATTGCACTCATCTCACACGCTGATAAAGTAATGCTCAAAATTCTCCAAGCCAGGCTTCAACAGTACATGAACCAAGAAATTCCAGATTCTCAAGCTGGATTTAGAAAAGGCAGAGGAACCAGAGATCAAATTGCCAACATCTGTAGGATCATCAAAAAAGCAAGAGAGTTCCAGAAAAACATCTACTTCTGCTTTATTGACTATGCCAAAGCCTTTGACTGTGTGGATCACAACAAACTGTATAAAATTCTTCAAGAGATGGGAATACCAGACCACCTGAGCTGCCTCTGGAGAAATCTATATACAGGTCAAGAAGCAACAATTAGAACTGGACATGGAACAACAGACTGGTTCCAAATAGGGAAAGGAGTACATCAAGGTTGTATATTGTCACCCTGCTTATTTAACTTATATGCAGAGTACATCATGAGAAATGCTGAGCTGGATGAAGCACAAGCTGGAGTCAAGATTGTGGGGAGAAATATCAATAACATCAGATATGCAGATGACACCACCCTTATGGCAGAAAGGGAAGAAGAACTAAAGAGCCTCTTGATGAGAGTGAAAGAGGAGAGTGAAAAAATTGGCTTAAAGCTCAACATTCAGAAAACAAAGATCATGACATCCAGTCCCATCACTTTATGGCAAATCACTGCAGATGGTGACTGCTGCCGCCGCTAAGTCACTTCAGTTGTGTCTGACTGTGTGATCTATGGACAGCAGCCCACCAGGCTCCTCCATCCACAGGATTCTCTAGGCAAGAATACTGGAGTGGGTTGCCATGAAATTAAAAGATGCTTGCTCCTTGGAAGAAAAGCAATGACCAACCTTGCAGCATATTAAAAAGCAGAGACATTACTTTGTCAACAATGGTCCGTCTAGTCAAGGCTATGGTTTTTCCAGTAGTCATGTATGGATGTGAGAGTTGGACTATAAAGAAAGCTGAGCACCAAAGAATTGATGGTTTTGAACTGTGGTGTTGGAGAAGACTCTTGAGAGTCCGTTGGACTGCAAGGAGATCCAACCAGTCCATCCTAAAGGAGATCAGTCCTGGGTGTTCATTGGAAGGACTGATGCTGAAGCTGAAACCCCAATACTTTGGCCACCTCATGTGAAGAGCTGACTCATTTGAAAAGATCCTGATGCTGGGAAAGACTGGGGGCAGGAGGAGAAGGGGACGACAGAGAATGAGATGGCTGGATGGCATCACCAACTCGATGGACATGAGTTTGGGTAAACTCCGGGAGTTGGTGATGGACAGGGAGGCCTGGCATGCTGCGGTCCATGGGGTCCCAAAGAGTCAGACAGAACTGAGCAACTGAACTGAACTGAACAGTTACCATGTTGCATTCCCACCAGCAATAATTTTTTTTCCCATTTGAGTGAACACATGTTGTATTTGCTTTTTGTGGATAATGGCCATCCTGACAGGTGTGTGGTAGTATCTCACTGTGGTTTTAATTTGCATTTCCCTGATGACTCCTAATATTGAGCTTTTGTTTTTTTGTTTGTTTACCTATTGACCATTTGTATATCTGTTGAAGTCCTTTGTTCATGGTGATCCACCTTTATGAAAGTTATTTTCAGTCTATGTCAGGTAAATCATACAGTGCTGTCTCACTGAGATTTGTTCCTGGAGATTTTTCTTTTCTTTTTTTTGGAATTCTTTGCTCAGTTGTTCAGTGAAGAGATATATTACCAGATCAGGGTTTTCCTGCGACTGTGACTTCAGCTTTGACTGTTTTTGTGTATTTTCGGCAGCACTGGGTACTACTTGTGGGGCACGGGGCTCTTCATGGAGGCACGTGGCTTCTCTAGCTGTGGCCTGTTTAGGTGCCGTGATCATAGCTCTTTGACTGTTTGTCACTCTCCTGTCTCACCCTCATCAAGACGCTCTTTAGTTCCTCTCCACCTTTGCAATAAGACGGTCATCTGAATAGCTGTCATCTGAATAGCTGAAATTGTTGCTATTTCTCCCAGCAATCTTGATTCCAGCTTGAGATTAATCCCGTTCGGCATTCTGCATGATGCACTTTGCATATAAGTTAAATAAGCAGGGTGATAATATGCAGCTGTGGCGTACTCCTTTCCAAAATTGAACCAGCCCATTGTTCCATGTCCCGTTCTAACACTTGGTTCCTGAGGTTTCTTGCATCCAGGTTTCTCAGGAGACAGATAAGAATTTTTCCACCTCTTTAAGAATTTTCTAGTCTGTTGTGATCCTCAAAGTCAAAGACTTTCATGTAGTCAATGAAGCAGAAATAGAAGTTTTTCCAGAATTCCCTTGCTTTCTCCATGATCCAACAAATATTGGCTATTTGATCTCTGGTTCCTCTGCCCCTTGCTAAATCCAGCTTGTATATCTGGAAGTTTTTGGTTCACATACTGCTGAATCATATAGTTTGAAGGGTTTTGAGCTTATCCTTGGTAGCATGTGAAATGAGGATATTTGTATGGTAGTTGGAACATTCTTTGGCATTGCCCTTCTTTGGGATTGGAATGAAAACTGACCTTTTCCAGTCCTATATTTTCCAGATTTGCTGACTATTAAGTGCAGCACTTTAGCAACACTTTAATCTTTTAGGATTTGAAATAGCTCAGCTGGAATTCTATAATTTCCACTAGCTTTTTTTTTTTTTTTTTAGTACTAAAGCTTCCTAAGGCCCACATGACTTCACACTCCAGAATGTCCAACTCTAGGTGAGTGACCACACCATTGTGATTACCCGTCATTAAGACCTTTTTTTGTACAGCTCTTCTGTGTATTCTTGCCACCTTTTCTTCATCTCTTCTGCTTCTGTCAGGTCCTCACCATTTCTGTCCTTTATCATGCCTGTCCTTGCATGAAATGTTCCCTTGATAGCTCCAGTTTTCTTGAAGAGATCTCTAGTCTTTCCAAGCCTATTATTTTCCTCTGTTTCTTTGCATTGTTCATTTAAGAAGGCCTTTTTATCTCTCCTTGCTGTTCTCTGGAACTCTGCATTCAGTTAAGTATATCTTTCCCTTTCTCCTTCTCTCAGCTATTTGTAAGGCCTCCTCAGCCAACCACTTTGCCTCCTCTAATCTCATTTTCTTTGGGATGGTTTTGGTCACCGCCTCCCATACAATGTTACAAACCTCCGTCCATAGTTCTTCAGGCACTCTCTCTACCAGATCTGATGTCTTGAATCTATTTGTCACTTCCACTGTGTAATCATAAGCGGTTTGATTTACATCATACCTGAATGGCCTAGTGGTTTTCCCTACAATCTCCATTTCTAACCCTGAATTTGGCAATAAGGCGTTCATGATCTGAACCACAGTCAGCTCCAGGCTTGCTTTTGCTGACTGTATAGAGCTTCTACATCTTTGGCTGCAAAGAACATAACCTGTCTGATTTGGGTACTGACCATCTGGTGATGTCCATGTGTGGAGTTGTCATTTGTGTGGTTGGAAAAGGGTGTTGTGTATAAGCAGCATGTTTTCTTGACAAAACTCTGTTAGCCTTTGCCCTGTTTCATTTTGTACTCCAAGGCCAAACTTGCTTGTTTTTCTGGTTATCTATCTCTCTCTCTCTCTTTTTTTTTTTTTTCTTTTGGATTCTAATCCCCTATGATGAAAAGGACACCTTTTTTTATGTTAGTTCTAGAAGGTGTTGTATTAATAGGTCTTCATATAACGGGTCAGCCTCAGCTTCTTCAGCATCAGTGGGTGGGGCAGAGACTTGGATTATGTGATATTGAATGGTTTGCCTTAGAAATCAAGTGAGATCATTCTGTCTTTTTTGCGATTGTACCCAAGTACTTTATTTCAGACTCTTGTTGACCGTGATGGCTACTCCATTTCTTCTAAGGGACTCTGGCCCACAGTAGTAGATATAATGGTCATCTTAATCGGATTTGCCCATTCCTGTGTGTTTTAGTTCACTGATTCCTAAGATTTTGGTGTTTACTCTTGCCATCTCCTTCTTGACTACATCCAATTTACTTTGATTCATGGACTTATCACCCCAGGTTCCTATGCTGTATTGTTCTTTGCAGCATCGGACTTTGCTTTCACCACCAGACACGTTCATAACGAAGTGTCATTTCCCCTGTGGCCCAGCCACTTCGTTGTTTGTGGAGTTATGTTAATAATTGCTCTCTGCTCTTCCCTAGTAGCATGTTGGACACCTTCCAAAATGGGGGGGCTCTTCTTCCAGGTGTCCTATCTTTCTGCCTTTTCACACTGTCCATGGGGGTCTCCAGGCTTGGGTACTGGAGTGGGTTGCCATTCCCTCCTCCAGTGGACAGATCACGGTTTGTCAGCACTCTTCACTATGACCCGTCCATCCTGGGTGGCCCTGAATGACATAGCTCAAAGCTTCATTGAGTTACAAAAGCCCCTTCACCATGATAAGGCTGTGATCCATAAAGAGGCCTGTTACTATTAAGGGCATCTCCAATTCCATTTAAGAATAATTCTGTTTAAAAAAAAACACAGTTTTGTTTTACTCCCCTCTGTGACATTTAACACACTCTAATTTTAGTAGCATTGTAGGTATCTTCCTTTATCAGTTCAGTTCAGTTCAGTTGCTCAGTCATGTCTGACTCTCTGTGACCCCATGAACCGCAGCACATCAGGCCTCCCTGTCCATCACCAACTCCCAGAGTTTACTCAAACCCATGTCCATCGAGTTGGTGATGCCATCCAACCATCTCATCCTCTGTCGTTCCCTTCTCCTCCTGCCCTCAATCTTTCTCAGCATCAGGGTATTTTCCAATGAGTCAGCTCTTCACATCAGGTGGCCAAAGTATTGGAGTTTCAGCTTCAGCATCAGTCCTTCCAATGAACACCCAGGACTGATCTCCTTTAGGATGGACTGGTTGGATCTCCTTGCAGTCCAAGGGACTCTCAAGAATCTTCTCCAACACCACAGTTCAAAAGCATCAATTCTTTGGCGCTCGGCTTTCTTTATGGTCCAACTCTCACAGCATTTATTTGTCTCACTCATCTCTTCTTTAAATGCATTATTGATCGACACATCTAAGGGTAGAAATTTGCTGGTTAGTTTGGTGAGTAGTAATTCTCTTCTCAACAATTTCTAGTTTGAAGCCAGGTTTCTTTAATAGCCCAATAGTTGGGCACTACTTGTACAACTGTAATTTCATTCCTTTCTCATTCATTCAATGTTTGCATTAGACTGGGGTAAACAGATATACTTATCAAGATGCAAACTATTAGAAATTCCCTGGTGGTCTAGTGTTTAAGATTTTGCACTTTCACTGCGGGCCACACAGGTTTGATTCCTGGTCAGGGAACTTAAGATCCCATATGGTGCTGCAAAAAAAAAAAAAAAAAAAGTAAAAATTTTATGGATTTATTATCTTAATTAAGGAAAGGGAAGCTTTTATTGCTCAAAGATGTCATCAAGATTCTGTCTCTTGACATCTTTGTATTCTGACAGGTCAGGATGTTGGATTTTCATTCCTATGCTTGTTACCTCATTATTAAAAGGTGACATTTGGGCTGTAGACATCACAGATCCACAGAAGATTGCAAAGCAAAAGGAAAGAAATGGAATGATGCTGACTCTCTTCTAGAGTTCATCTATCTTATTATAAAATGAAAGATTTCCAGAAGGTCATCAAAAGACTATCCCGTATGTGAAATTGTCAGGCCTGGGTACCCTTGTCACCACTAGCTACAAGGAAGGTTGGAAAAGTAAATGTCTGGTAGGGAGAGAGACATTTATAATGGCTCATGAGAATTCACTCCCAAATCTGGGTACAAAATAGGATTCTGTTTTTAAGGAAGTGTTGCCAGGTATAGCACGTATGGAGGCAGGCAACTATCTAATGACTTTCTTAGGAAGTAGAAAAGATGGCAAGTTTGTGCAGTCAGCACAACATACCAACACAACTTATTATTTTATCATCTGTAAGTTTTAATAGTCATAGTGTTAGCAATTTGAATAGTCATCGTATCTACTATTTTGAGTTTACTGTCTTGTTTGGTTACATATCCAATGTCAGAAGGGCTTTATATTTGTTTGATATTTATAAAAGTTGAAAATTAGTTTGTGTCACATTAGTAAAAAACTTGTAAAGTATATTGCTTTTACATTTGCTTGTATATTTTGTGCTATTTTTGTTTTGACATAAATATGTTGTACATATATTCTTAATAAATATGAAACTCCTTTCTTTATGTTGATCCTATAAATTAATTGAAAATTTCTGTCCTTATTATTGAAAATTCATGAGTTGTCCTTTTTTTGGAATACTGAACAATGTCAGTTATATTTGTCTAATACTATATTTTCAATTTCTCTTTTTATGATAACTTTACAATTTTACCAATGAAATTGTTTTGCTTTTTCATTTGCTCCAAGTTCATATTTTCTTGGTTGGTTTTTAGAAAAGAAGTATCACTCAGAAGCTCAATAACTGTGTTCTTTGGGGAATGTTATAATGTTAGACTTGATCCCAATGCTTCTGAGCCTTGGGCAATAGTAGTGATAAATCTAAATATAAACGTTTATGAGGAGTAACACGAATTCTACCTCTGCTTATGTGGTTTAAGTTCTTATTATTTTTGTTAAATCTGCGAATAGGATGTGAGAGTCTGGGCCGCTGTGTGTTGCTGCGCCCCGTCTTTAGATTAAATCGTCACTAAACATCTCTGGCTTTCGGCTCCCATGTCTGATTCATGTCAAGGATGTTTCTGATGTAAAAAGAAGCACTTGTTATGCATTTGTATAAGTGTGTGTTTACATGTGTGTGTGTGTGTTTGTATAAGTACAGTGACTAGGTGACATGTGGTAAGGTGGGTTAGGAA
Source organism: Cervus canadensis (assembly GCF_019320065.1). Classification (NCBI taxonomy): domain Eukaryota; kingdom Metazoa; phylum Chordata; class Mammalia; order Artiodactyla; family Cervidae; genus Cervus; species Cervus canadensis. Next base: position 1,866,189 of record NC_057389.1, read on the forward strand.
TGAACTATCAACAAATTATGTTTTGATAAATACTTACACACTTCACTTCTTAAAAGTTTAAGTACTGCATACCATAATCTCACATCATAAGCTCAGAAAGTGATTTCCACATGAATTAAAACCTTTAGAATAACTGGAGGAAAATACGGTGTAGTAGTGTTGTAACTTTCAAGCAGGAATGCATTTTGTGAACAACATGGAAGTCATAAATCATAAAAGTCATGATAGGAAGATAACTACATAAAATATATAATATTTATATAATAAATATAACCTATAATACTTATATAATATAATGTGCATATATATATATATGATATTTGTACAGCCCACCAGCCTCCTCTGTCCATGGGATTCTCCAGGCAAGAATACTGGAGTGGGTTGCCATTCCCTCTGCAGGGGATCTTCCCAACCGAGGGATCAAACCCAGGTCTCCTGCATTGCAGGCGGATTCTTTACCACTAAGCCATCAGGGAAGCCCATATGAGATAGAGATAATAATAAAAAGAAATATCATTTGTCATCGCTATTGCCAAGTTCAGTTTTCAGTGGTCTCAGAACTTGTTAGATGGCCGCAACTGGACCAAGACTAAGTCTGAACTTGTATTTCTTTCCCTTCCCTGGCTGCCTTCCCTTGTGATTATCACGTAAATCCATAGTTTGGAACTTCAAACACAGTCTCCTAAAGCTACAAATGTTCTCAGAGGCAATGTCTGCACATCCAGTGTGAAACCAGAGCTGTCGCGTGCAGCGGGATGTTTCCGTTTTCTCACGTTAGCGCTTCCAGGCTGGGATGAGCAGACTGCAGGTGGACCTGTTCCCGGACCTGGCGCTGAGCTGGAGCCCCAGATCCGCCCTGAGCGGCGAGAAGCGCGGGGCCGTCCCGCCTCCTCCGTCTGCTGCCTCCCGCCAAGCCGCTGCAGGGGAGCGGGTGGCTTCTGTTTGGAACGTGGGAGAAGTAGAAATTTCAGGTCTGAGGTACAAGACGAAGGGTCCCTGCAATCCAGTATTCTGAGACTTGTACTTCTACTTGTGTTTCCATTTTGCAAACTTCAGATATGAGCTACTGAAGTCGCTAAGTCGTGTCCGACTGTGTGATCCCATGGACTGTAGCCCAACAGGCTCCTCCGTCCATGGGATTTTCCAGGCAAGAGTACTGGAGTGGGTTGCCATTTCCTTCTCCAGAGGATCTTCCCAACCCAGGGATCGAACCCGGGTCTCCTGCATTGTAGGCAGACGCTTTACCGTCTGAGCCACGGGGAAGTCCTTGTAATGTAAGGTAATACCCAATAAAAATGGAGAAAGCTAACCATTTTCTTCCTTGTCAACACTGCTTCTAGCAATCAAGGCTTAGTCTGTAGGGACTGTAGAAAATAATTCATTGTGGAAGAGAGACCTCCTCCTCTAAATTTGCATGAGGATCTTCATAAAGTCCTAAATATAATAAAGCATTATTGTAATTTTTGAAAGTGTTATTGCTCTTCTCAGGAAGTTTTGCTCTCATTTCTACAAATGTATCTTCATTTAGTTCTGTATATGTAACTAAAAGATTCCTACTGTCTCATTCTCTTTATTCTCTAGTACATTTGCTACTGTTTCTTTTGGTTGTGACAGGCTAAAACATGAGCTGGAGTTTTTAGTCGAAAACCTTGCCCATGTAAAAATCGTTAGCTATCCAAATAAAGGTGCTGAGACTCTCATGGAAACATCTCCCACATTTTTAAATCATAAATACAAAAACGGTCCATTTGATCCAGTGGTTTAAGATCCATCTGTAGCTGAACATAGCAGCAAAAGGCCCGTGAACTAGAAATCATGCAATATATTCAAAAATGTTCATGGTGCTAAAATATACTCTAATGTACCATGTTAAAAATCAATTTTGTAATAATATATCTTAGCAGAAGACAAAAAAATAAGATATATTTTGGCTCCCCATCCAAATTTAATTAGGAAGCAATGTGTATACATTAATGAAAATTTAAAAAAAGAAAAAACCACTAGGTACTTATAACTTCCATGGGTGTAGCAGTTAGAATTCTATTAAGCTCTTCCAGAGTGCTTCAGACCATTTTTTTCTATCATCTAATCTTGTCCAGAAATACTAATACTCTAGAGTCACTGTCTTCTTCACCCAGCTCTCCCATCTATCAAGAATAGCCTGGTGGTATGTTCAAGGATACAGAAATCGCTGATTTAATCTAGCACATTAATTCTGTATGAGGTCCAGGTATTTCTTAAAGGTTTTGAGTGGGTAGTTATTTCATTCAAGATATCTCAAGTAGCTGCCTATTGGAAAGAATTATAAAAGGTCCCCATGTGGAGAGAAGTGTGAGAGATTTAGAAGATGAGAGAAAACAGCATGAAAACTGTTCAGCTGCAGTGAATAAAAGTTCACTGGTCTGGACTTGGTGTCAGATATTTGGGTGTCAGCTCAGCTGTCAAGTTCTAGATGACATTAGGTACCTTGATTTATTTCTCAGAATCTTAGTTTCCTTAAGATTACAGATTTTAAGAATGTTTGCATGTAATATACTCATAAACATTGTCATTAATTTTTTTTTTTAATTTCCGAAAAAGATCTTTGCTGTTTCATTCTTTTATTGTTGTTGCCTTTCAGATACAAAAACCTATGAGGATTAATTCCTTCTATTGAGATAGTCCATTTAATTGAATGCAATTGAAAATGAATCCAAGAATGAGAAGTCTGATATTTCTTTAATTATATGAATCATGAATGTTCTTGACAAACAAATGAACTACTTTCTTCTTTGGTTCCCAACTGTAACTCCAGAAGATAGTTATTTTTAATGAAAAATTTCTATAATTGACTATGGGAAGAGATCATGAAATTTAAGGAAGACAGATTCTAATCAGTTCCTTAAATATTTGTCAACATTTTGGCATCCTACTTGTCATTACATTTCAATTAACTATCATAAGCTAATAAAAGCAAAAGCTAACTTTTGCTTTGTGCTTTTTATCATACTTACAACAAAAGAGGGCATATTATTTACATATTATTATCCAATAAAAATTTGTGAAATGTAAAAAAAAAAAAAAGAGGGCATATTAGTAATACTTTGCTTCTCTTTGGTTTATTCTGTCGGATACTTGCTTAAAAAGTGTAATGATATAAAATAACTCTTTGATCTAAATTTATTTGGGCTTCCCTGGGAAAGACTACAGATCTCTTCAAGAAAATTAGAGATATCAAGGGAACATTTCACGCAAAGATGGGTTCGATAAAGGACAGAAATGGTATGGACCTAACAGAAGCAGAAGATATTAAGAAGAGGTGGCAAGAATATACAGAAGAACTGTACAAAAAAGATCTTGACGACCCAGATAATCATGATGGTGTGATCACTCACCTAGAGCCAGACATCCTGGAATGTGAAGTCAAGTGGGCCTTAGAAAGCATCACTATGAACAAAGCTAGTGGATATGATGGAATTCCAGTTTAGCTATTTAAAATCCTGAAAGATGATGCTGTGAAAGTGCTACACTCAATATGCTAGCAAATTTGGAAACCTCAGCAGTGGCCACAGGACTGGAAAAGGTCAGTTTTCATTCCAATCCCTAAGAAAGGCAATCCCAAAGAACACTCAAACTGCTGCACAATTGCACTCATCTCACATGCTAGTAAAGTAATGCTCAAAATTCTCCAAGCCAGGCTTTAGCAATACTTGAACCGTGAACTTCCAGATGTTCAAGCTGGTTTTAGAAAAGGCAGAGGAACCAGAGATCAATTGCCAGTATCTGCTGGATCATCAAAAAAGCAAGAGAGTTCCAGAAAAACATCTATTTCTGCTTTATTGACTATGTGAAAGCCTTCGACTGTGTGGATCTCAATAAACTGTGGAAAATTCTGAAAGAGATGGGAATACCAGACCACCTGACCTACCTCTTGAGAAACCTGTATGGAGGTCAGGAAGCAACAGTTAGAACTGGACATGGAAGAACAGACTGGTTCCAAATAGGAAAAGGAGTATGTCAAGGCTGTATATTGTCACCCTGCTTATTTAACTTATGTGTAGAGTACATCATGAGAAATGCTGGGCCGGAAGAAGCACAAGCTGGAATCAAGATTGGTGGGAGAAATATCAATAACCTCAGATATGCAAATGACACCACCCTTATGGTAGAAAGTGAAGAGGAACTAAAAAGCCTCTTGATGAAAGTGAAAGAGGAGAGTGAAAAAGTTGGCTTTATTAAAGCTTAACATTCAGAAACTAAGATCATGGCATCTGATCCCATCACCTCATGGGAAATAGATGGGGAGACAGTGGGAACAGTGTCAGACTTTATATTTTTGGGCTCCAAAATCACTGTGGATGGTGACTGCAGCCATGAAATTAAAAGACACTTACTCCTTGGAAGAAAAGTTACGACCAACCTAGACAGCATGTTAAAAAGCAGAGACATTACTTTATCAACAAAGGTCCATCTAGTCAAGGCTATGGTTTTTCCAGTGGTCGTGTATGGATGTGAGAATTGGACTGTGAAGAAAGCTGAGTGCCGAAGAATTGATGCTTCTGCACTGTGGTGTTGGAGAAGACTCTTGAGAGTTCCTTGGACTGCAAGGAGATCCAACCAGTCCATCCTAAAGGAGATCATTCCGAGGTGTCCATTGGAAGGACTGATGCTGAAGCTGAAACTCTAGTAGAGAATCAACATGTGAAGAGTTGATTCATTGGACAAGACCCTGATGCTGGGAGGGATTGGGGGCAGGAGGAGAAGGGGACGACAGAGGATGAGATGGCTGGATGGCATCACCAACTCGATGGGCATGAGTTTGAGTAAACTCCAGGAGTTGGTGATGGACAGGGAGGCCTGGCGTGCTGCAATTCATGGGGTTGCAAAGATTCAGACACGACTGAGCGACTGAACTGAACTGAACTGGTGGCTCAGCAGTAAAGAATCTACTTGCAATGCAGGAGATGTGGGTTTGATCCCTGGGTTGGGAAGGTCTCCTGCAGAAGGAAATGGCAACCCACTCCAGTATTCTTGTCTGGGAAATCCCATGGACAGAGGAGCCTGGGGGGCTACAGTCCACGGGGACACAAGAGTCAGACACGACTTAGCAGCTAAACCACCTCCACCACCAGTATTTACTTTATTTATAAACTGGTATTGCCATTTGTTGAGGGATGAGATGTTTGGATGGCGTCACCAACACAATGGACATGGGTTTGGGTAAACTCCAGGAGTTGGTGATGGACAGGGAGGCCTGGCGTGCTGCGGTTCATGGGGTCGCAGAGAGTTGGACACGACTGAGCAACTGAACTGAACTGATCGCCATTTGTTTCTTGAGGGACTTGTGGAAGATGTGCTGAAGGACTTGCATAGTCAAATATATTCTAAGTTTCTATTATTATATTTTGTATTACCCTCTGTGCTTATAGGTCACATACGTTTTAAAAAAATATTTTATTTTGGAGTGTAGTTGATTAAAAATGTTGTGTTAGTTTAAGGTGTAGCACAAAGTGATTCAGTTATACATATATTTATTCTTTTTCAAGTTCTTTTCCTATGTAGATTATTACCATATGTTGAGTAGAGTTCCCTGTGCTACATAGTAGGTCCTTATTGGCTATTGATTTTAAATGTAGCAGTGGGTGTGTGTCTATCCTAAATTCCCAATCTGTCCCTCTCCCCTCTGGTGACAATAAGTGCATTCTCTAAGTCTGTTTCTCTTTTGTAAATAAGTTCATTTGTATCATTTTTTTAGATTACACATACAAGCGGTATCATATATTTGTCTGTCTGAATTACTTCACTTAGTAATCTCTAGATCCATTCATATTACTGAAAATGGCATTATTTCATTTCTTTTAATGGCTTAGTGATATCCTATTGTATATATGTAGCACATCTTTATATATTCAAATGTTGATGGGTGTTTAGATTGTTTCCATATCTTGGCTATTGTGAACTTAGGAGTGCATGTATTTTTTTTTTTAATTATAGTTTTGTCTGGGTTTATGCCCAGGAGTAGATCGCATGGTAATTCTATTGTATTTTTTTTAAAGAACTTCCATACTGTTCTCCATAGAGACTGTACTAATTTATATTCCTATCAATAGTGTAGGAGGATTCCTTTTTCTCCACAACCTCTCCAGCATTTATTGTTTATAGCCTTTTTTAATGATGGCCATTCTGACTGGTATGAGGTGATATCTCTTTGTAGTTTTGATTTGCATTTCTCTAATAATTAACAGTGTTGAGTATCTTTTCACGTGCCTTTTGGTAATCTGTATATCTCTTTGGAGAAGTGTCTACATAGGTCTTTTGCCCATTTTTGGATTAGGTTGTTTTTGTTGTTGTTGAGTCACATGAGCTGTTTCTATATTTTGGAGATTAATCCCTTGTTGCTTGCATCATTTGCAGATATTTTCTCCCATTCTGTGGATTGTTTTCTCATTAAGTTTATGGTTTCCTTTGTGCAAAAGTTTTTGAGTTTAATTGCCATTTTTTTATTTTTGGTTTTTATTTCTATTACTGTAGGAGATGAATCAAAAAAGATCTTGCTGTCATTTATGTCAGAATGTTCTGCCTATATTTTCCTCTAAGAGTTTTATAGTATCTAGTCTTACATTTAGATCTTTAATCCATTTTGAGTTTATTTTTGTGTATGATATTAAAGAATGTTTAAATTTTATTCTTTCACATGTACCTGCCCAGTTTTCCCAGCACCATTTATTGAAGAGACTGTCTTTTCTCCACCGTATAGTCTTGCCTCCTTTGCTATAGATTGATTGACCATAGGTATATGGGTTTATTTCTGAGCTTTGTGTCCTGTTCCACTGATCTAATTATTTCTGCTTTTGTGCAAGTACCATACTGTTTTGATGACTATAGCTTTGCTGTACAGTGTGAAGTCAAGGAGCCTGATTTTTCAGCTCCATTTTTCTTTCTCAAGATTGCTTTGGCTCTTTGGGATCTTTTGTATCTCCATACAAATTAAAAAAAATTTTTGTTCCAGTTCTATGAAAAATTCCATTGGTATTTGGATAGGGATTGTATTGAATCTGTAGATTGTCTTGGGTCGTATAGTCATTTGGAGAATATTGATTCTTCTAATGCAAGAATGTGATATATCTTTCTATCTGTGTCATCTTTTCATTTCTTTTATCAACTCTTACAGTTTTTGAAGTACAAGTCTTCTGCCTATTTAGACAGGTTTATTCCTAGGTATTTTATTCTTTTTGATGCAGTGTTAAGTTGGATTATTTCTTGAATTTTTCTTTCTGATTTGTCATTGTTAGAGTATAGGAATGCAAGAAATTTCTGTGTATTAATTTTGTATCATGTAATTTTACCAAGTTCATGGATGAGCTCTAGTAGATTTCTGGGAGCATTTTTAGGATTTTCTATGTACAGTATCATGTCATCTGCAAACAGTGACAGTTTGACCTCTTGGATTAAAAGTTGGATTCTTTTTATTTCTTTTTCTTCTCTGGTTGCCATGACTAGGACTTCCAAAGCTATGTTGAATTAATGTAAAAAGAGGGGACATGCCTGTCTTGTTCCTTATCTTAGAGGAAATGCTTTCAGCTTTTTCCCATTGACTGTGATGTCGGTTTGTCATATATGGCCCTTATTATATTGAGGTAGGTTCCTTCTATGCCCACTTTCTGGAGAGGTGTTTTTTTTTTTTTTTTTTTTTTTTTTAATCATAAATGGGTTTGAATTTTGTCAGAAGCTTTTTCTGCATCTATTGAGATGATCATATGGTTTTTATTATTCAGTTTGTTGATGTGGTGTATCACATTGATTGATTTGTGAATATTGAAAAAATCCTTGCATTCCTGGGATATATCCTGCTTGAGCATGATGTGCGATCCTTTTAATGTTTTAATGTATTGTTGGATTCAGTTCTTCCCTTGTGGCTCAGATGGTAAAGAATCTGTCTGCAGTGCAGGAGACCTGGGTTTGATCCCTTGGTTGGGAAGATTCCCTGGAGAAGGGAAAGGCTACCCACTGCAGTGTTCTTGCCTGGAGAATTCCAAGTATAGAGGAGTCTAGTGGGCTACAGTCCATGAGTTCACAAAGAGTCGGACACAACTGAATGACTCTCACTTTCATTTTGGATTCAGTTTGTTTGTATTTTGTTGAGAATTTTTGTGTCTTATGTTCATCTGTGATATTGACCAGTAATTTTGTTTTTTGTGGTATCTTTGTCTGACTTTGATATCAGGTTAATGGTGGCCTCATAGAATGAGTTTCAGATTGTTCCTTCCTCTGCAATTTTTTGGAATAGTTTCAGAAGAATCAGGGTTAACTCTTCTCTAAATGTTTGATAAAATTTGCCTTTAAAGCCACCTGGTCCTGGACTTTTATTTTTTGTTGGGAGATGTGGGGTTTTTTTTTTTTTTTTTTTTTTTTTTTTCTATTTTTGAACTTTTAGTCAGAGTTTCCATTTCAGTGCTCATGACTGGTCTGTTCAAGTTTTCTGTTTCTTCCTGATTCAGAGTGTTCTTTTCTAAGAATTTATTTATTTCTTCTAGGTTGTCTATTTTATTGGCGTATAGTTGCTTGTAGTCTTTCATGATCCTTTGTATTTCTGCAGTGTTCATTCTGATTTTTTCATTGCTAATTTTATTGATTTGAGTCCTCTCCTTTTCTTGATGAGTCTGGCTAAATGTTTATCAATTTTGTCTCTTTTTAAAAAATCAGCTTTTAGTTCATTTGCTTCTTCTATTGTTTTCTTCATCTCTATTTCTGCTCTGAACTTTATGATTTCTTCCCTTCTACTAACTGGATTTTATTTGTTGTTCTTTCTCTAGTTGCTTTGTGTGTAAGTTTAGGTTGTTCATTTGAGCTTTTTCTTATTTCCTGAGGTAAGATTGTATTTTCTAAACTTCCCTATTAGAAATGCTTATGCTGCATTCATCGATTTTGCATTATCACACTTTTTGTTTTCCCTTGTTTCTAGGTGCTTTTGTTCCCTCTTTGATTTCTTCACTGACCCATTGGTTTTTTCATACCGTAGTGTTTAGCCTTCTTATGTCTGTGGTTTTTACAGGTTTTTTTCTTGTAGTTGATTTCTCCTGCATTGCAGGCAGATTCTTTTACCACTGAGCCACAAGGAAGCCCTTGTAGTTGATTTTAATGTTACAGTGTTGTGGTTGAAAAAGATTTAGATTTTCTTAAATTTACTGAGGCTTGCTTTGTGGCCAAGCACGTGATCAACCCTGGAGAAGGTTTCATATGTGCTTGAAGAATGTGTCTTCTCCTTTTTGAAATTCTCTATACATATCAATTACATCCATCTGGTCTGAGGTGTCCTTTAAAGCCTGTGTTTATTATTGATTTTCTGTCTGGAAGATCTGTCCATTGTTGAAAGTGGAATGTTAAAGTCCCTCACCATTATTGTGTTGCTGTGTATTTCTCCTTCTATGGCTGTTAACATTTACCTTATGTATTGAGGTGCTCCTATGTTGGGTACATATATAGTTACAATTGTTACATCTTCTTCTTGGATTGATCCATTAATCATTACATAGTGTCCTCTTTGGTTCTTGTAACAATCTTTATTTGAAAGTCTATTTTGTCTGATATGAGTATGCTACTCCAGCTTTCTTTTGATTTACATTTGTAAAGCATACCTTTTTTTAATCCCCTCACTTTCAATTTGTATGTGTCCCTAGATGTGAAGTGGGTCTCTTGTAGTCATCATGTATATGGGTCCTGTTTTTGTCTCCATTCAGCCAGTCTGTGTCTTTTGGTTGGAGAATTTAATCCATTTACATTTAAGGTAATTATCACTATGTATACTCTCATTGCCATTTTGCTAATTGTTCTGGATTTGCTTTTGAAGGCCTTTTTTCTTCCCTTACTCTGTTTTCTTTTTATTTGATGACTTAACTTTAGTGCTTATATTCCTTTTTCTTTTCTGTTTGTGTATTGTCTATTGAAGATTTTCAGTTTTTAGTTCTCATGGGGTTTTGATATAGCAGTCTGTATATAAACAAAATTGCTTAAAGTTGCTGATCTCTTAATTTCCATTGCATTTCCAATATGCTGCATTTATACCCTCTTCTCCCATTCCTGGGTTTGATGATGTATTTGTGTGTGGATGATTTCCTACCTTTGCTCTGTGTTTGCCTCTACCAGTGAGCTTTTCCATTCATAATTTGCTTGTTTCAGGTTGAGGCCTTTCTTTTCTACCTAGAAAGATTCCTTTGTTGCAGAGTTGGTGGCATTCCTTTGGTGGCATTTGTTGTAAAATTGATCTGGTGGTGCTGAATTTTCTCAGCTTTTGCTTGTTCATAAAGCTTATGACTTCTCCACTGAATCTGAATGAGAGCCTTGCTAAGTAAATTGTCTTGGTTGTAACTTTTTTTCTTTCATCACTTTAAATATATCATGCCACTCCCTTCTAACCTGCAAAGTTTCTGTTGAGAAATCTGATGATAACCTTATTGGAATTCACTAGTATGTAATTTGTTGCCTTTCTCTTGTTGCTTTTAATATTTTTCTTTGTCTTTAATTTTTATCAGTTTGATTACTGAGGCTCGGTGTATTCCTCCTTTAGTTTTACCCTGCCTGGGGCTCTGTGCTTCCTGGAGTTTGGCGACCATTTCCTACTTCCCTGGTAGCTCAGACAGTAAAGCGTCTGCCTACAATGCAGGAGACCCGGGTTCAATCCCTGGGTTGGGAAGATCCTCTGGAGAAGTAAATGGCAACCCACTCCAGTACTCTTGCCTGGAAAATCCCATGGATGGAAGAGCATGGTAGGCTATAGTCTATGGGGTTGCAAAGAGTTGGGCATGACTGAGCAACTTCACTCACTCACTCATTCACTTCTTTCCCACAGTAGGGAAGTTTTTGACTAGTATCTCTTAAAATATTTTCTCCAGTCATTTTTCTCTTTATTCTCCTTCTGGGACCCTTATTATGCAAATGTTGGTTCATTTAATGTTCCAGTGGTCTCTTAGGCTGTCCTCATATCTTTTACTTTTTTTCCTTCTGTTCTGCAACAGTGGTTTCCACCATTCTGTCTTCAGCTCACATATCCATGTTTCTGTCTCAATTATTCTGCTATTGATTCCTTCTAGTGTATTTTCCATTTCAGTTATTGTATTGTTCATCTCTGTTTGTTTGCTGTTTACTTCCTCTAGATCTTTGTTGTGCATTTCTTGCATGTTTTTGATCCTTGCCTCTGTTTTTTTCCCAAGATCCTGGATCATCTTCACTATCATTACTCTGATTTCTTTTTCAAGTAGATTGTCTATCTCACTTAGTTGTTCTGCCGGCATTATATCTTGTTCATTCATCTGGGACATATTTTTTGCTGCCTCTTTTTGTCTGATTTTCTTTGATTGTGATTTCCATTCTGCAGGCTATAAGATTGTAGTTTTTCTTGCTTTTGCTGTCTACTCCCTGGTGGATGAAGCTGTCTAAGAGGCTTGTACCCACTTAGGAGGGACTGGTTCCTGCCTACTGGTGAGTGGAGTTGGTCCTTGTCCCTCTGATGGGCAGGGCCATGTCAAATGTTGTGTTTACTGGGCAGCTGTGTGCTCAGGAAGATTTTAACCAGCCTGTTTGCTGATGAGTAGGGCTGTGTTCCTGTCCTGTCAGTTGTCTGGCCGGAGGTATCCCAGCACTGGAGCCTACAGTTATTGGGTGGGGCCAGGTCTCGATGAGAAAATGTGGCCTCTAGAAGGACTCACTGTCATGTGTACTCCCAAAAACTTCTGCTACCAGTGTCTTCATCCTCACGGAGAGCCACAGATGCCCTGCCTCCTCGGGAAGCCCTCCGTTGTTAGCTGCTAGGTCTATCCCAGGCTGTTAGGTCACTGCTTTTTTCCCTGCATCTAGATGCTTGTGAGACCTTTGTATGCCCTCCAAGTGTGGATTTTCTGTTTCCTCCAATCCTGTGGAATTCCTGCGATTAAACCCTGCTGGCCTTCAAAGCCAGATTTCTGGAATCTCCTTCTCCTCCCATGCCAGACCCCCAGGGGCTCAGAACTTTCACTTCTGTGGGAGAATTCTCCTGGTATAAATATTTTCCAGTTTGTGGGTTGTCCACCTGGCATGTATGGGATTTGGTTATATTGCAGTTGTGCAATAAAACCATCTCATGGTTTCTTTGTCTTTGGATCTGGGATATCTTTTTTGGTAGGTTCCAGCTATTCCAGCTTTTGTTGTTGCTGTTGATGGATGTTCAGCATTTAGTTGTGATTTTGGTGTTTTTGTAAGAAGAGATGAGTTCACATCCTTCTGCTGCAACGTCTTATCTCTGTCCTCACTTATGATCACACATACAAGCATATTTAATGTGCGTGTGTGTTTAAAGTGAGACACATCATTGTCATTATTATTATAGTAAAGCATCCTGAAAAGAAAGAGTTAACCTATAATTTCTATTTATTCTACCACACATCCAAAATATATCTTAAATTTTCTCCTCATCTCTATCTCTATTTTTAACTCCTTTGAAGTTCAGGAGTTGCCAAGACTACCCTCACTTCTGAAACTACCAGAGAGTTGGGAGGTCCCCAAGACAACCCTCAGGTTTCATGATTTGTGGAAGAACTCACCGAACTCAGCACAGCCATTTTACTTATGTTATGGTTTAAAATAGCGAAAGGATTAAAATCAGCTAGGGAAGTGATGTGCAGGGCAGAGCTCAGGAGAGTTCCAAGCACAGAGCTAGCCATTGTCCTTTCCCAGGGGAGTTGTGTGGATAGCACTTACTTCTCCTAGAAACAGTGTATGACCATGTGCATAGAGTATTGTCACCCGTGGAAGGTCACCAAGCTTTGGTTTCCACAATTTTTATTGAAACTCAGTTACATGCACCTGGCCATTCTCAGTCTCTGACCCTTCCAAAGGCCAAGTTGATAACAATGGCCTAAAGCTCCCAGGTTAATGTTCTTATCTGATAGGACATTCCAAGGTATTAGAGGTGACCTCCCAGAAGCCAAGGGGAGAGATCATTGTACAACTTTACAAATCTCAAGTCTGTGCAGTTGTCACTTTGCTTATAGATTAACTTTGTTGTTGTTTAGTCTCTGAGTCACGTCCGACTCACTTGTGACCCCATGGACTATAACGTGCCAGGCTTCTCTCTCTGTGGGATTTGCCAGGCAATAATACTGGAATGAGTTGCTATTTCCTTCTCCAGAGGATCATCCCTACCCAGGGATCGAACCTGGGTCTCTTGCATTTCAGACAAATTCTTTACTACTGAGCCATGAGGGAAGCCCATAGATTAACTGCAAAAAGGTAAAAATCTTCCTGCCTTCCTTATACTCCTTCTTTTCACCAAGAAGTCAAAAAGATTTTTTAAAACATAAAGTGGGTCAGTTCCCTTTTTGCCCTTAAATTCTTTATTAGCTTTTTATTACACTAAGAATTAAGTGCAAGCTCCTTTCCATGGCTTACAAATTGTCCGTGATCATTGAGAGTGTGCCTCTGCAAAGGCACGCTGACCTGGTGTTGTCTGATGGAACCTCTGGTATTTCGTCCTCCTCCATTTTGTCCTTTCTCCTGTTTCTCTAAACTTCCATGCTGTTCTAAGTCTGTAGCTTTTGCACTTTCCGTCTCTTCTGCTGGGAACACTTTCCCCCAGCTGCTTGGATGGATGGCTCTTCTTTATTTATTCCATCACATTTTAGCTTGAACATTGTGTCCTCGTGGAGGTCTTTCTCTCACTCTGACAGCAGTAGTTCTCTCTTCCTAGTCATTGTTGGTCTCATTAGCATCTGTTATTTTTACAATAATATTGTTCTGTTTATTTTCCTAGTATCTGTCTTTCTCCACTAGAATTAAGTGTCCCTAAAGCAGTAATATTCTCTTTATCTTTGGTACAGAGAGCAGTGTTAACACATAGCACTGACTCAGTAAATACATATTAAACAAATGGCTGGCTTACTCACTGGTTTTTCCATTGTTCCTTGGCATTGATCTAGCTCCTTCCATGCTACGTGGCATTTTATAAAGACAATGTTTTAAACTACATCTTGCATTCAGTTTACCCTACAGTGATACATTTGATTCTGTGGTGCCAAGTTATATTTGTCAAAACTTCAAAGGCTGTATCCTTTTATAGTCATTCATATGAGTAGAAATATTCATATTTCATATTCATCAAATATGTGACATATAAATATCTAGACTACAGTTAAAGGCTTCCAAAGTGTTCAAACACTGAAATAAAGCATTGCTACAAAGAAAGGTTCAGAAAATATTGGTTTTCAAATGGTATAATTTCTCAATTTTTCAAGGTTTATTAAGAATTTTGTTTTGCTTCAGTTTGGTTTCCAAGCATACTGTCTGCTTAGCTGCAGACAGAGACACATTTTCTCTCAGTACATTTAAGATAACATCTTTGATAGCTGCCACAGGGTCACTCAAAGCAGAACAGAAAAGCGCTTTGTGCTGCAGTCTTGTCCTTGGATGAGAAGTTTCAGAGCAGGCGTGCTTCTCAGCCAGTGTCTAAACGTACGTGTGAGAGTGCATTCTGCTTTTCATAACACTGTAGCACATCCCATCTGTCTTGATAAGAACTTTTTTCTTCATTAACTGTCAGTTGGATGTCACAGATTCTCCCGACAAATATAAGCAAAACTTCACTGTTGTTTAAATCTACAGGTGAACAGCTTACTTTTAAAGTCATCACTGGCATTTGAAAATTGAGTTTTGAGAACACAGTTATCAGAATGTATTTCATGGTTTGTCACTGTTGAAACACACCATATTCAGTTCAGTGATTTTAAGGTTCTAAAACATTGTTTCTCAAAAAATAATAATTTAAAATGTATGAAGGAAGGTAATCTGCATGTGTTTCTGTTGATCATTGTGCTTAATGTAAAGAATCTAGGAGTTTAGAAATAAATTTATAAATGGGTTAAAATCTACAGTATACTTTATCATCTTGCTAAAAAAACTGCTTTTTTATTTCTGAGGTTTACACTTCTAGAATTATTCATTAAAAGCTCATAATTGTTTCTCTACTTATATTGAGTTCAGGCCTTATTTTTATGCTAATGACTCACAAATCCATAATTTCAGTTCTGTTCTTTTACTTGAATTATAGCTCTGTTTTTACACCAAGCTACAGAACACTGAATATCAGATTCCCCTCACCCATCATCGTGCCACATTTATTTATCTCCTTTCTCTACAAACTGGCTTTTCTCTATAATCTAATTTCTGCAAGTAGTTTCATGATCGTTTGCTTCCTGAGTGTGAACATGTACATGTCCTTCTCCTCCATAGCATAGAAGTCTGATGAGATCTATTCCATGATGTCTTAGCTCTGCCCTTTACTCTCCAGTCTCCTACTGCTCGTGACAGCAAAGCCCTAGATGACCTCATTAAACTCCCATATTGGTTTCCCAGTTTTTTGCTTGAATAGACATAACATTTCTTAACAGTGTGAGAAGTTCTTTGGTATAATAAATAAAGGACCGAAACGGTATGGACCTAACAGAAGCAGAAGATATTAAGAAGAGGTGGCAAGAATACACGGAAGAACTATACAAAAAAGAACTTCATGACCCAGATAACCATGATGGTGTGATCATTCACCTAGAGTCAGATGTCCTGGAATGCAAAGTCAAGGGGGCCTTAAGAAGCATTACTATAAACAAAGCTAGTGGAGGTGATGGAATTCCAGATGAGCTATTTCAAATCTTAAAAGATGATGCTGTGAAAGTGTTGCACTCAATATGCCAGAAAACTTGGGAAACTCAGCAGTGGCCACAGGACTGGAAAAGGTCAGTTTTCATTCCAATCCCAAAGAAAGGCAACACCAAAGAATGTTCAAACTACTGCATAATTATACCCATCTCACACGCTAGTAAAGTAATGCTCAAAATTCACCATGCTAGGCTTCAACAGTAGGTGAACCATGAACTTCCAGATGTTCAAGCTGGTTTTGGAAAAGGCAGAGGAACCAGAGATAAAATTGCCAACATCCATTGGATCATTGAAAGAGCAAGAGATTTCCAGGAAAACATCTACTTCTGCTTTATTGTCTACGCCAAAGCCTTTGACTGTGTGGATCACAACAAACTGTGGAAAATTCTTCAAGAGATGGTAATACCAGACCACCTGACCTGCCTCCTGAGAAATCTGTGTGCAGGTCAAGAAGCAACAGTTAGAACTAGAGATAGAACAACAGACTGGTTCCAAATTGAGAAAGGAGTACATCAAGGCTGTATATTGTCACCCTGCTTATTTAACTTATATGCAGAGTACATCATGAGAAATGCTGGACTGGATGAAGCACAAGCTGGAGTCAAGATTACTGGGAGAAATATCAATAACCTCAGATATGCAGATGACACCGCTCTTATGATAGAACCTGAAGAGGAACTAAGGAGCCTCCTGATGAAAGTGAAAGAGGAGAGTGAAAAAGATTGGATGGTTGGATGGCACCATCAACTCAATGGACATGAATTTGCACAAACTGGGAGACAGTGAAGGTCAGGGAAGCCTAGGCATGCTGCAGTCCATGGGGTTGCAAAGAGTCAGAAGTGACTTAAACTGAACAACAGCATCGCACTGCTGATGAGAGTCAGGTGAAGACTGGAATAATCTTATTCCATAAAGCATGGCCTCTCCAATTCAGGAAAGTACTTTTCTTTACAATCTCACCTTCTATTCCATTCACAGGAAAGGAAGGTGCAGTAGAAGGTAAGAGAACACAGAAAAGAAATGAGTTTAGAAATGAGAGGAGGAAGGCTTCTATCTAAAATTGATATTTGAGAACAGAAATTGTAAGTTGCAATTAAGAGGCTAAGTTAAGCAGCAAATTCTTCTGAAAATACATTTTTCCCCTCATAAGAATTTTGCCAGTTAAAAATCAGTGTACTGCGATAGTTGAAATTATATATGGGAAGTTATGTCTGTAAGATGGTGGAACAGGAGTCCTTTGGCCTTCATCCTCCCACAGACAAAAATAACTTGGGCAAACATCCGTGAACAAAAGCTCCTTTGGGAGGACCTTGAAACCCAAGTAATAGGTTGTAAAACACAAATGCAACCCAAGACTCAGGAGAGCCTCTTTAAGAAGGCAGGCTGGACTTAGGTGGCCGGCCTGTCAACACTGGTCTAACTGTGGACCTAGAATCTCGGCTGTCTTCCTGTGAACTCAGCTCCTCCCTGCTTGTCTGCAGTCCTGCCGCTAGCCCCACCCACCAGAGGGCTTGGGAGGACCCATGCTTGCCGTGCCCTGAGTCCCGAGCCCACGGACTGAGGCCTGCCTGTGAATCCTGAAGCATCTCTGAGACCTGGTTCTAGCCTCACTCTACCATGGTCCGGAAGCAGTTCCGTGCACTCAGAAAGCCACCCAGGGACCTAGCAGGAGCATGCACACAGACCTAGATGAGCTAAATCCATCCCTACTCCGGATAACAGGCCTGAGACCTGTGGACCCAGCTATGGTCCCATGACCAGCTCCAGCTCTATTCCACGCGATCCTGGAGATGCTCCCACCCATTCAGAGACCCGCAGGAACCAGGCCCAGTCAGGTCCCCCAGTAACAGGTCAGCTGACCCCAAGCTGAGAGGCAGCTATAGAAAGAGAGGAGGACAGAGAGGATCTTAAATGGAGCTACCATAGAGAGTTCATAAGAGAAGTGGGTAAGGTAAGATAACGAAAGATAAATGAGGTCAGATTAAATGGTAGACATTTGCACAAAAGACTAATGTTGTATCTGCTCAGTGAGGTGTTATGTTTCAGTTCAGCCACTCAATCGTGTCCAACTCTTTGCGACCCCATGGACTGCAGCATGCCAGGCCTCCCTGTCTATCACCAGCCCCCAGAGCTTGCTCAAACTCATGTCCATTGAGTCGGTGATGCCATCCAGCCATCTCATCTGCTGTTGTCCCCTTCTCCTCCTGCCTTCAATCTTTCCCAGCATCAGGGTCTTTTCCAGAGTCAGTTCTTCGCATCAGGTGGCCAAAGTATTGGAGTTTCAGCTTCAGCTCAGTCCTTCCAATGAATATTAACACTGATTTCCCTTAGAATGGACTGGTTGGATCTCCTTGCAGTCCAAGGGACTCTCAAGGGTCTTCTCCAACACCACAGTTCAAAAGCATCAATTCTTCAGCGTCCAGCTTTCTTTATAGTCCAACTCTCACATCCATACATGACCACTGGAAAAACCATAGCTTTGACTAGATGGACCTTTGTTGGCAAAGTGATGTCTCTGCCTTTTAATATGTTGTCTAGGTTGGTCATAGCTTTTCTTCAAGGAGCAAGCATCTTTTAATTTCATGACTGTAGTCACCATCTGCAGTGATTTTGGAGCCCCCAAAAGTAAAGTCTCTCACTGTTTCCATTGTTTCCCTGTCTATTTGCCATGAGATGATGGGACCAGATGCCATATCTTAGTTTTCTGAATGTTGAGTTTTAAGTTTTTTCTCTCTGCTCTTTCACTTTCATCAAAAGGCTCCTTAGTTCCTCTTCACTTTCTGCCATAAGGGTGGTGTTATCTGCATATCTGAGGTTATTGATATTTCTCCCATCAGTCTTGATTCCAACTTGTGATTCATCCAGCCCAGTATTTCATATGATGTACTCTGTATAAGTTAAGTCAGCAGGGTGACAATATACACCCTGTGTGTGATGCTAGAGGAATTTTTATCCAAGTTGAGGCTCATATGTTATGTTCCCTTCTATTATTCTAAGTATGATATAGTCTTCATAGCAGAATTGTAATGAGTAACTAGAATATGGACACATATTCCCAGGTATTCTATTTATCATAACAATAATAATTATTATTAACCTGGCTATGAAATCCAGATTAAATTAGGAAAAGTTGAAGATCATGACTTTTCAGAGTGTGTTTATCTCTTTATTCAAGAAGGGCATCGATGATTTTCAGAGTCAGACTAGCTCTCACCAGAATACCTTCCATCTCTCTTTCTGAACCTTTTCTTCCTCTTAGTCCTCTTTCTTGCTTCACGTATAGTCAATATCCTCATGGTGCTCTTTGGCTAAGTTAAACTCATATATCATTTGAGACATGCATTATTCTCTAAATTTATTTATCCCATCCCTGTCTAAATTAGAGTTCTCTTTTCTTGAATAGTATTGCATAGCAATATATCATCTAGGTAAGATATAATTAAGATAAAGAGAAACTTTGTCCTCTTTTCTGTAAGAGAAATGAATATTTTAAAAGTAGAACTTGGTAACTTATTTAAATTGCTAATTGGTATATAATTTTTAGAAGGAGAAGTGTATTAGACTTTTAAAAATCCTCTTCTGAATTAATTACTCCCTTCCCCTATTTCATTTGATTTATGTATCTATTATTTAAAAAAATCTCCCAGCTTATAATTATATCAGTAGTTTTTGTGTGCTTTTCACATTATTTTTAAAGCTTTTTTTCTTGGTTCAGATGCCATATTTCATAGAGTTTGATCATTTTTATACCAGGCAGGATTTTTCTCCTATTTCTCTGATTTATTATGAAAATTCACCATGGTGGTCTGTGTTTATACTGCCTTAAACAAATTCCTCTTTATTTGAATTTCGAAAGTGTGTTTACAGTACATAGTTAAGAGTTTATCTTTTAACTTTTTAATTTATGAGTTATAATATCAGTTAGGTGTCAGTAACTTTTCACATGGTTAGAAGTTTTTAAATCATCTGTGAGATGTTTTAAAATTAAAGGAGTAAAAGTAATCATGGGTAAAAAAAAAAATCCAAAGCTCAGAATTTAAAACTTTAAAATATTAATAAAGTCAAGTGTCTTCTCTTTTCACAATAACATACATTAGTAAGATGAATAAAATGCCTTCCCCCCAAAATATTTCTTTTTAAACAGATGATCAGGTGAAATGGACTGGACGCTATGGCCTAGTGTACAACCTGGTGAAAATGTCGTGGGAACTCCGGGGAGATAAAGAGCAGGATGGTCTTAGGAACAAAATATGGCAAATGTTACAGAAAACCAAGGACCATGAGAAAGATACGCGAATCTGTAATGCAGTTAATATTGCTCAGGTAAGATAATACGCTGGGTAATCAATAGGAAATTTTATCACCAGGAAGCATTTGTCCTTTATCTCTGAATATCCATAATCAGCGTGTATCAGTGATTCACAATTGAGAACACAATTTTTAACATATAACACTGACCTAATTTTAGTTAAAGAAGAGAGTTGGCAGTCTTCTGATTAAGCAGCTTCAAGAAAGGAGTTAATTTTGGGGAAAAGTAATTGTTCTGCTTTGGGCTTGTGACTTCACGACACATCTCTAACTAGGCTGCCTGCACATTCTAATTTGTCGAGGTTAGCCTGGGTCTATGCCTAATTTTCCAGCTTTCTTATTAGTAGTGGACTAATTCATTCTTAAAAGTGTTTCAATTTGGGTAATAAATTATTTAGTTATCTTAATTTACAAGTTTACCTTTCCAGCATCAGACAATATAAGTCACAAACTTGGACTCACTACATCTAATGTCTTTTTCTTTAAAGTTAAAAATATATTTTACAAATTCTTGGTTTTTCCATTCTGTTTGAATATATATGTAAAATCATTTTGAAACTAGCTATCCATTCTTCATAAAATACAAATATGATTTTCCATTGATTTTTTTAATCCCTGTGATACCTATGATATTTCAAAACGCCACCATTTCTCTGCCCCCTTCATGTCTTATTTTGAAACAGGTTAATTTGTTATCCTAAAGTATACTGTTTTTCTGTCCCTGAAAGTTTCTGGTTCTTTCTAGCTTTCACAGATGCAATTATCCTAACACTGTTAATATCCCGCTTTCTAATAATTGAGGGTGTGAGTTGATGTTAACAAGAAGAGCAAATAATGATTCACTCTGCTGAATTGATTGTCCAAGTATATGGGTAGGCCATTATTGCTATACGGAATACCTACACTGCAGATCCTTAGTGGAAAACAGAACCTTAAACTCTTTGTTTTTGAATTACACATCTAATTTGGAGTAATGATCTTTATGGAGGAAAATATGAAAACACATAGTCAATTCTTTTCCCTAGATTTCTAATATTTTTTTTTCATAGAAAAAGACAATCAAATTGCTGCCCTTTTAAACTACATTGTTTTGGATTTCATGGACTTGCTTTTATGCAGTTTGCTTCAGCTTTTCCTTGGTTTTTGGAGTGAGGAACACAGAAAAAAGAGAAGAACAAAGAAAATTATTGTGCCTGTTATAGTGATGACCACTATATCACCCAGTATTCTCTTTACTGGGTTATAGAAAATAAATCCTCCATGTGCTTTCTGAACCTTATTATTGATTTTGTATAAGCTACTTGCTGAAGCTTAAAAAAATAGTCAAATTTTTAGCCATTTTCTGAGAGAAATAGAGGATGATTAATTCATCTTATTCAGTCTTATTATATTCTTTTTTTCCTGCTTCTATGATTCTTTCAATTATTTATGTTATTATCTGGTTTTGTACCTATTTTCATATGCCACTTAATATCTCAAGTGGTTTATATTGTAACTACATAAATAAGCTAACTCAAATTTGTCATTTCAGGAATTAGAATTCTATTTATATGCCTGTTTTCAAAGCCAATCACTTGGTGTAAGATAGCTTCTTTCTTCAAAATTTTACTAAATTTCTATAGATAATTACATTTGAAATTCATAAGTCAGATAATCAGACATGGCAAATATTTTTTAGATGCTAGATCCAAGTGAAGACCTTATTACTCAAGCAGTCAGTTCTGAGAATGAAGGAATAAACAAAAGCTTAACCACTAGATGTGCTAATTAGTTTTTGGTGCTTAGTGAGACTTCCAAGGGATGCTTTCATTCATTTTAAATAGTCAGTGTGTGAGGAAGGCAAGTTTTCCTTACAGAAAAATCTAAATTAGAAATTTGTAAAAGCAGTTATATCAATTTATGTGTAATAAATATTTAATATAAAGCAAACTTAATTTGTATTAGGTAGACTAACAAAAGGTATAATTTACTATAGGTCTGTTTCATATGTAGGTTAACTAGAGAGAGCTAGACATATTTGAATTACTAAGCAATATAAATAATGATATAAATGATAAATTAGAAAATATCTAGTTGATTAAATATCACTTAGTTTAGC
The DNA here is from genome assembly GCF_019320065.1 of Cervus canadensis. Classification (NCBI taxonomy): domain Eukaryota; kingdom Metazoa; phylum Chordata; class Mammalia; order Artiodactyla; family Cervidae; genus Cervus; species Cervus canadensis. The sequence goes on from NC_057389.1 coordinate 1,888,252, forward strand.
TTGATTCTCTTACTTAATATTGAGATATATGAGTATATAAAGTGAGAAATTATATAAAAGTTCTTACCAAGAACAGTAAAAAATATGAAGCAAATATGAGTACTTACTAAATTCATTTTATCATACTCAGTTCTATGGAAGAAGCAAGGATGTCCAATAAATAACCTTTACACAGTACATTTTACTGTTTCATCCAGAAGACCTATTTTTTAGAAAGATAAGGATTAGTACGAAAAGAATATTCTATATGTGACTGGCTTCATTAAAGTTCATGGCATAAATGGAAGTTCACATAAATGTTTGGTCTCTTTTTTACTCATTAATATAAGAAAAAAGAGACCAAACATTTTTCCAGTAGTCATGTATGGATGTGAGAGTTGGACTGTGAAGAAAGCTGAGCACCGAAGAATTGATGCTTCTGAACTGTGGTGTTGGAGAAGACTCTTGAGAGTCCCTTGGACTGCAAGGAGGCCCCACCAGTCCATCCTAAAGGAGATCAGTCCTGGGTGTTCATTGGAAGGACTGATGCTGAAGCTGAAACTCCAATACTTTGCCCACCTCATGCAAAGAGTTGACTAATTGGAAAATACCCTGATGCTGGGAAAGATTGAAGGCAGGAGGAGAAGGGGACGACAGAGGATGAGATGGCTGGATGGCATCACTGACTCGATGGGCATGAGTTTGAGTAAACTCCGGGAGTTTGTGATGGACAGGGAGGCCTGGTGTGCTGCGATTCATGGGGTTGCAAAGAGTCGGACACGACTGAGTGACTGAACTGACTGAACTGAATTATTGTTTTAGCAGTATTTGAGCTGGAAACATAAATGATGAGTTACATGAAATGATCGAAAGGGGGAGGGTCAAAGAACATCTTTAAGATAAGGAAATGGTAGGAGCCAAGAATAAATAAGGAATTTTTAAGAGAAAGTCATTGGTTTGCTTTCTCTAGTTGAGGAAGAAAGTTTGGATTGGGCAATACTAGGCATTAAATTTGAAAGGTATGTTTGGGTTACCAAGGTAAGGTCTTAGGGACTAAAGGATGATTTTATAAAACTGGAGATCTTAAGAAAACAGTTTGAGGAGAAAATAGGTTGTTCTTACTGGATTTTAATGGTTTGGTAATTTTGCTTTGGAACTTGTGGTACACTGTTAGGTAATTGTCCCCAATTTATTCAAGGGTCCCTATATCATATCTTTCTTTCTACACTCAAATTCTTGGCTTGACCAGGTGACCTAACTTAAACAATACTAATAAGTAGAGATTTGAAAATGCGTATATATTGGTGCTTGCCCTTTCTTGTTCTCTGGGACCCTGTAACTGATCTGTAAATAAGTCAGAGTTAACCAGGTGGATGAGAGACAACGTGGCAGAGACGAGCCATCCTAGTTTTTCAATGTCCCCATCTCAAAACTGGCTGGTCCCTGGCCAGCTGATTTTTCCAGTGGTCATGTATGGATGTGAGAGTTGGACCATAAAGAAGGCTGAGCACCAAAGTATTGATGCTTTCAAACTATCGTGTTGGAGAAGACTCTTAAGAGTCACTTGGACTGCAAGGAGATCAAACCAATGAATCCTAAAGGAAATCAGTCCTGAGTATTCACTGGAAAGACTGATGCTAAAGCTGAAGCTCCAATCCTTTGGGCCACCTGATGTGAAGAACTGACTCATTGGAAAAGACCCTGATGCTGGGAAAGACCAAAGGTGGGAGGAGAAGGGGATGACAGAGGATGAGATGGTTGGATGGCATCATAGACTCAATGGACATGAGTTTGAGCAAACTCTGGGAGACGGTGAACGAGGAGAAACCTGACGTGCTGCTGTCCATGGGGTTGCAAAGAGTTGGACACGACTGAGCAACTGAACAACAACCTGATCTAACAGTGGATCACAGACACATAAATGAGAGCAGAAGACACATTCTGCCATGCCCAGCTCTAATTGTTGACCTTGGCACCATGGAGCTAAGCAAATGTTTGCGTTAAGCCTTTAAGTTTTGGAGTTTCTTTCTTTTTTTCTTTTTTTAGTGTTGTAGGAGTTTTCTAGTTGAGCACTAAATAAATGAGATTTTAATCTTCCACAATGTTCAGTGAAAATGTTATTTCTTTCATACTTGTTTTTTAGTTTTTAATTGTTTTATTTAGCTGCACTGGGTCTTAGAGGGGCATGCGGGATCTAATTGTTAAGTGGCTCTTTCACCACAGCACACGGACTCTCCGGCTGTGGCACGCAGGTTCAGTCATTGCAGCGTCCAGACTCTCTAGTTGTTTTGCTTGGGCTCCAGGACTTGTGAGCTCAGTAGTTGTGGCATGGAGGCTTGGTTGTTCCACAGTACACGGAATCTTATTTCCCTGACCCGGGATGGAATCTGCTTCCCCAGGATTGCCATACAAATTCTTGATATTGGACCCCCAGGGAATTCTTCTTTCATAATTATTTCTTAAAACACACTAGTAGTAATGACTAAGATTTGTTGGGCATTTACTGTGTGCCATGTCCTAAACACTTTACATGCATTCATTATTTAATCCTCAAAAAAGCCTCATATGATGTATAAGTTGTTATAGTATTGATTTTCTTGGGGATGCTTCTGATAGACACCTGCATTACAAAGTTGCAAACCTCCGTCCATAGTTCACCAGGCACTCTGTCTATCAGATCTAATCACTTGAATCAGATCTAATTAGATCTATCTAATCTAATCTAATTACTACTTGTCACTTCCACTGTATATCATAAGGGATTTGATTTAGGTCACACCTGAGTGGTCTAGAATCTGGCAATAAGGAGTTCATGATCTGAGCCACAGTCAGCTCCCAGTCTTCTTTTTGCTGACTATATAGAGCTTCTCTATCTTTAGCTGCAAAGAATTTAATCAATCTGATTTTGGTGTTGACCATTTGGTGATATCCATGTGTAGTCTTCTCTTGTGTTGTTGGAAGAGGGTGTTTGCTATGACCAGTGCGTTCTCTTGGCAAAACTCTATTAGCCTTTGCTCTGCTTCATTCTGTACTCCAAGGCCAAATTTGCCTGTTACTCCAGGTATTTCTTGACTTCCTACTTTTGCATTCCAGTCCCCTATAATGAAAAGGTATCTTTTTTTGGTGTTAATTCTAGACGATCTTGTAGGTCATCATAGAACCGTTCAACTTCAAGTTCTTCAGCATTACTGGTTGGGGCATAGGCTTGTATTACTGTGATATTGAATGGTTTACCTTGGAAACAAACAGAGATTATTCTATCATTTTTGAGATTGCACCCAAGTACTGCAATTCAGACTCTTTTGTTGACTATTAAGGCTACTCCATTTCTTCTAAGGAATTCTATGGTCATCTGAGTTCAGTTCACCCTTTCCAGTCCATTTTAGTTCACTGATTCCTAAAATATTGACATTCACTCTTGCCATCTCCTGTTTGACCTATTCCAATTTACCCTGATTCATGGACCTAACGTTCCAGGTTGCTATGCAATATTGTTCCCTTTACAGCATGAGACTTTACTTCCATCACCAGTCACATCCACAACTGGGTGTTGTTTTCACTTTGACTCAGCCTCTTCATTCTTTCTGGAGCTATTTCTCCACTCTTCTCCAGTAGCATATTGGGCACCTACCAACCTGGGGAATTCATGATAAAAGAAGTTCATGAGAAAAGGTAGTTCATGAGAAAAGAGGAGATTTGAAAATAATGAGAAAAGAAGAGAAGTGGGGGGGAAAGGGGGTTTATGAGAAAAAAAGAGACATGGGGAGCTCATTAGAAAAAAAGAGAAGTGAAAGGCAAAGGAGAAAAGGAAAGATATACCCATCTGAATGCAGAGTTCCAAAGAATAGCAAGGAGAGATAAGAAAGCCTTCTTCAGTGATCAATGCAAACAAATAGAGGAAAACAAAAGAATGGGAAAGACTAGAGATCTCTTCAAGAAAATTAGAGATACCAAGGGAACATTTCATGCAAAGATGGGCATGATAAAGGACAGAAATGGTATGGACCTAACAGAAACAGAAGATGTTAAGAAGAGGTGGCAAGAATACACAGAAGAACTGTACAAAAAAGATCTTCATGACCCAGATAATCACAATGGTGTGATCACTCCCCTAGAGCCAGACATCCTGGAATGTGAAGTCAAGTGGGCCTTAGGAAGCATCACTACAGACAAAGCTAGTGGAGGTGATGGAATTCCAGTTGAGCTATTTCAAATCCTGAAAAATGATGTTGTGAAAGTGCTGCACTCAACATGCCAGAAAACTTGGAAAACTCAGCAGTGGCCACAGGACTGGAAAAGGTCGGTTTTCATTCCAATCCCAAAGGCACTGCCAAAGATTGTTCAAACTGCCACACAATTGCACTCATCTCACACGCTAGCAAAGTAATGCTCAAAGTTATCCAAGCCAGGTTTCAACAGTACATGAAATGAGAACTTCCAGATGCTCCAACTGGATTTAAAAAAGGCAGAGGAACCAGAGAGAAAATTGCCAACATCTGATGGATCATCGAAAAAGCAAGAGAGTTCCAGAAAAATATCAACTTCTTCTTTATTGACAATACCAAAGCCTTTGACTGTGTGGATCACAATAAACTGGAAAACTCTTCAAGAGATGGGAATACCAGACCACCTGACCTGCCTCCTGAGAAGTTTGTATGCAGGTGAAGAAGCAACAGTTAGAACCAGACATGGAACAACAGACTGGTACCAAATCAGGAAAGGAGTACATCAAGGTTGTGTATTGTCACCCTGCTTATTTAACTTATATGCAGAGCACATCATGGGAAAGACTGAGCTGGATGAGGCACAAGCTGGAATCAAGATAGCTGGGAGAAATATCAATAACCTCAGATATGCAGATGACACCATGCTTATGGCAGAAAGTGAAGAAGAACTGAAGAGCCTCCTGATGAAAGTGAAAGAGGAGAGTGAAAAAGCTGGCTTAAAACTCAACATTCAAAAAATAAAGATCATGGTATCTGGTCTCATCACTTTATGGTAAGGAGATGGGGAACCAGTGGAAACAGTGGCTGACTTTATTTTTCTGGGCTCCAAAATCACTGCAGATGGTGATTGCAGCCATGAAATTAAAAGACACTTACTCCTTGGAAGGAAAGTTATGACCAACCTAGATAGCATACTAAAAAGCAGAGACATTACTTTGCCAACAAAGGTCCATCTAGTCAAGGCTATGGTTTTTCCAGTAGTCATGTATGGATGTAAGAGTTAGACCATACAGAAAGCCTTCACTGAAGAATTGATGCTTTTGAAACGTGGTGTTGGAGAAGACTCTTGAGAGTCCCTTGGACTACAAGGAGATCCAACCAGTCCATCCTAAAGGAGATCATTCCGGGGTGTCCATTGGAAGGACTGATGCTGAAGTTGAAAGTCCAGTATTAGGCCACCTGATGTGAAGAACTGACTCTGAAAAAGACCCTGATGCTGGGAAAGACCAAAGGTGGGAGGAGAAGGGGACAACAGAGGATGAGATGGTTGGATGGCATCATTGACTCAATAGACATGAGTTTGAGCAAATTCTGGGAGACAGTGATGGACAGGGAAGTCTGGTGTGCTGCAGTCCATGGGGTTGCAAAGAGTTGGACATGTCTGAGTGACTGAACTGAGATAAATCTTGATTTACTGATGAGGAAATTGTTATATTAAATAAGGACAGTTGAGGTTCCTAAAAGGTAAAGTAATTTGACTGTGGATATTGGTGCAGATTACATTGTTTGATTTTCTCATGTTGAATAGTCACTGCATCCCTGTATGAAAAACACTTGTTCATGCTGTAGTAATGTTTTAATATGGCTGTATCTGCTTTGATATTATTTTGCTCAAGATATTGCACCCATAATGTTTCTCTTATAATGTTTTCTTATAAGATTTTATATCAAAGTTATGCTGAAGGAATACAATGTATTTGGAAGTGGTTATCCTTTTTATTTTTTTCTGTTCTTCGGAAGAATTTTGTCTTATTGTCATGATTTCTTCCTTAATAATTTTGTAGAATTTCCAAGTGAGAACATTTGATCATGAATACTTATAGAAAAGGTTTTAATTTGTAGAATTAACTTTCAGTTGTATGCCTTCCTAGACTTTATTTTTCTTTGCTTCAGCTTTGGTTGTTGTTTTCCTCCCTAAGAATTAATCTATGCCATCTCCATTTTAAAGATACGTTATGATATCCCTCACGATATCCTTCTGTGATGTTTAGCATATTTAGAACCTGTCACGATGTTATCTCTGCTGTTCTCCTTTTAGTCTATTATGCCAAGAGTTTATGAAAAACAAGTTTTGATTCTCTTGATACTGATACTTATTACTTTTGTTTTGAACCATTGGTTATTGAAGATTTTGTAATGACTACATATGTGGAGATTTGTTGTTATGTTTATGATTTTTGATTTCTAGTTTAATTATGTGCTCAGGGACAATAGTCTCATCATAATGAAATGTTATTCTTTATAAAAACTGTATATTTTCTATTATGAGTATAACCACTGTACCTTTCTTTTATTAGGGTCCTTCTGGTTAGTATTTGCATGGAGTACCTATTTCCTTTTTTTAAAATTTCAAGCTCTTTGAATCCTTATATGTATATATCTTTAGAGAAGCAGTATTTTTTAACCTGAAAATTATTGACCTTGCATTTTAACCCTTATTCTATTTGCACTTAATGCCATTAGAATGTATTTGTGTTTATTGCTACATCTTGTTATTTACTATTCTATTTTTACTTCCTCTTCCTGGCTCTCCTTTTCCCCCCCTTTTCAATTCAATTCTTTTTTATTGAAGTTTATTTTATTTATAGTGCTATATTAACTTCAGGTATGCAGCGTAGAGATCGATAGTTTTATAAATTATATTCCATTAAAGTTATTTTGAAATATTGGTCATATTCTTCGTGCTTTGCATTTTATCCTTGTGTCTTATTTTATCCCTGGTAGTTTGTACCTCTTATGCAGCTTCCCCTCCCTTGCCTCTGCCCCACTCTCCCGCTTACTAGTAATCACTAATTTATCCTCTATGGGTCTGTTTGCTTTCTCATATGCATTCATTTGTTTTAATTTTTAGATTTCATATGTAAGTGAAAATATACAGCATTCGTTTTTCTCTGACTTACTTCACTAAGCATAGTACCCTTCGGGTCCATCTATGTTGTGGCAAATGGCAAAATTTCATTTTTTTCTATAACTAAGTAATACATATATACATATATGTATTATATATAATATAATTTATTATAAATAAATTATTATATTATATAAATAAAATTATTATAAATAAATATATAATATATATATATATTTAATTGAGTTGTTTTCTTGATACTGAGTTGTGTGAACTCTTTGTATATTTTGGACATTAACTCCTATCAGGCACATCATTTGCCGATATCTTCTCCCATTCAGTAGGTTGTCTTTTTGCTTTGTTGTTGTCTTTCTTCACTCTGAAAAATATATATAATATATATACAATCTTTATCCATTCATCTGTTGATGGACACTTAGGTTGCTTCCAGTTTTTATCTATTGTAAATAATGTTGCCATGAACACTGGAATACTTGTATCTTTTTGAATAAGTGTTTTTGTTTTCTTGGGATATATACCTAAGAGCGGAATTGTTTGACTCTAGGTAGTGGTTCTTTTAATATTTTGAAGAACCTTCATACTGTTTTCCACAGTGCCTATCAATTTAAATTCCTATCAACTATGTACTGGGTTCCCTTTTTTCCACAACTTCACCAATGTTCATAATGTGTTGCATTTTTGAAGATAGGCATTCTGACCTGTGTGAGGTATACCTCATTGTGGTCTTGGTTTGCATTTTCCTAGTGATTAGTGATGTTTAACATCTTTTCGTGTGCCTACTGGCCATCTCTTTATCTCTGAATACACACACACACACACACACACACACACATATATATATATATATATATATATTTTTTTTTTTTTTTGGATAAATGTCTAATGAGATCTATTGCCCTTTTTTTTCATTTATTTTTATTAGTTGGAGGCTAATTACTTTATAATATTGCAGTGGTTTTTGCCATACATTGACATGAATCAACCATGGATTTACATGTGTTCCCCATCCCGATCCCCCCTCCTGCCTCCCTCCCCATCCCATCCCTCTGGGTCTTCCCAGTGCACCAGCCCCGAGCACTTTGTCTCATGCATCCAACCTGGGCTGGCGATCTGCTTCACCCTTGATAGTATACATGTTTCAATGCTGCTCTCTCAGAACACCCCATTTTTACCTGAGTTGTTTTCTGACACTGAGTGGCGTGAACCCTTCGCATATTTTGGGCATTAACTCCTATCAGACACATCACTTACTGATATCTTCTCCCATTCAGTAGGTTGTCTTTTTGTTTTGTTGTTGTCTTTCTTCACTCTGCAAAGGATGTAAGTGTAATTTGGTCAGTTTGTTTATTTCGCTTTTGTTTCTCTTGTTTGAAGAGACAGATCCAAAGTAATATTGCCAAGATTTACATCAAAGAGTGTACTGCTTATATTTTTTATAGGAGATTTATGGTTTCTAGTCTTTACATTTTAGGTCTAGAGTTCATTTTGAGTTTATTTTGAATAAGGTATAAGAAACTGTTTGAATTTCATTCATTTAATGCACCTGTCCAGTTTTTCCAACACCACTTCTTTCAGAGATTGCCTTTTCTCCATTGCATGTTTTTGCTTGCTTTGTTATCAATTAATTGCCTACCTGTGTGTAGGTTTCCTTCTGGACTCTCTATTCTTGGCTATTGATCAGTATGTCTGTTTTTTTTTTTTTTTTTCCATTACCATATTGTTTTGATTACTGACCCCAGTTCAATCCCTGTGTTAGGAAGGTCTCCTGGAGAAAGGCATGGCAACCCCTCCAGTATTCTTGCCTGGAAAATCCCATGGACAGAGGAGCCTGGCGGGCTACAGTCCATGGGGCCGCAGAACCTGACATGACTGAGCGACTAACATTTTTGTAGTATAGTTTGAAGTCAGGAATCATGATACCTCCAGGTTTGTCCCTTTTTCTTAAGATTGCTGTGGCCATTTGGGGTCTTCCATGGTTCTATCCAAATTTTGGAATTATTTGTTCTAATTCTATGAAAAATATCACTGATATTTTGATAGGTATTGGATTAAATTTGTAGATTGCTTTGAGTAGGTAGGATGGAAATTTTCACAGTATTCTTCCAATCCATTAGCACAGGCTATCTTTCCATGTATTCATATCAAATTTAAGTTCCTTCACCAGTGTCTTATAGTTTTTAGAGTATAGTTCTTTTACCTCTTTGGTTAAGTTTATTCATGTATATTTCATTCTTTTTGATGTAGTTTTCAGTGGGATTATTTTTTTTTATTTCTCTTTCACATAGTACAGTATTAGTCTATAGAAAAGCAACAGATTTGTGCATATTAATCTTGTAGCCTGCAACTTTACCGAATTTAATTATTAGTTTTAATTCTGTGTGTGTACTTTTCAGTTCAGTTCAGCTCAGTTGCTCCGTCGTGTCCGACTCTTTGCGACCCCATGAACCACTGCACACCAGGCCTCCCTGTCCATCACCAATTCCTGGAATTTACCCAAACTCATGTCCATCGAGTTGATGATACCATCCAAGCATCTCATCCTCTGTCGTCCCCTTCTCCTCCTGCCCTCAGTCTTTCCCAGCATCAGGGTCTTTGGAATGTGTACTTTTAGGTTTTTCTATATAAAGTATTGTATCACCTGCAAATGAGTCAGACACAACTAAGCAACTAAACAACACCTGAAAATAATGAGAGTTTCACTTCTTCCCTTCCAATGTGGATGCCTTTTATTTATTTTGTCTGATTGCTATGGCTAAGACTTCCAGTACTATGTTAAATAGAAATGGTGAGAGTGGGCATCCTTGATACTGATATTAGAGGAAAGGCTTTCTTTTTTAGCCATTGAGTATGATCTTACTCCTTGGAAGGAAAGTTATGACCAACATAGACAACATGTTAAAAAGCAGAGACATTACTTTGCCAACAAAGGTCCGTCTAGTCAAGGCTATGGTTTTTCCCATGGTCATGTATGGATGTGAGAGTTGGACTATAAAGAAAGCTGAGCACCGAAGAATTGATGCTTTTGAACTGTGGTGTTGGAGAAGACTCTTGAGAGTCCGTTGGACTGCAAGGAGATCCAACCTGTCCATCCTAAAGGAGATCAGTCCCGGGTGTTCATTGGAAGGACTGATGCTGAAGCTGAAACCCCAATACTTTGGCCACCTGATGCAAAGGGTTGACTCATTGGAAAAGACCCTGATGCTGGGAGGGATTGGGGGCAGGAGGAGAAGGGGATGACAGAGGATGAGATGGCTGGATGGCATCACCGACTCAATGGACATGGCTTTGGATAAACTCCAGGAGTTGGTGATGGACAGGGAGGCCTGGCATGCTGCAGTCCATGGGGTCGCAGAGTCGGACACGACTTAGCGACTGAACTGAACTGAACTGATGATGTTAGTTATGGGTTTTCATAAATGGCCATTATTTTATTGAGATATTTTCCCTCTATACAAACTTTGTTGAGAATGTTTATCATGGATGAGTATTGAATTGTGTCAGATGCTTTCCCTGTGTCTACTGAGATGATCACGTGATTTTTATCCTTTATCTTGTGACTGTGGGGTATCACGTTGATTTGAGTTTCTTAAGTTGAACTATACTTGCTTTCCTGGAATAAAATCTCACTTGTTCACGGTGTATGGTCTTTTTTATGTTTGTTGAATTAAGTATGCCAATATTTTGTTGTGGATTCTTACATCCATATTCATCAAAGACAGTGACTTGTACTTTTGTTTTTTGTAGTGTCTGGTTTTGATATGAGGTAATGGTGGCCTTGTTGAATGAATTTGGGAGTGTTCCTTCCTCTTTAGTTTTTTGGAATAGTTTGAGGATAGGTATTAACTCTCCTTTTTATATTTGGTAGAATTCTCCTGTGAATACATCTGTTCCTGGAATTTTTTGGAAGATTTTTGATTCTTGATTCAATTTAATTTATAGTAATCAATCTGTTCAGATTGTCTATTTCCTCCTGATTTAATCTTGATAGATTATAGGGTAAATGTTTCTAAAGGTTTATCCCTTTGTTCTTGGTTATGCAATTTGTTGACATTTAACTATTTATACTATTCTCTTATGATTTTTTCTCATATTATTTGTAATTTCTCCTCTTTCATTTCTTATTTATTTGTATCCTGTCTTTTTTATTTTTAATGAGCCTAGCTACAGGCTTATCAAATTTGTTTATTTTTCAAAAGAAAATCAACTCTTGGTTTCATTGATCTTTCCTATTGTTTTATTGGTCTATATTTTATTTATTTTCTTATTACCTTTATTATTTTATTTCTTCTGCTTCCTTTGGGCTTTGTTCCTTTTCTAATTTTGCTTAGATGCTCATTTAGATTATTTGAGATTTGTGTTGCTTCATGAAGTAGGCCTTATTGCTAAAAATTTCTCTCAGAAGTGCTTTTGCTATGTCCTATAGATGTAGGAAAGTTCTGTCTTGATTTTCATTTGTCTGAAGGTGTAGTCCGACTGTCTCTGATTTCTTGTTGAGTTACTGTTTTGTGTGAGCGTTTAGAATGCGGCCCACTCTCCATGTGTTTGTGCTTTTCCCATTTTTCTTCTTATAATTGTTTTCTAGTTTCATATTGTTATGATCAACAGTGATACTTGATATAACTTTTGTCCCCTAAAATTTGTTGAGACTTGTTTTTATTTTATTTATTTATTTATTTTCCAAGTTCACAGTCCCAGCTTTATTGCCACTTGGTCACACGCGATTTAAAAAAACACACACGCTTGTAAAACACGCACACATCAGGAATTAGGAGGCCATGAAACAAGGGGCTTACAGGTGCCAAAAATATCCTAGGATTCAGAATAAACAAAACCAACTGAAAAACTTCTTGGTTCAAAACACAAAGATATCCTAGCACATGATCTGTCTGGGAGAACTTTCCATATGCACTTGAATCCAGTATGTATTTGACTCTTTTGGATGAAATGTCCTGAAATATCTATATTAAGATCAACAGGTCTAATATGTCACTTAGGACCAGTGTTTTCTTACTGATTTTCTCTCTGGATCTCTGTCCATTGATGTAAGTGGGATGTCAAGGTTTCTTACTACTACTTTATTGTTAATTTCTCCCTTTATGTCTGTAAACATTTGCTTTATATATTTAGGAGCCCCTGTATTAGGTGCATGCATGGTTATGAATGTTATCCTCTTGTATTGATCCCTTTGTCATTATATAATGTCCTTTTTAGTCTTTTATTATAGAGTTTGACTTTAAAGTTTACTTTTCTGATATGATTATTGCTATCCTAGCTTTCTCTTCACATCTGTTTGCATGGACCATATTTTTCTATCCCCACTTTCAGTCTGCATTTGTCTTTAGCTGTAGCGTCTCTTGTAGCCAACATGTAGATAGGACTTGTTTTTTTTTAAATCCAATCAGCTATTTAATCAACAGACATTTAAAGTGATTATTGATAGCTATGTACTTGTTGCCATTTTGTTACTTATTTTCTGGTTGTCCTCTAATCCTTTTTTAAAATTAGTTTTGTGCCCTTTCAGGAAGATTTTTCATTATACCATTTCATCTTAGCTTTTCTGCTTGTTTATTATGTAGTCATGCAGTCTTTTATTTGTTACTCCAATGTTTCAAAATGAATCCTTCATTATTTCATTCTAATGTAGGGGAATTTATGTTTTCCTGGGCCATAAAATGGTCTTAAACTATTTTAACAACTTTTATTTCTTTTATACACTTTTCCTGTTGAGCATTTAAATTGTGTTTCTCTGGATGTGTTTCTATATGTGTATGCTATGTGCACCTGTGTGTATTTACAGATACCAACATATTAATGTTGTTTTATACACTCAATATACTTTTGCTTTACTGATATATTTACTTGTTTCTTTCCTTACTTTTTCTTCTTGAATTGCTGGCCTTCTATACGGGATTATTTTTCTTTTGCTCAAAGAAAATCCTTTCGTATTCTTTTCACGAGCATTGGCTGGTGGCTAATTCTGTCAGTTTTTGCTGACAGAAGGGTTTTATTCAATTTGATTCTAAAGGGTAGGTTTGTTGGCCAAGAATTCTATTTTGGTATGGATAGGAGAAAGTGTCTAATCAATTGCTGTTTATTCTTTTCCTATATAATGTTTTTCCTTGCATCATTTTTATGACTTTAGTCATCAAATTTTTTCCAACTTATTTTTAGCTAGTACATAAATTTTAAAAATATTTATTTGTTTGGCTATGCCGCATGTGGGATCTTCAGTCTTCATTGTAGCATGTGAGTTTTTTGTTTTTTGGTTTTTTTTTTTTTAGTTGCAGGAAATGGCAACCCACTCCAGTGTTCTTGCCTGGAGAATCCCAGGGACTGGGGAGCCTGGTGGGCTGCTGTCTATGGGGTCGCACAGGGTCGGACACGACTGAAGTGACTTAGCAGCAGCAGCAGCATGCAGACTCTTTAGTTGCAGCATGTGGTATCTGGTTCCCTGACCAGGGACTGTACCCAGGCCCCCTGCAATAGAAGTGTGGAGTCTTAACCACTGAACCACTAGGGAAGTCTCAAGGTAATATAATTTTAATGTCAAGTTACATATTAACATGTCTATACTAGGTTCAGTACTAACAATGTCTAAACTAACTCCTTTAAATTCTACAAAGCTAATTATTCAAAAGGTCAAAGTGCTGTTCAGTTCAGTTGCTCAGTCATGTCTGACTCTTTGTGACCCCATGGACTGTAGCAACCCACGTTTCCCCATCCTTCACCATCTCCCAGGGTTTGCTCAAACTCATGTCCATCAAGTCAGTGATGCCATCCGACCATCTCATCCTCTGCCATCCCCTTCAATCTTCAATCTTCAAGACCCAGCATCAGGGTCTTTCCAACGAGTCAGCTCTTCGCATCAGGTACCCAAAGTATTAGAGCTTCAGTTTCAGCATCAGTCCTTCCAGTGAATATTCAGGGTTGATTTCCTTTAGGATGGACTGGTTGGATCTCCTTGCAGTCCAAGGGACTCTCAAGAGTCTTCTCCAACACCACAGTTCAAAAGTATCAGTTCTTCAGTGCTCAGCCTTTTTTATTGTCCAACTCTCACATCCTTACATGACTACTAGAAAAGCCACAGCTTTGAATAGACAGACCTTTCCAGGCAAAGTAATGTCTCTGCTCTTTAATACACTGTCTAGGTCATTGCTTTTCTTCCAAGAAGCAGGCGTCTTTTAATTCCATGGCTGCAGTCACCGCCTGTAGTGATTTTGGAGCCCAAAGTGATCAGTATCTATGCAGTTTTCAGGTTTTCTCTCTGCCATCCGTGGGCAACGCTTTGTTCTTATATTATTCCCGTGTGATCTTCTGACTTCCTTAAATTCTACAGCGGAAGCTCCCTTTCATGCTTAATTTTCCTGGGGAAAATGATACTCATTTATCTTATATTTTAAAAGTCTGCCTATTCTTAAGCGAATTAATAATGGTACTGTGGAATAACTTAAACAACTAAATCACACATATGAATAAAACAAAGCAAGATGATTTCAAAAGAATGAGCACATTTGGTCTATAGGTGTAATATGTTAGAGCAAATATTTTGAATTTATTAAAACTGTACTGTCTTGTCTGAATACTTTCTATACAATTTATCTTTATAGGTTTAATTTTACAGTAGAACATAAGCATGATATAATCAAGGTTTTCTTTCCTTTTCTTTGGCCCTATAATGGCAACACATTTACAGTAATAAAATAAAAAGGTTACTTATTCCTAAATATCCTTAGTTTTAAGAAATTAGCCACTAATTCCCACATCCCACTGAACCACTTACACTACTGTCTGGTGCTCCCCTGGTAGCTCATATGGTTAAGTGTCTGCCTGCAGTGTAGACCTCCGTTTGATCCCTGGGAAAGGGATGGCTACACACTCCAGTATTCTTGGGGCCTCCCTGGTGAATGAGACAGTGAAGAATCTGCCTGTAATGAGGGAGACCCTGGTTTGATTTCTGGGTCGTGATGATCCCCCGGAGAATGGAGTGGCTACTCACTCCCTTATCCTTGCCTGGAGACTCCCGTGGACAGAGGAGCCTGGCGGGCTACTGTCCACGAGGTCCCAAAGAGTGGACAGTCCACAGGTCACAAAGTGCTGGACACGACTGGGTGACTAACACTATCACCTGCACTTCACCTTCACATCTCTTTGGGGAAACAAATGCTGTAGCATAAAATAGAAACTTATACAAGTGGTAAAACCTCTGTTAGTCTTCAGATCTTTCCTCACTGTTCAATGTGAACAGAGAGCATATTAAAAAAAAAAAAAAACTATACAGTGAAGGCTTGTGCCTCAGATACTTTGATCTACAATATTTATTCTACTCTTATTTCAGTTAATGCAAATAAGTGTGATTATAGAAAACCTTTGTTTATTCTTTCCTTCCCAATACCTTGCTCCCAGATACTTGCTTCATGTAAGGTAATCATCATATTACCTACACAGGGTGAATCACAGCATTAATTATAGGCCACATTAGAGTGGGAAGGATTTATTTCAGAAGGATTGATGATACTTGTATATTTATGGAATTAAGAGAGATTTTCTCTTTTTATACTTTAAAAATATATATGCAATTCACATGATAATCTACTGAATTTAATAATTTAAGGTTTACATTTAATACCTGAGTTTATCTACATCACTAGTAAATCCTTTACTGTGTTGTGTACTTTTATGTCTTGTATTTTTTTTAAATCCATAATAACATTCCATCGTCTATAATTCTTTTTATATCTGTTCACAAAATTTGATGCTTAATGGAGGTTAGATGAGAAGTGAGATATTTAATAGCATATTTGAAGTGAAAAACATTTCTAAATAGATCCCTAAACATGAGCCCTTTATCTGACAAATTCAATATAAACCCAACTGTTGCCTGAGTTTTTGGGAAAGAAATCAAAAACTGTCATATACTCACAGCGGCATAATAAACAAGTGTTAATTGATGTGCTTTGTTTGAAATACTTCCAGGGAGACTTGCAATGAGCAAGGCTCCGCTGTATAGGCAATTCGGCAGCATATGTTGGCACGTCTAGGAAAAGTCATCATGTATAAATGCTCTCTGCCATCTGTTACATGACCTAAAATATCAAAAGGAAATATGTACAGCTAAAATGAATATGCGACTTTATTCAGAATACCTTTGACTCAGTAGGTAAGCACTTGGTGGTTAACATTTCATGGTGAGGTCTTTAAAATAAAATCTGTTTTTATTCTTAATGACATTTCCATACTCCTAATTCACTCTGTAAAGCAGCAAAACAGAACCAAGAGCAGTATTTGTCTCTATTCTCTCAGTATCTCTCTCCCTTCCCCCACATATGGTTCTTCTTCAGGCATAAATGGAAACTCTTGAGTGGGGAAAGGGAGATGCATTTTTGGAAGTGTACAGTTTCTTTACATACTTATCGATAGAATTTCAGTATAACAGACACATTGTCTTAAGAAAACAAAAATATTTGTAGCGTTTTTACAATGCGCCAACTGCTGTACTAAGTACATTACCTAAGGTAACTCACCCAAACCTCATAATTCCACCACCATCACCACTCACACAGGTGAGACTCTGAGTCCAAACAAGGTTAAAATAAGTGAGTAGTGTGGATGCACCTATGAGTGAGCTGAACCCAAGGGTTCTGCCGTTTCCGTGTCATCCTGCCTCTAAAATTAGATACAAACAAGGAACTAGTATTTATTGAAGAACTTTTGTGTGTCAGACACTATGCTAGAAAATATATTCAGTTCTTGTGTTTAATTTTTACAGGCGCCTAGGAAGGGGAGTAGTATTATCATTCCATTTTAGGAACGAAGAAACATGCTCAGAGAGGTGAAGTAACTTGCGCAGGGTCACTCAATCTCTAAAGTGGGAAAGTGGATATTCCCATCTAGTCCTTTTCTTAATCTACTGTAATGGTGGTTTTTAAACTTTAATACATTTAGGAGTATGGCCTGAAATTCTCTATTTATAACATGCCCCTAGGCGATGACAATAATAATGGTCTGAGGACCACAATTTTAGTAACTGCTGTCCTCCTTTGTGAGATTTTATAACTCCCGCAGGCAATAATCTTTTGAGACCACCAGTGAGTCACTTTCATTTACATTTTGAACTTTGAAGAAAAATTATATATATTTTCACAAATAAATTAAATGTTCTCAGCTCTGAGTCTACTTAAGGCCAAGTGGAGACCAAAAACAGAGACACAGGGATGGAGACAATATTTGACGCAGACTATGCTGCAGTGCCTAACACCCTATTTCTTTCTTTTTTATTCTCTCATGTCAAGGGCAGTGTGAATTAGCTTCAGTTTTAGTGTGTTTACTACAGTTTCCTAAACACTGATGGAAAATGCAGAACTCTGGACAGGATTTTGTTTTCTTTTGTGTTGCTACTACATCACAATTCTTTGGGTAATTTCACCTACTCTGAGTTATCCATCTTCTTGCCAGCCTAAATGAATCATGATTTTTACCATCATTATGCCCAAAATAAAGACAGAAGGATGAAAATCTGACCTTGCATGTGGCTACAATCTGTGTGTGAGAGAAATACTCTTCAGGAGTACCACTTTCCCAATTTTAATACTAAATCAATAAAATTAGCATAGGTAATCAAAAATTGTCATGTTTCTTAATAAAAAGTATCAACTTTCGACAATGTAATAAGAAGAATCCTGAATTTTAAAGCCTACATGGCGTTGTTAAAAAATAGGGACACATGATAAGAATATTAATGTATAAAGATGGAATTTGGGATAATACTCATTGGTAGACTAAATAGTAATTTCATGATTTTGGAGTCTACTTAAAAAGTGGTCATTAATATTTTGGGTAAATTTACTTCTAAGATGTATCCCTGGTGGCTCAGAGGTTAAAGTGTCTGCCTGCAGTGCAGGAGACCTGGGTTCAATCCCTGGGTCGCGAAGATCCCCTGGAGAAGGAAGAGGCAACCCATTCCAGTATTCTTGCCTGGAGAATCCCATAGACGGAGGAGCCTGGTGGGCTACAGTCCACAGGGTCGCAAAGAGTCGGACACAACTGAACTTCTAAGATGTATAGATTCATACTTATGCATCACTGGCATAAATAAATTCATAGTCTCTGAGTTTTAAAATGAGAATAATAGGTCTTCCCTGGTGGCCCTGTGGTTAAGACTCTGTGCTTCCAATGCTAGGGTTATGTATTTGATTCCTGGTCTGGGAACTAAGATCCCACATGCCTTGCATTGTGGTAAAAAAAAAAAAAAAAAAAAAACCAGGATAATAGCTCAAGAAAAAAGAAGATTCTTTAGAATAGAGATTACTCTGGAAGTATAATTATAATCCTATTTGATAAATTTGCTAATATGAAAGTGACTATGTAACAAACTTGTCTTTGGCTGAAAAGGGTGGATCAGGCTTCTCGAGGTCAGTGGTGGGAGCACCTCATAAAAGCAGAGCATCAGCGTCCATCTTGGGGTACTCCTGAAAGCAACTGATGCCTGTTGAGCGTCTCACTGTTGGCTAGACAGATCACCCTTTGTTATCTAAGTGAACCCTCACAAAACTCTAAGGAGTGGTTATTATTATCTCTACGTCACAAATGAAAAACACGGTGAAACCAAACTGAACCCAAAACATAGACTTGGAGAGATTAACTAAATTCTGCAAGTTGCATCCTTAATTAGTAAGTGGAATAGCTAGACCTGATTTCAGATCTTTCTAACGGCAAAGTCCATCTTCTTTTCTGGCTTCTTCCTGCAGGAAAGCAAACAAAACCTTTTATAGATAAGGCCGATATGCATTTGACCAGTATTTGAAATTACATTTCCATAAGTTGAATGCCTTGGAAATCACTGAGGGAGGAAAACTAACCTGAGATTTCAAGTAGGGAACCATGGTGGAGGCTGTGGCAGTCTTCACGCTGCTCTGGGAGAGAGCTGGCCTCTGGGTCTATAACCGTCCAGGAGGGCAGAAGGCAAAGCGCAGCCAGGTGAGACGGAGTGAGAAGGGCATGAAGATTCTGTGATACTCAGCAGTGCTCTCCTGGAAACGATGTAGTTACCCGAAATTATGTGATGAGAAGACACTACTTTTGTTGGTTTATTCATTTACTCACTTATTCATTCATATTCTCTTAGCAATGGAAGAGCTCTTAGTAATATATTTGTACTATATGGTGTTATTGATTTTGAACTACCTTTTCTTATGAAAAAGTTAATCCACAGAAATGGAGCAGAATAAATAGCCCAGGTATTGTGATAACTATTTTATCGATGGGACATGCAGACTTTGAGACCTTAAATAATGTCCTGAAAATCACCACAGCTACTGAGTGTCCTAGGCACATTTAATTTCTTGTTTCAAATTGAATGCTCTTTCCATGATCTTGACCTGGTTAATAAGCAAGATACACACTGGGAATAGTATAAACGGAATTGTATACTGATTTCAATATCCAGAGATAATGGAAATCAAAGATATTTAAGAGTAGGTATATATCAAAAAAGGCTGGTGATAATGTTCTTTTTCTGAAATAGTGAAAATATAGCCCTCTTTTTTAAAGGTCAGTATTAATTTTCTAGCACTTAGAGGCTACTTTGAGTCTTCATTTCATTATTTTGATGCTTACCTACTTGCATGATTTTCACCACATCCTTTTTACATATGTTTTGCCTGTTATTCTTTCTTATCCTTTCAGTCTTCTGCATTATTTACTCTGCCTTTTTCTGTTTTCCTTATTGCTTTAAACCTTTACTTGTTCAGTCTTAATCTTAAGATTGTTTTCATTTTTTCCACTGTAATTTTGTCTAGATAATGAAATCATTCAGTCATGTCTGACTCTTTGCAACCCTTTGGACTGTAACCCACCCGGCTTCTCTGTCCATGGGATTATTCAGGCAAGAAATACTGGAGTGGGTTGTCATTTCCTCCTCCAGGGGATCTTCCTGACCCAGGGACTGAACTTGTGTCTCCTGTGTCTCCTGCATTGTAGGCAGATTCTTTACCTGCTGAGCCATCAAGGAAGCTGAGATAATGCAATAGTTAGTCTTTAAATAGTAATTTTACTGTGCTAGCCCTAATCCTGGAATCCTAAAGAGGTTAGGTAGATGTTCATATGAAGAAAACATTTTTCATTCTTCATTTTCTACTGTAGGATCTACAGATATTTAAAATGAATCCTGAGTGACTAGTAATGAGCTGCTTGAAGATGGATAATATTAAATAAAACTGTAAAAACAAATAAAAGGAGGCAGTACCTAACTTAGTTATGAGAAAGAATTTTTAATATTAACATATTGTGAACCCTAAAAAACATAATAAATGACATTGTGAAACTTACATCTTCATTTATTTTTACTGATTCCAGCTGAAGAAAATGTACCTTTAGCTGTTTCAGAAGAAGGTATAATTAAAAATCAGTCATGGATATTATTGGACACAAATAAGAAAATTCAGAAAATTGCTCTTACATGAATAAAAATTGCTTAGATATTGTGAAGGTTTTTTTGTGTGTGTGTGTGTGTTTCTGTATTAGGACATAATTCAATATAAATCTAAATCCTGTAACATTTCCAATACAAGCTAACTATAAAGCCCTTTTTGTTTTTTACTTAACTCAGATTTCATGCTATAGAAATTTTCTGTTGACTTCAGGGAAAGTTTAGATTACACAGACAGAAATGAAATTCTGACCTAATAAGACATTTATATTATCAATGCTTCAACTGATTGCTTACTTTCTTACTAAGTTAGTATTATAAATGCTTATGAAATTCTTGTATGGGACATATACAGATTTAAAATAGAAATTATATCATTACATTTAAAAAATTTCAAGACTAATTTCCTTCATGCTTAATAGTTTTTTGTTGTTGTTGAAAATTCTTGCTATGATTTTTAAAATCTTTTGAGAAAATGCATCTTTCTCCTTTAAAGCTTATTTTTATTTAATAGGAAGAATATTTCTTTCCTAGTCAAAAAAAATAAATATATATTTTACCTTTTATTTAATAATGCATTATTTTTCTCTCATTTAATTCTATGTTTTTACTTTTTTTTTTTTTCTTTAAACAGGCGGAGATAAATGACCCAACTGATCCTTTCACAGGTTATCGTACAAAAGTGTCATCAAATACAGGGGATGAAAGTTTCTCCAAATATATAGGCTGGAGAATTGCCAGCGTGCTTTCCAAACTGTTCTTCCCTTCCGTGGATGCCTGTCTTCTTCCTCTGAAAAAACCACTGAAACGGTATCAAAGGAAAGATATGAACAAAACGCAGGATTCCATGAAGAAGACAGTCCTACGTTTTACTGTAAGGTAAGGTGATGCACTATTCAAAATATTTCTGTTATTCTAACATAACATTTTGGAATCCTGTGAATTACCCATAATCATGTGCCACTTTATGTAACTCAGTTTTCCTTTTTTGATTCAAATCTTGGCTTCATCACCTTCTAGATATTTTATCTAGATATTTTATCATGAGCAAGTATTCCTTTCTCAGAAAGTGTTTCCTCGTGCTTAAAATAGGTATTATTGTGTAATATAAATCACTGTTTTATTAAAGTGAAAGCTTCTCTTCCATAGTGACCTACATTTGCCTAGTTCACCCCTATTTCTCCCTATTATTAATCACTGTGTGTCCTTCCAAGGTCTATAAAATATTAATATAAGAAATGATGAGTACATTTTAAATTTTCTCTCCATTTTTGATTGTGGTTTATGGATTTCTTAAGTCTGTTTAGGAAAATTCTTTTCATTTTGAGATTAAAATATTGTCACATTTCTCCTAGTGTTTATTTTTCCTTTTTAAAAATTGCCTTACCGAGGTACGACTGATGCGCAAAACTGTACATATTTAATGCTTACAAACTGATAAGTATGCAGTTGGGAAACCATTATAGCACTTATGCCATAAGCCTATTCATCGCCTCAAAAATTTTCTTCTATTCTTTTTGTTATTATTCTTAAAAATAATTATTTTCAAGGTGCATTTGAATTTTAGTTAGAAATTTTTGTTTTAAGAAAACCTTTTTCTAACATTTCAAGTGATGTTCCTTGTTGTCACCATGTCCTAATCATGGTTTCAACTGCAGGTGAGCTTGTGTAAACAATGCAGGAGGCCCTGCCTTATTTTGATAAATCGGTATCTGAGTAAAAATGGACTGGGTGATGTTGGCACTTTGTGTGACACTGGAGTTCCTAGTGTTATCATTTTAAGAAAATTGATGTCTTGATATTAATTCCAGTTAAGCTACACTTACAAATGGTGTTTGAGAGTGCTCTGACATTTAAACATGGATTATGGTTTGTACTCCCTCATTTAGGCTCTCACATTTTTATTAACAGCTTTAGTTTCCTTCCACTGGTCTATATTTTCTATATTTTCAGACATGTTTTAATGATGCAAAGGTGAGTCAAAGTGGCGGTGTTGTAGCAGAGATGATATTAAAAAAGTTAAATATATTATCAATATATTTATATATTAATTTATTTTATTAAATAAATATATGTTAATTTATTTTATATATTAATTTATTTTATGGATTTATATGTTTATATATTATATAAATATAATTAAATATATTATTATATAAATAAATATATAATATATATATATATATTTGAAGAGAGGGAGATATTTTAGAAAGGATAGCTCCAAAGGATTCTTAAATGACATGCCTTAAACACATCTGTCTAGTTCTGTTTCATGCAGGGGAAAAATGCCTGTGCCTCCTTTATAGAATACCAAGTATGTTTGTCTTATAGCCTTTTCTCCCCCTGATTGATTTAGAGTAAGTCACTTAACTTCTTTGAGCCTGAGGCTGCTAATCTTTAAAAATGTAAAAGCTGTGCTTTCTTCTCAGGCTTGTCCTTAGGAGAGAAGGAGGGAATGTGCGTAAGGAGCCTGGACAGGCGCTTTCTGACCACCTGTCAGAGCAAATGTTCCTCCCAACTAGCCCAGTTTTCCCTAGGCTGTCTCTAGGTATGCATTTAAATGCTTGGGAGAATACAGAACTCCTAACACAGGTGGTATATTCCTTCAGTAAGCATTAAGTGGTCATCTCTGTGTGCAGGCACTGTTAGGCCCTAGGAAGACAGAGACAAACTCTGCTTAAAAGTGTAATTGACGGTTCCTGTTCAGAATGACGACTATGTTTCCAGCATATTGGATTTCCACCATAAAGACATAAAGACTGTGGAACTTTGCGCCCACAGTTTTCTATTTTCTGTATCTTCAGTTATTCAGTACAATTCAGTATACCTGACTTATGTTAGACTTTAATAAATAATTATTGACTGACCAATGCCAGCAGAAGGGCACAGCATGTGCCGAGCCTCCATGGGTGAAACAGATCGCTGAGCGTTTGAGGAACTTGAACAGTGGTGCGGCTGGGTCACTGAGACCGAGGGGGATGAAGCTGGAGAGCTGCTCAGTGTTTTCAGCTTTGGCTTAGGAGGCACAAGAAGGCACCGGATGTGTGTTATGTGGCAGAGTAGGGAGTGAGGGGTGGAGTTTGTGCGTGCATGTATTTGAGGTTGTGACATGATCACAGGTGTGATGTGCCCTGGGCAAGTTGCTTGACTTCTCTGAATCTGAGTGTCTTTGTCTAGAAAATGAGGGTAATTATAGCACCTTTCTTGTTGGTGCTGATGAGAAATGAATGAGGTAGTCAACTGAAAGTGTTTCCTATAGTTCTTGACCACAAAATGTTCATTATTAGTTTATTAATTAATATATAGTGGCATAATTATAAATATACTAAATATGCTGATATATTGATCAATATATTAATTTTTCAAAAATATTTGTTTTGCCTGTGCTGAGTCTTAGCTGTAGCTCATGGGATCTTCACAGTAGCAGGAGGGCTTCTTATTAATAGTCGTGGCATGCATGCTGGATCTAGTTTCCTGACCAGGGGTTTAACCTGGGCCCCTTGCATTGTGAGCACGCACTTACCCATGGGGCCACCAGGGAAGCCCCTAAGTGTATTAATTTGATCATGTATTGTAACCATTTTCACTGTTTCCATTGTTGGCTCTGTTACATTGGAAAAGTGCACAGGTCACTTTTGCAATATAGCACACACTAGGTCTTCCCTGGTGGCAGAGGTTAAAGCGTCTGCCTGCAATGCGGGAGACCTGGGTTCAGTCCCTGGGTCGGGAAGATCCCCTGGAGAAGGAAATGGCAACCCACTCCAGTATTTTTGCCTGGAGAATCCCATGGACGGAGAAGCCTGGTGGGCTACAGGCCATGGGGTCACAAAGTTGGACACGGCTGAGTGACTTAACTAACTTAACACACTAAGTTGGTGGCAATTAAATGGAAAGGAGGAAAATGGATTGCATGGGATTTGGTACAAAAAGCATTAGAATTTGATGATGATTAGAAAGAAGAGTGGCAGGAGGTGTGGGGAGGAAAATGTCTTTTCCAGCCTGAACACCAAGTCTGCTAGCGGTGTGGTTCAAGAAGTGAGAAGCGATGGGTAAGGTAAGGTTGTGCTTGGGGGTAAGGGAAGATACTGAACTAGAAGCCATGCTTTTGACTTCTTTAAGTGGAGAAGTCACACAGGCTGTGAGTCTCACAGTTCCGTGTGTGATTCAGGGACGAAGCCTGGGCTGAGTCATTGAGTGAAGGTGAAGACTAAGGTCACGGGCACAAGCGACCACCGTGGTAAAGTGCATCATGAAGGGAGGGGAGGACCTGGGGTGGAATTTTGAGGAATGCCACCAGTTAACGTCTGAAAGGAAGAGGGTTGATAGCAAAATGCAGAGCAAACCGAACCTTAGGTACAGCCAGAAAGGGTGGGTGATTTATAACAACTTGAGAAAAATTTATGGAAGGTTCTGATAACTAACTAGTATATGTGTGCGTGCACAGTCACTTAGTCATGTCCAGTTCTTTGCGACCCTTGGACTGTAGCCCACAAGGCTCCTCTGCCCTTGGGATTATCCTGGCAAGAATACTGGAGTGGGTGGCCATTTCCTCCTCCGGGGATCTTCCCGACCTAGGGACAGAATCCACGTCTCCTGTGGCTGCTGCATTGGCAGACGGATTCTTTACCATTAAGCCACCTGGGAAACCCAATTAGTATGTAATAATGCTTTAATAATTTAAGTGTATGGAGATGTTGATTTCAAAGATAGAGGAGAATTTTCAAAATAATCTACCTTGACAGTGATAGAATCTCTCTCTGAGTATTCCTGAGCATCGCTTTCTGCTCACTACACAAAAAATATAAATGCAGGTCGATGACAAAAGAATTGCAAATAGCTGATGACTCATATTTCCAAAGACCTTGCAGTATCCACCTAATGAGGAAAAGAGTTAAGTGCCAAACCAACGCATGAAACTTTTGAAGTTAGTAGACAAGATCTGTTGGTCAGGGAGGGCAGTAATACCATCAATTGTATATATGTATATCTTTGACAGAAATGGATTTCTAACCTCTAAAGAAATATTTGCATGTATCAAAATTCCAAGAAATAACAAAGTTAGATTATCACTTAGAAACAAATCTTAATGGTCTTTCTAGTTATTTCATGGGCTTATAAGGCCTTTTAAAAGTTTTCCCACTCTTTCCATTTAAAACAAGAATTAGATTCGTTAATGCTATATTTATATCATGAGCAATGGTGCAGTGTGTCTCTTCTATCGGTTTATCCAACAACCAAAGACCAAGAGATATATTTAAGAGATTAATTTCTCCTTATCATGCTTTTAGGTCCAGGACTTCAGGTTCTCCATTTTCAATTGGGGAAGTAAAAGTCAGACCAGACGAGTTAAACAGACTAGGTGAAGTTCATGCCAAGGACTGCAGGGAAATCAGAGGTCTCAGAGCGGATTCAGAAGGTCATCCAGACAGGCCCTGGACGTTCTGTAGCATGGAACCCAGTGGGGAGAGCAGGGACCAGGAGGAGGGCCTGATGGAAGGTATCAGTCAGGAGAGTGAGGGACAGTGCTGCGGATGCATGAAAAGTGTGTAACACACCTGTTTCGTGTGTGTCTTCATTATCCCGAAACTACAGCACTGCCACATTTCTAGCTTCTCTGCATTTGTTCATACATTTGGTGTATGCTGCATGTGTTTTTCTTACCAAAACTTAATTTTCACATTGTGAATTCCTCTTTATTTATTTTTTCTTTCATCTTCTGCCTCCTTCTTAAAAGAGTGCATCTATATCCAATACTAATCATGCTTTATGTCTTTAATAAATTGTCATATCCATTTATCATTCTGAACAGCTTCCAACTTCAACGCCAGCTCTGTCACTGCAATCTAAGATCAGTAATTGCTGAGCATCTATCATATCTGAAGTGATATGTCACTAAATTCTTGGCTATTCACAATAGTTCACTAGCCCGAGTCTTGTCAAGTTAGAACTAATGGCGATTGGTCCCCTTTCTGTTTTATCTTTTCCTGCATCAAGCTATTCAGAGGAAAATGCCTATCTTTAATTATAATTTTACTAAACCATTTATACAAGCAAACCAACACTGCCACACAGAGGTCTAAGCACAGCTGGCTGACAAATCAATCACCGATTAGCATACTGATATCTAGCAGGGAAACCTTGTGATAAGTGAATTATAGCAAAAAAAAAAAAAAGCCACATGTAATGCTTTCTGTAGTGTCTTTTCTTGCTGGGCTATAAATAGCATATGTTACAGCTAGTAGGATTGTTCAGGAGTCCCTGTCTAAAGGACAAGCATTAAATTAAAAAAAAAAAAATGACATACTCATCCTCACAAATTCCCAAAAACCTATGGGTTTTATTCCTGTAATGTTCACCTTATGTCCATGGATAAAATATAGGAAGAAGGACAACGAACAGTGAATTCCACCTGGCACTCAGACAACTTCCCCGACAGAACCGTGTCTGGTTGGGAGAGGAGCCTGGGGAGTGACCCGGCCCATGGCCTTGGGCAGGTCATTAGCTGAGGGTCTGGGCAGCTCCTGTCTGTTAACATCTGCCTGTTGACTTCTGAAGCATTTTAGTCAAGATGTTACCGTTGCTCAGTCGCTCAGTCGTGTCCGGCTCTTTGCAACCCCATGAACCGCAGCACGCCAGGCCTCCCTGTCCCTCACCAACACCCGGAGTCCACCCAAACCCATGTCCATTGAGTTGGTGATGCCATCCAATCACTCATCCTCTGTCGTCCCCTTCTCATCCTGCCCTCAATCTTTCCCAGCATCAGGGTCTTTCCCAAGAGTCAGCTCTTCCCATCAGGTGGCCAAAGTATTGGAGCTTCAGCTGCAGCATCAGTCCTTCCAATGAACACCCAGGACTGATCTCCTTTAGGATGGACTGGTTGGATCTCCTTGCAGTCCAAGGGCGTCTCTAGCGTCTCCCTTGGCATGTCAGCATGTCACAGCAGTGGTGGGGGAGGAGCCAAGGGGCCAGCAGAAGTGGCGGCACAAGCAGCATAAAACCAAAACCAACTGGACAGGCCCAGGCTTCTTAAATCAGCAAGACCCCCTGCTTCGTTCAGAAAAGCTGCCAACGTTCCTGTGTTCATCTGGCTGTCCTCAGTCATCGTCGAGCACTTTGCTGTCGCACAGAGTTCTAAACACAGCTGGCCAAGAATCGCGCACACGGTGAGCATCCTGATGTCAGAGACAGGGGAGGTGACAAGTGCGTGCATGTAACAGGAGATGTCAGGTAAAACAATTCACAAGTTTCCTTTGCCCCTTCTCTTGTTCCAGTCTATGTACGACTCTATTAGTGGTCCCAGTGTACCACTAAATTCTTTCTAAATTCTTGATGTTAGAAAGTCCGTCGATTTTATACATGGTCCCAGATACAACTGGCGAATAAGTACTACTACTATAAATTCTTTTCACTCCTGGCTCAAGAAGCAGTCACTTTAGCCTTGTATTTCAGAGTTGTGTTGCCACGAGGTCAGATACATTCAGATACGTTCAGGAGTATGATAAAGTGATAAGCCCCAAGTCATGGTGATTTGGCTAGAAGATATGAAAAAGAAGCATATAATCGTTTGTGGGGATAATCTACAGACAGGACAGTCTGGGAAAGAAGATACTGAAGCGGAAACTCTAAGAGAGTTCTCAAGAAGGCGTTTTCTTTCTTCCCTTTGCATAGGCAGAGATGCATCTAACCTAACCATGACTCAGTGGGATTTCCAGTCATCAGAAACGGAAATTATTCCCATTCATATGCTGTGTTGCTGAGCAAGCCTCGCTGTCAGAAAGCCGTTCCACTTCAATTGTGGCTCTATCATAGCGCGTGAATGGGAATTGGACAGTTCATTTGATTGATGTAGACATTCAAAGGTGGCCGTTCAGACCCTTGAAATTCCCTTTAGGACCTGAATGATCCTATGGGGCTGTCTCAGTGACTCACAGCAACGGGATCGTAGGTTCTTTTCCCTCCAGTGTGTGGGCAGCCACCTCCAATCCTTTTCTCAGCCCAGTTGCATTTAGATTCTGTGGGGACTAAAATGATGAGAGGTAAAATTGAGGATAAAACATATCACTATTTTCAAGTTCAAGTAGATTTTCAAAATAACTAGACAACAATCTCAGGAAAAGCAAGCAGGCGCCAAACAGAAAACAAAAGATCTTCATCACCACCACAGTAACAAGGTAAGGTTGGTAGAGAAAGCAGGTCAGTTTAACAGGAACTGGAGCCTGTAGGAGTGAGAGAAGGTGCGCTTCTCATTTTGTGTAGCTGGGACCACAAAAGATGACTGTGGTTGGCACTGCCTTGGTAGAAAACAAGTTATGTTAGTTACAGTCATTGAGGGTGAAACTAGCCCAGAAAAATGAATGTTTTCTATGTTTTAATGATCAGGAAATTCAATCTGATTTGGTCACACACGTAGGTAGCAACGTCGTACCAACCAGATCCCTCCGCCTCTCGTATTTCCTTTAGTCTTCACCATTCCCGTCCCCCTGCTTAAATTCTGGTAGGCATTTGAACAGAATAACAAAAGGAGAATGGTTTTATTTTCTGTAATTATGTGAATCTCAGAATACCTGTTTGAGAACCTCTGGGGGTATTGCAGGCCTCTTGTTTCATCCATACGTGAAAAACTCCCATAGTTTTCATAGAGAGGTAATTGTGTCGTTGTTATGCACTTAAGTTGTGTACAACTCTTTTGCGACCCCCTGGACTGTAGTCCACCAGGCACCTTTGTCCATGGGATTTCCCAGGCAAGAATACTGGAGTGGGTTTCCATTTCCTTCCCCAGGGAACTTTCCCGACCCAGGGAAGGAACCCGCGTCTCCTGCTTGGCAGGCGGGTTCTTTTACCATTGAGCCACTAGGGAAAAGTCCTTCATGTTGAGGTGGCAACACTCTAATAGTTGAAATAGACTCTTTTAAGGGTACATGAACAGGATTTGACTAAAATTTGTTAAATTCCCGGAACTAAAATCTTTAGGAATTCTTGAATGAAAATAAATGCCTCATCAGATTTATGTGGCAATTTTTCAATGATCTGTGATGGTACAGCTAGGCTTTCCCCTACCCCAGTACCAGCATCTCTCGTTGAAAGTCCAGCATTTTAAGTTTAGAAGTAACTGCTTACCTCTGCTCAAGAAGCAGTATTAAAATGTGTCCTCTGTACTTATTTTTTCTGATTGGTCTTCTATAGCTTTGCATCCCAAAGGAGAATTTTAATAGAGGATAGTAAAATGTTCCATGTGGCACAGTGGTGAACAACCCACCTCCCAGTGTAGGAGATGCAAGAGATGCAGGTTCGATCCCTGGGTCGGGAGGATCCCCTGGAGGAGGGCATGGCATCGCACGCTAGTGTCCTTTCCTGGAGAATCCCACGGACAGAGGAGCCTGGGGGGCTACGGCCCGTCGGTTCGCAAAGAGTTGGACAGGACTGAGCATGCACAGCACAGACAGTAAAATGTCCACATTATGAGATGAAAACTAGTGCAAAATCTACACTACATAATTGAAATGGTACTATCTAAAATAACCATTATATCTAAAGATAGATAAATAGCTATTTTCATTTATAGCTGAATACGTGCACCCTGTTTCATGCTTACAAATTGCTTGATTGATTTAAGCTTATAAACTGCCAAGATAGTCTAAGGAATGCAGTGTATGACTTGGAAATAAGAAATAGGGAGAAGGAAGGAGAAAATAGACACACATAAAGGACTGATTATCCCACGTTCTTATACAAGAGTATAAGAACATGACTCTTATTTAAGAGTCGATCCCTTGCATACTTGAATCCTTAAATCTTAGTATCATTTTCCTCTTTAAAAAGTGGCATGGCTCCATTTAATACTCAATACTTAATTTGACAGCTACAAAGATTAGTATTTTTAAAGCAGAAGATAAGGTGAAAGAGAAACATTTGCTGTGCATTCAGCAGGAAAGATTGGGTCCTGCTGTGTAGTTTCGAATTGCAGGGCTAAAATAATGGGCTTATGGAAAAGAACAAATATCTTGACTGAATTTATCCTGTAGATTTTCAACCTAGGCAAACTGGAGCAATTTAGGCATATAGCTGGAGCAGCTGGGTGAAAAGTGAAATAACTCATACAATTAATTTGTTAGTGAGGTTCGTAACTTATAGCCATTTTTATGTTGGTCTCTTGGTCCCTTGATACTTTTGAACTGTGATGTTAGAGAAGACTCTTGAGAGTCTCTTGGACTGCAAGGAGATCCAACCAGTCCATCCTAAAGGAAATCAGTCCTGAGTGTTGATTGGAGGGACTGATGTTGAAGCTGAAACTCCAATACTTTGGCCACCTGATGAGAAGAACTGACTCATTTGAAAAGACCCTAATGCTGGGAAAGATTGAGGGTGGGAGGAGAAGGGGATAACAGAGGATGAGATGGCTGGATGGCATCACCCACTCAATGGACATGAGTTTGGGTAAACTCCAGGAGTTGGTGATGGACATGGAGGCCTCATGTGCTGCAGTTCATGGGGTTGCAGAGTCAGACAAGACTGAGCAACTGAACTGACTGACTTGGTTCCTTTGTTGTTCAGTCGCTCAGTCGTGTCCAGCTCTGTGACCCCATGGACTGCAGCACACCAGGCCTCCCTGTCCCTCACCAACTCCTGGAGTTTACCCAAACTCATGTCCATTGAGTCGGTGATGCCATCCAACCATTTCATCCTCTGTCGTCCCCTTCTCCTCCCACCTTCAACCTTTCCCAGCATCAGGGTCTTTTCAAATGAGTCAGCTCTTCACATCAGGTGGACAAAAGATTGGAGTTTCAGCTTCAGTGACAGTCCTTCCAATGAATACTCAGTGCTAAGTCGCTTCAGTCATGACTGACTCTTTGAGACCCCATGGGCTGTAGCCCGCCAGGCTCCTCTGTCCATGGGATTCTTCAGGCAAGAATACTGGAGTGGGTTGCCATTTCCTTCTCCAGAATGAATATTCAGGGTTGATGTCTTTTAGGACTGACTGGTTTGATCTCCTTGCATTACACGGGACTCTCAAGAGTCTTCTCTAACACCACAGTTCAAAGGCATAAATTCTTTGGCACTCAGTCTTTTTTATTGTCCTGCTCTCACATCCATACATGACTACTGGAAAAACCATAGCTTTGACTATACTGGCAAAGTAATGCCTCTGCTTTTTAATACACTGTCTAGGTTTGTCATTGCTTTCCTTCCAAGGAGCAACGTCTTTTAATTTCATGGCTGCAGTCAATGTCCACAGTGATTTTGGAGCCCAAGAAAATAAAGTCTGTCACTGTTTCTATTGTTTCCCCATCTATTTGCCATAAAGTGATGGGACCAGATGCCATGATCTTAGTTTTTTGAGTGTTGAGTTTTAGGCCAGCTTTTTTGAGTCTCCTGTTTCACCTTCATCAAGAGGCTCTTTAATTCCTCTTCACTTTCTTCCATAAGTGTGGTGTCATCTTCGTATCTGAGATTATTGATATTTCTCACGGCAATCTTGATTCCAGCTTGTGCTTCATCCAGTCCACATTTCACATGATGTACTCTGCATAGAAGTTAAATAAGCAGGATGGCAATATACAGTCTTGGCCTACTCCTTTCCCAATTTGGAACCAATCCATTGTTCCATGTCCCTTGGCCCCTTTGGAGCCTGATTTTTCCCTTGAATTCTGTACTCAAGTAAACAACTACCCCCATTGTGTTTTCATTTAGGTGGTCTCAAAATCACCTCAAATTTAGCATATCCAAAATTGAACTAATCTATCTCTGACCTCAAACTACCCTTTCCATTATTTTCTCAGTAAATAGAAAATTCATCCTTCCATTGAATCAGACCTTGAAATCATCTTTGTCTCTATTTCACTCACATTCCATGCTTAGTCTATAAGACAAGATCATCTTTACCTTCAAAATATTTCCAAAATCTTTCACTGCTGTTTCCACCTGATTCAAAAGAGAAGAAAACAAATTGGCTTTAGGGGCAAGGACAGTCTAGCTGTGGAAGCAGCTTTTGTAAAGCTCTGTAATAATGGTGAAAACAGTAGGAAGCTAGACAGGTGAAATCTCTCTGTAGGCCAAGCTCTCTGCTAAATCCTGGCGACTTAGTAGGGAACCAGATAAATATGCTGCCTACCTTCATAGACGGTATCATCCAAAATAGAGAACAGATAAATCCAAAATAGAGAATAGATAAATCAGGAACGAAGGAGGTAATTGCAGATTGCTTTTAATCCCCTGAGTGA
The DNA here is from genome assembly GCF_019320065.1 of Cervus canadensis. Classification (NCBI taxonomy): domain Eukaryota; kingdom Metazoa; phylum Chordata; class Mammalia; order Artiodactyla; family Cervidae; genus Cervus; species Cervus canadensis. Next base: position 1,920,967 of record NC_057389.1, read on the forward strand.
AATTAACTGGGTGATAAAACGGAAAGGAATTGGAGGGTCCCACTTTAGATAGGCAGGAAGGATCCCTTTGAGGGAGTGACTTTGGGTGGAGACCTGCTGGGGAAGAAGCCTGCCTGGAGAGAGCGTGTGCGGGGGCCACAGGGAGACAAACCAGGGGAAGGACGGGCTCGGTGCGGTGAATCAGGGTGGTCCGTGTGGCTGCGCTGTTAGGGCGCAGTGAGAGGAGGTGAAGCTGTCTCTTAGGCCAGCCTTCACTGGGCTGAATGTCCAGATCCGGGATTCCGGTTTTATTCTATCAGAAAAGGAAGTCATCAGGAGGTTTTAACCAGAGGGATAATAAAGCCAATTTACTTTTTAAAGAGAACAAATTATGATCTGAAGGTGAAAACTGAATTGAACTGACATTTCTCCTACTCCTTTTATCTCCTTTTCGAGATTTAAAACTGGTCTTGAAAATAATAGGTAGGTAGGTTTATACCCAATGCCTGTTGAAAATTTCATTGTTGGGACTGACCCTTCCCAATCACTTACTGGAATTTGAGTTTGCATCTGCAACGGTATTCTTTGGTCATAGTTCAGTCCGTGGCAATTGTAGAAATTCACTGGTAAACCGTTTCTGGCCTGATGAGGGCAACATTTGAACAATTCATTCAGTGGGACTGGCATAACAGTAAGAATAGAATAGTATTTATGCAACAATTTGATATTTTTGAATTATTATGATCCTAAAAGGTCAGACTCTTTAAATTGGTCTTAATTTTAGGTATATTGCTTTAATGTAGATATTTGCAGGTATTTAATTTGTTTAAAAATCACACATGTACACACTCCATAGGGAGTTTATAGCATAAACAAAATAAAAGACACATACACACACAAAATACAGGAAATAATTTACATCCTGGCACTCATATATGTTTATAACTATGATGGTTGCCATCCCAACAATGATGATAGCATTGTGCATTTGTATGGTACTCATATCTTTTCTATTACAACAAAGTTTCAAGCAATAAGCAAGGAAAATTCCCATTTCGATAATGATTTCTGTGCTAGCTTTCACTTTATATTACATATATATATGTAATATATATGTATATATATGTAATATAACAAGTATATTACATATACTTGTTACACTTCAGGCTCTCAAATTCTTCTACTGGCTGTAGAATAATTCAGTACAGCTTTTTTTGCTGCTGTTGTTTACTTTTCTTTGTTTGGTTTTTTAACTTTTAATTTTGTGTTAGGGTGTACCCAGTTAGCTGTGTTGTGATCATTTCAGGTGAATAGCAAAGGGACTCAGTCACGCGTATACCTGTATCCGTTCTCCCCAAAGCCCCCTCCCGTCCAGGCTGCCACGTAACACTGAGCGGAGTTCCGTGTGCTGGGTGGTAGGCCCGTGTTGGTTATGCATTTTATTTTTTTTGGTTATGCATTTTAAATACATCAGCGTGTACAGGCAACCACAAGTTTTTTCTCTAAGTCTCAGCCGAGCTCCTTTAGAAACAAAAGAGAGAACTTCCCTGCGGCAGTCTCCGTGCGTGTTAGACCTCTGCAAATCGGTCATGCCCTTCTCCACTTCCAATGGTGCTCATTTTTCACAACTACCTCTTGTATACTTGGCTGGTTCCAACCAGCGATTTTTGAGGTGTTAGTTTACAATGTCTTATGGGGTTTTCTTCCAAGAGTTGCTGAAAATTTCATGGAGGTCCCTTTAGGCCCCAAAGCTATTGACCCTACAGAATGAATTTTTAATGGGGGAAATTCCAGGAACATAGCCAAGTCATGTGGGTCTACTTGGGATCTGGAAGGTCTTTCTTTCCTTAAATTACACCCACCATGAGAACTCTTATGCTGCATCCATCCTAAGGCTACACCTGCCTGAAATAAATTTCTCTCATGAAAAGTTATCCTATAACTTTGTAATGTAGGCACTCAGAAGTTTTTATCCTTGATATCCTTCAAATGTCATCATAATTCCCTCTTAAGGGTTATGTAACATTATCACAAGGATAAAGCAGTATGATGATTAATTATAAGACAAATTGGTATTTACATTCCACTTTTGTCTCACAATGCCTTTACAAACAGAAGCTAATTAATAGATTAGATGTCAATATTTTGTCTTCAAAGAGTTTAATGCTTTAGATTGTGATTTATTTTTAGCTCTAGTGCTTCCTTAGCATTTTAATTTGAGACAGCAGAGTACAACATAAGGCAGATATTTTTCTCTTCTGTTCCACAGTAACCAAGTAAAAGGTGTTTGGAATCACTTATTACACCAATTTGTGCATAATAAGTAGATTTATTTCAGAAATAAAATGCATATTCCTATAAAACAGGTGAGGAAGATTTGTAAATAAACGACACCACTCCATATCTTGTGTTTTGACCAGTTCATGAGGATTTAGTAAAGTGTTCAAAAGTTATTTGCACAGTGGAAGAACTACTTTTATGTCTAGAAATCCTTGCATTTTTACAACACCATTTATCTGGAGGTTTCCGCTCCCCAAGTGGCCTTTTCAGCACCAGGATGGGGCAGTGAAACTGCTATGCTCAAATTAAATATAGATTCTACTCTAGCCTGTCCTTTATCTTTCAAAGTACTTACTATGATGATTTGGTGTCATAATCCTTTTACTGTTGGGTTTTTTGGTTTGTTTTTCTTAGATTATTGTCTATTTTATTTTTTCTCTCTGTATTTACTTTGTCTCCTTTTTTAAAAGCTTTTTTTAGGTGGAAACTTCAATCATTGATTTTAAAACTCTTCTTCTTTTCCAAGATATGCCTTAAAAACTACAAATTTCCTTTATACAGTGCATTGAGATGACAAGTTGTGTTTTTATTACGACTCAATACAGAATATTTTCTTGTTTTTGTAATCTCTTCTTTGAATCATGGTTAGGTAGAACTATGATTTTAATTTCCAAATATGTGGGAGAATTTATAACTATCATTTTATTCATATAGAATTTAACTCTATTAACAGAGGTCATACTTTGTAAAATTTGATTTTTTTCAAAATTTTTTCAATTATATTTTTAGCTAGAGGATAATTGCTTTACAGTGCTGTTCTGGTTTCTGCCACACACCAGCATGAACCAGCCATGGGCATACATATGCCCGCCTCCCCGGTCTTGAACCTCCCTCCTGTCTCCCACCACATCTTGCCCCTGTAGGTTGTCACAGAGCACCGGGTTTGACCTCCCTGTGTCCCACGGCAAGTTCTCACTGACTGTCTGTTTTACAGAAGGTAATTTAAATTTTGAATTTTTAAAAATTACTAAGACTTGATTGAGGACTTGGTCTATATCATTAAACACTCCAGGGCACTTGCAAATAGTATGAATTCTGGAGTTGTAATGTTGTGTTCTGTAAATGAAGAATTAGCTCAACGTGGTTGATATAATTAAAATCTTTTTCATCCTTACAAATTTTTTTCACTGTTTTTTTTTTTTCTACCCATAGTGAGAGAGGGGTGTAAAAGTCTCCAAGTATACTTGTAGGTGTGACTGTATCACCTTTCCATTGCCAAATTTTGCTTTATTTTGATAGACTTTCTCCCATTAAGCACACATACATTTATCATTTTAAAGTTTTCCTGAGGAATTGACCCTTTTAATATTATGAAACATTCCTCTTTACTTCTGGTTAATCATCTTTGTCTGGAAAATTTTAATTGTCTAATATGCTTTTTCATATATATATTTCTGTATTTTTCCTACTCTTTTCATCTTCCTGTTCTTTCATTTAAATATATCTTTTGCATATAGCACATAGTTAGATCATTTAAAAACTTCTAGTTCAGCATTCTTTGTCTTTTAATTGAAATCTTTCATCCACTTTAATTTAATGTAAAAATTTTATTGTTGCATTTAGACCTACTAATTTTCTATTTGTTTTTTTTTCCCACATGTTGCATACTGCTCTCCCCCTGTTTGCCCTTTCCTGTCTTATTTTGGGTTAGCAAAATGTGTTTTATTATTGCATTTTATATGATCTATTGGCCATTTTGGGGGTCACAGTTTTATTTTATATGATTTGGTGGTTGTTTAAGGTACTTTAATATGCCTTTTCAATATATCAAAATCTCCTTAGTATTGTTTCACTTAGTGTAAAATGGAAGAGCATTCTGGAAACTTGCTGCAAAGAGTTTTTATTTTTGTTATTGTTAGCAATTTAGTTGTTGCCTGATCACCTTGAACTTGAGAAGGTTTGGTTTTACTACTAGGAGGGACTGTTTCATTTTGACCTTGGTCTTAAGAAAAATTCTTTAGTCCTGGGACGTATTCTTCACTTCTAAAGTGTGATTTTTGGAGTTTAATGGCGTTTAGCATTTTGCACCAAGTTCCTCAGCTTTAGCAGGATGTAAATCCCAGACTCTCTTTCCTGCAGTGCTCACCAGCATGCCTTTCTGCTTAGCTCTCCAGCTGCTGCTTCTCATTCTGTTTGTTCTACAGAATCTCTTCCACGTGCATACAGGTCATCCAAAGTGAAAGTGGAAGTCGTTCAGTCATGTCCGACTCTTTGCAACCCCATGGATTATACAGTCCATGGAATTCTCCAGGCCAGAATACTGAAGTGGGTAGTCGTTCCCTCCTCCAGGGATCAATCCCTCCCAACCCGGGGATCAAACCCAGGTCTCCTGCATTGCAGGCGGATTCTTTACCAGTTGAGCCAGGGAAGCCCAAGGAGTGCAGGGAGGTCTGTGCACAGATTTTTCTGGCTTTGTCCTTCATGGCCCCCTGCTTCCTGAGATTTCCTCTGTTACCTTCCAGCCACTCTGGAGCCTCAGACACCATCCTCTGACACCCACAGCAATGCTAGTAAAGGTTTCTGCTTGAGGGTTAGTCATTCTGACTCTGGGAAAACTGGAATGTGCCCTCAAGAGAAGTCTTATAGTGTTTCTATCATCCAGTTTTATTCCCTTTCCTTTGAAAGTTGAACTCCTTCAGTTGCCTACTTTTGATTGGTCTCTAGGGCTTTAGATAGGATTTTAAATTTTATCCAGAATTTATTATGATTGTCGTCTTGGGAGAGGAATTCAGATTAAACTACTCCATTATTCCCAGAACTGGAATTGGAAAAGTGATTCTTTTTTGGCTTCCTTATAAAAACAGTCCAGGTAGATTCTGAGCCACACATAGTTTGGCAAGTCATATGATTTAGATATACACAAATTCTGTGCAGTGAGATGATCAGCCTGTCTTTTTAAATTACTTCCACCTTAGCTTCCTTATTCTTATGTTGAATCAAATGAGGTGGCTATAGAGACATAGCTTATTGGGTAAAGCAGACATGATTGTTTTCTTCTTGCTTTAATATGAAATCTATTTTATAAGATTAGGGAATTTAAAAGCTTCCAGATTTGGGGATATCTTATTTTATATCTACTCTACATAATTTCCCATGCTCATTTCAAGAGTCTTTAACTTAGGTTTCATAAAATAGTTACATTTAAATTGTTATTAAACACCAAAAGTACCCACTCTTCACTTATTTCCTGATTATCCTTTGTTCTTTTTCCCTCCATGGTGGCTTATAGGACTCTATATCCAGGAGTTGCATTGTCAACAAATTAATGCCTGAAGGCCTAGAAAAATAAAATAGATGTGTAAATTAGGCCAACATGGGGAAACATTAGGGAATTCTAGAGAATGAGGCAAATTGGAGAAGGTATGCATTATCTTTAAGGTCAGGATTACCAGCTTTTGTGATGTAGGAAGTCTATGGAGCAGCATTGCCAGAACTTCCACTTTTAAGAGAAACTGTAAATATGAATTTCTGTGTGAAACTTTCTGATTACTAATATACCTGTCAGGTCAAATCAAACACGTTTGATTGGTGTCTTAGTTTGGACTGCTCTAATAGTGCCATAGAGACTGAGTGGCTGAAAAAACAAACACTTATTTCTTGTAATTCTGGAAGCTAAGATGTCCAGGATCAAGATGCCGGCAAATTCAGAGTTGAGGGAGGGCCTGCTTCCTGGTTCATAGCCAGCGAGGTCCTCGTTGTGTCTTTACGTGGCAGAAAGGACAAGGTTCCCTGTGTGGTGTCTTGTAAGAGGACAGATCCGACTCACGGGGGCTCTGGCCTTATGACCTAACCGCCCCCACAGGTGCCCTCCCCGAATGGTACCCCCTGGGATGCCCCGTGTGGATTGGGGGGCGCAGACATCCCGCCCACAGCGGTGCGGGCCCAGAGCCCGTGTCTCCCACCTGCTCCTTTGTTGCCACTGCTGGTCCTGCTTGTGTTGGCACGTTCCCCCTCACGCCCTCGGAATGCTGCCCCAGGCACACCTGCCCAGATCCGTCTGTCTATGCTCACTTCACGTTTCCTCTCCTCGTAAAGCTGCTGAGAGTCTTCTAGGCTTCTTGTTCATCTTCCCCTAATGAGAAATCTATGTATTTATAGTCTTAGAAAACATTTTATGACTTAATTTTGCTGTCTTTGTACCCTAGGAGTTGTGCTTCAATTCCCAATGTCTTTTATTTCTCCCGTAGTGTTTCAATTTAATTTTATAATTTATGGTTGGTATTGATGTGTAAGCTTTTCTCTTCTTTTTTTTTTATTTGTACACTTTTTAAAGGTTACCTTCCATTTATAGGCATTACAAAACATTGGCTCTATTCACTGTTGGTACAGTACATCCTGAACCTATCTTAAACCCAACAGCTTGTATCTCCCACTCCCCAAGCCCTAAATTGCCCCCTCCACACAGGTAACCACAAGTTTGTTCTCTGTATCTGTGGGTCTGCTTCTTTTTTGTTATATTCACAAATTTGTTGTATTTTTTAGACTTCATATACAAGCAATATCATACATTAATTTTCTTTATCTGACTTATTTCACTTAGCATAATATCCTCCAAGTCCATCCATGTTGCTGAAAATGGCAAAATGTTGTTATTTTTATGGCTAAGTAGTATTCCGTTATTTATACACTATACAACCACATCTTTATCCATTCATCTGTTGATGGACATATAGGTTATTTCCATATCTTGGTGATGATCTTAGACATTTTTTAACTTTTCATTTTATATTGGAGTATAGTTTATTGGGGCTGCTTCCCTGGTAGCTCAGACGGTAAAGCGTCTGCCTACAATGTGGGAGACCGGGGCTTGATCCCTGGGTGGGGAAGATCCCCTGGAGAAGGAAACGGCAACCCACTCCAGTGTTCATGCCTGGAAAATCCCACGGACTGAGGAGCCTGGTCGGCTACAGTCCATGGGGTCGCAAAGAGTCGGACACGACTGAGTGACTTCACTTCATAGTTTATTGGGCTTCCCTGATGCCAGTTTACCAGGGCTTCCCTGGTAGCTCAGCTGGTAAAGAATCTGCCTTCAATGCAGGAGACCCTGGTTCTATTCCTCTGTTGGGAAGATCCCCTGGAGAAGGGATAGGCTACCAACTCCAGTATTCATGGGCTTTCCTGGCAGCTCAGACAGTAAAGAATCTGCCTGCAATTCGGGAGACCTGGGTTTGATCCCTGGATTGGGTAGATCCTCCGGAGGAAGGCAGAGCCACCCACTCCAGTATTCTTGCCTGGAGAATCCCCATGGACAGAGGAGCCTGGCAGGCTATAGTCCACGGGGTTGCAAAGAGTTGGACACAACTGAGTGACTAAGCATAGCACATAGCATAGCATAGTTGATTGGTGTCTCAGATGGTAAAGAATCTGCTTCCAATACAGGAGACCTGGATTTGATCCCTGGGTCAGGAAGATCCCCTGGAGAAGGGAATGGCAACCCACTCCAGTATTCTTGCCTGGAGAATCCCATGGACAGAGGAGCCTGGCGGGCTACAGTCCATGGGGTCACAAAGAGTCAGACATGACTGAGTAACTAACACTTTCACTTTCATAGTTGATTAACAGTGATCCATAAGATTTTTTGAAGTGTGAGGACGGGACTTCCCCGTTTGTCCAGTGGTTGGGACTCTGTGCTTCCGGAATGGGAGCGGGTCGTGGGTTTGATCCCTGGTTGAGGACTAAGACCCCACATGCCCTGTGGCCAAATAAATAAATTCATTTAAAAAACCTGTGGGGGAAGGTGAAACTTAGGAGGATATTGATTTGGAGGAGATCATAGATATATTCAATCTAAGCCCTTTAGTTGACAGATGAGGAAACAAAAGCTTAGTTAATTAAAAGTGATCGAGTGTGTAAGCTCATGGACAAGTCTCAGGAGTCTAAGCCACCTGTATATTTCTCTTTCCGCCAAAGACACTACATTCAATAGATTTAGGAAAAGGTACTTTCGCATTCACTCTCAAAGATGGATTTTCTTTTTTCTTTTTTTTTCTGTTTCTTCCTCTATGTTCTTCTTGTTAAGCTGGCAGTGTGACATAGAATCAGATTCTTTAACTCCAAAAGAGGTAAAAATATCTTTCCCCTGAGATTGGGAGAATCTGATAGCCTCATCCAATTACTTAAATTTGGAAAAGAGGAATATTATTAGTCAGCTTAACTCTGTTGTTTACAAGGCTTCGATTTTATAAGGATTTGATTTCCCCTTATGAGCCTGAAAGACAAGGAAGTATCCTGGTTGTGGAAGAACAGAATTTTCCTATAATCTGAGCTATCTGTTCTGTCTTAAATTCTTAAGCAGAATTGAATTTTATTAAGAAACCTGTAGCAATGCTATAATAGATAAATATTGCACTCTAGTATGCGGTTGCCTTTTGAACATAGTCATTATACCACAGGATGGCATCCTCAATCAATTTCTGTGACTCTATGCTGAAGTAAAAGAATAAGGCTTTGCATATATAAAACCTAAGCTTGTCTAATCCAAAGACCTAGATGAATTACATTATGATAAGCTTCAATTCATGAAAATTATTTGTACCTTCTTTCTTCAGTACCTGTTATGAAAAAGGTAGCAATTGTTTTTATGAAGTAAAACTATACTCACCGTCAATTTAAATGGTCAGAGACCTTAAGTATTTACACTGCAAGTAAATGAAATGTATTCACCTAATTTTTAGCACATTAAAAATGAAAATCTTGGAGAATTCCCTGGTTGTCCAGCGGTTAGGACTCTGCCCTCTCATTGCTGGGGCCTGGATTTGACCCTTGGTGGGGGACCTGAGACCCCCACAAGCCACATGTCACAGCCAAAAAAAAGAAAAGAGTGAAAATGAACTACAAAACAAAATTATGATTAAATGTTTTTTTTTTTAAAAAAAACCTCTTAAGTTTCCAATAGCAATTGGTAAATAAAAGTATTTTGTTGTATCTTTGTGTTTTCAATGCAGTATTATTAAGAAATCACAGAATTAAATTGCAAATAATTATATCTAACTTCAAAAATAATGCCAAAAGGATAGCTCCCTCTGTGCTTGAAATGTTTAATTCCCTCATATCTCTGTTGGCATTATAATTCGCTGTTTCTTTACTAGCAAAGAGAACATATGTTTGTCCTTTTAAAAAATCGACAACATATTTATTTCGTTCAATTTATACTCACTAATAGAGTCATCACTCTTTCAAAAAGACCAGCCCACTTTTATTTTGGTGCTAATAAATATCATGGGCTTCCTCGTGGCTCAGATTGTAAAGAATCTGCCTGCAATTCAGGAGACGCGGGTTTGATCCCTGGGTCGGGAAGGTCCCCTGGAGAAGGAAATGGCAACCCACTGTAATATTTCTTGCTTGGGAAATCCCATAGACAGAGGAGCCCGGGGAGCTACAGTTCATGGGGTCATGAAAGAGTCGGACGTGACTGAGCGACTGAACAACCACAAAGTAAATGTAATGGTTGCAAATCTGGCAGTAAATGGATGATGTTCATGTTGTTTATTCCCAGAGTAGCTCAGCAGTGTCTGTACTGATTTCCTGGAGCTCACAGAAGTATATTTCATGGAATGATAGAATATGACTGTGTATTTTTCAGTGCCTCTGTCAACAGACATTCAGGATTCCTTCTTTTTATTTTTCTTATTGCAAACAAAGCTGCTGTGAACATTTTTGTGTTGTCTCCCTGAGCGCACATGGGCCTGTTTTTCTCGGATGTGCCTAGGAGTAGGTCATGGGACAATGTGCATGTCTAATTTTAAAGATAATGCTGTTTCCCTCCCTGCTCCCCAATGGTGGTGTCGATTTGTACTCAGTTGTAAGACTCCCCACTGCTTTGCATCCTCCCCAGCACTTACTACTCTCAGACTTCTTTGTTTTGGGCCGTCTACTAGATGAACTTCCCTGGCGACTCAGTAGGTAAAGAATCCTCCGGCAATGCAGGAGACCTGGGTTCAGTCTCTGGATCTGGAAGAGCCCCTGGAGAAAGAAACGGCAACCCACTCCATTATTCTTGCCTGGGAAGTCCTGTGGACAGAGGAGCCTGATGGGCTGCAGTCCACGAGTTGAACACGACTTAGCAACTAAACTAGCACCACCATCGATAGATGAACACAACTCACTATAGTCATTTTTAATGGGTCTAATTTTAACTCATTTTTGTGTATTTATCTATTGGGTAACTTCTGAAATGGCTGTTCTTATCATTTGCCCATTTTTCTTTTGGTGTATACATTTTGTTGGCTGAATTGTAGTTTGCTATTTCATGCTTGTTATGTTATTTAGTGATTAACATAATTTCTTATTTTAATGAGTTGAATTTATTCCTTATAATAAAGCATCCTTCCCCATACCTATATCATAAAAATTATGCTGCTGTATTTCTACCAAAGGTTTAAAAAGTCTTGTATTTAAGTAATTAAAGAATTTGTGGTTATGGTGTGGGATAGGAATCTAGAGATTATTTTCCCATTTGGAGAGCCAATATTCACACACCATTTATAAAAAACTCTGTTCTGTTCACACGATCAGCTCTGCTGTATGTTAAACAGATATCAATTTTCCATGTAGACAATACATTTATGTGGGCCTTTTGATCTATTCTATTTGTGAATTTATTCCTTTGTTAATGTGTCATTTTAGTTATTTACTACAAACTCAGTCAGTGTTTACATTTTTTGAGCCAATTCCTCCTACTTTCTTCTTCAGCAGTGTTTTTGCTTTTTTGTAGTCTTCTGTGTAAATTTTAGAATTAGGTTGGTGTGTTTCTTGGAAAAGTTTCTAGGGATTTTACTTTAAACTGTACTGTCTATCAATCAGTTTGGGGAATTTTACTCCTTTATGATACTAAGTATACCCTTTATGAATATAGTATAGATTTTCATTTAATCAGGGATTTCAAAATAATTTTCAAAAAGTTTTGAAGTTGTTATCATAAATATTACTTCATCTTTTGCTGGATTTAATTCTATAATTATTGTTTTTTAATATTATGGGTGTTCTTTTACAAACTTTCATTATGAAAAATTTAAAACATATAGAAAAGTAGAGAGAAAAGCATAATTAATCCCCTTTTAGCCTCAATAGCTGTTAATTATGGTAATTTTGTTTTATGTATCCTACTTCCCCTTCTCTCCCAGCAACCCCAGACTATTTTGAGGCAAAATCCTAACATTGTATTATTTCATTTATAATTAATTAGTAATGACTTTAAAGTATTTTAAGGAAAAGTATATCTCATGGTCATAAATGTATCGGAGTAAATATGTTTTACAGTAATTATCTTATACATAGCCAATTTTCTAAAATCTCTCAATAAAACTCTGGAGTGTTTTCTATGAAATTTGTGAATAATGAGGTTTTTTAATTTTCCTTTCAGATTCTTAAAGCTTTAATTTGTTTCTCTTGACTCACTGCACTTTTTGGTGTTACATTAAATTTTGAATAGAAGCAGTATTAGCATTTTGTTTCCAAGTTGCATGGAATTGTTTTGAAACTTTCACCATTAGAATGATATTTACTGTAGGTTTTGTTAAACATGATTTATCAGAGTACAAAGAAATCTTTAATTCATAGTTAACTATGACTTATCATGAATAATTATTTAATTTTATCAAGCTGTATTCTCCAGTATTGAGAAGTCATCTTTTTTCTCTTTTCATTTGTTATATAATATTAAATGGTGTTGATAGTAACATTACTGAGATAACTCCAAACTTGTCATTATGCTTTATTTTCCTAATGCATCCATACTCAATTTATGTGTGTTTTGCTGAATTTGGTCTGCTTGGGGTTTTCTTGTCTGTGTTATCTGGAGGTATTGTTCTGTCATGTTCTTCTCTTATAATTTCTTTGTCTGGTTTTGGCATCATGATAATATCAACCTCATAGAATAGTGTCCTCTTCTATTTTTTGGAAGAGTTTATGAAATACTAATGCTAAATCTTCTTTAAAGACTTCATAGAATGCAGTAAAACCATCTAATGTCAGACTTCTGTTTGTAAGACTTTGGTGTTGCTTTTACTAATTCAGCCTCTACTTTTTATCTTGTTATACAGGTCTATTCAGGTTTTTTTTTCTTCTTGAGACATTTTCAGAAGTTTGTAGTTTCTAGGTACATTTCAACCAGGTTATCTGTTTCATCAGCAAGCAGTTGTTCAAAGCATTCCCTTGTAAATTTTTTGATTTCTGTAAGGTCATAGCAATGTCTCCTCTTTCATCTTGATTTTGGAACTTTGCATCTTCTTTTTGCTCAGTCAGTATAGCTAAAGTTTTTCATTTTTGTTGATCTTTCAAAGAATCAACTTTTGGATCTCCTAACTTTCCCTATTGTTTTTCTACTAAATATTTCGTTTATTTCTGTTCTGATTTTGCTTCCTTCTTTCTGCTGGCTTTAGGTTTAGTTTGTGCTAGTTTTTTAGTTTCATATAAGGTGGAGGTTAGATTATTGATTTGAGACTTTTCTTCTTTAAAAAACTTTTTGCATGTTGTATTTTATTTTTAATCAATTGCAAAATATTTCCCCATTTCCTTTGTTATTTGTTCGTGTCTCAGTTGCTTATTTATGAATGTATTGTTTAATTCTACATACATGTGAATTTTCCAGATTTTCTCCTTTCTGATTTCTCATTTCATTCCATTGTATATGAAAAAATTGTGTATAATTTCAGTCCTTTTTAGTGTGTTGAGACCTGTTTTATGTCCAGGCATGTGATTTATCTTGAAGAACATTCCATGTACACATGTAGTCTTGACATTATTATGCCTATATGGTTTATAGTATTATCAAAGTCTTCTATTCCTGTCTAGCTGTTTTATATGTTATGGAAAGTGGGATATTGAAGTCTCCTCTTTTATTGTTGAATCATCTATTATTCCCTTCAATTTTATCAGTTTTTGCTTCATCTATTTTAGGGTCTCATATTTGGTGTACACATATTTGTAATTATTTCTTGATGGATTGACCTTTTTATGATTATTAAATGTCCTTTTGTCCTCTAGTAGCATTTTTGAAAATACCTTTGAAATCTATTAGTTTCATATTAGTATATTTTGACTACTGTATGCATATATATATATGCATATATATTTTTTTCATCTTTTTACTTGAAATGTTTATAACACTTTGCATCTAAATTGTGTTTCTTATGGAGAGCAGATAAATGTTTTTAAAAGTATTCATCCAATCTCTGCTTTGGCTGGAATATTTGATGATCCATTTATATTTAGTACAATTAATGATAAGGCAGGACTTTAATCTGCCATTTTTAAACTTTTTATATATGTCTTGTTTTTTATTCTTCATTTCATCTATTACTATCTTCTTTTGTGTTAAGTAGATATTTTTCTATTGTACTTTTTAATTCGCTTTGAATTTCTTTTAGTTTTTTGTTAAAATTATTTTCTCCAAGGTTGCCATGAGGGTTATAATTAATATCATAACTTACAAAACTGCAGTTCACATTTAGTTTGCAGCTTGTTTTCAATAGTAAACAAAACCGCTCTTCTGTAGCTCCATTCTCCCTCCATTTTGTGCTGCTTGTCACGTTCCTGCGTAAAGAAGAGGAAGGTGGTATTCAGAGGCTCGCTCCTCAGCTCACTCTTCACAGGCAGTAGCGCCAGGTGCCACTTCCATCTTCTGAAGAAAGTTCACTCCAGTAACGCAGGCCTTTGGCTGGCTTTCTCCTTCAGTCTGTTAATGTCTCCTTTTCACAGTTCACAGACTGATCAAAATGCATCCCGTTTTGTTTTCAGAATCTTAAAATTACATATTGATTGTCTGCATGTGTGTGTAGTGGGGGGGTATTACATATTTTCATGGATTTGGCAAGAAAGAGGGAGGAGAAAGACTATACCTTATCTTATCACCATAAGCCAGTGGTCAATGTCTTCATTATAAACATAAAATCTATAGCTGAAAGAAAAGTTTTTTATATAAGAATATTTAGCTTTTTGGTAAAAGGTCTAAGAATGGAAATTTGATTTTTCTGACTTCTGTGTTCTGTGCTGTGATCAGTCTTATCTGCCTCTTTGCGACCCTGTGGACTGTAGCTGGCCAGGCTCCTCTATCCATGGAATTCTCCAGGCGAGAATGCTGGAGTGGGTTGCCATTTCCTCCTCCAGGGGATCTTCCCGGCCCAGGGATTGAATCTGTGTCTCCTGAGTCACCTGCATTGCAGGGGATTCTTTCTTGACTTCTGCTGCTTTCCCACAGGTATATATTGGTCTTTCCAATGAAACAATAATCTGGAAAGGTTTTTTTTTCCATTCATATATAAAACGATGAAATTTAACATATAAGCAAAATAGGAAGTTCTAATGAATTTCTAAAAACACTTTAAATCCACAGTTGAAATCACATGAAGGATATAATTTTGCATACAAATACAAGGTCTAAGATTCACTATTAATTAAGTCCCATGTGCCAACTTAGAACAGATGTATGTATTCACCAAATAATTATGAGTTATTTATTAGTAATTAAAAGATAACAGCTATCAAATACATATTAATTAGTTACATAAGACAAAATGACATATAGTAACCTTTCAATTTCAAGTATAAAACAAATATAAATCAAAGTAGCAGGTATTTGAATGAAAAATAAGCTGTTAATTAACTTGCCATACTGACCAATCTTCAGTGCTAGAGAAAAGACACTTCTTAGTGTATATGCTGGGCTTCCCAGGTGGTGCTAGTGGTAAAGAACCTGCCTGCCAGTGCTGGAGACCTAAGAGACCTGGGTTTGATCCTGCTCAGAAAAAGATCCCCTGGAGGAAGGCATGGTAACCACTCCAGTGTTCTTGCCTGCAGAATTCCCTGGCGAGAGGAGCTTGGCGGGCTGCAGCCCACAGGCTTGCACAGAGTCAGACAGGACTGAAGGGACCTTGCCGCAAGTACAGAGGCTTCCATGGTGGCTCAGATGGTGAAAAGTCCACTTGCAATGGGGAGACGGGGTTCAATCCCTGGGTTGGGAAGATCTGCTGCAGAAGTGAAAGGCTACCCTCTCCAGTATTCTTGCCTGGAGAGTTCCATGGACAGAGGAGCCTGGTGGGCTACGGTTCAGGGCATCTCAAAGAATAGGACATGACTGAGTGACTTTCTCTTCACTCACCGTGTATATGCTACTGTGAAATAGGTTGATTTTTTTTTTTTTCCATGTCACACCATACTCCAGAGAACCAGTTAAAGGTGAGTTCATAAATACCAAACAAAATGAGTGAGAGACAACTCCCATTGCAGTAAAAGCATTTTACTCCTTAGGAAAATGTGGGAACTGGGAGAAGCGCTTCCCATGTACTCTCTTAAAAAACAAGTGAACAAAACATAGCTCAAATCTTCTACTTAGGTGTGGTCAGTAGCTTAATATGAATTCTGTAACTTTTCATTTTCATTATCTCACTCTACTTTCTTTGGAGCAGAAATATCTCTAAATTATTCACACTAGTAGGGTGAGTTGCTCAGAGGCTTGCATTTGGATCTAAATAAAGGATGACAAAATATACTGGTAGACTATTTCAATAAGAACTGAATATAAAAAATCCAAAATACTCATTGCTAGTATATCAGACAAGTAAGCTGTGGTATAGTCATTAATAATCAAATGTTATATAATGAAAAAATGAAAGGAATATTATTGCATGCAAAATAATGTTGAACTAAAGAAAATGACAATTTTTAATTAAAAATAAATCAGTTAAATTAATACCTTAAGCTTTAAAGAAATTGCTGTGACTCATGAATTCTTGTATATTTTAGGGGAAAAGGGAAGTTACAGAGCCATGCAGATTGGCCATGGTGTATTACAGTCAGTTAATGTTTTTCAGAATTTCTAGTTCTAGCACAGCTTTATAGACCTAATCATAGACTTACTGGCAGTTATAGTCTGAACTAAGGATATCATCTATGACTTTTTACTATCTTATTCTTAAACTGTGAAGAGAAAACAAAATCAATGTCTTCATCTTCTCTTAATCAAAACACTTCTATGTCTATAAAATACATGGACAAAACAGGGTTTAGAATATCATTAGCTAGATGAAATATAGTTACAGGAGTGGTCTAACACAAACAAGGCAAATTTGGCACCTTTAAAGCTCAATAAATTCAAAACATTGTCTTGTGATATTTACATCTTGAAAATTGTGTTAACTTGCTGTGTTCTGCATACAGGCTTTCAACACTGAGGCCCCCAAATGAATTTTCAACAGGTCTTATCTGTCTTGCACTTTGCATTTAATGCTCTGAATTTTATTACTGAATCTGCTTCCATATTTACACTTGCAAAACATGGTAGAGAATTGAAGTCATTTTTCTGCATAATCCAAACCAAATTAGTGGCCTCAGTTCCTAAATAATTCAGATAAAGTTGTATTTCTCTTAGTTTGAGTTTTAGGGTAATTATTACAGTTCTGTATTTGATGTGCATAGGCAAATCCTTAGAATTTAGAGTGTGGAAAAGTGCTGAGGGCAGTGATTTCAAAATGAAAGGAAGGAATCTATTTTAAAGTACAGTAAGAATTTGAATTTATGGTTATAATTTTGGCTTTAAGTCAGAAAACTTCCTCTTTTTAATATTTCATTAACATTTTAGTGATCTAGAGATCTAAAAATCTCTTCAAGAAAATTAGTGATACCAAGGGAACGTTTCATTTAAATTCAGTTCAGTTCAGTTGCTCAGTCGTGTCCAACTCTTGGTGATCCCACGAACTACAGTACACCAGGCCTACCTGTCCTTCACAACTCCCAGAGTCCACCCAAACTCATGTCCATTGAGTTGGTGATGCCATCCAACCATCTCATCCTCTGTCGTCCCGTTCTCCTCCCACCTTCAATCTTTCCCAGCATCAGGGTCTTTTCAAATGAGTCAGCTTTTTGCATCAGGTGGCCAAAGTATTGGAGTTTCAGCTTCAGCATTAGTCCTTCCAGTGAACATTCAGGACTGATGTCCTTTAGGATGGACTGGTTGGATCTCCTTGCAGTCCAAGGGACTCTCAAGAGTCTTCTCCAACACTGCAGTTCAAAAGCATCAATTCTTCGGCCCTCAGCTTTCTTTATAGTCCAACCCTCACATCCATACATGAATACTGGAAAAACCATAGCCTTGACTAGATGGATCTTGTTGGCAAAGTAATGTCTCTGCTTTTTAATATGCTGTCTAGGTTGATCATAACTTTCCTTCCAAGGAGTAACTGTCTTTTAATTTCATGGCTGCAATCACCATCTACAGTGATTTTGGAGCCCCAAAAAATAAAGTCAGCCACTGTTTCCCCATCTATTTGCCATGAAGTGATGGGACTGGATGTCATGATCTTAGTTTTCTGAATGTTGAGCTTTAAGCCAACTTTTTCACTCTTCTCTTTCACTTTCATCAAGAGGCTCTTTAGTCCTTCTTCACTTTCTGCCATAAGGGTGGTGTCATCTGCATATGTGAGGTTATTGATATATCTCCCAGTAATCTCGATTCCAGCTTGTGCTTCATCCAGCCCAGTGTTTCTCATGATGTACTCTGCATATAAGTTAAATAAGTAGGGTGACAATATACAGCTATGACGTACTCTTTTTCCTATTTGGAACCCAAGACAGAACCCAAGACGGACGGCTCATGGTGGAGAGTTCTGACAAAACGTGGTCCACTGGAGAAGGAAATGGCAAACCACTTCAGTACTCTTGCCTTGAGAACCCCATGAACAGTATGAAAAGGCAAAAAGATAGGACAGTGAAATATGAACTCCCCAGATCAGTAGGTGCCCAATATGCTACTGGAGATCAGTGGAGAAATAACTCCAGAAAGAATGAAGAGACGAAGCCAAAACAACACCCAGTTGTGGATGTGACTGGGGATGGAAGCAAGGTCCAATGCTGTAAGGAGCAATACTGCATAGGAACCTGGAATGTTAGGTCCATGAATCAAGGCAAATTGGAAGTGTTCAGACAGGAGATGGCAAGAGTCAAGGTTGACATTTTACGAATCAGCAAACTGAAATGGACTGGAATGGGTGAATTTAACTCAGATTTTTTTCATCTAAAGATGGGCACAATAAAGCAAAGAAATGGTACGGACCTAACAGAAGCAGAAGATATTAAGAAGAGGTGGCAAGAATACACAGAACTATACAAAAACGATCTTCATGACCCAGATAATCATGATGGTATGATCACTCACCTAGAGCCAGACATCCTGGAACGTGAAGTCAAGTGGGCCTTAGGAAGCATCACTACGAACAAAGATAGTGGAGGTGATGGAATTCCAGTTGAGCTATTTCAAATCTTAAAAGATGATGCTGTGAAAGTGCTGCACTCAATATGCCAGCAAATTTGGAAAACTCAGCAGTTGTCACAGGACTGGAAAAGGTCAGTTTTCATTCCAAGCCCAGGGAAAGGCAATCCGAAAGAATGCTCAAACTACCGCACAATTGCACTCATCTCACACGCTAGTAAAGTAATGCTCAAAATTCTCCAAGCCAGGCTTCAGCAATACATGAACCATGAACTTCCAGATGTCCAAGCTTGT
This sequence comes from Cervus canadensis, assembly GCF_019320065.1. Lineage (NCBI taxonomy): Eukaryota > Metazoa > Chordata > Mammalia > Artiodactyla > Cervidae > Cervus > Cervus canadensis. Next base: position 1,939,781 of record NC_057389.1, read on the forward strand.
TTTAGAAAAGGCAAGGGAACCAGAGACCAAATTGCCAACATCTATTGGATCATTGAAAAAGCAAGAGAGTTCCAGAGAAATATTTACTTCTGCTTTACTGACTATGCCAAAGCCTTTGACTGTGTAGATCACAACAAACTGGAAAATTCTTCTAGAGATGGGAATACCAGACCACCTTAGCTGCTTCCTGATAAATCTGTATGCAGGTCAAGAAGCAGTAGTTAGAACTGAACAGGGAACAACAGACTGGTTACAAACCAGGAAAGGAGTACATTGAGGCTGTATATTGTCACCTTGCTTATTTAACTTATTTGCAGAGTATATCATGCAAAATTCCAGGCTAGATGAAGCACAAGCTGGAATCTAGATTGCTGGGAGAAATATCAATAACCTCAGATATGCAGTTGACACCACCCTTATGGCAGAAAGTGAAGAAGAACTAAAGAGCCTCTTGATGAAAGTGAAAGAGGAGAATGAAAAAGTTGGCTTAAAACTCAGTATTCAGAAAACTAAGATCATGGCATCTGGTCCCATCACTTCATGGCAAATAGATGAGGAAACAATGGAAACAGTGACAGACTTTATTTTGGGGGTGCTCCAGAATCACTGCAGATGGTGACTGCAGCCATGAAATTAAAAGACGCTTACTCCTTGGAAGGAACGTTATGAACAACCTAGATAGCATATTAAAAAGCAGAGACATTACTTTGCCAACAAAGGTCCGTTGTCAAGGCTATGGTTTACCCAGAAGTCATATATGGATGTGAGAGTTGGACTATAAAGAAAGCTGAGCGCTGAAGAATTGATGCTTTTGAACTGTGGTTGGAGAAGACTCTTGAGAGTGATGCTTTTGAACTGTGGTTGGAGAAGACTCTTGAGAGTCCCTTGGACTTCAAGGAGTCCAACCAGTCCACCCTAAAGGAAATCAGTCCTGAGTGTTCATTGGAAGGACTGATGTTGAGGCTGAAACTCCAATTCTTTGGCCACCTGATGGGAAGAGCTGACTCATTGGAAAAGACCCTGATGCTGGGAAAGATTGAAGGTGGGAGCAGAAGGGGATGACAGAGGATGAGGTGGTTGAATGGCATCACCAATTCAATGGACATGAATTTGAGTAAACTCTGGTAGTTGGTGATGTACAGGGAGGCCTGGCGTGCTGCAGTCCATGGGGTCACAAGGAGTTGAACGTGAGTGAGCTACTGAACTTAACATTTTAGTAACCAGATTGATTTCCATAATGTGAGTACCATATAGCAGCAAAGGTGGGTCAATACTGATGATTAACATAGGAAAAATTCATAGCATGGAATACAGTCAGCTTTGCTTTGAATACGTAAGGATAAAAGTTGCAATGCTTGCAAGAGATTCTTATGGCTGAGACTTGTCACCATTCTGAATGGTAATACTATTCAGAATATAATAATGAATGCCTTTCCAGTATAATAATACCTAGTCTAATCCTCTCATTTTAAACTGAACATAAATATAAAGGATATTAAGAATATATTTGAGATGTCAATGAAATAAAATGTTGTCACAGGATAATGGTCTCCTGCAAGACTTACATTTTCGGAGTAGAAGACATTAATCCCATGACAGTGTTTTATTGCAGTGATTGTATTTTTATTATATAAAATGAGCATGTAGATTTAATCAATTCACTTGATGTATGTTGATGTAGTAAATTGACAGTGGTTTATCATCATTATGAAATTGTTATATTCTTGAAGGCAATTTATCAAAGAAAATATAAATGTTTTAGGAGACAACTTTCAGGTTGAGGGGTAATAGAAATTTCTGACTAGCTGGAGATTGGTTTTCCTTAAGAAAGTAATAGTTAATATAACAAAAGAGGGACAGTATGATTGACATACTCAAAAAAGATTTGTGTAATAGTCATGTTAATAGTATAGTTCCACATTTCAATTTGCTGACAAGTAAAACATAGTAATTAAATATAATTATTTGAGAAAAAAATCACAATGACACATCGAAAGTTGAATTTCTTCCCAGAATGCTTTACTAAGTCATTTACAAAACTAGTTTTGTTACTTTGAATAATGATTACTGCAAAACAGCTGACATCTTTAGATAATAGCACCATTCCATATTTCTAAGTACTGCTATATAATACAACCAAGGCCCATTGTGCAGGATAAGTTAAAGGTTCTTATGGAAGCTTAACCATCTAAGCCAAACCAAGCATTATTCCCAATGGAAAATGAAAACTAATTTCTTGTTTTCTTCTCTTTGAAAATACATAATGACAAAATAGTTGGATATATTCCATTGACTGTGTTTAGAATATTATATTCCATATAGAAATACTTGTTCCTTATATCTGAAAGAGGCCTCAAGTTTGCTTTGAGAACCTTTTCCAATTTTTTATTTTTGTTTATGAGGATTTTATTTATTTATTTATTTATTTTCCAAATTATTTTTATTAGTTGGAGGCTAATTACTTTACAATATTGTAGTGGTTTTTGCCATACACTGACATGAAGCAGCCATGGATTTACATGTGTTCCCCATCCTGAACCCCCCTCCCACTTCCCTCCGCATCCCATCCCAATCACTGCAGTTAATTTACTATTCTCAAAGGTAGATCTGATTTCACTTATCTTTTACTGTTTATTGACTATCTTGAAATAAGTCCATTTTGCATTTCTAAGGCCATCTATGGGACTTCCCTGGTGGTTCAGTGGTAAAGACTCTGCCTGCCATGCAGGAGACCCAGGTTCAGTCCCTGGGCCAGGAAGAGCCCGTGGAGGAAGGCATAGCAACCCACTCTAGTCTTTCTGGCTGGAGAATGGACAGAGGAGCCTGGCAAGACTGCAGTCCTTAGGGTAGAACAGAGTTGGACAGGACTGTGGCAAAAAGATGGGAAACATTGTGACAGACTTTAGTTTTTTAGGCTCCAAAATCACTGCAGATGATGACTGCAGCCATGAAATTAAAAGACGCTTACTCCTTGGAAGAAAAGACCTAGACAGCATATTACAAAGCAGAGACATTACCTTGCCAACAAAGGCCCATCTAGTCAAGGCTGTGGTTTTTCCAGTGGTCATGTATGGATGTGAGAGTTGGACTACAAAGAAAGCTGAGCACTGAAGAATTGATGCTTGTGAACTGTGGTGTTGGAGAAGACTCTTGAGAGTCCCTTGGACTGCAAGGAGATCCAACCAGTCCATCCTAAAGGAGATCAGTCCTGGGTGTTCATTGGAAGGACTAATGCTGAAGCTGAAACTCCAATACTTTGGCCACCTGATGCAAAGAACCGACTCATTTGAAAAGACCCTGATGCTGGGAAAGATTGAAGGCGGGAGGAGAAGGGGACAACAGAGGATGAGATGGTTAGATGGCATCACCGACTCGATGGACATGGGTTTGAGTAAACTCCGGGAGTTGGTGATGGACAAGGAGGCTTGGCGTGCTATGGTCCATGGGGTTGCAAGGAGTCGGACATGACTGAGCGACTGAACTGAAACTGTACTGAAGGCCATCTGTGTTACCATTGTCTGTCTCTTGGTGCTATAAGGCCCACAAAGCTGAAAATTAAGAGCTTCATCTTCGAAATACAGCAAGCAAGGTAACTTAAAAAGCTAAAAGCTATTCTTTGTCATAAAAATGCAAATCATCTAGCCCATAGAAGGAAAGGCCATTACGGAAAAATATCAACATGGCCAAAGTGCAGTAAGAGTGACATCTGGAAAATGCTCGTGGAGTTGAGATAGCCTCTTTTTTTTAGCATTTCAAAAGTTTATGCATTTATTTACTTATTTACATTTGGTTGCCCCAGATCTTCAGTTTTGTGGGCGGACTTTCTCCAGCTGCAGTGAGCAGGGCTCCTCTCTAGCTGGTGCTCACGACTCTCACATTGCGGCTTCTCTTTTGCAGAGCGCGGGTTCCAGCCATGGGGGCTTCAGTAGCTGAGCTCCTGGGCACTGGAGCCCGGCTCAGCAGTTGTGCGCACAGGCTTAGCTGCTCTGCGGCCTGAGGGATCTTCCCAGATCGGGGATCGAACCTGTGTCTCCTGCATCGGCAGGCGGATTCTTTCCCCACTGAGCCCCCAGGGAAGCCCAAGATACTCTTTCATGACCCTTGTCATACTCTCGTCTTGAGGCCGTTCACTGCATCACAGGCCACCCACCGTCAGTTCTTTGTATGAAAAGATCTGGAATCATCACAACCGTATTTCTCCTATGTTAATCACAAGTCCGTTTTTTATGGTCGTTTTATTATGAAGTCTGTTTTTCATGATCACATGCTGCACAGGGCTGCTATCACAGAAGACCACAGGCCGGGGGCAGCTCCAGAGGCTGCAGGCCCACGATGAAGAGGTCAGCAAGGCACATCCTCTCCGCGGCTTGCAGGCGCTGCCTTCTCACCATGACTGCACATGGGCTTCTGTGTCTGATGTCTCTCAGTGTGTTGGAAGTTTTTCAGATTGGATTAGGGCTCACCCATGTGACCTCCGGGCTTCCCTGGTAGCTCAGCTGATAAAGAATCCACCTGGAATGCAGGAGACCCTGCTCTGATTCCTGGGTCGGGCAGATCCACTGGAGAAGGGATAGGCTACCCACTCCAGTATTTTTGTGCTTCCCTTGTGGCTCAGCTGGTAAAGAATCTGTCTACAATGCAGAAGACCTGGGTTTGAGCCCTGGGTTGGGAAGATTCCCTAGAGAAGGGAAAAGCTACCCACTCCAGTATTCTGGCCTGGAGAATTCCATGGGCTGTATAGTCCGTGGGATCACAGAGTCGGACATGACTGAGTGGCTTTCACTTTATGTGACCTCATTTTCATCTTATTTACCTCTTCAAGGCTCTATCTCCAAATATAGTCACATTGTGAGTTGCTGTGGCTTAGGGCTGCAGTATATGAATGTGGGGGATACAATTTGGTTCATAACACATACTAATAAGATTTCTTTTGAATTTTAGTATTACACATAAAAAGAAAACTGAAGCTAGAAAAGCTGTAATAATATATTATCTTTTAAAAAGCATAGGAAAAAAAAAACAAGATTTTGTTTTGAAAGGACTCTGTCATTTTTATTCTTCTAAAGCTTTGTCCAAAACCCCAAGTGTATCATTGTGGTATAATATTACATTGATAAAGTATTTCTGTGTGTATTAAATGCCTTCTATGCTAGTTCTTATCTTTCCTACGAGGAATAAGTTTCTTGAGAAAAGATGCCATGTTTCATATAAGTATGTATTATACCTCAAACCTACCACAGGGCCTAGGCACTCGATAATTATTAAGGAAATGATAGTTGGGTGGATGGACGGATGAAATAATTTGCAATTCACTTGTACATTTAGAGCTGTGATTTAGATATTTTATACCTGAGATTATTGCTAATGAGAAATACTCTCGATTATGACAAGAGACACCTTAGGAATATTATTCTTTAGTGTACATAAAACTAGATCTTAAAATATGACTGCCAAACAGATTTAAGAAAGATTTTATTACATGGCTACCAGCCAAAACCATTGAGCAGAAAATAGAAAGGAAATAAAATTATACCGTCTTGAAATCCAGGTGGAGTTTTGTACATTCTTTCTCATTAAACATCTATCTTGTTTCCTATCTGAGTTTCAGAGGCAAACGAAGAGCTATGATCATTTGACGTATACTTAGTTCCAAATAGACTGTAAATACTCAGTAGTTTGGGTGTGCAAGCTAGGAGGTGTGTTTATATTATTCACTTTCTGCACCATAGTTCTCTGAACATAAATCTGTCCTCAGTCTTTACAATTGTTTTACCCATCACCAAGAAATACCTATATCTTCAGCTTAACAAGAAAAATTTAAAATATCCAAGCAACAGTCATAATTTTGCTTCCTGGTGAAAACTGCCAACATTTGTAAAATAAGCCTCCTAACATGTAGGTATATTTAAATATGTGTGTATATTAAATCCATATAAATGTGGATGTAAGTGAGAGTTGGACTATAAAGAAAGCTGAGCGCTGAAGAATTGATACTTCTGAACTCTTGAGAGTCCTTTGGCCTGCAAGGAGATCCGACCAGTCCATCCTAAAGGAAATCAGTCCTGGGTGTTCATTGGAAGGGCTAATGTTGAAGTTGAAACTCCAATACTTTGGCCACCTGATGCGAAGAGCTGACTCATTTGAAAAGACCCTGATGCTGGGGAAGATTGAGGGCAGGAGGAGAAGGGGACGACAGAGGATGAGATGGTTGGATGGCATCGCCAACTCAATGGACATGGGTTTGGGCCAACTCCAGGAGTTGGTGATGGACAGGGAGGCCTGGCGTGCTGCGGTTCATAGGATCGCAAAGAGTCGGGCACGACTGAGCGACTGAACTGACTGAAGTCTATCTCAGATTCAGCAAGGCTCCACAAGGATGTCCATGCTGAAATGAACCACTCTGCAGGACTTCTTGAGAAGCAGCTAAAGGGAAGGTCTGATTACTCCTGGGCAACAGCTGCACTTCCCTGGTGGCTCAGCTGGTCAAGAATCTGCCTGCAGTGCAGGAGACCCTGGTTCAGCTCCTGGGTCTGCAAGATCCCCTGGGGGAGGGCATGGCAACGCACTCCAGTATTTTTGCCTGGAGAATCCCCATGGACAGAGCAGCCTGGTGGGCTACAGTCCCGGGGGTCACAAAGAGTTGGACAGGCTCCCAGGGCAGCTGTGCCGCGTCAGGGTAGTGAGGAGCAGCAGCAATCATTCTGACCTTCCCCTCATCCCCCCACTTCAGCTACTTCCTTCCTGCCCACCCTGGGAGAGAGCCAGGGTCAGCAAGCGAAGGGCTTCTGGAGAGAAAAGAAGTCATTTGTGTCCACCATCCTTAGCACTGTTTCCAAGCTAAGCAACAGTAATCTAACAAAGTTTGCCCATTACATTTGACTATTTAAATAATTGAAGCTGAAACTAAAGTGACTGAAGAAATGTTTCATAAGAAATGTTTCATAAAGTGACTGAAGAAAAGTGATCATAATGAAGTAGATCTGGCCTGACCGAGATTTCATCTAAGATATTGGAAAGATCTAGAGCCAACTAAAAACCAGTTGGAAAGGAGAGCCTGGAGGGAATTAAAGTGCTATCTTTTTTATACACTGTGCAGAATTCTGTTCTTTCAACATTATGTATACAAATACCCACGCACAAACCAAATATAACACACTATTAAATATACACAATGAATTACACTCACCATAAGTCTGTGCATATGTAAAATGGGGCTGTGTTTGACACATGTTTCAGAGTTTTACCGCTTGCCTTCTTGGTCGTGCAGTGGTAAAGACTCAGCCTGTCAGTGCAGGAGATGCAAGAGATGCAGGTTCAACCCCTGAGTGGGGAAGATCCCCTGGAGTAGGAAGTGGCAACCTATTCCAGTATTCTTGCCTGGAAAATACCATGGGCAGAGGAGCCTGGTGGGCTACATACAGTCCATGGGGTCACAGAGTCAGACATGACTGAGCAGGTATATATGCATTTTTCACTTATCAAAATATCATACTCAAGTACTTTTTTCTGCAGCATTATTTGTAATTGCTTCAAAAAACCCTTGATTGGTTACTCATTTCATTTAACTATTTCCCTGTTGCTGGCCATTTATATTTTGTTAAATTCATACATGTTTAAATTAGTGTTTGCTGAAGGTAATATCCTTATAATGAATAAGTAGCGAACATCTTTCCTTATTAGAACAAGAGTGTAATAAGCATGTGGTCAGAGAGATGCACAGTTAAGAAGAATTTAATGAAGTACAGTTGACTTACAGTGTTTCAGGTTTATTGCAAAGTTAGTACATTTCATATATATTCTTTTTCAGATTCTTTCCCATCACAGGTTATTACAAGATACTGCATATAGAGTTCTGTGCTGTAGAGTCAGATTCTTGTTGTTTATCAGTGGTGTGCATCTGTTCATGTCAAGCTCCCAATTCTCCCTCCTCCCTCCTTTCTCCTTTGGTAACCATAATCTTGTTTTCTCTGCCTGTGAGTCTTTCTCTGTCTTGTAAATAAGTTCATTTGTATCATATTTTAGATTCCACATATAGATTATATGATATTTGTCTCTCTTTCTCTGACTTCCTTCACTTAGTATGACAGTCTCTAGGCCCATCCATGTTGCTGCAAATGGCATTATTTCCTTCCGCCTTATGTCTGGGTAACATATGCATATTGTATGATTGTATATATATGCCGAATCTTTTTATCCATTCATCCATCGATGGACATTTAGGTTGCTTTCATGTCTCAGCTATTGCAGACGGTGCTGCTGTGAACACTGGGGTGTATGTATCTTTTCAAACTAGAGTTTTTGTCTTTTTCCAATATATGCCCGGGAGTGGGATTGCTGGATTATATGGTAACTCTATTTTTATTTTTTTAAGGAACCTCCATAGTGGTTGCATCAGTGTACATTCCCGCCAACAGTGTAGGAGGGTTCCCAGAGAGGCATGTATTTTAATAGTTGTTAAGTACTTCCAAACCACCATTCAGAAATCTTTAACCAGTTTGTCCTTCCCACCAGTAAATCATATGCCATTCCCCACACTCTCTGCATTATTAACTTTTAATGCACAGCATTATTAACTTATTTTCCAAAATGAAAGTACAAAGTATGGCATAATGATTGTTAAAATTTGTGTATTTCTGATTACTATGGAGCTGCAAGTTTTTGCTAATTGATTTGCATGATGATATTTTCTTTTTCTAATTTTACTGGCCACGGCCTCCTGTCTTTTGGTCATTTTTTTAAAAGATAGTCTATTTATGTATCTTTTTCTAATTGATTCACAATTCTTTTGATATGTTAAAAATTTTACACTGTCCCATATGTTGATACTATATTCCTCTGATTATCATTTACATCTGGCCCTTGAACAATGAGGTGGGTAGGAACACTGACCTTCCTTGAAGTCAAAAATTCTGTGTAGCTTATAGTCAGCCTTCCCTGTATGTGGTTTCTCCATAAGCTTGGTTCCACATTCAAGGATTCAACTAACTGTGCCACCATGTAGTATTGTAGTATTTACTATTGAAAAAATTCTATGTACAAGTGAATGCATGCAGTTCAAACCTGGGTTGTTCAAGGATCAACTGTATATTTAAATGACTTTCTTGTTGTATTAGCCATACAGACATTTAATTTTCAATTTTTCTCTAGTCAAACGAGTCATCATTATCTTGTGTTTTTTTCTGTCTTTGGTATCAAAATTAGAAGGCTCTTTTAACCTTTATACGATTATATTTATTAATATATTTAAATCTTAAATCTAAATGTAATTAAAGTATTGCAACAAGGCCCTACTGTATAGCACAGGGAACTATAGTCAATATCCTGAGATAAACCAGAATGGAAAAGAATATTAAAAAGTATTTATATGTATAACTGAATCATTTTGCTGTATAGCAGAAATTGACATTATAAACCAACTTCAATTTAAAAGAAGAAAAGTAAAATTGATTTAATGAAATAAACTAGCCTATTGAAAGAGTAAAAAATATATTATGTATAAAAAATTGCCAACATGAACTAAGTATCAAAGATACTAAAACAGGCACATGAGTGTAAACAGCTTGAAGACAAGTGAGATCTTTCTGCATTTTGTTCCCTGTTCATATTATTTCTTTCTCTGTCTCTTTTTTTTAACAACAAAAAATTTATAGTTGCAAGTACATTCTCCATCTATTTACCTTCCTTCTTTCTTCAGAACTAATCATTATTCTATTTCAGGGCATTATTCATGTCCAAGTGTCTATTACTTATTCTAGATATCAATAAGCAATCTACTTCCTTTCTGTAGGGTTTTAAATTTTTATTTAAATTTTTCTAATATGTCTATGTATTTTCAATATGCTTTTTTACTCAATATTGTGTTTTTGAAATTCAATAACATGGGAAATTTTTCCCCTAATGTTATAAACTTTAGAACTACCTATGTTGTTGTTCATAGATCTAGTTCATTCATTTTAATTGCTGTCTAGTATACAAATGTGTGACTAAACCTTAGATCATCTCATCTGTTAAAAATGAATATTTAGGTAATTCCAACTTTTTTAATTTTTCAATTCCAACTAATGTTTGGATGAATTTTCTAGCTCATGCTTTCTTGGGAACATGAGTCAGAGCGTCCCTGAGTAAGAGCATAGGTAGAAAAGGAATTGTTGAGTCATACAAGTGTGCATTTTTCTGCCGTGTCTGACTCTTTGTGGCCCCGTGGACTAGAGCCCACCAGCCTCCTTCGTCCTCTGCCCACCAGGGTCAGGAAGCTTCCCTGGTGGCTCAGAGGGTAAAGAATCCGCCTGCAATGCAAGGGACCGGGGTTCGATCGCTGGGTTGGGAAGGTCCCCTGGAGAAGGGAATGGCTGCCCACTCCCATATTCATGCCTGGAGAATTCCATGGACACGGTAGCCTGGTGGGCTACAGCCCATGGGGTCGCAAAGAGTTGGGCATGACCAAGCGACCAACACTTTCACAAGTGTGCTCTATTAGGCTTTACCAGCTATTGCCCAAGTATTCTCCAAAGTGATTGTATAATTTACAGAATGGTGTGTAAGAATTCATGCTAATCCAAATTTTTGCCAAAACTTAAGTAAAAGAGACTTAAATTTCTTTACCAGTGTGGTAAATGGTGCCCAGTGTTGCTCTGCTTTGCATTCTCCCGCTATGCCTTCATAGTTTGATTAGCTACTTTGAATCCTCAGTGAAAAACATGACCATAGCCTGTGTCATTTTCTCCTGTTGTTTTAATTTTTTTCATTAATGCAATTTTAAAATTTAAATTTAAATGTTGCTCGGATATTTCATAAGAATATGCGTTTTTTTAATGTTTTTAGAATATCTTTTCAAGTATTAAATTTTCTAAGTTTAGTGTATTCAGTTTATAATTTATAATTCAATTCAATTTATAATTCTGCATTTTTGTATCTTATTCAAAAAATCCCTATCTTGATATCCTAAGAATATTCTCCCATATCTTCTTGAGAAATTTTCACAGTTTTCTTTTTCACATTTTGGTCTTTAACCCATCTGGAATATTTTATTTTTGTGCACAGTATAAGGGATCTATTTTCATCATTTTTCCTTATGGAATGCAAATCGTCTTGGCATCGTTTTATTGAATAGTCTATTCTTTTGCAACAGATTTGCGTCTGTCATATACCATACACATATAGTTTGTTTATCCATTTAGTGCTTTGTTTTTCTGTTTCTTTCCAAAATACTCACTGCTTTAATGATCATGTTAATAGTTTAGTAATGAGTCTTTGAGTATATAGGACAAATCCTCTTCTCTAGGTTTTCTTGTAGAACATTTTATCTTTTCTTGATTCTTCACTTCTTTTGTGGATCTTAGGATCAATTTGTCCAGTCCTACAAGTAGTCTATGTTTAAATGGGAGGATGACTGCTTTACAATATTGTGTTGGTCTCTGCTGCACAAAAGCACGAATCGGCCGTAAGTGTGCATACATCCCCTCCCTCCTGGGCCTCCCTCCCAGCCCCTCCCCACCCCCTCCTGTCAGCACAGAGCGTCAGGCTGGGCTCCCTGTGCTATTGAGAAGCCTCCCACTAGCTACTGCTTTATACATGGCAGTGTACGCATGTCGACGCCACTCTCTCCATTCCTCCTACCTTCTCCTCCCCCACTGTGTCTACAGGTCTGTGCCCTGTACTTCCATCTCTATTTCTGCCCTGCAAATACATTCATCAGCAGCACTTTGCTAGATTCCATATATATGTGTTAATATGCAATATTTATTTTTCTCTTTCTGACTTACTTCACTCTGTATCACAGGCTCTAGTTCACCCACCTCAGTTCAACTCACTCAAATTTGTTCCTTTTTATGGCTGAGTGATATCCCATTGCATACACACATGACATCTTCTTTATCCATTCATCTGTTGATGGACATTCAGGTTGCTTCCATGTCCTGGCTATTGTAAATAGTGCTGCAATGAACAATGAGGTACATGTGTCTTTTTGAATTATGGCTTTCTTAGGGTATATGTCTGGTAGTAGGATTGCTGGGTCATATGGTAGTTTTATTCCTAGTTTTTTAAGGAAACTCCATATTGTTCTCCATAGTGGCTGTGTTAATTTACGTTTCCACCAATAGTATAAGAGGGTTCCCTTTTCTCCACATCCTCTCCAGCATTTATTATTTGTGAACTTTTTGACGATGGCCATTCTGACCAGTGTGAGATGATACCTCATTGTTGTTTTGATTTGCATTTCTCTAATATTGAGTGATGTTGAGCATCTTTTTATGTGTTTGTTGGGTATCTGTATGACTTCTTTGGAGAAATATCTGTTTAGGTTACAAATAGTCCTGTTGGAAATTTTATTTGACTTGTAATGGGTTTGTCAAACAATTAAGAATATTTTTGATCTCCATGATAAGTCTCCATTTTATTTAGATCTTTCATTCTTCAATGAAATTATATAAATTTCTTAAAGCACCTATTGCTAGATACTGCATTGAACTATTGATCCCTCTGTATTAATATTGTTTCCCCAAAAATATTTAAACTCTCTTAATAATCTTGATAGATTGTGGATTCTCTTGTTATGTCTAGGTATACATCATATAACCTATAAATAACAATGTTATATATATACTTATTTCTTTACCTATGTCTAGGCTAGGATGTCTAGGTTATCTTGGAAAAAAGTTAGGATAATGAGATCTTACCTTTTTCTCAAAAGCAGAAGGAGATTTCTTTTAAAGTCTCACTATTATGTTAATCTTTTTGATGCCATTTTGGACCGATAGTTTCCTGAGTTAAAGAACAAGTGCTGTATTAGTCTATATAAAATAATAGTTTTAATTTCTGGCCCTTTAATTTCAAATGCATCTCCAATATCCTGCATTTGTGCTTTCCTCACAATTGCTGGTTTTGATATCATATTTGTATGCAGGTGATTTCCTACCTTTCCTTTATGTTTGTCTTTATAGGTAAGCTTTTCCACTCATAATCTTCTTTTTTTCCTAGTAGTGGTCTTTTCTGCCTAGAGACGTTCCTTTAGCATTTGTTGTAAAGCTGGTCTGGTGGTGCTGAATTCTGTTAGCTTTTGATTTTCTGTTGAGCTTTTGATTTGTGTCAAATTTGATTCTGTCAAATTTGATTTGATTTCTGTCAAATTTCAATGCGAATCTTGCTGGATAGAACATTGCTGGCTATAGGTTCTTCCCTTTCATCCCTTGAAGTATATTGTGCCACTCCCTTCTGGCCTGCAGAATTTATGCTGAAAAAATCAACTGATAACCTTATGGGGGTTCCCTTGTATATTATTTGTTTCTTTTCCCTTGTTGCTTTTAATATTGTTCTTTGTCTTTAATTTCTGTCAGTTTGATTCCTGTGTATTTGGATGTGTTCCTCGCTGGCCTTAGATATATCCAGCACTTGCAGGAGCTGAGTGACCGTGTCCTTTCTCATGTTAGGGGAGTTTCTAGCCATTACCTTTAGAAGCATTTTTTCAGGTCCTTCTCTCTCTCTTCCGGGACTCCTGTTATTGGAATGTTGGCATACTTAATGTTGTCCCAGAAGTCTCTGAGACTGTCTTCATTTCTTTTTATTCTTTATTCTGTTCGACAGCAGTGATTTTCACTGTTCTGTCTTCCAGTTCACTTATCTGTTTTTCTGCCTCAGTTAGTATGCTACTGATTCCTTCTAATGTAGTTTTCATTTCAGTTATTATATTTTTCATCTCTGTTCTTTATTTCTTCCAGTCCTTTGTTAACATTTCTTGCCTCTTCTTGTTCCTTGCCTCTGTTTTCCAAGACTCAGGATCACCCTTGCTATCATTACTCTGAATTCGTTTCCAGTAGATTGCCAGTCTCCACTTCACTTAGTTTTTCTTCTGGGGTTTAATCTTGTTCCTTTATCTCAGACATACTCCTCTGCCATCTTCTTTTGTCTTAACTTCCTGAAAGCATGTTTTCTATTCTACAGGCTGCCAAATTGTAGTCCTTCTTGCTTCCGCTCTCTGCCGTCTGGTGGATGAGGCTATCTAAGAGGCCTGTGCAGGCTTCCTGGTGGGCATTTCTGCCCACCGGTGGGTCTTGTCCCTCGTGGGCAGGGTCATGCTCAGAAGGACTTGACGTAGTCTGCCTGCTGATGGCGGGCGCTGTGTTCCTGCCCTGTGGGATGTTTGGTCTGAGGTGTCCTAGCATGGAGCCTACAGGCTGTTGGACGGGCCTAGGTCTTGGTGAGGAAAGACTGATCTCCAGCAGGGCTCACACCAATGACTAGTCGCCAGAACTGCTGCCGCCAGAGTCTGTTCCTGCAGTGAGCCCGGCTGCGCATTGCCTCCACAGGAGACCCTCTGATGCCGCCCGAGGCTCCTGTGAGGTCCCTGCTTTTTCCCTGGGCTCTGGTGTGCACAGACCTTGTGTGCACCCTCCAGGGGTAGAGCTTCAGTCTCCCCCAGTCCTGCGGAATTCCCGCAGTCACGCCCTGCTGGTCTCTAAAGCCGCATTCTCTGGGGGCTCCTCCTCCGTTTCCCAACCCCGATCTGGGAAGCCTGATGTGGGGCTCAAGACTGGGAGGACTTCTGTGGTGTAATTGTTTTCCAGTCTGTGCATTGCCCACCTGACATGTACGGGATTTGATCTTACCATGATTATGCCCTTCTGACTGCCTCACTTGGCTTCTTCTTTGTCTTTGGATGTCGGGTATCTTTCGGGTGGGGTCCAGCATGGTTTGTTGCTACTTCTGCTCTTGATAGTTGTTTAGCAGTAAGTAGTGTTTTTGGAGGACTTCCCTGATAGCTCAGTTGGTAAAGAATCCTCCTGCAATGCAGGAGACCCCAATTCAATTCCTAGGTCGGGAAGATCCACTGGAGAAGGGATAGGCTACCCATGCCAGTATTCTTGGGCTTCCCTGGTGGCTCAGCTGGGAAAGAATCCACCTGCAATGCAGGAGACTTGGGTTCAATCCCTGGGTTGGGCAGATCCTCTGGAGAAGGGAAAGGCTGCCCACTCCAGTGTTCTGGCCTGGAGAATTCCATGGACTGTCCATGGGGTTGCAAAGAGTCGGACACGACTGAGAGACTTTCACTTTCAGTTTTGTGTTTTTGGTGTTTTTGTAAGAAGAGGTGAGCTCACATCCTCCTACTGCATCATCTTGCCAGGTAAATTCAGGAAATTTTTAAATTATCACCTTGGTTGGGCCTTCAGCCTGAAGAGAATAGGACATAACCTCAGGTGATCCCATTTCCAAAGTTAGTAGTTTAATTGTCGCTTCAGAATTTAAAGGAAATCCAAACAGGTTACTAGAATGAGCACCCGAATGAAGGAGGACAGAGTAGAGCAATAGGAGATACATTAGTCTTGTGTTGTTGTATTAGGTACATTTCATATTTTTAATTTTTCATAAGCTTTCCTGACCTATTCTTCAATGAAGCTGTTTTGGAATTTAAAACTGCCTGGGGCTTCTGTCTACCAGTTAAAGTGGTTACAATTGTTTAAGATGAGAGTTCTCTCAAAATTTGCCTCAATAAGTTAGAAGTTTTTCCACTTCAAAGGATCCATCATCTGGGTATTGACAACTAAGACCTTAATAGCACTCTAATGAATAAGATGCCAAAGGCATCCCTGCAAGAGAGGGCAAAGGATGTAGCCCTCACAAGATCCAGAAAGTTCACTCCCAGTGAGTCTGAGAAAGAAAGGCCGTCACTGAATGGGCAGAAGCAATGAAGACTGAGAGAAAAAAGTCCCCGTGAGGATTTATTCCCTTATGACAAAATACCCTGAGTCTGGGCCCCTCTCAGCTGAGTGAAGACCTCAGAGGGTTGTGCTGTGGGCTTGAAGCTTGTGTGTTGCTTTATAGAGTACCTCACTGCATGGACATTCTGAGGTTGGTGAGTGACCTAGGATGATCCAACATGTTCTGTGACCACTCTGTCCTTTCATGGGTCCCTTTTTAAGGTGGCAAGTGCTCCAGTGACTGTTAAATCCTTCATCTGTGCCCACCAATTGTGCAACTGTGGCTTCCAACATATCCCTCAGGAACAACTTGTTACCTCATGCTATGTTAACCACAGCAAACTGGTATGCTGACCCCCACAAACTCACCAGTCTGGGGGGTTGGCACAGACAACAGGCTTTTAAACCTGTGCCTGCATCTTACCCTGTGGAATTTCCTTCTGTGACAAACGACACAATCAGTTCAGTTCAGTTCAGTTGCTCAGTCATGTCTGACTCCTTGCGACCCCATGAATCGCAGCACGCCAGGCCTCCCTGTCCATCACCAACTCCCGGAGTCCACCCAAATCCATGTCCATCGAGTTGGTGATGCCATCCAGCCATCTCATGCTCTGTCGTCCCCTTCTCCTCCTGCCCCCAATCCCTCCCAGCATCAGGGTCTTTTCAAATGAGTCAGCTCTTCACATCAGGTGGCCAAAGTATTGGAGTTTCAGCTTCAGCATCAGTCCTTCCAATGAACACCCAGGACTGAAATGATACAATAGGCAGAGACAAAGAAAAATAAGAACCATTTCTGAGAAGTAAAAGAGCAACAGACCAAGACTGCGCCACCAATTTCCCAAGAGTTGCTTACTCCAGGAGCTAGCCCTACAAATCTTTTCTCTTGCCAACCTAAACTGAGAAAAGGGAAAAAGAACTCTTACCATCTTGTTTCCAATATAGCCTGCAGGCAGACATCCTGGAGATGGATTTGACACGAATTCTCACCTTCTGCTTTTGTCAAATGTCCCAGGATCTTTTAATAGCAGCAGGCTTGGGGCCGGGTAGTGTCCAACCAGTAAACTTGATCCCATCCTCATCACCAAGTTGGAGAAAGAAAGAAATTTTCCTCTTCCTTTCCAGCTTCTTCTGTCTGACTGAAGAATTAAATGACATGAGACAGATTAATAGGAGAAAATAACACAAAAAATATAATAATATTTACACATGAGAGAGACAGAAAAACTTAGTAACCAGCATATTTTTTCTTCTTTAGGAGAATTAAATATGATCTTTTTCTTATTATTTTCTTAATTTTTAAAGCCAAATTGTTTAAGTGATTTTTTAGTTTTATTGTATTTAAAACCTTTTTCTTTAATTTTTTGAAGAACATTTAAAACATGTTACTACTTAAGAAGTTTAAGTATTTAAAATAGTTCCTGCCATATAATAAATGCTCAAGAAATGATAGCTGTTTTAAATACTTATTACCTATCCTATTTGTAACTTAATATAATTTAAAAATTAAATTATTTTAATTTTTTTCCTCTCCAAACACTCCTTCCATATTTTTGTTAGGAGTAAACTGATTGTTTAGATTCTGGGTCATGCTATTAATTTTTTTCATAATACATTTTTAGAGAAGTTTCAGATTCACAGCAAACTTTATCAGAGATTGTATAATTTTCACATAATTTTAGTTTTTCTAAATAATTATTTTAGAATAACCTCAGATATGCAGATGGCACCACACTTATGGCAGAAAGCGAAGAAGAACTAAAGAGACTCTTGCTGAAAGTGAAACACTTGGAGAGTGAAAAAGTTGGCTTAAAACTCAACATTGAGAAAACTAAGATCATGTCATCCAGTTCTATCATTTCATGACAAATAGATAGGGAAACAATGGAAACGACGACAGACTTTTTTTCTTGGGCTTCAAAATCACTGCAGATGGTGACAGCAGTCATGAAATTAAAAGATGCTTGCTGCTTGGAAGAAAAGCTATGACCAACTTAGATAGCATATTACAAAGCAGAGACATTACTTGGCCAACAAAGGTCCGTCTAGACAAAGCTATGGTTTTTCCAGTAGTCATGTATGGATATGAGAGTTGAACTATTAAGAAAGCTGGACACCTAAGAATTGATGTTTTTGGACTGTGGTGTTGGAGAAGACTCTTGAGAGTCCCTTGGACCACAAGGAGATACAACCAGTCTATCCTAAAGGAAATCAGTCCTGAATATTCATTGGAAGGACAGATGTTGAAGCTAAAACTCCAATACTTTGGCCACCTGATGCAAAGAGCTGATTCATTTGAAACTACCCTGATGCTGGGAAAGATTGAGGGCAAGAGGAGAAGGGGGCCACAGAGGATGAGATGATTGGATGGCATCACTGACTCAATCGACATGAGTTTGAGTAAACTCCAGGAGTTGGTGATGGATGGGGAGGCCTGTGTGCTGCAGTCCATGGGGTCACAAAGAGTCGGACACAACTGAGTGACTGAACTGAGCTGAACTAATTACTTTAACGTTTCTATATTGATTTTTATAAGTACCTTGGTGGTGGTTTAGTCGCTAAGTGGTGTCCAACTCTTGCGACCCCATGAACTGTAGCCTGCCAGGCTCCTCTGTCCAGGGGATTTTCCAGGCAAGAATACTAGAGTGGATTGCCATTTCCTTCTCCAATAAGTACTTTAAAATTATTTAAAATTAACTTTAGGTTTTATGAATTTGATGTATTGCTGATCCTAAGTCTTTCCTCCTTTTTTATTCTCCTCTTTTTGGGTGTATTCCAAATCCTGACTTTGGTATTCTGTAGCTTCCTTAACTATGGGATATTTAAAACTTTGTCTCTGGTCCAAACTGCTACTAATTAACAGTCTTCTTTACTTATAAATCAAATGGAAGGGTAAAAATGAAGAAATATACAAAGGAAGGTCTTTGCTATTTGAAGCTATGAATCTTGAATTACTCAAATGAACAATACAGCTAAATAATATATGTTGATTTTCCTCTTCCAGTTTTCTCCTTAGCAGTATACTCAATTCAGTAGCAGACTTCTGTACAAAATACACTTGTGTACACCCGTATATGTCATCCCTACTCTTATTCCCAAGTCCAAGTCATCATCATCTTTCATCTTGGTAATCAAACCAGACTGTGCTTTACTGTTAAACTAACATTTTACCTCACTGAATGAGTGATTTACCAGCGAGGAAACCCTTTCTTCCTGAGTAGAGAAGTAGAGGGGATCTTGACATATTATGAATCTTAACAATGATAATAAGAATATCTCTATCCAAGGGTTAAAAAAACCCTAATTTATCTGTCACCCGGGTAATGTCCATTTCAGTAGCAATTCCTGGAGTTCATGATGGTTGCTGGATATCCTAGCCCCCATAACTTTCCCAACTCAGAAACCTCATAACACTTACTTTTAACTATAGTTCTACAGGTTTGTTGTTATTGTTCAGTTGCTATGTCATCTCCGACTCTGTGATCCCGTGGACTGCAGCATGCCAGCCTCCTCTGGCCTCCATGATCTCCAGGAGTTTGCTCAAATTCATGTCCGTTCATGTTCTATAGTTTAGACATAGAATGTTTTAATATGGCTTGTATGCTGATAATTTTATTACCTTTTATTTATTATTACTCCTTATTGTTCAAAGTTAATTTTTCTTTATTATTGCCTTACCCATTTAAGCCAATATTTCCCCTTGTGTTATATCCAACTTTAGATTGTCAGTCTGTTGAGACCTAGGATAATATATTTTATTCCTATGTTTTATGCATTACTCTGGAAATAAATGTTCAACAAGCATTCTAATTGATTTATTAATAGGGCTAAATTGGGACTCCTGGGAAAAATGATTCCTTTAAGGATACAAGAAATTATAACTTGAAGTACTTTATATTATTTTGAAAAAGTAGGAGACATATCATACTGGAGCAAATTTGTTTGAAAGAGTGAGCCATTGAATCATGATTTCAGTCTTTACAAGAATGAAAAATGTTTTCTCCAGTGCTTTTGATTAAATTTAATGGATGGCAACTCAATTAGGTTAACATGTCTGGAAAACTGAAATAGTTTGATAGTTGAATAGAGACCCTGATTCTGACATTAAAATCAATACCGAATAAGCCAACATTTTTCTCTGTTATTCCCCTTTAAATTTAAGGGATTATAATTTTTAAAATGATTTTCATATAAGGGTCAATTATTCAGGTTAAATTCATTAACAATATATGTCATGGAGTAGCTGCAATATAGCATTAATGATACTTTAATTATTATTGAACAACTTTAGTTCCAGTTTTAGTTCAACCACTTATTAGCTATGTATGTTTAAGCAGCGGATCTGTTACCTCAGAGCCTCAGTTTCTTAATATGGAATCGGAATAATCCTGTCTGCCTTATGTGTTCCACATAAGAGTTTAATGAAATAGTGCCTATCATTAAGGCATTTATACACTCAATAGCATTTCTAGAGAAAAATAATTCTTTATCTCAAGAGCCAATTTCATTTTAATAATTTCAAACTCTTATTTGAAAATAAAAGGTCAAGTCCTGAAATGTATTTTCTAAATAAAAGCACCTTTCTCCTAACTAAGAAACTTGCTTTCAAGCATCCTTTGATGTGCTAACTAGGCCTTCTGACAATCATCAAGATAAAGGAATTAATTACAACAAAAACTGTAAGGATAGCCTCTTTCTCTGCTCCCAGGTAAGCTTGTTGAAAGAATGCTTGCCTGCATGCACGCGCAGTAGCTTCAGTTGTCTTCAACTGTCTGCAGCCCCAGGGACTGTAGCCCGCCAGGCTCCTCTGTTCTCCCGGCAAGAATACTGGAGTGGGTTGCCATGTCCTCCTCCAGGGGATCTTACTGACCCAGGGATGGAACCCAGGTCTCCTGAGGGTCCTGCATTGGCAGGCAGGCTCTTTACCTGAAAGAGTGCAGGTTATAGTTTATAGACAGGTACTAACCTGGTAAAATGTCAGCGTCTTGTTATATTTGGATCATCGTTTGACATAGAGTGGGTTGGGTGCGGCCAGACTAGATGCTACTGTGGAGACGGTGGCCTCTTGAACCTCGGATCTGAGCATCCTGCCCCATCAGTGGTGAAGACTCTTTCTGCACAATAGCCGAAATATAATGTAGGTTATAACAAAAGATGAAAACACGATCACTGCTTGCTGCAGTTCCAACCATGAAGGCAGAGTAATGAAAAGGAGGAGAGGAAGAACGTGGGTGATGCACTCACACCTGGCACCCTGCTCACACCGACCTTTGGCTAGACGTTGGGATTCCTTCCGATCCTGGTGCCGGCCACAAGCTGGTGCTTTCTCCCCCGAGAACAGCCAGATTTTGCATTTGCCCATGCTGCTGCAGGTTCTGGTGCTCTAAATTCCTTTGTGAAATCCAGGGTTCTGTCTGGCATCCTTTTCTTTTTACCTGAAGAACTTCTTTTTATATTTCTTGTGTTGCAAATTAGGCAAGCCTGCTGGTGATGAATTCTTTAAAGTTTAAGTTTGGAAAAGTATTTATTTTGCCTTAAACTTTGAAAGATATTTTCTGTGGGTAGAGAAGTCTCTGCTGATAGGGCTTTGTTTTGTTTTGGTTTTTTGTTTCAGGACTTTAAAAATGTTGTTCCACTGACTTCCGTCTTCCATTATTTTCTGTTTTGCTAGTGCTCTGTAACTATAGATAAAACCCGCTGTCGTCATTATCTTTGTTTCTCTGTACATACTGTATGCTTTTTTCTTTGCTTTTCATATCTTTCTCTTTATCACTGCTTCTCAGTAATTTTGTTACGCCTTGGTGACTTGCAAGGCGTATGGCAAGGTGCGTTACGTTTTTGCGTGTCGTGCGTATTGTATTTGCAAGGTGATTTGCAAAGGTGTGACGTCTTGGCATAATTTTGTTATGCCTTGGTGAATTTTATATTTCTTTGCTTAGGATTTCTTGAGATTATTGGATTTCTGGATTAGTAGTTTTCAACAATTTGGGAAAAAATCTGGCCCTTCTTTATTTATTTTTATTTCCCCTCTATTTCTCCTTTTCTCCATGTTCAGCCATTTGAAAATTTTCCACAGTGTACTGAAATGAAGCTATTTTGTCTTTTTTCCCCTTTGTGTTTCTGTGTTAAGTTTCTATTGATAAATCTTTAAATTTACTAAATCTTCTCTTTTGGAGTGTTTATTATCCCATTAATCCCAGAAAATGGCTTTTCAAATCACTTGACTTTTTATTTCTAGAAGCTTGATTTCGGTCTTTTTTTATCTTCCAGGTTTCTTTGTAGTATGTCCATTCTTTCCTACAGCAGCTTGAATATATAGAATGTAGTTACAATAACGTTTAATGTCCTTGTCTACTAATTCATTAACCTATGTCATTATTGGATCAGTTTTGATTGATTTTTCTCCTTATAAAGGGATATATTTTCCTGCTTGTTTACATGCCTCATAATCTTTTTTTATTTGATGCCTGAAATTGTAAATTTTGTTTTATTGTTCAGTTTTATTCTGGTACATAGTTAAGTTACTGGAGTTTGATCCTTTGGGGTCTCAGTCTGTTTTCTTTTCTCACTTACTTCATTTCTCTGGGGCTGGGCCTTTGGGCACAGACTCCTCTCCAGGCGCGGCGGTGGAGGCTGTCTTTGCTCTGGTGCACGCACTTCTCGCTGGGGCGGCTCCCTTGTCGCGGGCCGGCCGGGGCGTGCGGCCTCCGGGGTCGGGGCTCCGGCGCTAGGGCGCGGGCTCAGCTGTGACGCGGTCTCGGCTCTTCCGCGGCGCGTGCGGCCTCCCACGACCAGGCAGAGAACTCGGGCCTCCTGCACTGGCAGGCGGGGTCTTCACCGCTGAGCCCCCCGGAAGCCCTTGTGTCTCAGTTTAAGCTTTGTCAGGGAAGACGTGTAACCTGCTTTTAAACTGGGGCTAATTTTTTCCCACTACTGAGGGAAAAGGACTTGATGTGAAGCTCATGAAATACGAGTTTTTGTCTATTTCGGATCCAGTGTGAGCACCCAGGGTTGCTTTCTCTAATTCTTTTCCAGTCCCTGATGGTGGCCTCAGATGCATGTGCTGACCATCACTCGCCTGGGGGTCCTCGGGAGGGCTCCAGGGTTCTGACTGTTAGCTCTCTCCTCTCTGCTGTCTCGCCCTGCGACCTCGAACAGGTTTGGTCTTCCCGGACACCCTGCTCCATCGCCTCAATTCAGCAAACCGCCGAGTCCCGTCTGGAGTCTCCTTTCCCACACCACGGTTTGCTGACTTTCGCTGGGCAGTAAGTTAGATCACTTGGCCTCATCTGCTTCCCGTCTTTGGGTATGACTCGCCAGCATCGCTTGATGTTCATGTTTTAAAAATATCTATCTACCTATAGCTGTAGGTATACTTTTCTCCTGCTTTAAAAAACTAATTTTTAGATAAGAGTATAAAGGCCTATTACTTCATCTTGCCTGGAAGCTGTCATTCTTATCAAAAACTACAGTCTATAAGGAGAGAAATTTTGTGACTGGTGTCATAAGTATCAAAACTTTTCTTTGTATGTGAATGAATCCAACCAGTTATTGAAAAAAGGAGAAAGACGATAAGCCTTTCCTCATTGCCCTGTGGGGTCACTTTTGTCCTAAATCAAATAATTGTGGATAGGTGGGCATCTTCTATGCTGTGTTTCATTCCATTGGCCTACCTCAATATCTTTAACTAATATCTTTTTAATTTCTGTAACTGTATAATACATCTTGATTAAAAGATTTATTCTTCTACTTCAGGATTGCCTGAACGCTCTTCAGCCCCTTTTAATTTCCGCACAAGTCTTAGCATCAGTTTATGAATGCTGAATATAGGAATTAACTAGAGAATGAGCATAGTATGTTCCTGAATTTATTGAGATGTTCCCTAATTTCTGATAATATTCAGTATAGATGTCTGAAATATTTTTTGTTAGCATTATGTCTAGACATTTGATTTTTTTATATCTGTAAATGTTATCTTTTCAAAATTTTATTTGCTATTTATTTGTTATTATAAATAAATGACAGTGCTTTTTGTACATGGGCTGTGTATACAGCTGGCTAGTTAAATATAGATATTAAGTCTAAACTTATCTGTGGATATCTTTATCTTCCATGTATAAAAGTCACCGAGAGGGAGTTCCCTGGTGGTCCAGTGGTTATGAAAGGTTGTTGCTGAATCACTCAAAGACGCCAGGGTTCTTGGCCTCTGGAGGAGAAGAATTCAATCCGGGGCCAGAGACGAGGCTGGATCACTCAGAGCTTTTGTGTAATAAAGTTTTATTAAAGTATAAAGGAGATAGAGAAAGCTTCTGACATAGACATCAGAAGGGGGTAGAAAGAGTACCCCCTTGCTAGTGTTAGCACTGGAATTATATACTCTCAAATTATTTATTACAGTAAATCAAAAGAATATCTAGAAACCTCACCAGACCTACTCCCATGATTTACATTTTGAGATAACAGAATTAGCCAGAAGGTTTTTTCAGAGACTGTCCTCAAGCAGGATACATTATTGTTATATAATCCTAAGGAATGTAGAGGGGGAGAAAAAGTTTGTCCTTTCTTCCTCCTTGAGAATTCCAAACCCCTCTCTCCATGGGGACCCCTAGACTCCTTATCTACCTGCCTAGGAATTGACTCTCTCAGTTAGACTTGGCACTTGCATTGCTGTGGGCCTGGGTTCAATCCCTGGTCAGACAACTAAGCAAGTCATGAGGTGCGGCCAAAAAAAATGTTACCTAGCTCTTATGGTTTTTATGCACTGTCTCTTCTCATTACATTGGCTAGAACCTCCAATTTATAGTTGAATAGAAGTGATGATAGTATGCATTCCCTGAATCTTTCTCAGTTCCATGGATAAAGGTTTCAGTAAATCACCATTAAGTATAGGACTCGCTGCAGGTTTTAGAAAATCATCTTTATCAAGTTAAGAAGCAACTCTTATTCCTAATTTCTTTTTTTATTATGGCTTCTTTTTTTATTATGAAAAGATCTTGGGCTTTCTCAAACATGTAATGTGTGTATCAAAAGAATCATAGTTTTCTCTTTTCTATTAAATTATGTTAAATTGACTTTTGACTTGTGATCAATCAAACTTGTGTATTTCTGATATTATACCCATATGACCATGATATATTTTGGTTCTTACATATCACTCAAATAGATTTCCTAATGTTTCACTAGCATTATTATATCCTTGTTCATCAGGAATATTGTTATTATTAGTCTTTGTTTGCTACATTAATGTTTAAAGATATACATTTATTTAAGGCATCATTTGTTATGCGTTCACTTGTGTGTGAGTGCTAAGTCACTGCGATTGTGGCCAACTCTTTGTGATCCTGTGGACTATAGCCCACTAGACTCCTCTGTCCATGGGATTCTCCAGGCAAGGATACTGAAATGGGTTGCTGTGTCCTCTTCCGGGAAGTCTTCCCAATCTAGGGATTGAACCCAAGTCTCTCATGCGTCTATGGTTCCTGCATTGGCAGATGGATTCTTTACCACTTGTACCAGCTGTGAAGTACAAGCGTACTTCTTTCTCCCCCAAATTAATACGTAAAGCCCTATCCCTTGGTCCTCAGAATGTGGGTACTAAGTATTTTATTTAAAAATGGGGATGTTGCAGACAGAATTAGTTAGGATAAGTTCATACTGAAGTAGAGTGGGCTTGTAATCCAGTATAGCTAATGGTTTTATAAGAAGGGATAATTTGGACACATACATGCACACAGGGAAGATGCCACGTGAGGATAAAGGCAGCTATCATGTGATGCAGACAAATCCAAGGAAGGCCGAAGATGGCCAGAACACCACTAGAAGCTTGGAAAGAATCAGGGAACTCAAGTCCCCCTCATGGCTCTCAGAAGTAAACAGTCCCCCTGACAACTTGATTTGTCTTCAACCTCCCAAACCGTGCAACAATAAACTTAGGTTGTTCAAGCCACTTAGAGGCAGTGATGTTTTTATAGCAACCCCAGCAAATGAATGCAGATCTTATTTGAAGATTTTTATCTTTTGTTTTTACCAGTTTTAACATGATATGCCTGTGTATTATTTCTTTGTATTTACCTTACTTTTTGTTTGCAAGCTTTTTGAAATATTTCATGAGGTGTAGAACTGAGGGCTTTCACAATTTTGAAACCAGGCTGCAAATGCTGCTCCAACTTTCTGGGCTTTCTGCTAGTGTATGAGCTTCGCCTGCTGCATAGCTCGGGGATTTAGCAATACCTCTAGAGAAAAACTGGCTGGATTTCGAAGCCCATCAGTTACTCCATTTTCTCTCTCCAGTCTTAGAAGACCACCAAAAGTTCTCCTTGTTTTTCTGCCCCTGCCTACCCCTTCCCCCCAACCAGTAGGCTTCTACCCAGGCAAAACCTAGATTTTTAGTCTCTACATCTGTGCTCAAAATTGACAAATTACCTGGAAAAATAGTATATACATAGTGTAAGCCCACCTCCCTATAGCCCTATTCTTTCTTATCCAGTCTTCATTGTTTTAGCAGCACTAGGTGAACGATTTAAGCTTGTTTTCCCCAACTTCATGCTGAGAATATTGTTCTGTCACCCTAGTTATAAACATAATATATATTTTTCATAGAAATTGGGAAAAAGAAGCATGCCCTCAATTACTGCTTTTCCTGTCAACCTTCAGTTCAGTCACTCAGTCATGTCTGACTCTTTGTGACCCCATGAACCGCATCATGCCAGGCCTCCCTGTCCATCACCAACTCCCGGAGTTTACCCAAACTCATGTCTATTGAGTCGGTGATGCCATCTAACCATCTCATCCTCTGTTGCCCCCTTCTCCTCCTGCCCTCAATCTTTCCCAGCATCAGGGTCTTTTCAATGAGTCAGCTCTATGCATCAGGTGGCCAAAATATTGGAGTTTCAGCTTCAACATCAGTCCTTCCAATGAACACCTAGGACTGATTTCCTTTAGGATGGACTGGTTGGATCTCCTTGCAGTCCAAGGGACTCTCAAGAGTCTTCTCCAACACTACAGTTCAAAAGCGTCAATCATTATCACTGCTTTAGTATGTTCCCTTCAGACCTACTTTTTTGGCAGGGTAGTTTATCCAGTAGAGACACATACACCATACCTTAACCAACACTAAGATGTCACCATTGTCCTGCAAGCTTCAAAGTCTAGAAATAAGTATACATTAATGAATACAGAGAGACATTAAACATACCAAAAGATCCTCATTCAATCAAGTTATCTAATTCTGATTGAATAAACTCATCCAAAGAAAAAATGTGTACCTCTTAATCCCCTATCCCTAACTGAGAGGTACAAACTATTAGGTATAAAATAAGCTACAAGGATATATTATACAACATGGGATTACAGCCCATATTTTACAGCTATAAATGGAGTATAACATTTAAAAATTGTGAATCACTATATTGTACACTTGTTTACATCAACTATACTTCAACTAAAAAAAAGATATAAATTTAGGAGGCCAATCATCAGTGGAAGTAGATAAAAATTAGCACTAAAAAAATCAACTGTCTTCTATTTTCCTTTGCTCTGATCTTTTGCTGATGTACACACTTAAAAAAACTGATTTTATGTGTGGATTTGCCAGAAAAGAGAGATTATGTTGCTAAATTAGTTTTCTTTTTAAATCAATATCTTGGCACTCTGTTCTGTACATCTATTTTTTAAAAATTTGGCTTGTATGAGTTTATATGAGAGAGTGAACAACTTTCCTGCATAGATGTGACCTGCTGTGTCTCAGACGTAGTGAAAGTGAAAGTTGCTCAGTTGTGTCAGACTCTTTGCGACCCCATGGACTCTACAGTCCATGGAATTCTCCAGACCAGAATACTGGAGTGGATAGCCTTTCCCTTCTTCAGGGGACCTACCCAACCCAGAGATCGAACCCAGGTCTCCTGCATTGCAGGCGGATTCTTCACCAGCAGAGCAATCAGGGAAGCCCCAGAATACTGGAGTGGGTAGCCTATCCCTTCTCCAGTGGATCTTCCTGATCCAGGAATCAAACGGGGGTCTCCTGCATTGCAGGCAGATTCTTTACCAACAGAGCTATGAGGGAAGCCTTGAGGTAACAAAATTGTGGCGATCTGTCAGGGACTGTTGTCTTGTCTCAGGGAACACCCAATCTCTCCACAAATGCTTTCTATTCAAATAGCAGTATTCACTTACTAAGTAGATTTTTATTCTACATAACTGAGATTATTTTGTATATATATTTTGTGATCTTCTCTTTTCAGTTATTTATATAATGTAAAGTTTTTTCCCAACTTATCAAACCCTTCTAGAATGAAAACGTCATGAGAGCAGGGATTTTTCTTTCTGTTCTTTGGCTTATTGTGCTACTAGAGCAAAAGCTGATGCAGTAAATATTGGGTAAATATGTCAGTAAGTGAACTACTCTTTTTGTAATAAATAAATGTATTGAGTATCATATGGCATATAGGAATCATGGCTCATTTAATCAATTCTCTATCATTGGTCATTTAGTTAATTTCCAAATGTTTTACTTTCATTAATAGTGCAATAATGAATGAATTTGTAGATACATGATTGGGCACATTTTGTTTTTTTATTTAGTTCAAGTTATTAAATTAATGGTTGTGTATATGTGTTAAATTTTTGGAATTGTCAGACTGCTGAAGCAGAAGTTTATTTATATGTTTATTTATATGCCAGAATACTGAGATGCTAGTCAATAATAAATGAATAATATGGAAGTCTTCATTAAATTCTTGCCTGGAAAATCCCATGGACAGAGGAGCCTGGCAGGCTACAGTCCATGGGGTCACAAGAGTCGGACGCAACTTAGCGACCAAATCACAACCATCACCTCTAATTCATTAAATAAACAATGTACTAGGGAGGATTAGAACATGATATTCTGGTACATTCTGGTACATTTAGATGAAACTGGACCCATCTAAAATGCGTGGCAGGCTGACTTCAGGGCTGGTAAAGGGACTGGGCCCCAGACTGCCCTTTCATGGACTCTGCTTCGTCATATGACACTAACCACCCATCACAGGCGACACTAACCACCCATCACAGGCGACACTGACCGAGTGGTTTAAGAAGCTGAATGGGACAGCTCTCAGGTGGAGGTCCCAGTGACAAACAGAAAGCTGGACAAGACCACGGCTCCAAGGAACTCCCAGTTTGATGCCTCACTGATATAGCCTTTTATAAAGAGAGCTTCCCAGGCAGGCCAGTCTTCTTGACCTGGATTTCCCCGTCTTTGTCTATTAGCATATTCATTTGACAGTGTGCTAATGCAGTCACAGAAAAAAAAGACAGCTTTTCACTGTGCATCTACATTGGTACTGCTTTCCTTGGTGTGATCTGTTAGATGGCCTCGCTCTTCTTCAGGACAGCTCTCTGTTTGTAAGGATGTACTTACTTGGGTCAGCCAGTCCCAGGCTTTTGCTGGCTTCCTGCGTGAGCATTACCCGGACAGGCACCAGCGGGCTCCACTTTTCCTATATCATCCCAAGGTCCTTGGCAAACACTTGCAGTTTAGTTATCTTGGAAGCAAGGGATTTTAGAGTAGGTTCATGGTATATAATAGTCGGTTATTTCCTGGCATACACAGGCTCAACTCCCAGGTGTTTTGAAATGCTATGGTGATTCATATGATCTGTTAATTCTTTTGTTCAATTATTTTCATATGAAATGATTTCTCTTGTATAAAGATGATGTCTCTAAATGTGAGAACTGTATATCCTGACTAATGCTTGAGGTGCCCCTGCATACACTGAGCTTAAGGGTCATCCCGGCTGCTGGGAGGGCTGGACCCCCAGGCATCCATTTAAAGTCATTTGCCGCAGGCTTTTGTTTGCAGCCGCCAATCGGTGAAGGGCACTGGGAGCAAACCGGAAGGGGAAGTCCGGACCCCAGCCTCAGTCTGCTCGCTTGACGGCTCGCCCGGCCTTGTGGGTTTTCCCTTGCACTCCTCTCCCGGGCTCTTTCCCAGTTAAGTCAGCATCAACGTCGTCACACACACTGAGTGGTAAGATAGCACTGTTTAGTAGAAACATTGCAAGACTGTATTTCTGGTGTAGTTTTTGTTCATTTGTCACTTGTTTAATAAATTCTTACTGAGCATATACAGTTCAGCAGGCACTGTACTCTGCTGAGAAGGATTAAAGAGGTGAGTGTCTCCTCTGTGGCTCTTTTAACGGGGGGATAAAAGTATCTATATTATCATATGTCAATGTGTAGTTGGTTCCAAATAGGAAAAGGAGTACGTCAAGGCTGTATATTGTCACCCTTCTTATTTAACTTAATGCAGAGTACATCATGAGAAACGCTGGGCTGGAAGAAGCACAAACTGGAATCAAGATTGCGGGGAGAAATATCAATAACCTCAGATATGCAGATGACACCACCCTTATGGCAGAAAGTGAAGAAGAAGTAAAAAGCCTCTTGATGAAATAGGAGGGTGAAAAAGTTGGCTTAAAGCTCAACATTCAGAAAACAGATCATGGCATCTGGTCTCATCACTTCATGGCAAATAGATGGGGAAACAGTGGAAACAGTGAGAGACTTTATATTTTGGGGCTCCAAAATCACTGCAGATGGTGATTGCAGCCATGAAATTAAAAGATGCTTACTCCTTGGAAGAAAAGTTATGATCAACCTAGACAGCATATTACAAAGCAGAGACATTACTTTGCCAGCAAAGGTCCATCTAGTCAAGGCTATGGTTTTTCCAGTGGTCATGTATGGATGTGAGAGTTGGACTATAAAGAAAGCTGAGTGCCGAAGAATTGATGCTTGTGAACTGTGGTGTTGGAGAAGACTCTTGAGAGTCCCTTGGACAGCAAGGAGATTCAACCAGTCCATCCTAAAGGAGATCGGTCCTGGGTGTTCATTGGAAAGGCTGATGCTGAAGCTGAAACTTCAATACTTTGACCACCTCACGCGAAGAGCTGACTCATTGGAAAAGACCCTGATGCTGGGAGGGATTGGGGGCAGGAGGAGAAGGGGACGACAGAGGATGAGATGGTTGGATGGCATCACCAACTCGATGGACATGAGTTTGACAAAACTCCGGGACTTGGTGATGGACAGGGAGGCCTGGCGTGCTGCGGTTCATGGGGTCGCAAAGAGTCAGACACGACTGAGCGACTGAAATGAACTGAGTTAACTTCCATGAGTGAATGAGTGAAGTCGCTCAGTCGTGTCTGACTCTTTGCGACCCCATGGGCTATAGGAGCCTACTAGGCTCCTTCTGTCCATGGGATTTTTCCAGGCAAGAGTACTGGGGTGGGTTGCCGTTTCCTTCTCCAGAGGATCTTCCCAACCCAGGGATTGAACCCGGGTCTCCCGCATTGCAAACAGACTCTTTAACCGTCTGAGCCACCAGGGAAGTCCTAAGTTCCATGAAGAGAGTTCAAATACTGCCCTGGAAAATCGATCAGACTGGGGCTTCCCTCCTTGTGTAGCGTGGTCAGGAGAGGTAACAAGTGGAGCTAAGGCCTGGAGGAAGCCTGCTTCAGAGTGCAAGCGCCCAGGCCCTGAGTGGGGCCTGGGCGGCCTGGCCCGTGTGAGGAAGGCTGGGTGACTGGAGAACTCGAGGCAAGAGGAGATGCGGGCAAGGCGGGCGGGGGGAAGGAACCGCGGGGCTGGTGGAGAGCGACAGAGGCCGGGAGGAAACAGGAGTCGGGAGGAACCAGCGGGGCGTGTTCTGAAGGCAGGACTGACAGTGTCCACCCATGAATCGGCGACCCAGAATAGGAGGAGGAAAGAGGTCTTAGGAATGAGTCCCACGTGTCTGATCTCGGCAACAGGAAGAATTCTGTTATTTAACCAAAATAAGAATGGTTTGGATGGAGATCAGGGAAAAGATGGGGCTAAATGGGCAAAAATAATATGCTTGGGACATACAAAATTTAAGGTATCTACTGAACATTCAGTTATGATATGCAGAGTAGCATTTGTGTGTGCATAAGAAATGGCAAAAATAACCTTAAAGATAAAATTTTAAAATATTTAAAAAATGATTAGAGAAATAGTAATGATTTTTTTGGTAATATTTTGGAATAAATGTTTATCCTCCGAATGCAGGTACTTTGGAGGTTAACTTTTTGTTTTGATACAATTTAAAATATAAGAAAATTTTCAAGGGTAGTACAAAGTATATATCCTTTTTCTAGATCACAGATCATTCAGTCCCTACTATTATCTATCCATTCATCCATCCATCCATCCATCCATCTACTCACACAATGAACACTCATATGATGTATGTATGTTACCCAAACATATATATTTTTACTAAACCATTTGAGAGACCACTTCAGACATCATGCACCTTTATCTATAAACACTTCAGTGTATTTCCCCAAATAAGAACATTCTCTTATATAAACATAGAACAATGATCAAAATCAGGAAGTTGAAAGTTATACAATACTATTTTATAATTCCCAATTCATAGTCAAATTTCTCCAGTTGTCCTGATAATTTCTTTTATAGCTATTTTCCCCCTAGATCCAAGATCCAGTCCAGGTTCACACATTCCATTTGACTGTCAAAATAGTGAGACTCTTCTGTCTCACTTAGTCTGGAACCATTCTTTGTTTCTTTATCTTAACATTTTTACAGACTCCAGGAAAATACATTGTGGAAAAACCAAGCTCAACTTGAGTTCACTTTTTCCTCATGATTAGCTTCAGGCTGTTTATTCTTTAGCAAGAATAGCACAGACATGATGTGTGCTACTCAATCTGTCACGTTAAGGATGATATTAGTTTATTCCATTATTGGTGATTTTAATTTTCTTCTCCTGGTGAAGGGAGTGTCTAATGGATTTCTCCACCATAGAGTAACTCTACATTCTGTTAGCAATTCTTTAAGTTATGGGAAAACATTTTGATACTATCCAAATGTCTTGTTCCCTTTTAAACCTTTACCCACTAGTTTAAGTATCCATTGATATTATTTGCCTAGCTACTTGGCTGCAAAATTGTGATTTTCTACCTCTATCATTTCTACCATATTTATGAGTCAGCATTCTTCCAAAAAAAAGTCTTCCCTCCCTTGTTTACTGATTTACTTATTCATTTATTTGTATCACTATGGTTTCATTGATTCTAATTTCTCTTCAGGTTTTTTTTTTTTCAGTTTTAATCTATTAATAATATCCTCACTAGTAATGTATGTAACTAGTAATTAGTAACTAGTAACCCAGTCCCATGTATTGCCAATAGGAGCTCCTTCAGTTAGGCTTCTATGTCATTTTTATACATCCCAATTCTTAAAAAGTGTTTCCATACTTTCTGGAACAAAATACTCTCATCTTACATCTTTCCAGCCCCATTTCTGAAGTTAACTATTTATTCAAGGAACCCTGTCTTCTTTTAGTGGAAAATTGTCTTTAGAAACCATTAAAAAATCAAGGACTCATGGGGTCTTACCAAGACAAGTACTTTGAAAGACGTTTGGGAGTCCTCCTTCATAACTACTTATTTTTAGTATCAGTGGCTAGGAGGCATGAGCTGGTAATATTTTAAATTACTAATATTAGATAAAAAGCAGGACTTATTCCTAAGATTTAAAAATACTTTGATTTTATATTTTTAAGATCAAACTCAGTGCTATGTATTTCAAAGCTTTTTGCACCTTTCGACCTTAAAAGATATCAACCTTCTAAAGGATCAGAGAATAAAAGCTTTATTTAGTGCAAATAAGAGTTGGCTCATGTAGTCTAAAGAGAGTTTTACCTTGCCTAGCAGCAGGAGGCAAGAAATGCAACTGATCCAGTTGAGAACAGGAGAAAGTTGATATTTACAAGCCCATGGCATAAATTGTGGTCTTTAATATCTGTATGTAATATTACATACAGGGACGTATGTAAACAAAATAACAAGACTAGAAAAGAAATGTGCCGAGATCAATTTCCACAAATGCCATGAAATTTTGTCTACTCAAAGATGCCTGAAGATCCTGCCTCTAAATTATTACTCTCACAGAGAGATGCATTTTGATTCGATGCAAAACATAAAGCTGAAAGTAAGTGGGGAAAAAAGAACTCAGTAGAATAACTATAGTGTTTCACATCAGATGTGACTTTATGCAAGTCAGTCTAGCAAATGTTTATTTAGAGTTCTTTATATACAAGACTTCTAACCAAGCCAGTACAGTAAGGTCATGTTTTAAGATCCAGAACATGTCATCTCTTCTAACTGCTCCAAACACATAGGAAGGATATAAAAATAGTTTTTAAAATAAAAAATTTATACTCATACCAAAAAAAAAAAAAAAACAAGAAAAGCATGCTCATAAACCAAAACCACAAAAGAAATGAATAGAAGTGAGTGGAGCTCAGCATGGCAGAGACTCCCATGGGTTTAGTTACACTGGGGATATCAAGGAATAAAAGCAGCCTACATAAGCTGGGGCGTCGTATCCAGGCTCACTGCTGTAGCATTGTAATATAAATGGGGAAGTGATAATTTCATGAAGAATTTCTGTAGCACTGGCATTATTTCTTCCTTAAAGGTTGGGGAGAATTAATTGATGAATTCATTGTGTGTTTCCTTTCTTGGAAGAAATTTAACTATGAAATTCCATTCCTTTGCATTTATTTGAATAGTCATATTATACTCATTTCTTCTTGGATGAACTTTGATATTTATGGTTTTTGACTTCAAGGAATTTGCTTTTTGCATCTAAGCTGTTGAATTTATAAGCTTTAATTTTTTTTAATACTTTATTGTTACCTTTTTATTGCTGTAGAATCTGTGATGTTTCCATTTTCATTCTGATATTACCAATTTGTATCTTCCATTTTTTGTTTTAATTTTTGTTGAGTGAGTCTGGCTAGAGGTTCATCATTTTTATTGATCTTTGCAAAGAACACAAGACATTTGGTTTCCATTTACTCTTATGTTATTTCCACTTTCAATTTCATTGATTATTGTGCATATACTTATACTATCTTTTACCTGATAGGGTTTAATTTTTCCTTTGTTTTATCTGTTTCTTAAAGTGGAAGCTTAGCTCATCAATTTGAGACATTTTGCTTTCTGTTATAAGCACTTAATGTTACACATTTCCCTCTAAGCACTGCTTTAACTGCATTCTACACATTTTATTTGTTTTCAGTTGAAATTACCCATGTGACTGCCTCTTTTGACTTATGGGTTCTTTAGAAGTATATAGTTTAATTCTAAGTATTTGGAGATTTTTCAGATATCCTTGCTGCTGCTTTCTAATTTAAGGGTTACTTTGGTAGTCTTAGATGGAGGATCCTGGTAGGCTACAACCCATGGGGATGTAAAGAGTCAGACACGACTGAGCAATATAACTTAAAATAAGCTTTTTATGATTTTTATGATCTTCTTGTTCAGTCACTGTCGTGTCTGACTCTTTGCAGTTCCATGGATTGCAGTGCTCCAGGCCTCCCTGCCCTTCACTATCTCCGGAAGTTTACTCAAACTCATGTCCATCGAGTCAGTGATGCCATCCAACCATCACATCCTCTGTTGTCCCCTTCTCCTCCCACCTTCAATCTTTCCCAGCATCACGGTCTTTTCAAATGAGTCAGCTCTTTGCATCACTTGGTCAAAGTATTGAGCTTTAGCATCAGTCCTTCCAATGAATGTTCATGGCTGATTTCCTTTAGGATGGACTGGCTTGATCCCCTTGCAGCCCAAGGGACTCTCAAGAGTCTTCTCCAACACCACAGTTCAAAAGCATCAATTCTTCGGCGCTCAGCCTTTTTTATGAACTAGCTCTCACATCCATACATGGCTACTGGAAAAACTATAGCTTTGACTATACAGACCTTTCTTGGCAAAGTGATGTCTCTGCTTTTTAATACGCTGTCTAGGTTGGTCATAGCTTTTCTTCCAAAGAGCAAGTGTCTTTTAATTTCATGGTTACAGTCACCGTCTGCAATGATTTTGGAGCCCAAGAAAATAAAATCTGTCACTGTTTCCACTTTTTCACCATCTGTTTGTCATGAAGTGATGGAATAGGATGCCATGATTTTAGTGTTTTGAATGTTGAGTTTTAAGCCAACTTTTTCTGTCTTCTCTTTCACCTTCATCAAGAGGCTCTTTAATTCCTGTTTGCTTTCCATTAGAGTGGTATCATCTGCAAATAATGTGTTAATTATATAAAGTTGGTTGATAGTGCTATTTCAGGCTCTGATATCCTTATTGATTTTCTGTCTATTTGTTATAATAATTACTGAAAAAGAATTGCTGAAATGCCTAGGTATTATGGATACTTCAAATCCAAATTATGGATTTATCTTTCTTCTCTTTTCAGTTCCATTATTTTTTGCTTCATGTATTCTCAAGTACAGCTTTTAGGTCCATGGACATTTAGGATTGTTTTTTATTCTTTGTGAATTGATTTTTTCCATTATTTTGTAATGTTATTTTTAGCCCTGGTAATATTCCTTGTTCTGAAGTCTATGTCACATTGCCTGAGGTATTTGTGTTTTATAACATTGGCCTTTATTTCTTGGCTTGTGGAATTAAAACTGAGCTTTGGTTGTTATGAAGTGAAACAGTGAAAGAACTGAGCAGGCTGACTATGATGAATAATTCAGGTAAGGAAACCAGGGCTTCGTGAGTTCAGACAAGGAAACAGAGGCTCAAAAGCGAGGCTGAGATGAGGAAACTGAGGCCCGAGAGGCCGTATGACACCCAGCTGGTCAGTGGCAGAGCCAGGCTAGTTCCACGCAAACTGAAAAGCAGTCTGCCAATGGACCTGCCCTCAATGAGCTCCTTACAATCTAATGGTCCTAAAGTTACACAGTAGAATTATAAAGTCAGGTCGCTTATTCCTGAGGCCCTCAGAATGGGGAATTCACTTTTGTTTGGTAAGAGAAATTATAGGGAACAGCTCAGTGCTGCAGGGAAATGGATCAAAAGAAGTTGTAAAGTCATTGTCCACATTCCCTTTCTAAGATGAAATTGTTGGCAAGGCACAGGGATTTCTTATGACATCAGTGAAGCAGTCACTTTGCAGGAGGAGTGGGGCCCTCAAAGTCAGCTCCAGGCTTTGGCACACTGGCTTCATGGATTTGCTGTTACTTTTTGGTTTTCCGGGTTTGACTCACAAGCTGTCTATTAAGCATGTCACACCTCGAAAAGAGCATATGTATGAATTCAAGTACAGTGCTTTCCATTCTTTTTGGAAATGAACATTGTCCTTTATCACTTTTGCAGGAGAAATTATGATTGTCAAATGCAGTTGTCATAAAGTCATTAGTACATTGCTTTTTAAATTTGCTCTTCCAATGTTGTTTTTCCTCCGAAACAGATCAATACAGAAAATGAAGACACTAGGCTACATATTGGGAAATCTGTTGTTGAAATGTTTTTTTATCCCCTACCCTTTCTTTCATTTCCTCTTATTCAAAATGCTACATGAATCTTGAGATTTTTATAGCTGTCCCTTTTAAGATACATTTTCAGAATCTTCTCAGAGAAGATTTGATGGAATCTATTTTCTGTCTCAGTAGGAGAATCCTAATTTACATCTCCTCATGGGTTGTCATGGCCTAAATTGATCTACACTGACCTGGTTTGTTTTAAATCAATTCAAGACTTTTTTCTGTGTGCACACAGAACTGACTACTACCTGTGCCTCAGATTCTGCAAAATCAATCCCAAGGAAATTTAAGCATCCTGGATAGATTCTTCAAACAAAAGTGTACCCTGGATTGTACTGTTCAAAATTGTGAGGAGCACTGAGGTGAAACTAAGAAGCTGGAAGAGCTCAACCCACCAACTAGTCAAAAGTTGCATCGGTTGTCTGAGATGCAAGATGCATTTTGCCCCACCTAATGTCTAATTATTACTTTTTACCATCTGCAGTGATTGCCAAAAAATCAAATCAAGTAACATTGTATTTCTTTCAAGTATATGTTGTCTTTCTGTGGCAAGAGGGACAGTTGTTATTCTACTAGAGTTGTAAAGTTTGTATCAGATGATTTCTTAGAGCCAAAATTCTGTAGCCAGATTTACTTTAGAAGTAAGAGGTGAAAAAAATAAATCTAAATTGAATAGGGGTTTATAGTAGTTTACTTTGCTAGAACATGCTGTGCTATTTAGCCAGATTCAACAAAAATAGCAGTTGGAACTTCTCTCAGTATTTCAGCACTTGCTTGTAAACAAACTTTCCCTTAAGTAAATTGCTGAACTATAAAAAGGTATATTTCTCATTGTATCTAGAAAAAGATCTCATACTTGGAAGTATATTATGTTATTGAGTTTTTAAAATACCAAATGTGTAGTAAATGCTGTTCATAAATGCTTATAATATTAAGTATTAATATAGTAATACTGTCAGCAAGGTAAAGGGATATGAGTTCCTAGAAGGGAAAAAAAATTCATGCTGGAAGAAATTAGGAAGTGTTTAATTGATAGTAAGTCACTTAACTTAGGGCTTAAGGAGGAAATGGATTTTGAACATGGGAAAAAAATTATATGTGAAAAGAGCATTATAAACAAATTCATTGAAGCAAAGGATTACAGGAATTTTTGAAAACAGTACTAGAAAATTTAGGCACTCACTGCATGAGGAAAAAATGAAAGATGACGTAGAACAGGAATGCTATGGTCAGATAATGGTGACCCTTGCAGATTACCTCCCCCCCAAACTTTGCTTTTTAAGCTATGAGGAGCCTTTGTTTTAGGGCTATTGAAACACAAAATAATAGGACTTAGTCATAAAAGTGTTATCTAAAAGGCATATTTTCAGGGTGTCCTTAGCTTCAGGAAAATATGCTATGTTCTGGAGATAAAGGGGAGTATCTTTGCTTTCAAGGGATTTTGAGTTTAAAGGAAGAGACAGAAAGAAAAGAAAGTGAAGTCACTCAGTCGTGTCCAACTCTTTGCAACCTGGTGGACCGTAGCCTACCAGGCTCCTCCTCCATGGGATTCTCCAGGCAAGAGCCCTGGAGTGGCGTGCCCTTCGATGTGCAAATACAAAGCCTATGAAGGTTGACAGAGCAGGGTAGGAAGGAAGCAGAGGAGAAAATGATGTCAGAGGACACTTTTAGCTCCAGAAACAAGAAGGTCTAGAATTATCAGTGGCCCTTCTCTCCTGTTCCATCAGAGCCAGCTGTGGTGTGAACCCGCGCGTGCACTCTGCCCCAGGCCCTGCAGCTCACTGTCCTGGTGCGGTGGTCCCGGGAGGCAGGGTCTCCGGACTCGGCTCCCACACCGCGTAGTCAGATGAGACCATGGGCTGTCGAGACCATGGGTCGTCTGTCCGAGACCACGCAGAGAGCTCTGCTGGACACAGCGGAGCCTCTGCGGGAGAACCAGTCTGGCTCGGGGCGGGGGTGCGGAACCCCGGGAAGGCGGGAGAGCCCTGGTATAGTCGAGTTGCATTGTGCGTCTCATCAGTTAGAACCTGTCTGACTCCTGTTCTCATTGGCTAGGGCTCGTGTTAAATTGTTGTTAAATCTTTTGATTAGTTTCCATCTGAACTTGTGAGGGTAAACCGTGAGGGTGAATCCAGGATATCTACTTTAGCGAGATTGAACAAGCGACAGGTTATAAGATGGACCAAAAGTTCAGAGGTTTGGCGGTAATAAAAAGTACAGGTGAGTGTGTGAAACGTGATTAGAGCGTAGACAGTAGAGACGAAAATCAAGCAAAAAACTGGAAACGCAGCTTCAGAAAGCTATTTGGACGTGAAGAGCGAGAGACGGAGTAAAGTAACTAGAGCAAGCCAGGGATGTTGAGTCTAGATGGTTCAGACGTTGATGGCGCTTTTATGAAAATAGGGAACAAGGAAAAGGGATACATTTTAGAAGGCTCATTAGCCTTTCGAAAGCAAGAATCTGCTTTGTAGTTCCAGAATCTGATACAGAGCTGAGTACCTGGTAAGTGCTCCAGAAATATTCATTTAATTAATGACAAATTTTAAAAATTACTTCAGTTTTAGATATACTGAGCTTTTGGTGTCACTAAAATATGCAAGTAAAGATGTCCACCTATTAGTTGCAAATCCTCTTAGGAAGAAGTGTCATTAAATCTCCGTGATTACAGTGAACGGAGTGACAGCAAGCAGAGAAAACTCGGGAACAATCCCTATAGTTAGAGGGAAAGAAAATTCAGAGAAAGCATCAACACAGATGGAAGAGGGAGAATGGAAAGGAAAAAAAAAAGTCTCAGAACAGAGAAAAAAAAGTCTCCAAATAAAGAATTTTTAAAAGGGGCTAGTTAGGCACATTCTGTGACATGGACTTGTTAAGAACAAAAAATAATCATTTCACTTCACAATTGGAGATTAAAAACTGGTTGTATTTTTAACAATTTTGTAAATGGTTTTCTTTTACATTTTTTCTTTATGAAATTTTAGGGACATGAAAATACAACAGTATATATCATGAAAGTACAAATTGTCTATGATCATATATCCTTGAAATAAATGCTGCTAAGTTTGGCATATTTCCTTAAGGTTACTTTAAATATATGGAACTAGTCGATGGAAAATGCATCAGTTGTCAAATGCACTGTTTGGCAATATAAAATTACCTTTGTTAAGCTGTGTAATGATTTTTGCCTTAAATTCCACTTTGTCTGAAAATAGGACTGAAACTCTTGATATTTTAATGTTTGGGTTTTCCTAAAATCATTCTTATTCCTTTTAATTTTAATATTTTGTTTCAATAGTCTCTTGTGAGCTACATTTAATTTTTTCTTTGGCTTCTATAGAACTAGTGACCTTTACTTTTATTGTTACAGTTTGGGTGTCTTGTCTTCTTTTTGTTTTATATACTATTTAGTGTTTGTTATTTCTCTTTTGATTTGCCTCAATTATTAGGAAGGCATGTATTCTGGCTTTAATTATTCTCATGAGTACATTCACAGTTCTCAAGAAATGCTACATGTCAAAGGTTACCAAAGGCAATAATAAAATATATGTTTTGCATCATATCTCCCTTTTGATCATTTCCCCACTCTATATGAAAGGGAGAATGCAACACACTTTTACTTCTTTTTACCCAGCTTTCTCACATTTTAAAACCATAATGTGTATTTTGAGATCCATATGGTACTTCCCTGGTGGCTCAGCTGGTAAAGAATCCACCTGCAATGCAGGAGATCTGGATTCGATCCCTGGGTTCGGAAGATCCCCTGGAGAAGAGAACAGCTACCCACTCCAGTATTCTGGAGGATTCCATGGGCCATATAGTCCATGGGGTCACAAAGAGCAACTTTCACTTTCATAATACTATTTAAATTTACTAAATATTTTCTCTTTAAGCAGCATTCTAATTTTATCCAACTTTTAAAACTAATTAGCATTCATTTATTTAGCTGAAGCGGGCCTTGCTGTGGTACACGGGATCTGCGTTGTGTCATGTGGGGTCTCTCACCTCAGCACGTAGATGCTGATGGTGGTGGTGGGCTCAGCTGCTACTCAGCACACAGGATCCTGGATTCCCAGCTAGGGACTGAACCTGTGTTCCCTGCATTGCCAGGCAGATCTTTAACCTCTGGACCACCAGAGACGTCCCTATTTAACTTTAAGAAAAAATTTATATGCGTATAGTTGACTTACAGTGTTGTGCCAGTTTTTGAAGTCAGAGAGTGAGATTCTTCCAGCTCTGCTTTTCATTATCAGGATTGCTTTAGCTCTTTGGGGTCATTTGTGTTTCCATACAAATTAAAAAAATTTTTTGTTCTAGTTCTGTTAAAAAATGCTATTGGTAAAAAAAAAAAAAAATGCTATTGGTAATCTGATAGGGATTGCATTGAATGTGTAGATTGCCTTGGGAAGTATAGTCATTTTGACAGTATTGATTCTTTTGATTCAAGATCATGCTGTGTCTCTCCATCTGTTTGAGGCATCTTTGATTTCTTTCATCAGTGTCTTATAGTTTTCAAAGTACAGGTCTTCTGCCTCCTTAGGTAGGTTTATTCCTAGGTATTTTATTCTGTTTGTTGCAATGGTGAATGGAATTGTTTCTCTAATTTCTCTTTCTGATTTTTCATCATTCGTGTATAGGAATGCAAGAGATTTTTGTGTATAAATTTCATACCCTGTAATTTTACCATATTCATGGATTAGCTCTAGTGGTTTTCTGGTAGCTTCTATACAATCGTCTATGTATAGGATCAAAAAAAAGTTATATCACTCAGTCGTGTCCAACTCTTTGCAACCCCATGGACTGTAGGAGCCCCAGGATCCCCAGGGTCCCCCGTCTATGGGATTTTCCAGGCAAGAGTACTGGAGTGGGTTGCCATTTTCTTCTCCAGGAGATCCTCCCGACCCAGGAATCAAACCCGGGTTTCCTGCATTGTAGGCAGACGCTTCACTGTCTGAGCCACCAAGAAAGTATAGTATCATGTCATCTGCAAACAGTGACAGTTTGACTTCTTTTCCAGTTTGAATTCCTTTTATTTCCTTTTCTTTTCTGATTGCCATGGCTGGGACTTCCAAAACTATGTTGCATAAAAGTGACAAGAGTGGACATCATTGTCTGTTCCTGATCTTAGAGGGAAAGCTTTCAGCTTTTCACCATTGAGAATGATGCTATCTGTGGGTTTGTCATATATGAGCTTTATTTTGTTATGTTCCCTCTAAATCTACTTTCTGGAGAGTTTATTTTATAATATGGCTCTTGAATTTTATCAAAAGCATTTTATGGATCTGTTCAGATGATCATATTTTTTTTATCCTTTAGTTTGCTAATGCTTCCAATCACACTGATTGATTTGTGGATATCGAAGAATAATTGCATCCCTGAGATAAATCCCACTTGATCATATGATTTTTAATGTATTATTGGATTTGGTTTGTAGTATTTTATTGAGTATTTTTTTGCATCTATGTTCATCAGTGATCAGTCAGTTCAGTCACTCAGTCATGTCTGACTCTTTATGACTCCATGGACTGCAGCACAACAGGCCTCCCTGTCCATCACCAACTCCCGGAGTTTACTCAAACTCTTGTCCATTGAGTCAGTGATGCTATCCAACCATCTCATCCTCTCTCGTCCCCTTCTCCTCCCACCTTCAATCTTTCCTAGCATCAGGGTCTTTTCAAATGAGTCAGTTCTTTGCATCGGGTGGCCAAAATATTGAAGTTTCAGCTTGAGCATCAGTCCTTCCAATGAATATTCAGGACTGATTTCCTTTACAATGGACTGGTTGGATCTCCTTGCAATCCAAGGGACTCTCAAGAGTCTTCTCTAACACCATAGTTCAAAAACATCAATTCTTTGGCACTCAGCTTTCTTTATAGTGCAGCTCTCACATCCATACATGACCACTGGAAAACCCATAGCTTTGACTAGATGGACCATTGTTGGCAAAGTAATGTCTCTGCTTTTTAATATGCTGTCTAGGTTGGTCATAACTTTTCTTCCAAGGAGTAAGCATCTTTTAATTTCACGGCTGCAGTCATCATCTGCAGTGATTTTGGAGCCTAAAATAATAAAGTTTGTCACTGTTTCCATTGTTTCCCCATCTATTTGCCATGAAGTGATGGGACCAGATGCCATGATCTTAGTTTTCTGATTGTTGTTTTAAGTCAGCTTTTTCACTCTCCTCTTTCACTTTCATCAACAAGCTCTTTAGTTCTTCTTCACTTTCTGCCATAAGGGTGGTGTTATTGATATTTCTCCCGGTAATCTTGATTCCAGCTTGTGGTTCATCCAGCCCAGCGTTTCTCATGATGTACTCTGCATATAAGTTAAATAAGCAGGGTGATGATATACAGCCTTGATGGACTCCATCATCAGTGATATTTGCCTGTAATTTTCTTTTTTTGTGATATCTTTGTCTGGTTTTGGTATCAGGGTGATGGTAGCCTGGTAGAATGAGTTTGGGAGGGTTCCTTCCTCTGCAGGTGCTTGGAAGAGTTCAAAAGTTTGGTGCTAACTCATTCTAAATATTTGATAGAACTCACCTGTGAAGCCATCTGGTCCTGCTCTTTCATCTGTTGGAAGTTTTAAAACCTGTTTCAGTACTTGTGATTTATCTATTCATATTTTTTATTTCTTCCTAATTCAGTCTTGAAAGGTTGTACCTATCTAAGGATTTGTTCATTTCTTCTATATTGTCCATTTTATTGACATATAGTTGCTTGTAATGGTATCTTGAGATTTTTTGTGTGTTTCTGTAGTGTCCATTGTAACTTGTCCTTAGTATAGAAAGTATAAAGGAGGAATTTA
The DNA here is from genome assembly GCF_019320065.1 of Cervus canadensis. NCBI lineage: Eukaryota > Metazoa > Chordata > Mammalia > Artiodactyla > Cervidae > Cervus > Cervus canadensis. Next base: position 1,983,629 of record NC_057389.1, read on the forward strand.
TTCTTAAAAATCTAAAAATTCTTGAAAGCAAAATTAACTCTTTTATCATTTTTATATTGTAGGGGAGAAATCTAAGACTAGCTTTACTTATGTTTACTTGTTTTTCTGTCTCAGCATTTGTAGAATTCTGCTTTTATCCTTGTAGTTTATTTTTTTTCTTGAGTCTCCATTTTCTTTTTTTTTTTAATATTTTATAAAGTTATTTCAGTACATATACTTAATTCATTTATCAGCTTTATAATAGTTTTCTGTGTTTTTTTTAAGTTAATAATTCTTGGGTTGAATGACATTTTATTTATTCCTTTTTAATTATCTCTTCTCTCTTTATTTTCACTTTATCTTTTCCTTTTAGCTTTGGAAATCTTCTTGAGTTGATAATAACCAATTAACTGATTGGGCTTCCTGGATAGCTCAGCTGGTCAAGAATCTGCCTGCAATGCAGGAGAGCCCCATTCCATTCCTGGGTTGGGAAGTTCCCCTGAAGAAGGGATAGGCTACCTTCTCCAGTATTCTTGGACTTCCCTGATGGCTCAGCTCATAAAGGATCCACCCAAAATGTGGGAGACCTGGGTACGGTCCCTGGGTCAGAATGATCTAAGAGACCTGGGTTTGATCCCTGGGTCAGAAAGATCCTCTGGAGTAGGGCATGGCAATACACTCCAGTGTTCTTTGTAGAATCCTCATGGACAGAGGAGCTACAGTCCACAGGGTCCCAAAGAGTGGGACATGACTGAGCGACTAGGGACAGCACAGCACAATTAATATTAATCACATAACACTTATTTTTTTTAATAACATGTTCCATTTTTTAAACTGCTTTTACTATGTATTGATCTTTTACAATGGTTTACAATGGTTACCAATCTTTTACATCTTTGTTTTCATACCACTCTTCCTCATTCACATTTTTTTCTAACCTCCTTTATGACTTTCAACTCCTATTTTATAGATGTGTGTGCATGCTAAGTCACTTCAGTCATGCCCAACTCTTTGCAACCCCATGGACTGTAGTCTGCAAGGCTCCTCTGTCCATGGGATTCTCCAGGCAAGAATACTTGAAGGGTTGCCATGCCTGCCTCCATGGGATCTTCTTGACCCAGGAATCAAACCTGTGTCTCTTATATCTCCTGCGTTGACAGGTGGTTTCTTTACCACTAGCACGATCTTATATCCCATTGAGTGTCATGCAGTTTTCTGTATCTTCTTTCAGATTCCTGCAGTAAATAATTTTTGTTTCTTCTGCATATATGGGATAATGTATCATTCTTCTTTCCTCCCAATAGTTTAGAGATTCTTTTGGAAGTTCTCTTCCACTTGCCATGTATTAAAGAGAGTTCTATACACGACTGGTGTTTCCCAACAGACCGGATTTACAGATGATCCTGGTGTCCCTCTTTATACATCTGCATGCTAGTGGAAGCCCTGACTGAGATCTACAGCTTGGCAGCACACTAATAGCCAGAGTGCCAGCATGGTTTCCAGTCTCCAAGAGGCTTTTTTCTAACGTGGCTGTATTGCAATGTGAGGAGTTTATTTTCCTATCCATTCCAGCTGGATCTCAGATCTCTAAACTCTAAACAGTGCCGTTGTCTGTTATGCCCGATATCCGAATCCCCGAGCAGGAAGAAAAAAGGCTTCCAAGACAATGCAACTCACAAAAAGGGAAGTTTATTGCTGACTCGAGTCAGGGCTCCTGCCACATCCAACGCAGTGGTGCAGGTCAGAGAGCCCCGAGCCCAAGCTGTTACACAAATTTATAGGGTGAGCACACGCCGTTGGTAGTTGGTTTAAGCAGATTGGTTACAAGTTTGCAAAGCAATTTCATTGGTCAAAACTTTCACATCCATGGGACTTTCCTGGGGGTTTCCGCCCTGTTCCTAATTTCCTAATTGGCAAACAGTGGTCAGTGTTTAAGCGAAAGCTGATTGGTTGTATCCAGGTGGCCTGATAATCTTACCACCCAGAAGTAGGAAGGCCTGCTCCTAATCTAAGCTGCCTGCCATGGCATTACTTCTGCTTGCCTCACATTCCCCCCTGTCTGTTGTTCAAGTAGAGGAATCTTCCTCTTTTCCATCTTGGGCCACTGGCTGATTAAGTGGACCCAGGAGGGTGGAAATTAAGGTAGTCAGCCAGGGGGAGTGTTGAAACCAAGACTCAAACCATCTCTGCTGGGCTTCCCGTTCTCTCTTTCGTTGCGCCAGTCCCTCTCTCACTTTTGCCATAGATTCTCTTACCACTCTTGTATGGTCTGCATAGGAATAACATTCTTTTCCCAGAGCCGCGCAGACCCCACCCTGTTGGAGAAAAATCAAGTCTAATCCTCTCTTATTCTGCAAGACCACCTCAGACAAGGAAGTCAAAGACTTCTCTAAGTGACTGATTGAGAACAACATAAGGGCCTTTCCATCTAGGTTCTAATACTTCAGATTGGTGCCGTTTTACCCAAACCCAATCACCTGGGCCAATATATGGCCCCCTTATTTTGACCCTCGTGTATCTCTCGAATCAATTTCCAAACATAGTTATGCACCTTACTTAATGCCATCAGAGTTTGTTGGAATTGTCCCAAAGTCCTGCTCCTGCCAGCCCAAGACTGAACAAGGTTGCTATGGTGATTGCACTGATTGGCTCTCTCTTTTGTCTTAGCATTTCCTGGTCCCAAAGTGAGTACATAACCTCTTCAGAGTGGTATAAGATTTTTGGCATTACAGCAACCAAGACACAGAGGGGGTGGCAGGCATTTTCCTTCGAAAATAGGACACACAGGAGGGGGTCTTCCATACAGAATCTCAAAAGGGATAAGATTCAGCTTATAAGGGGTGTTATGCACCCAAAAGAGTGCGAAGGGAAGGAGGGTCACCCAGTCCCTGCCAGTCTCTATTGCCAACTTTGTCAAAGTTTCTTTTAGGGTCTGATTCATTCTCTCAACCTGTCCTGAGCTCTGGGGATTATATTCATAATGTAATTTCCATTTCATCCCCAGAGCTTGGGCCAGCCCTTGTACAATCTGGCTCACAAAGGCAGGTCTGTTATCAGAGCCCATAGTCACTGGCAGCCCATACCTAGGCACTATCTCCTCTAAGATCTTTTTAGCAACCACTATTGCTGTCTCTCCCTTAGCGGGGAAGGCTTCCACCCACCCTGAGAAGGTATCTACCAGAACCAACAGATAGCAATACCTGTACTTGCCTGGCCTTACCTCAGTGAAATCTATCTCCCAGTGTTGCCCTGGCTCTTCCCCTCAGTACCTCGTTCCCGTGTACTGCTTTTTCCCTGTCCTCATCAGCTGGCATGCTTTGCAAGCCTGGATTATCTCTTGTACAGTTGCATTTTGTTGAGGGAACCTCAGGCAGGCCGTCGGGAGAAGTGTTAAGGTCTTTTTCTCTCCCAAGTGTGTAGTTGTGTGCAGGTGTTCACATAGGTGACAACCCAGGATGGCAGGCAATATCAGGTTGTTGTTTTGATCTCGGTACCAGCCATCTTTGTCATCCTTCTGGAGGGTGGTATCCTGGTTGATCCAGGCGAGATCAGGGAGGGAATATTCAGGAACTGGTGGCAAGGTCCCCATACCAGGAGGTGGAAGTCCCACGGCTAATATGGGGGTGGCGTAGTCCCGGCTAGCTGCTTCTCGAGTGGCCGCATCAGCGGCACGATTGCCCCATGCCTTAGGGTCTTCTCCTTTCTGGTGACCGGGGACATGTACTATTGCTACTGCCCGGGGCAGTTGGACAGCTTCCAGGAGCCTGCAAATCTCGGGCAAATTTTTGATTGGCTGTCAGTAAAAATGGTAACCCTCTTCCCTTTGGCTAGCTCCAGAGCCCGTATTAGGGCAATCAGTTCTGCTTTTTGCACAGAAGTGTTTGGGGGAAGTGTCCAGCACATATCATCTGTCCTGAATCATCAACTATGGCGGCTCCCGCTTTCCTTTGCGCATCTTTTACATAGCTGCTCCCATTGGTGAACCATACTAGCTCACTGTTGTCTAGGGGTACATCAGTTAAGTCTTTTCGTGCCACCAGGGCCTCAGCCAGTATCTCGCTGCAATCATGGAGAGGGCGATCTTTCTCTGGGTTGGGTAGGAGCGTGGCTGGATTCAGGAAGCAAGGGGTCTGAAAACACACCCGTGGGGCATCAAGCAGCAAGGCCTGATAATGTGTCAAGTGGGCATTGGAGATCCACTTACCTGGTGGCTGCTTCAAAACCCCTTCAATGGCGTGGGGGGTGTAAACCAAGAGTTGCTGTCCATATGTCAACTTGTCGGACGAGGAGGGCAGTGGCTGCGATGATGCAAAGGCAAGGGGGCCACCCAGCAGCCAATGGGTCTAATCGCTTCGAAAGGTATGCCTCCGGCCGCTTCCACAGTCCCCATTGTTGTGTCAAGACCCCCTTTCCTATTCCTTGCTTTTCATCTACAAACAGCTGGAATGGCTTATTTGGGTTAGGCAGGGCAAGGGCTGGGGCTTCTAGTAGGGCCCGTCTGAGTGTCTGGAAAGCCTGTTTCATTGGCTCAGTCCAAGTCCAGTTTGGGGTCTCTTTATTTCCCTCATACAAGGGCCGGGCCTTCTCAGCAAACCCCATGATCCACAGTCTGCAATATCCAACAGTTCCCAGAAACTCTCTCACCTGGCGGGGGGTCTTGGGCTCTGGTATCTGCAGTATTGTTTCCTTCATGGCCTGGGTTAGCCACCTTTGCCCCTGCCTGATCTTATACCCCAAATAGGTGACCTCTTGCCGGGCTATTTGCACCTTCTTTGCACTAGCGTGATACCCCAAGGTGCCTAGGGTCTGTAAGAGGTCACCGGTGGCACGGCTGCATGCCTTCTCTGTGGTTCCAGCCAACATAAGGTCATCCACATGTTGTAGCAGAATGACCTCTGGGTGGCAAGTCCGATATTCATAGAGGTCCTCACTCAGAGCCTCATTACAACAAGTCTCTTCCAAGTAGAGGGGCTGGGCATTCTGCTATCACCAAAAAACGAATGGGACACCTAGTGGGTCCCCAGATCTACTTTTCGTTCTGTGGTCCAATAATATCTTTTTGTCCCCATGGCTCCTTGCACCAAGCTGGTTTTCTTAGACATTGGTCCCAGTTTATGATTTAAAACAGAGTGTTGGGCACCAGTATCTACCATGAAGCCAACGGGTTTCCCCTCCACATGTATGGTTACCCAGGACTCGGGGAGGGGTGCTGAGTCTTGACTCGCCTAGTCACTGTCTTCTCCCGCATATAGAACTCGAGTTCTAGGGGAGATTTTCTCTCTCTGGGTCGTTCCTCTCCTCGGGTCCCTCTTAGGGCACTCATTTTTCCAGTGCCCCTGTTCTTTGCAGTAGGCGCACTGATCTTTCTTTAGGGCCTGCCTTTTTGGTTTCTCTTTTTCTCTCGTCCGGGGGTCTCGAGGTTCCCTCAATTCTGTTCTGGCCTTTATCCCTGCAAAAAGAATCTGGGCTAGCTCCCTCTGGTTCTTCTGGTTTTCCCTCGCTCTGGTTCTCTATCTTCCTTCCTGATCCTCTCAGCTAATTCCCTTTCCTCCCATCAAATTCGTTCTTCCCTTTCTTCTGGGGTCTCCCTATTATTAAATACCTTTTCAGCTGCTTTCAGTAAATCCTGTATCGTCTGTTCTCCCAATCCCTCTATCTTTTGTAATTTCCTCCTAAATATCTGGGGCTGCCTGATTTACAAATGCTAACAGAACTGCAGTGCGTGACTCCTCAGCCTGGGGGTCCATAGGTGTATATTGCCTGAAAGCTTCCATCAGCCTCTCTAGGAAGGCTGCCAGGCTCTCAGTGGGCTCTTGCCTTACTAAATTTACCTTTGCCAAATTTGTCGGCTTTCTTGCTGCGGCCTGCAGGCCTGCCATCAGAGTCTGGCGGTACACTTGAAGACGTTCCCTACCTTCCGCTCGCTCAAAATCCCAGTTAGGTCGCAACAGAGGAAACCCCTCGTCCACGAGATGAGGCTGGGTGGTTGGCCTCCCGTCAGCCCCTGGGACCCGTTTCCGTGCTTCTGCCAGAATTCGCTCCCGTTCTTCTGTGGTGAAGAGCACCTGCAACAGCTGCTGACAATCGTCCCAGGTGGGGTTGTGAGTGAAAGGAGAGTTTCACCTGGTCGGGCTCTAGTTACTGAGGCTCACTTATCGTAGGGCCTTCAGAGTCCGCCAGAGTGTAGCCCTGGCTGGGACTCATCAATTGCCCCCACAACCGTTCGCCTGTTCACTGAAACTCCTGAAGAGAGTAGGAGTTGAGGGCAGATCAGAGAAGAAGGGGAGAAGGAGAATAAGTCAGAACGAGACCAGAGAGAATGCCGGCACACACACAAACACAGAGAGCCGAAGACAAACACACGGACAGACAAACGTCGGCCAACAACACAGCGCTGGGTTTTCGGGCCCCCTGAGTTTTCTCACCAGACTCGGGATCAGGAGAGGAACTCTCCTTCCCGCAGAGCCAGCTGCCTTCCAGCGCGCTCGCTGGCCTCGGCCTTATGCCAGCTGGAACGTTTAATCCGTTCCCCCCTTTATAGAAAGCTTTCTCCTGTGCCAGATACCTTCCTGCTTCACAGCAGGGCCTTGGATTTACACTGGACTTTCCTGTCCTGCCTGAGACAATGCCGGCACACACACAAACACGGAGAGCCAAAGACAAACACACGGACAGACAAACGTCGGCCAACAACACAGCTCTGGGTTTTCAGGCCCCCTGAGTTTTCCTGAGCACCGGTGCTATTATCTATCCTTCCCCTCTGTCCTGGAAGTGTTCTCTTCCCCTAGTCAAGGGATCCCGGACGAGCCCCCAAATGTTATGCCCGACGTCCGAATCCCCGAGCGGGAAGAGAGAAGGCTTCCAAGACAATGCAACTCACAAAAAGGGAAGTTTATTGCTGACTCGAGTCAGGGCTCCTGCCACATCCAACGCAGTGGTGCAGGTCAGAGAGCCCCGAGCCCAAGCTGTTACACAAATTTATAGGGTGAGCACACGCCGTTGGTAGTTGGTTTAAGCGGATTGGTTACAAGTTTGCAAAGCAATTTCATTGGTTAAAACTTTAATGTGTGTGGGACTTTCCTGGGGGTTTCTGCCCCGTTCCTAATTTCCTAATTGGCAAACAGTGGTCAGTGTTTAAGCGAAAGCTGATTGGTTGTATCCAAGTGGCCTGATAATCTTACCACCCAGAAGTAGGAAGGCCTGCTCCTAATCTAAGCTGCCTGCCATGGCATTACTTCTGCTTGCCTCACATTATCCTCAGTCTGTTTGGGAAGCAGGGTCCTTCCCAAATCTGCAAGATTCTTCTCCCCTTGCCCCCACTAGAATTTCATTTGTGGTAAGTAACCTTTGTAGGATATGATATAATCCTGCTGATAAATTTTTAAATTATTTTTTTGTGATCTCCAGGAGCTAACTGTATGTATGGGAGAGATGATAATGGGAGAGGGAAAGTGCCTTTCTCTAAGTGCTGCAAAAATCAGTACTTGTATTGATGGCTGGTAAAGACCTTGGCAGCAAATCGTTATAGAATGAGGACTGTCTACTTCCATGTGAGCATTTCCCTCTGTTTCCATTTGAACAGTACTGGTGGGTCCTCATTTCCATTTTGAAATCCAGTTCCTATGACTCGTATGTCACCAAAGCTTGCCTCATAGTAAGATAGATTCTGGGTTATGCTCCACTTTTCTGTATCCTCCCCAATCATATCCCAATCAAAAATATATTATAATAGATTAGAGTTTGACTGTTGCTATTCAGTCACTCAGTTGTGTCCAACTCTGTGACCCCATGATTGCAGCACACCAGGCTTCCCTGTCCTTCACTATCACCTGAAGTTTGCTCAAACTAACATCCATTGAGTCGGTGATGCCTTCCAACCATCTCATTCTCTGTCCTCCCCTTGTCTTCCTGCTTTCAACCTTTCCCAGCATCAGGGTCTTTTCCAATGAGCTGGCTCTTTGCATCAGATGACCAAAGTAATTGGAGCTTTAGCATCAGTCCTTCCAATGAAAGTTTAGGGCTGATTTCTCGACTGGCTTGGTCTCCTTGCAGTCTAAGGTATTGTCAAGAATCTTCTCCAGCATCACAATTTGAAAGCATCAATTCTTTGGTGCTTAGGGATTCTGCAAGCCTAGCATTAGTGTATTTTAAAGATGTGAATCATTTCCAGAATTTGGTCCTTTTAGCTACCATTAATAACAAATTCCAAAGAAAGGCAATGCCAAAGAATGCTCAGACTACCACACAATTGCACTCATCTCACACACTAGTAAAGTAATGCTCAAAATTTTCCAAGCCAGGCTTCAACAATACATGAACTGTGAACTTCCAGATGTTTAAGCTGGTTTTAGAAAAGGCAGAGGAACCAGAGATCAAATTGCCAACATCCATTGGAAAAAGCAAGAGAGTTCCAGAAAAATATCTATTTCTGCTTTAATGACCATGCCAAAGCCTTTGACTGTGTGGATCACAATAAACTGTACAAAATTCTGAAAGAGATAGGAATACCAGACCATCTTACCTGCCTCTTGAGAAATCTGTGTGCAGGTCAGGAAGCTACAGTTAGAACTGGACATGGAACAACAGATGGGTTCCAAATATGAAAAGGAGAACATCAAGGCTATATATTGTCACCCTGCTTATTTAACTTGTATGCAGAGTACATCATGAGACACGCTGGGCTGGATGAAGCACAAGCTGGAATCAAGATTGCCAGGAGAAATATCAACAACCTCAGATATGCAGATGACACAACCCTTATGGCAGAAAGTAAAGAAGACTTAAAGAGCCTCTTGATGAAAGTGAAAGAGGAGAGTGAAAAAGTTGGCTTAAAGCTCAACATTCAGAAAACTAAGATCATGGCATCCGGTCCCCTCTCTTCATTGCAAATAGAGGGGGAACCGGTTGCTGACTTTATTTTCTGGGCTCCAAAATCACTGCAGATGGTGATTGCAGCCATGAAATTAAAAGACACTTACTTCTTGGAAGAAATGTTATGACCAACCTAGACAGCATATTAAAAAGCAGAGATATTTCTTTGCCAACAAGGGCCCATCTAGTCAAGGCTATAGTTTTTCCAGTAGTCATTTATGGATGTGAGAGTTGGACTATAAAGAAAGCTGAATGCCAAATAATTAATGCTTTTGAACTGTGGTGTTGGAGAATTGAGAGTCCCTTGAACAGCAAGGAGACCCAACCAGTCCATCCTAAAGGAAATCAGTCCTGAATATTCATTGGAAGGAGTGATGTTGAAGCTGAAACACCAATGCTTTGGCCACCTGATTCGAAGAGCTGACTCACTTGAAAATACCCTGATGCTGGGAAAGATTGAAGGTGGGAGGAGAAGGGGACGAGAGAGGATGAGATGGTTGGATGGCATCACAGACTCAATGAACATGAGTTTGAGTAAACTCCAGGAGTTGATGATGGACAAGGAGGCATGGCATGCTGTGGTCCATGGGGTTGCAAAGAGTTGGACATGACTGAGCAACTGAACTGACTGAAGAACAAATTATTTGTAATATACCTCACAATTATGTAAACATGCCAGCCTGTTAAGAAACCATAGTTGAGAACTTCTAGAATAAAACAAGACTTCCCTGGTGGCTCAGAGGGTAAAGCATCTGCCTGCAATGCAGGAGACCCTTGTTTGATCCCTGGGTCAGGAAGATCCGCTGGAGAAGGAAGTGACAACCTACTCCAGTATTCTTGCCTGGAAAATCCCATGGACAAATGAGCCTGGTGGGCTACAGTCCATAGGGTCACAAAATGTCAGACACAACTGAGTGACTTCACTTTCACTTTTTCTAGAATAAAACACTGGTGGAATCTTGATATTTAGGAATTCTCAGTAGTTTAGCATCAAGCCTAAAGTCCTATCCTATTATCTTTTCTAACCAGCAATGGTTGAGTCATTCAGAGGCAGAAAAGAGAGGGAAAAAATATGTTATCTTATATTTCCCCATTAGCCCATCCCCACATCTGTATGTTGCTATGGAAATCAATTGCTCCTCTGGTAAGACACCTCTTCCAGTCTTTCTATTCTCTGAGTATTCTGTTTCAATACCTATTGAAATAGTCCCACATCATTAAGTATTTCTTGTTCAGTCTGCACAATTGTCAGAGTAATACCTTTGAAACAGAATTTTGATCATACTATTTCACTGCTTAAAAGCCTTCAAAGACTGCAAGGATGTTGTAATGAATGAAGGTAATGTCTTCACACAGAACGGGGAAATTCAGAGCCCTTATTTCCCATCTGTTATTTCCTTCCTCTCTCTAGGATCCAGAATGACACCTCAGGTAGGAGTTTGGGCTATGTCCCTGTCTGATATTAAGGAAAAGGCCTATAGATATCTGGGGGTTCCCCAAGGAAATTACTTTACTCTTGTGCTAGACAGAGCCTAAGAAAAGCCTCCAGTGGTCCCTGCTTCTTGATATTTATGCCCTTGTATACTCCCTTTTTTAACTGTTTTTTTTTTAATTTAATTTTTATGTTGCAGTTGATTTACACTGTTGTGTTAGTTTTCTGTGTACAGCAAAGTGATTCAGTTATGCATATATACATATCCATTCTTTTTCAGATTCTTTTCCCATTTATGTTATTACAGAGTATTATGTAGAGTTCCCTGAGCTATACAGTAGATCTTTGTTGATTATCTACTTTATATAGTAATGTGTATATGTTAAACCCAACCTCCTAATTTTTCCCTCTCCACCAACTTTCCCCTTTTGTGACCATAAGGTTGCTTTTGAAACCTGTGAGTCTGTTTCTATTTTGTAAATAAGTTCATGTCATTTTTTTAATTCCACATATAAGTAATATCATGTATTTGTCCTTCTCTGTCTTACTTCACATATGCTAAATATGATATCATATTTGTTTTGAATGATTTCCTAACTTTACTTTCTGTTTATCACTCTTAATTTTCTTGTTTCTAGTTGTGGCCTTTTCTTTTCCACCTAGAGAAGTTCCTTTAGGGTTTCTTGTAGAGCTGGTTGGGTGCTGCTGAATTTTCTTAGCTTTTCCTTGTCTGTAAAGCTTTTGATTTCTCCATCAAATATGAATGAGAACCTTGCTGAGGAGGTGTATTCATCGTTATAGGTTTTCCCCTTTCATCACCTGAAATATATATTGTGCCACTCCCTTCTGGCCTGCAGAGTTCCTGTTGAAAATCAGTTGATAACCTTATGGAGATTCCCTTTAAGTTACTTAATGCTTTGTCTTTGTTTTTAATTTTTGTCAATTTGATAACATGTGTCTGTTTGATTAACAGGTGTGTTGGGTTTATCCAGTATGGAACTCTCATGCATCCTAGACTTGCATGTGTTTCCTTTCCCATGTTAGGAAGCTTTTCCTTTGCTGCTGCTGCTGTTAAGTCACTTCAGTCATGTCCGACTCTGTGCGACCTCATAGACGGCAACCGACCAGGCTCCCCTGTATCTGGGATTCTCCAGGCAAGAACACTGGAGTGGATTGCCATTTCCTTCTCCAATGCAGGAACGTGAAAAGTGAAGGTGAAGTCGCTCAGTCATGTCTGACTCTTCATGACCCCATGGACTGCAGCCTACCAGGCTCCTTCGTCCATGGGATTTTCCAGGCAAGAGTACTGGAGTGGGTTGCCATTGCCTTCTCCAGCTTTTCCTCTAGTAGCTCTTCAAATATTTTCTTAGGTTCTCTCTCTCTCTTGCCTCTTTCTGGGACCCTTATAATGCAGATGTTGGTGAGTTTAATGTTGTCCCAGAGGTCTCTTAGACTGTCCTCATTGCTTTTCATTCTTCATTCTGTCCTGCAGCAGTGATTTCCACCAATCTATTTTCAGCTCACTTATTCGTTCTTCTGCTTCATTTATTCTGCTATTGATTTCTTCTAGTGTATTTTTCATTTCAGTTATTGTTTATCTGTTTGTTCTTTAAAGCTTTGGTGTGTGTTAGTCACTCAGTCGTGTCCAACTCTTTGTGACTCCACAGACTATAGCCCTCCAGGCTCCTCCATGCATGATACTGCCTAGTCAAGAATACTGGAGTGGGTAGCCATTCCCTTCTCCAGGGAATCTTCCCAACCCAGGGATGGAACCCAGGTCTCCTGCATTGCAGGTAGGTTCTTTACTATCTGAGCCACCAGGGATGGTCAAACATAGCTGCTGAAACCTGGGCTTGAACCAGAGACTTTGACATTTCTTATATCCTCTTAGTCTGTTCCTTTATTATTTTTCCAAGATCTTGGGTCATCTTCAGTATCATTACTCTGAATTCTTCTTCAGGTAGATTGTCCATCTCCACTTCGCTTAGCTGTTCTTTGGGGGTTTTATCTTCACTCTTCATCTGGAACATATTTTTCTGCCATCCTTTTGTCTAACTTTGTTTGTTTGTGGTCTCCGCTCCACAGGCTGCAGAACTGCAGTTCTTGTTTTCAGTGTCTGCCCCGCTGGTGTGTGAAGCTGGTCCAGAGGCTGGTGCAGGCTTCCTTGGCAGGAGGGACTAGTGTCTGTCCACTGGCTGATGGACGTGCAGAAGCACGAGAGCATTCCTTTGTTGGCAGGGTCATGTCAAGCTGTGTGTTTATAGACGGCTATGGGATCAGGACAGCTTCATGCCTCCTAATAGATGGGGCTGTGGTTTCACCCTGTTCGTTGTTCAGCCTGAGGTATCCCAGCACTGGAGCTTGCAGGCTTTGGATGGGGCCCAAGTGGTGACCTCAGGAGAGCTCATGAAGATGAATGTTCTGGGGGCCTCCGTCACTGTCTTCCTTGCCTCCACAGTCAGCCACCGCGGACGTCTGCCTACCCTGGAGAAACCCCCAAGCCCTGCGGTCGGTTCAGCCGTGGCTCCTGAGGAGTCCCAGTGCTTTGCCCTGCGTCCGTCTCGGCGTATGTGACATCTATGTGCTCCCCTAGAGTGGCGTCTGTCCCCCGGTCCCTGGAGCTCCCACTGGAGCCCCGAGGCCTTCAAAGCCAGATGCTCTGGGGGCTCCTCCTCCTTCTGACGTCAGATGGCAGGCTGAGGGGCCTGATGTGGGGCTGAGAACGCACCTCTGATTCATCGGGGCTCCTTGGGCGCAGAATGCCTTTTTAGGTAGTTCTGAGTCTTTGTCAGTGGTTCCTCAGAAGTTAGTCGTGAGGTTGGCATTTTCCTGAGAGGAGGTTCACTCGAGTCCTTCTATGCCTCTTGTGTCCTGCCTCCTAATATTTTCCCTCATGATAATTTAATCCAGGGTCACCTAGCACGCCAGGCAGAACAGCAGCCCTCCAGAGGCTTCCGGTTCACGTGCCCGGAAGTCGCAAACTGACCTTCGGCTTCTGGCCCGGCCGCGGGGCGGACGCGTACGGCGCAGTCCCACGCAGCCGCAGTGGCGGCCAGACCCCGCTCACAGACGCAGCGGCTGCCGTCAGAGCACGGGAGTGTGCCTGCTTCTTTTTTCTAGAGTGTGGGCTGGACTTGGTGATTCACTTGCAATGAACAGAGTACGGCAGAAGTAAGGAGATGTCATGTCCAAGATTAGGTTACAAAAGACAGGGGCTTCTGTCTTAGAGACTCTCTCTCTCACGCTGTCTAACCCTGAGGGGAATGAACTACCACGTCGTCCCAGCGAGCTTCTTAAGTGTCAAGAAGCCAGCAGCATTGAGGACTGAGGCTCACCAGCCCTCAGGAATCTGCTTGGAGGCGGACCCTCCCCCTGCAGGAGCTTTCTGCAGCCTCTGCCAGCATCTTGATCAGTGGCCTGTTGAGAGACCCTGAGCCAAAGGCCAGGCCCAAATCCCTGACCTAGAAAAACGGGAATGATGGGTGTTTGTTGCTTTAAGCTGCTTATTTAGGGGTAATTTGTTATTCAGTAAAAGATCATTAATATAATCACTTCCCAATCCCTGCATGATGAGGTCCATTAATTAATAAGCCTCAACAACCCATCCATAGCTTCCCCTTGCCTTTTTACTATTTTGCCTTTTGTCATAAATAATTGAGAGAAGGGGCATGAGGAATATTTGGGGAATGATGGTTAATTTTCTCAAAAATAGTGATGGTTCCATGGGCATAATATATATATATCATAGTGTATCAAATTATTTTGGAGAAGGAAATGGCAACCCACCCCAGTATTCTTTCCTGGAGAATTACTGTGGACAGAGGAGCCTGGCGGGCTAGAGTCCATGGGGTTGCAAAAGGTCAGACACAACTGAAATGACTTAGAACACACACAGCACACACACCTTATTATTTGCTATTTTTACCTCAGTAAAGCTGTTAAAATATGATAGATACATAAGATAAACCAAATATTTGAAAAACAAACTCCAGTATAATAGACAGGGACTGAAATAAATAAAATGTAAAGTCACTCAAAGAATACTGAAACAGTGCAAAATGATAGAAGGAAAATTTTTTTAGAAATCTATAATAATTATCTTCTGAGAAATAAATGAAAATGTTTTCATCCATGAAAAAGGGAGGCTATAGAAAAAGAGCAGTATGAGAAAGAAACTATTCTCAGAAATTAAAAATGTAATAATGGAAGCTAAAATTCAACAGAAGGTTTGGAAGATAAAGTTTATGGAATCTCTAGAAAGTATAATAAAGACAAAGAGGAAAAATGGGAACAAAAAGATAAAATTAAAAACACAATTCTGGAGGTCTAACATTTGAATAAAGGGAGTCCTGAGCATGGAGGAGATATAAAGAAGACACAGGAGACTTATTTATCAATGAAATTTGAAAAATTAAACCCACATTTATACATTTAAGTGGCCCAAATAGTGCTCAAAAAATAAATTTGGAAAGGCTTACCATAAGGCATTTTGTATTAGTTATCATTGCTTGCATGCTAAGTCGCTTCAGTCATGTCCAACTCTTTGCAGCCCTATGCAGTGTAGCCCACCAGGCTCCTCCATCCATGGGATTCTCCAGGCAAGAACAGTGGTGTGGATTGTCATGTCCTCCCAGGGGATCCTCCCGACCCAGGGATAGAACCTGCTCCTCTTATGTGTCCTGCATTGGCAGGTGGGTTCTTTACCACTAGTGCCAGCTGGGAAGCCCATATTAGTTATCATTGGTGCTCAGATGCTCAGTCGTGTCTGACTCTGTGACCCCATGGACTGTAGCCCGCCAGGCTTCTGTTCATGGAGTTTCCCAGCAAGAATACCTGAGTGGGTTGCCATTTCCTCCTCCAAGGGATCTTCCTGACCCAGGGATCATACCAGTGTCTCTTACGTCCCCTGCATTGGCAGGCAGATTCCTTACCACTAGTGCCACCTGGGAAGCCCGTTAGTTATTGCTCTATAATAAATGACTATGCAGAAAACAAAACAAAACTACATTATCTCACAGTTTCATTGGGTCAGGAATCCAGACGTATTAATAACTTAGCTGGGTTTACTGTTTCAGAATCTCTCACAAGGCTGCCATCAGAGTGTTGGTCAAGACTAGGGTTTCATCTGCAGGCAAAGCAGGGAAGACTCAACTTCCAAGATTACTCACAAATTAGGCAGGATTTAGTTCCTTGTGGGTTACTAGATTAGCATCTCAACAACTTGCAGCCTTCTGGACACAGACCATCCTTAGCTCTTGTCTTGTAGACCTCTCCAATATGGCAACATCATTTGCCAAAGCATAAATGCCAAGAAGGCAAAGGAGAATTTTCCAGTAAGACAAAAATCACATCTAATCACAGGAGTGATATCTCATTAACTTTGTCATATTCTGTTGGTTAGAAACAAGTCATTGTGTCAGTGGCATACTCAAGAGAGATACACACGGGGCATGAGTACTAGGAGGCGGGGACTACTGGGGACCTTCTTTGAAATCTGTCACACTCTTCTTTGTGAAAATTGAAAAACTAAGGAAAAAAGAAGCTTAAAACTTCCTGTGATAAGAGAGAACCATTAGCAATCATAAAACATTTCATGTGTTTCTTTATTTTTCCCAGAAGACTTTCTTGCAGTTAGATGAGTAGTGATTCTTAACCAGGAGTGATTTTGCCTCCCAGGAGACCCTGGCAGTGTTAACACTCAACTTGTCACAAGTCGAGAGTGTGAGTGCTATCTAGTGGACAAAGCCAGATGTGTTGCTAAATATCCTACAATGTATAGGACAGCCACCCCCCCCCGAACTGCTCCCCCCCCCCAGCCCAGCAAAATAATGTATCTAGTCCGAATGTCAGTATGGTCAAAATTTAGAAACCCTGGGTTTGAATCACTTGTTTTTTGCCAAGTACCATGAGCAGAAGTGACACAATTCAATTTAATTGCCAAAGCAATTAAAAACTAGCCTCTTTCCTCTCAAGTCTTTCTCTTATCAAAGTGAACTTGAAAGCTATATATTGAGATGGTGGCATTACACGATGAAAAGACCCTGAGTTCCCGGGTCACCAGATGGAGAACTCCTAATGAATTATATCAGAGTTTACAGAAGCAAGAAGTAAACATTTGTTTTGTTAATTGTGATTTCAGCATTTGTCTATTAAGAAAATTAGCAATAAATAAATCATACAGTTTCAGAAAGAATAAACAGGCTACACAAATGCTTGGGAATCTGGATGGCCTCAGATGCCATAAAAGCCAGCCTCAGAGCCTAGAAGGCAGTGGATCAGCTCCCCAGTGCACTGAGGGACAGAATACCTCCTCTGGGATAAGAAGTATCTGTTGATGTTTAAATATATTTGGTTTATAATGTTTGGAAATAGATAAGATTTCATGTAAAACTTTATCAAACTGTATGCTATTAGTTAGTTTGGGTAGAGTTCAAATAACAAATGACATATGAATTTATCCCTGCCACAATGTATTAAATATTTAGGCTTCCCTGGTGGCTCAGACGGTAAAGAGTCTGCCTGCAATGTGGGAGACCTGGGTTCAATCCCTGGGTTGGGAAGATCCCCTGGAGGAGGGAAAGGCTACCCACTCCAGTATTCTGGCAAGAATTTCCTGGACAGAGGAGCCTAGCAGGCTACAGTCCATGAAGTTACGTTATTAAATATAAGGGTAGAATAAATGCATTTTCATATTAGTTACCTTCTATTCATCACCTTCTTAAGAGTCTCCTCCCAAATGAAGGGATCAATCAGGGGTAAGAAACAGAGAACATTGAGTTCAGAAAACACTGGCCCTGACAGAGGACAGTGGTCAGGAGTATTCCCAGGATGACTGTGATGGGAGCCCAGCAGGTTCCAGCTGGTGTAAGAAGACACTTAAATGTAACATGTTCAGAACTGAAGTAATCACCTATTCTCCATCCAACCTATGTCCCTGAAAGGGCTCTTTGAGACTCAGTTAAGTTTTAGGAAACTTTATTCTAAATCACACTACACTAACTCATACTCATCCTTCCAGATTGGTTTTAAAGGTTTTCTGGAATCTCTCTCTGCCTTGGGGCATGCTGTGTTTTCCCCTGCTTTGTGAAATCATCTCCATAAGTTTCTATAAGCTGTCCTTAAAGATTTTTGATCTTGTTTTGCTGTCTTTTGGAAACTTTCAGTCAATCACATCACAGTTCTGTTGTGATAATCACACAGATTAAGTGTCCAAAATTAGATTAGTGGCAAGACTCCAGACTCTAGTGACTAAATTGATTTAGGAGATTGTGGACAAGTTGAAATAGAAGATGATTCCACAATGCTGGGGTGGCAGAGGGCCATCCATGGCTCACTATCCTGCAAAATATTTTATTTGGAAATGCAGGAAGAATTGTTTAAGTGAACATGTCCATTTTAACTCAATGAACTGAGAAGAAATTAAAAAGCCATGGCTTTGAGTTCCTTAGTTGCACTGTAAGCTCTATTCAATGTGAAAGTGACACCTAAAACTTTCCAGCATGCAGTGTGTATGGGAACTACTAGATCGATAGTCTGGCTGACAAGGGAAAATGAGACTGAAACGGTAGAATCTGATGTCTGAGACAGACGACATCATTAGGAATGGCAGAAGCCTAAGGACCCTGGAGCCTTCCTTGACTGGCAGTTCTTCATGCCTGGAAGAAACGGGATCACTACCCAGGATGAAGGTGTTGGATGGGTGAGAGCAGAACAATTTTTTTAACTCTCACTTAGCAGACAATATCCACAGGGTATTTAAAAATGCAGGAACTACAAAGCAATAGCAATTCAATAGGTTCCACATATTTTTAACATGGGCCCAAGTGATGGTTATAGTCAAGTTGAGAACAAACTCTTTCTTTAGTAACCTACTTTTTAAAAGTAGCCAAGGAGATTTATTTGATGTTAGTTGTTTTGTTTTTCTTTTAATTTTGGAAACTTTCTTGTAAATATCTGTGCTTTAAATCCTGTCCCTATAGGAAGCTGTGATCTTGAGGCTCTGTTATTTGGGCAAGCTAATTATGGTGAAAGAAAATAAATATAATGGTCCAAGCACACTTAGATGCAATTTGCTACTTGAAGCAATCACTCTTCCAATATGAAAAATTAACATTAAGTTAAAAAAATTTTCATTCATGTGCCCAGAAAATTACTTTTAAACCTCCTGCTTTAAAGATGTGTGACAGATTTAATATGATTAAGTTGGGTTGTGAGTATGAAAATTATGTTTAAAAAAAATAAAAAATTTTAAAAAAAGAAAATTATGTTTAAGTGTGTCTCTGAGGACATGATACATTCATGTTTCCTAAAAAATGATTTATGCTTCCTAAGAATGGGTTAAAATGGAATTGGGAAAAATGCTCCTGGAGTATTAATGGACAGTTCTATTTAAGAGCCAATTTTTGTAAGCAACTGAGATAAGGTTATCAACCTATATTATTATAATAATGATATACTTTATACAAGTCCCATGGTAACCACAAAACAAAACCTACAGTAGATACACAAAAGATAAGCCCTAGCCACAGTAATCAGAAGTAAAAAAGATATAAAAGGAATCCACATTGGAAAGCAAAACCATCATTGTTTGCAGATGACATGATGCTATACATAGAAAATCCTAAAGTCACCACAGCTCATCAATGAATTCAATAAACATTGCAGAATACAAAATTAATACACAGAAATGTGATGCATTGCTATACACTAACAGTGAACTATCAGAGAAATTAAGGAAACCATCCCATTTACTATCACATCAGAGTAATAAAATACCAAGACAGAAACCTACATAAGGAGGTTAAAAGACCTATAGCCAGAAAAGTGTTTAAGGCAATGATGATAGAAATTGAAGACAGCATAAAAAGATGGGAAGATAAACCATGTTCTTGGATTGTAAGAATTAATTTTGTTACAATGGCCAGATTACCCAAGGCAGTCCACAGATTCAGGGCAATCCCTATCAAAATACTAGGGGCATTTTTCACATAACTAGAACGAATAATTTCAAAATGTATGCAGAAACATGAAAGACCCCAAAAAGGTAAAACAATCTTGAGAAAAGAAGAAGTTTTGCCTCATAAGCAAACCAGTATGTTACTGGCCCAAAAACAGACACATGGATGAATGGAACAGAAGAGAGTCCAGAAATGTTCACACACTTATAGGAGATTAATCTATGACAAACAGTTATGGATATACAATGGAGGATAAAGTATCTTTAAAAAGTAGTGCTGGGATAGATGGATAGCTACATGTAAAAGAATGAAAGTAGGACATTCTCTAACACTATATACAAAAATAAACTCAAAATGGATTAAACACCTAAGTGTAAAAATTGAAGTTCTAAATGTAGGACCAAAAATTCTTAGAGCAATACATAGGCTGACCCGTTTTGACATTTTGGGAGGATCTTTCTGCTATAGCAAAATAAATAAACAACTGTGACCTATTTAATAGTTTTTGCACAAAAAAAGGCAACCATCAACAAAACAAAACAAAAAAACCCTGCTAAATGGGGAAATATATATATAAATGGCATGACCAATAACGGGTTAACACCCAGAATCTATAAACAGCTCATACAACTCAACATCAAAAACAATAAACAGCTCTGTTTCTAAAAAGGGCAGAAGATCTGAATAGATGTTGTTTTTGTTGTTGTTGTTGTTGTTTTCCCAAAGAGGACACACAGATGGCCAACAGGCACATGAGAAGATGCTCAACATCACTAATCATATGGAAAATGCAGATTGAAATCACAATGAGATATCACCTCACCCTTGCCAGAATGGCTTTCTCCAAAAAGAACACAGATACCAAATGTTAACAGGGATGTGGAGAAAGGGGGCCCCTCAGACGCTGTTTTCACCTTTATTGAGAATGTGCACTGGTGTGGCCACTGTGGAAAACAGTATGGGTATTTCTCAAAAAACTAAAAAGGGAACTGCCATGTGCCCTAGCAGTTCCACCCATAGGTCCATATCCAAACGGGGAAAAGCACTAATAAAAAGCATCACCCCAATGTTCACTGCAGCGTTATTGACGATTGCCAAGATATGGAAGCGACCTAAACATCCATCAACAGGGGAAGGGATGAAGGAAGTGTGGTATAGATGCACAGTGGAACACTACTCAGCCATAAAAGAATGAAGCTTTTCCATGTGCAACATGGACTGACTTGGAGGAGCTTATCCTAAGTGAAACAAGTCAGACGGAGGAGGACAAATACTTTATGATATCACTTATATGTGGAATCTAAAAAATACAATAAACTAGTGTATATAACAAAACAGAAAGAGACTTACAGATATAGAGGATGAACTAGTGGTTACCAATAGGAAGAGGGAAGGGGGCGGGACAGGATAGGAATAGGGGATAAGGAGGTATAAACTAATTTGTATAAAATAAGCAACAAGGATATATTATCTAATAAAGGAAATATCAGTATTTATAAATGGAGTATAACCTTTAAAATTATAAATCTATTATAACCTATTATATAATATTGTGCATCAAATATATCAATGATTTTTTTAATTTAAAAATAAATACAAATTTTCCAAAAAATGGACACTTTAGAAGGCTCATAAACCATGATCATGTGGGATTTACCCCTTGAATGCAAGAGTGATTCAAAACACAGAAATCAATAAATGTGGTACACCACATTAATAGAATGAAAGATTAAAACCATATGATTATTTCAGTAAATGTGATTATATTACATCTTCATGATTAGAAACTCTCAACAAATTAGGTATGGAAGGGACATGCTTCAACATAACGAAGGACATAAACAATATTCCCACAGCTAAGATTTTACTCAGTGGTGAGAAGCTGAAAGTTTTCCCTTTGATATTAGAAATAAGAGAAAGACGCCCCCCTCACTGTTTATACTTAAAAACAGTACTGAAATTCCCAGTGATAGCAGTTAGGTAGTAGAAAGAATTTAATAGTTTTGCAAGTGATGTGATTTTACATAGAGAGAACCCAAAAGAGCCCACCGAGTTAAAACTGTTAAATGAATTCAGTACAGTTGTAGGATTAAAAAAAAAAAAATGAACATACAAAAATCAGCTGCTTTTCTAGACACTGACAATGATCTAACTTAAAAGAAATAAAGAAAGCAATCTTTCAATAATGCTGTCAAACAGAATGAAATGCTCAGGAATAAAATTTGACTACGGAGATGACAGTTCTGGGCTGGCATCACTTGAATTCAGTGATGAAGGAAATTGAAGACACAAACTGAAAGATACCCTATGCTCATAAATCAGAAGATTTTAATATTGTTAAAATGTTCCTACAAGCTGAAGTGATCTATACCTTCAGTGTGATCTCTATCAAAATTTCAATAACATTTTTCACAGAAATAGAAAAAACAATTCCAAAATTTGTATGAAACCCCAAAAGACCTCAATTAGTTCAAGCAGTCCCAAGAAAGAATGAAACTGGAGGCCTCACACTTCCCGATATCAAAATGTATAATAAAGCTGTAGTAATCAAGCTTCCCTGGTAGCTCACATAGTAAAGAATCTGCCTATAATGTAGGAGACCTGGGTTCAATCCCTGGGTTGGGAAGTTCCCCTGGAGAAGGAAATGACAACCCACTCAAGTATTCTCACTTGGAGAATTCCATGGATAGAAGAGCCTTGTGGGCTACAGTCAACTGGGTTGGAAAGAGTCAGACATGACTGAGCAACTAACACACAGTAATCAAAGTAATCAAAACTGTATGGTGCTGGCGTAAACAGACCCAGAGACAGATGGAACAGAAGGAAGAGCCCAGAGATAAATTCACTGGTATATGGGTAACTAATGTTTGACAAGGGGGCCAGGAATACTCACTGGGGAAAAGAGTGTCTTCAATAACTGGTGCTAGGAAAACTGAATATTCACTTGTAAAAAAATGCAATCTGTCCCCTATCTCATACCACTCACAAAAGCTAATCTGAAATGGACTTAAGTCATAGATGTAAGAACTGAAACTGTAAAATTCCTAGTGGAAAGCATAGGGGAAAATATCTTGACATTGGTCTTAGCAATGATTTTATGAAGTTGACACTAAAATCAACAAGCAGGAGTACAAGAAACTAAAAAGCTTCTACACAGCAAAAGAAACAAACATGAAAAGGCAACCTATGGAATGGGCTTAAATATTGCCAAACCATCTATGTGCATATATTTTCCCTGCTCACCTGTCACATGAGTTGTTTTCCTATGAATCCCTGTTATTAGCTCTACCCTGATGACTTACCTCCTGAGACTGCCGTCTTCTCACTGTACTGGGCACCGCTCTGCTGACATAGAGCGTTGTGTGGTAGACTTATCTTTATGGCCTGGGTTGGGCACTGTGGAGACAGTGACTAGCAAACAACAGTGTCCACAATCACGCAGCTCATATTTAGTCAAGAAAATAAAACTCATACAGGCACACAGATAAATGTGAAGTTACAACTGAGATAAGTTTGATGAAGGAAAGGCCATGATGGGTTGATAGCTGTGGCGACTGGGCTTGAACTGAGAAGAGGAAGGATAAGTGAGCATTAACTAGCACTGCAGCTAGTTAATGCACTCATCTCACACGCTAGCAAAGTAAGGCTCAAAATTCTCCAAGCCAGGCTTCAGCAATATGTCAACCGTGAACTTCCAGGCGTTTAAGCTGGTTTTAGAAAAGGCAGAGGATCCAGAGATCAAATTGCCAACATCCGCTGAATCATTGAAAAAGCAAGAGAGTTCCAGAAAAACATCTATTTCTGCTTTATTGACTATGCCAAAGCCTTTGACTATGTGGATCACAATATACTGTGGAAAATTCTGAAAGAGATGGTAATACCAGATCACCTGACCTGCCTCCTAAGAAATCTGTATGCAGGTCAGGAAGCAACAGTTAGAAATGGACATGGAACAACAGACTGGTTCCAAATAAGAAAAGGAGAACATCAAGGCTGTATATTGTCACCCTGCTTATTTAACTTATATGCAGAGTACATCATGAGAAATGCTGGGCTGGATGAAGCACAAGCTGGAATCAAGATTGCTGGAAGAAATATCAACAACCTCAGATATGCAGACGACACCACCCTTATGGAAGAAAGTGAAGAAGAACTAAAGAGCCTCTTGATGAAAGTGAACGAGGAGAGTGAAAAAGTTGGCTTAAAGCTCAACATTCAGAAAACTAAGATCATAGCATCTGGTCCCATCACTTCGTGGCAAATAGATGGGGAAACAGTGGAAAGAGTGGCTGACTTTATTTTCTTGGGCTCCAAAATCACTGCAGATAGTGACTGCAGCCATGAAATTAAAAGACGCTCATTCATTGGAAGGAAAATTATGGCCAACCTGGACAGCATATTAAAAAGCAGAGACATTACTTTGCCAACAAAGGTCCGTCTAGTCAAGGCATTTGTTTTTTCAGTCGTCATGTATGGATGTGAGAGTTGGACTATAAAGAAAGCTGAGTGTTGAAGACTTGATGCTTTTGAACTGTGGTGTTGGAAAAGACTCTTGAAAGTCTCTTGGACTGCAAGGAGATCCAACTAGTCCATCCTAAAGGAAATCAGTCCTGAGTGTTCACTGGGAGGACTGATGCTGAAGCTGAAACTCCAATACTTTGGCCACCTGATGTGAAGAGCTGATTCATTGGAAAAGATCCTGATGCTGGGAAAAATTGAAGGTGAGAGGAGAAGGGGACGACAGAGGATGAGATGGTTGGATGGCATCACCGACTCAATGGACATGAGTTTGGGTAGACTCTGGGAGTTGGTGATGGCTGGGGAGGCCTGATGTGCTGCAGTCCATGGGGTCACAAAGAGTCAGACACGACTGAGCGACTGAACTGAACTGAGCACTGCAGCAGAGAGGAAGAGGAGGGAAAGGACGTTGCAGAAAGGGGCGACAGCATGCACAAATAAACAATAGTAGGTAGCGTGGAGCAGAACACATCACAGCGACTGCAAGAAAGCCCGTGTGTTACGAATGCATGGGCCTCGGCCAATAAGGGAGAGAAGTAAGTCTGGAGAAGCCATGCAACAAATGCACAGTTTATTTCAGCCTTCTTCAACAAGAAATACAATCTTTAAAAAAATATATAACTAGTTTTATTTATTTGGCTGTGCCAGGTCTTAGTTGCAGCATGCAGGATCTTATTTTTCGTTGCAGCATGTGGGATCTAGTTCCCCAGCCAGGGATTGAACCCAGGTCCCCTGCATTGGGAGCATGGAGTCTTAGCCACTGGGCCACCAGGAAGTCCCAAGAGATGTAATCTTCATTCTAAAGCTACTGGGGATTTACTGAAGAGTTTGAAGCCAGGGATTGACGTGATCCATTTTGTATTTTGAAAAAAAAATTCTGGCTACTCTATCGAGACAAGAATAAAAAGAGTAAGGCATGATGGATGCAGAGATTATAAACAAGGAGGCCTTAGTCCAGGTAAGAGATAATTGTTTAGATAAGGAAAATAATAGTGGAGATGAAGATAAGTGGAAGGATTTGAGAAACGTCTAGTGCGGCATCAAGCAACCCAGTGATAGGAGAGAAGGATGCCACAAAGGTTAGAGGCAGCAACTTGAAAAAGTGCTTACTAGACATTATAGTCTTAAAAACTGATCAGTCTTTCTGAATATGGAAATTTTCACCAGCTATATCTCTTCATAGACCCTTTCCCAAGAGCTTCTCCTTTAAACCTACTTTCTCTCCTTCAAAACCATATTCTCACCACCATTTTGTTGCATAACATATTTCTGCACTCACAATAGTCTCTTGATAATAAATTCAATAATATAATTATGATGTGGAATGTTTAATGCTAAATCTCCACCAGTCAAGGGCCCAGCTTTGTACTGCCTGCACTTCCACTGAACTGTTTCTAAAGTCTCCTACAGTTCCACCCTTAGTCATACAAAGGCTTGAAAGAAATATTGACGTTATAGCATTTTTTTTTGGTAGATCTAAGATCAAATTCTTAGGCTTAGAATTCCACCAGAGCTTTCAGGGTCATGGGGCTGTGTACGGAGATGGGCATGTTCATCTCCCCAGTGGGCACAGTCTATTTCAGACTTCCTGAAGCCTTTCATAGCATCTCATTCACTACCGACCAGCTAAAGTATTTATATCTCCTAGGAGAGGTTGCCTTTTTATTATCTTCTTGTACTCATTCTGTATGCCATACCTTACCCTCAAAATTGTCAGTTTGAATAACCCAAATGGTTTATAGAAACTAAAAACTAATATTTAATTTTCTTTCTTTTTTTTTTTTTTTAATTTTTTTATTAGTTGGAGGCTAATTACTTCACAACATTTCAGTGGGTTTTGTCATACATTGATATGAATCAGCCATAGATTTACACTTATTCCCCATCCCGATCCCCCCTCCCATCTCCCTCTCCACCCGATTCCTCTGGGTCTTCCCAGTGCACCAGGCCGGAGCACTTGTCTCATGCATCCCACCTGGGCTGGTGATCTGTTTCACCATAGATAGTATACATGCTGTTCTTTTGAAACATCCCACCCTCACCTTCTCCCACAGAGTTCAAAAGTCTGTTCTGTATTTCTGTGTCTCTTTTTCTGTTTTGCATATAGGGTTATCGTTACCATCTTTCTAAATTCCATATATATGTGTTAGTATGCTGTAATGTTCTTTATCTTTCTGGCTTACTTCACTCTGTATAATGGGCTCCAGTTTCATCCATCTCATTAGGACTGATTCAAATGAATTCTTTTTGATGGCTGAGTAATATTCCATGGTGTATATGTACCACAGCTTCCTTATCCATTCATCTGCTGATGGGCATCTAGGTTGCTTCCATGTCCTGGCTATTATAAACAGTGCTGCGATGAACATGGGGTGCACGTGTCTCTTTCAGATCTGGTTCCCTCAGTGTGTATGCCCAGAAGTGGGATTGCTGGGTCATATGGCAGTTCTATTTCCAGTTTTTTAAGAATCTCCACACTGTTTTCCATAGCGGCTGTACTAGTTTGCATTCCCACCAACAGTGTAAGAGGTTCCCTTTTCTCCACACCCTCTCCAGCATTTATTGCTTGTAGACTTTTGGATAGCAGCCATCCTGACTGGCGTGTAATGGTACCTCATTGTGGTTTTGATTTGCATTTCTCTGATAATGAGTGATGTTGAGCATCTTTTCATGTGTTTGTTAGCCATCTGTATGTCTTCTTTGGAGAAATGTCTGTTTAGTTCTTTGGCCCATTTTTTGATTGGGTCATTATTGTTCTGGAATTGAGCTCAGGAGTTGCTTGTATATTTTTGAGATTAATCTTTGTCTGTTTCTTTGTCTTGTCTCAATTGCTATTTAATTTTCTCCCAAATCTGACCGGCTGCTTTTCACCTTTAACTTATAGTTTCTTTTGTAGTGCAAAGCTTTTAAGTTCATTAGATCCCATTTGTTTAGTTTTGCTTTTATTCCAATATTCTGGGAGGTGGGTCATAGAGGATCTTGCTGTGATTTATGTCAGAGAGTGTTTTGCCTATGTTCTCCTCTAGGAGTTTTATAGTTTCTGGTCTTACATTTAGATCTTTAATCCATTTTGAGTTTATTTTTTGTGTATGGTGTTAGAAAGTGTTCTAGTTTCATTCTTTTACAAGTGGTTGACCAGTTTTCCCAGCACCACTTGTTAAAGAGGTGTCTTTTTTCCATTTATATTCTTGCCTCCTTTGTCAAAGATAAGGTGTCCATAGGTTCGTGGATTTATCTCTGGGCTTTCTATTCTGTTCCATTGATCTATATTTCTGTCTTGGTGCCAGTACCATACTGTCTTGATGACTGTGGCTTTGTAGTAGAGTCTGAAGTCAGGCAGGTTGATTCCTCCAGTTCCATTCTTCTTTCTCAAGATTACTTTGGCTATTCGAGGTTTTTTGTATTTCCATACAAATTGTGAAATTATTTGTTCTAGTTCTGTGAAAAAATACCGTTGGTAGCTTGATAAGGATTGCATTGAATCTATAGATTGCTTTGGGTAGCCATTTTGACAATATTGATTCTTCCAATCCATGAACACGGTATGTTTCTCCATCGGTTTGTGTCCTCTTTGATTTCTTTCATCAGTGTTTTATAGTTTTCTATGTATAGGTCCTTTGTTTCTTTAGGTAGATATACTCCTAAGTATTTTATTCTTTTTGTTGCAATGGTGAATGGTATTGTTTCCTTAATTTCTCCTTCTGTTTTTTCATTGTTAGTATATAGGAATGCAAGGGATTTCTGTGTGTTAATTTTATATCCTGAAACTTTACTATATTCATTGATTAGCTCTAGTAATTTTCTGGTAGAGTCTTTAGGGTTTTCTATATAGAGGATCATGTCATCGCAAACAGTGAGAGTTTTACTTCTTCTTTTCCTATCTGGATTCCTTTTACTTCTTTTTCTGCTCTGATTGCTGTGGCCAAAACTTCCAACACTATGTTGAATAGTAGTGGTGAGAGTGTGCACCCTTGTCTTGTTCCTGATTTCAGGGGAAATGCTTTCAATTTTTCACCATTGAGGGTGATGCTTGCTGTGGGTTTGTCATATATAGCTTTTATTATGTTGAGGTATGTTCCTTCTATTCCTGCTTTTGGAGAGTTTTAATCATAAATGAGTGTTGAATTTTGTCAAAGGCTTTCTCTGCATCTATTGAGATAATCATATGGTTTTTATCTTTCAATTTGTTAATGTGGTGTATTACATTGATTGATTTGCGGATATTAAAGAATCCTTGCATTTCTGGGATAAAGCCCACTTGGTCATGGTGTATGATTTTTTAATATGTTGTTGGATTCTGTTTGCTAGAATTTTGTTAAGGATTTTTGCATCTATGTTCATCAGTGATATTGGCCTGTAGTTTTCTTTTTTGTGGCATCTCTGTCTGGTTTTGGAATTAGGGTGATGGTGGCCTCATAGAATGAGTTTGGAGTTTACTTCTTCTGCAATTTTCTGGCAAGAGTTTGAGGTAAGGTAGGTGTTAGCCTTTCTCCTAAATTTTTTGGTAGATTCAGCTTGTGAAGCCATCTGGTCTTACGGGCTTTGTTTGCTGGAAGATTTTTTGATTACAAGTTTGATTCCTTGCCTGTTGATGGGTCTTTTAAGATCTTCTATTTCTTCCTGGTTCAGTTTTGGAAAGTTATAACTTTTTAAGAATTTGTCCATTCATCCAAAGTGTCCATTTTATTGGCATAGAGCTGCTGGCAGTAGTCTCTTATGATCCTTTGTATTTCAGTATTGTCTGTTGTGATCTCTCCATTTCATTTCTAATTTTGTTAATTTGGTTCTTCTCTCTTTGTTTCTTAATGAGTCTTGCTAATGGTTTGTCAATTTTGTTTATTTTTTCCAAAAAACCAGCTTTTAGCTTTGTTGATTTTTGCTATGGTCTCTTTAGTTTCTATTGCATTTATTTCTGCCTTAATTTTTAAGATTTCTTTCCTTCTGCTAACTCTGGGGTTCTTCATTTCTTCCTTCTCTATTGCTTTAGGTATAGAGTTAGGTTTATTTATTTGGCTTTTTTCCCTGTTTCTGATGTAAGCCTGTTTAATGCCTATGAACCTTCCCCTTAGCACTGCTTTACAGTGTCCCATAGGTTTTTGGTTGTTGTGTTTTCATTTTCATTCATTTCTATACATATTTTGATTTCTTTTTTGATTTCTTCTATGATTTGTTGGTTATTCAGAAGCGTGTTATTTAGCCTCCATGTGTTTGAATTTTTAACAATTTTTTTCCTTTAATTGAGATCTAATCTTACTGCACTGTGGTCAGAAAAGATGACTGGAATGATTTCAATTTTTTTGAATTTACCAAGACTAGATTTATGGCCCAGGATGTGATCTATTCTGGAGAAGGTTCCGTGTGCACTTGAGAAAAAGGTGAAGTTGCTTGTTTTGGGGTGAAATGTCCTATAGATATCAATTAGGTCTAGCTGGTCCATTGTGTCATTTAAGGTTTGTGTTTCCTTGTTAATTTTCTGTTTAGTTGATCTATCCATAGTTGTGAGTGGGGTATTAAAGTCTCCACTATTATTGTGTTACTATTAATTTCCTCTTTCATACTCGTTAGTGTTTCCCTTACATATTGTGGTGCTCCTATGTTGGGTGCATATATATTTTATTAAATTGTTATATCTTCTCTTTGGATTGATCTTTTGATCATTATGTAGTGTCCTTCTTTGTCCTCTTTTCACAGCTTTTATTTGAAAGTCATTTATCTGATAGGAGTATTGCGACTCCTGCTTTCTTTTTTGGTCTCCATTTGCATTGAAATATTTTTTTCCAGCCCTTCACTTTTAGTCTGTATGTGTTCTTGTTTGAGGTGGTCCTCTTGTTAGACAGCATTATGCGGGTTCTTGTTTCATGTATCCATTCAGCCCATCTTTGTCTTTGGTTGGGCATCAAACCCATTTACATTTAAGGGTAATTTATTGATAGGTGTGGTCCCGTTGCCCATTTACTTTGTTGTTTTTTTGGGTTCACGTTATATACAACCTTCTGCATTTCCTGTCTAGAGAAGATTCCTTTTAGCATTTGTTGAAGAGCGGTTTGGTGGTGCCTAGAATTCTCTCAGCTTTTTTTTTTTTTTAAAGCTTTTGAGTTCTCCTTCATATCTGAATGAGATCCTTGCTGGATACAGTAATCTAGGTTGTAGGTTTTTCTCTTTCATTACTTTCAGGACGTCCTGCCATTCCCTTCTGGCCTGGAGGGTTTCTATTGATAGGTCAGCTGTTATCCTTATGGGAATCCCTTTGTGTGTTATTTGTTGTTTTCCCTTGCTGCTTTTAATATTTGTTCTTTGTGTTTGATCTTTGTTAGTTTGATTAATATGTGTCTTGGGGTGTTTCGCCTTGGGTTTATCCTGTTTGGGACTCTCTGGGTTTCTTGGACTTGAGTGGCTATTTCCTTCCCCATTTTGGGGAAGTTTTCAGCTATTATCTCCTCGAGTATTTTCTCATGGCCTTTCTTTTTGTCTTCTTCTTCTGGGACTCCTATGATTCGAATGTTGGGGCGTTTCACATTGTCCCAGAGGTCCCTGAGGTTGTCCTCATTTCTTTTGATCCTTTTTTCTTTTTTCCTCTCTGCTTCATTTATTTCCACCATTTTATCTTCTACCTCACTTATCCTATCTTCTGCCTCCGTTATTCTACTCTTGGTTCCCTCCAAAGTGTTTTTGATCTCATTCATTGCATTATTCATTTTTAATTGACTCTTTTTTATTTCTTCTAGGTCTTTATTAAACAATTCTTGTATCTTTTCAATCTTTGTCTCCAGGCTATTTATCTGTAACTCCATTTTGTTTTCAAGATTTTGGATCATTTTTATTATCATTATTCTAAATTCTTTTTCAGGTAGATTCCCTATCTCCTCCTCTTTTGTTGACTTGGTGGGCATTTTTCATGTTCCTTTACCTGTTGGGTATTTCTTTGCCTTTTCATCTTGTTTAGATTGCTGTGTCTGGAGTGGACTTTCTGTATTCTGGAGGTCTGTGGTTCCTTTTTATTGTGGAGGATTTACCCAGTGGGTGGGGTTAGACGATTGGCTTGTCAAGGTTTCCCGGTTAGGGAAGCTTGCGTCAGTGTACTGGTGCGTGGAACTTGATTTCTTCTTTTTGGAGAGCAATGGAGTGCCCAGTAATGAGTTTTGAGATGGGTCTATGTGTTAGGTGTCACCTTGGGCAGCCTGTATGTTGACATTCGGGGCTATGTTCCTGTGTTGCTGGAGAATTTGCATGGTATGTCTTGCTCTAAAACTTACTGGCTCTTGGGTGGTGGTTGGTTTCAGTGTAGGTATGGAGGCTTTTGGACGGTCACTTATTACTTAAAGTTCCATGTAGTCAGGAGTTTTCTGGTGTTCTCAGGTTTTGGGCTTAAGTCTCCTGCCTCTGGATTTCAGTTTTAGTCTTCCTGTAGTCTCAGGACTTCTCCAACTATACAGCACTGATAATAAAACTTCTAGGTTAATGGCGAAAAGATTCTCCCCTGTTAGGGACACCCAGAGAGGTTCACAGAGTTACATGAACAGGAGAAAAGGGAGGAGGGAGATAGAGATGAGCAGGAGGAGAAAAAGGGGGACTCAAGAGGAGAGAGACAGATCTACGCAGCTGTCTGTTCCCAGAGTGTTCTCCGTATCTCAGACACCTACAAAGATTCACAGAATTGGATTGGAAGAGAAGGGGAAAGGAGGAAATAGAGGTGTTCTGAGGTAGAAAACAGAGAGTCAAGATTGGGAGAGAATAATCTTCGGTTTAAAGATAGGGCTTCTTTTTTTTTTTGGTAAGGTTATAGTGTAGTGAAAATGAAAATGAAGAGTAGTAGAGGAGTACTAGAGGACTTTAAAAGAAATAAGAGAAAAAGAAAAATAGAAAATAAAAGAGAAAACGGAAAGGAAAAAAAGAAGAAAAAAGAAAAAAAGAAAAAGAAAAAAAAAAAAGAAAGAAAAAAAAAAATTTTTTTTTTCCCCTAATTAAAAAAATCGTAAAAATCTATGTAAATGAAAGTTAAGGAGTAATGGGGGAGTAATAGGGAATTTTAAAGGAAAATAAAAGAGAAAAAATAAAAAAGAAAAAATATAAAAAGAAAAAAAAATTTTTTTTTTTCCCTTACTTAGAAAAAAAAAAGTAAAAATATATCTAGGAGTTTCTCTGGAGCTGCTGCGGTCAGTGTGGGTTTGGCTCAGTTTCAGATAGCTCCTCGTTCCAGCTTACACTTCTCGATATCTACAGGGCCCTTCCGGTGAAGTCGGTGTTTTCTACAGGGATTTTAATCTGTTGCACCAGTCCCTTCTGAAGCGGTTCCCTTTGTTTATTTGGCTTCTGTTTGCGGGTCTCTTCAGAGCCTCATTTCCGCCCTGACACAGGCGGGCGGAGGTGGACTCTTATTCAGTTAGCTAGTTCCGTTGCGCTGCTGGGAGGGGCTGACGCTGCGGGGATGGGCTGGCGCTGCGGGGCGGGGCTGACGCTGCGGGGAGGGGCTGGCCCTGCGGGGGCGGGCTGGCGCTGCGGGGCGGGGCTGGCGCTGCGGGGCGGGGCTGACGCTGCGGGGAGGGGCTGGCCCTGCGGGGACCGGCTGACGCTGCGGGGAGGGGCTGGCGCTGCGGGGCGGGGCTGACGCTGCGGGGAGGGGCTGGCCCTGCGGGGGCGGGCTGGCGCTGCCGGGAGGGGCTGACGCTGCTTTCTCCGTCTGCGCTGCTCAGGCTCCCGGCTGTTTAATATTTAATTTTCTATACAGAGTAAGTCTCCCATGTTAGCAATAGAGAATCAAAATGCTTAACAATGGTGATTTGCAAATCTGTGTATCCTGGGGAGGAGTATCTGTACCTGATACTGGATCTGTTCTTTGCTCTTTTGAAGGGAATATTCTTCTGCGGCAGAGGCTCCTTTGTTTCCATATCCAGATTTCTTCACCAGGGCGGACAGAGAGTTGGCAAGAATCATCGACCATCACGTAAGTTTGATTGTCTTAAACTAGCAGCAAAAGCCTTGCTCTGTAAGGGCATTTTTAATCAGAAAGTGTAGTTCTGAGATGGAAACAGTAATCATGGAACTCAAAAGTAGATTGAGTTTTCATTGAGATTTGCCAAATTGAATTATATCTCACTGTACTATCTATATACCTCAGTGCCTTCATTGGGTTACAGAAATTTTGGCTTTTCTTTCATTTATAAAATACTAGCCTTATTCTGTTTCCTGAATTAGTACCAATTTTTGTGAGTGTGTGATAGGAATCTAATGTCGGACACTGAACACTGATTTCTTCTGTATTTTTAATAAAAGAACAAAAATATTCTGACTCAGTTTTTCAGTGACCACTCTTTGCCCCTGAAGTATTAGAACGACTTTAATATTCTGTTTTTGGTGTCAGTTAAACAAGCAGTAACAAGGCCACTGAACAGGTTTTAATCCGCTGAGCTCCATATAATCAGTGATTTCTTCCCAAATCATTTATGACTGCTTCTTTTTAGGAGTAGAGTTACTTACATACTTATAAGTTACTTATATAGAGTTACTTATATAAGTAGAATAATTATATTTTGTTTTTTCTTTTAATATAATAGGGATTCAATACTATGTAGAATGTGTTTAAATTAATTTTATCACCAGTTGTGTATTATTTCTCAGATTGTGTTTATATTCCCATGGTTGATTTTTTTACATTCCTTTTATTAGTGATATTTTGAGAAAGAATAAGTGATTATTTCATTTACTGATCCCACTAAATAGTTATTTATTCACACAGCCAATACTTAAGCCACTGTAGCAATAGCCACAAGTATTGTGGTTTGAAAACTTAATGATATCCTAGAACTACAAAATGAGAGCTATAGTATTGCTATTTTATTCACTAACAACATTTATGCTAAACCAATATATCATATGTACAAGGCATTATCAAAAAGTTGCAGCAACTATAATTTTACCACTCACTTCAACTAAATTATCTGGACTATACTATAGAAGATAGCAAGTTGCCAATGTGTATATATACACACATACATAGTGTCATTTTAGTAACAGAATAAAAATCTTTTGCCTTATCATTCTGTACCCTTGAAAGAGTCAAAAGACTTTAATCACTCTGTGATTAAACACATTGGCCTGAAGAGGCAGAGGACACTGCTTTGAGTGATAGAGAGGAGGCTAGGAAATGCCTCCTAAGGGCCATCATCTTTTCTCCCTTCCAAGGGTATAAGCAGCGACTTAGCAGCAGCAGCAAGCATTCACTACCATCAGTCTTTCTATAGACAGGCAAAGCCATCCTTTCTGGAAAATATGTTTGAGAACAGATAGGGTCCAAACTGTTTGATCTATGGCTGGCATAATCAAAGAGTAGTCTGGTAGTATTAACTTGTAGAGGTTTATCGAAGCTTCTCTGAATATCATATTTTTAAAAAGTATTCATCTATATACATTTCCTTTGAAATAACTATAACTATAGTGCTTTGTACTAATATCGCACACTTTACAAATGCTCTTACAGTGGTTAATTTAATCCTTACAACAAGTCTGTAAAACATTTACCAATAAGAAGAATGTAGCTTTATGATTCAGTTAATTGTTCAAGGTTTTAAAGATAGTAAATGACTGAGTCTACATACAAATCCAGATCTCTGGACTGTAAGTCTACTTTTCTGGTCGATCTTTCATAATTGCTCAATTTCTGGGCTTAAAATTACAAACCTGAATGGGGGAGGGAAGGTGGAGTCTGTAGAATTGACAATAAAGCCAAACACACAGCTGCCGGGTTAACTGCCCTGCCAAGCCGGCTGAGTTTTATCACGTGTCCCTGACGTGCGAGGATCAGGGCAGACACCCCGCCAAGGTGCCTTGCACACCACTGCTGCTCCGCAGTGTGATGACTGAAGCCCTGAGTGAACCGATAGGCTTTTTTCGTGGTACATCACATGTAAACGATACCTTCTCTCTGTAACAGTGGCAGGAAGAGCAAAAGATGCGGCAGAAGGAAGACGCGATATGTGAGGCTGAAGAACGGAAAGATAAGGAGTTACAGGAGCAAAATCGCTTCAGAGAAATAATGAAGAGAAGAGAAGAGAAGCTACACAAGCAAACCAAACCTTATGAGCTTCCCCGTAGGGCTGAAGAAGTTTCCTTAGAAAAGAAAATGACCCCTACAACTGAGGTCCATATGCCAGAAATTCGTTACATGAAAGAGGCCAGGAAAGCTACAGGTCAGGAAAAAATTCGTAATTAAATGTAATTTCTTAGAAAGGAGTTTATCTTGGTGCAGGTTCTTTAATAGTCATAGCTTAGTCCTAAAAGAACAGTTAGCACTTAATCACATTTGTGTGACCTGTACTACTAGTTAAATGTTTTCAAGAATGCGGCTAGAGCTAAGTGACTCTTATCTCGTGATCATACACATAATGATTCTCAGAGTGTTGAAATTCACTGAAGAGTTACATAGACACGATTATTGCATATAATGATTATGCAAATTATTAATGAGTCACAAATAAGAACTATTTCTTAAAATGGGATGGACATCAATCAGTACTCCTATCATAACTGTTACACTAATAAAACATGTAAGGCCCCTGCTTGGGTTTGTGTTTCATAGTCAGTCTATGCCAAGTCAAACCGCATGTCAGAAGCTTGCATATGTGCATATTAAGTCGCTTCAGTTGTGTCAGACTCTGCAACCCTATGGACCATAGCCCGCCAGCCCCCTCTGTCCATGGGATTCTCCAGACAAGAATACTGGAGTGGGTTGCCAGGCCCTCCTCTAGGGGATCTTCCCGACCCAGGGATTGAACCCACGTCTCTCATGTCTCCTGCGTTGGCAGGCAGGTTCTTTACCACCAGCGCCACCTGGGAAGCTTGAATGCAATCAACTGCTGTATACAGACAAACCTGGCCGGGACAGTCCTCTCAGGATGACACAATCTCTAAGAGATACCATGGGAGCCTTCTGTGTGATGGTGATTTTACTTTGCCAGGTGAGGTTATGAGAATGGACTTGCATGGTCTTAGAAGCCCTAACTGGAGGGATTCATCCCATCAGGAGACATTTTTAAATGTTGTTTCACTTCTTCTGACACTCCCAGTCTATGGGTAGAGTAACAGAGTGGGGCTCTTGTGATACTTTACACTACTTTTCTAAAAATGATAAATAACCCCACCACAGTTTTGCACAAGTGACTTAGTCATGCTCAAAAGACAGATGTTTTCAGGATGTCAAACTCAAATGGCTTCTGGGTCAGAAAGGTCACGTATTTAGTGATCGACTATAGAGGATCTACTCCATCTAAGAAACTTGCCACCATCTCACTCCACTCTGCAACATGTTGTAGGATCATCTAGTCTTTAAAAAAGATGCCCTCAGTCTTTTTTAAAATACGTTACTGAATTTCAAAATGTTGGCAGCCAATTAAAAAAAAATCACATCCTTTTGGGGTAAATTTGACATGTGGGCCATAAGTCTGTGACCTGCACTACGTGAATTTATAAAATCATTCTTTAAGGTAACAATAATGTGCAGTAGAAATGGATGCAGGGAAGGGTGTTCTTCTTTTGATTTCCTTCAAAGTTGATTCAAACTTATGTTGCTCCTCATCCTTCTCTCCTCACACAGAGAATATGTAAGTTCTCAGAAATAATATCTCCCAAGGCAGCTTTCCAAATACTTCCATCAAGCTTTGCTTTTCTCACGTGTGAGGAAGAAATCTCTTCAGTCCCTTCCCTGAAGGCCAGCCAGACCTCTTCTCAGAATCCTGTCCCATCGAAACTCTCCCTCCACCAATTGTTTACTCTCTCCCCAGAAGTCTCTCAGGCTTCCCAGGTGGCACTGGAAATAAGCAGTCTGCCTGCCAGTACCTGAGACACGTTCAGTCCCCGGATCGGGAAGATCCCCTGAAGGAGATGGCAGCCCACTCCAGCATTCTTGCCTGGAGAATCCCATGGACAGAGGAGCCTGGCGGGCTTCAGTCCCCGGGGTCGCAAAGACTTGGACACGACTGAGCGGCTAAGCATGCACACTCAGTGAAGTCTCGCACTGCTATGGATGAAGGTCTCAGATTTCCACCGTCCTCCCTCCACACTATGCTCAGCATCACCAAACCCTCAGTGCCGTTTAAAGTAGTAATCTTCTTCTGGGTTGTAGAGACGGAATCACTGGGCTGGAAGTTGTGGGGAAAGGATTCTGGAGATCTGATGGCTACTTGTAAGAATTGTATGAGATCCTGCCGTATCACAATCACCTTTGAGAAGCCCAATGCCAGCAATTTCTGAGCCATTCTTCGCTCTGAGGCCAGGGCTAACCTGCCTTCAGGCTTCTGATCTGCAGGCCTGGGTGTTTCTTTCCTGTTCTGCTTCATCTCTTCCCCCTGGTTCTGCTGCTTTCTGACGTCCACGGTTGTCTTAGTGTTCCAGCGTGCTTTTTACCTGGACTCATATCTTTTAAGGAAATCCTTTTTCTATCACGGTGGTGGAAATTTGGAAAGAAACTTAAAAATAATATACATATACACTCGCATAAATAAATGAAGAATATATACATTTAAGAATATATATATATATAAATAAAGGTATAAGGATAGTGATTAATCACCTAGCTAGATGGGTAAATACCTCTATTCTTAAATTATTCTCTAAGTTTTTTATGCTTGTTATTCTTTAAAATTCAGCAGCACACACCTCTCATGGGTTTCCTCCTGCTCCTGGAATGTGAGGAGAGTCCCGGTGTGTCGCTCTGGCTCCACCTTCGGGCTGCGCCTCCTGGCAGCAGTGGAACACTGACCACATGACTGACCCTAGTTGAGCTTCAGTTATTCATAAAAAAGATTAATCTACAACTTAATTCATGCAGAAGCTAATGAGGAAAACAGAGACCTGTTAGTCATTTTTAACAGAGAGAATTTAACGTAAGGAGTTGTTTTGAAAGGTGTTATAGAACTAAGAAAGTGAAAAGGCAACATAAACATGATAACGAAATAGGAGACTTCTACCAGCTCTAGGGCCAGAGGATCAGGGAGACGGCTGGATGACCGGCTCTGGAAGCGTGAGTGGGGCCCGCACGGCGGGGCTCAGCCCTCGGAGGAGAGCCCGGCCCGCTCTTGCCGCTCCCTCTGAGGGCACAGGAAAGCAGTCCCGGGACCCACGGGGGTGAAAAGGCCACTGGGCTGACTGCTGGCCGCTGACCCGGGCCGCCTGGAGGAGCAGGGCGGGAGTGAGCCCCTCGTCCGCTCCCTGGAGCTCAGCCCGAGCGCGGTCTCCAGCATCACAGAGCGGGGGAAGGGCGAGGCGGGGCCGGACACTGGAGACACGGCGGGGAGAACGCGTGTACCCAACGCCGAGAGCCGGCTGGGCCCACAGTGAAATTATTCCTGCTTTTCTTATGCGTGTTAGGTCCTCTTTTCAATTTTTTTTTTCTCTTCTAGCTTTCCCTTTTAAGTTAATGTAAGTTACTTAAAAAGAAACTTTTGCTACATTTATTCTTGACCAGATTGCTGATGCTGTGTGCTTCATCGCCCAGTTGTGTCCGACTCTTTGCGACCCCATGGACTGTAGACAACCAGGCTCCGCTGTCCATGGGGATTCTCCAGGCAGGAATACTGGAGGGGGTTGCCATTTCTTTCTTCAAAGATTGCTAGGGGAAATATCAAAAACCTTAGATATGCAAATGATACCACTCTAACAGAAAGTGAAGAGGAATAAAAAGCCTCTAGATGAGGATGAAAGAGGAGAGTAAAACAGCTGACTTAAAACTCAACATGGCATCCAGTCCCATCACTTCATGGCAAATAGATGGGGGAGAACTGGAAACAGTGACAGATTTTATTTTCTTGGGCTCCTAAATCAATGCGGATGGTGACAATAGCCATGACATTAAAAGATGCTTGCTCTTTGGAAGAGAATCTATGACAAACCTAAGTTCATTTCAGTCACTCAGTCGTGTCTGACTCTTTGTGACCCCATGGACTGCAGCACGCCAGGCCTCCCTGTCCATCAGCCACTCCCGGAGTTTACTCAAACCCATGTTCATCGAGTTGGTGATGCCATCCAACCATCTCATCCTGTTGTACCCTTCTCCTCCCGCCTTCAATCTTTCCCAGTGTCAGGGTCTTTTCAAATGAGTCAGCTCTTCGCATCAGGTGGCCAAAGTATTGGAGTTTCAGCTTCAGCATCAGTCTTCCAGTGAACACCCAGGACTGATCTCCTTTAGGATGGACTGGTTGGATCTCTTTGCAGTCCAAGGGACTCTCAAGAGTGTTCTCCAACACCACAGTTCAAAAGCATCAATTCTTCAGCGCTCAGCTTTCTTTACAGTCCAACTCTCACATCCATACATGACAACTGGAAAAGCCATAGCTTTGACTAGACGGACCTTTGTTGGCAAAGTAATGTCTCTGCTTTTTAATATGCTATCTAGGTTTGTCATCAAGATTGCTGGGAGAAATATCAATAACCTCAGATATGCAGATGGTTTTTCCAGTAGTCATGTATGGATGTGAGAGTTGGACCATAAAGAAGGTTGAGCACTGAAGAATTGATGCTTTTGAACTGTGGTGTTGGAGAAGACTCTTAAGAGTCCCTTGGACTGCAAGGAGATCCAATTAGTCCATCCTAAAGGAAATCAACCCTGAACACTCATTGGAAGGACTGATGCTGAAGCTGAAGCTCCAATACTTTGGCCACCTCATGCAAAGAGACAACTCATTACAAAAGACCCTGGTGCTGGGAAAGATTGAGGGCAGAAGGAGAAGGGGGCGACAGAGGATGCGATGGTTGGATGGCATCACTGACACAATGGACATGGGTTTGAGCAGGCTCTGGGAGGTAGTGAAGGACAGGGAAGCCTGGCATCCTGCAGCTCATGGTTTGGCAAAGAATCAGACATGACTTAGTGACTGAACAATATCATCTTCATTATAAACCCTTAGTTCTTTCAATAAGTACTTCATTTAAGCAAATTTAACTGGTTCTTTGTAGTTTGCTCCATATTAACTCTGCCTCAGCATTCACAACGGGCTCTGTGAGTTTCAGGATGGGCTGTACACCAGGTGGATTATTCCGGCTCATCTTGTGTTGTTTGGTCTTAGTGGTTCATTTTCCCAGTCTTCCCACTTGGAGAAAGAGGAGGAGAAAAGAAAGGTACTCCATGACTACTTCCCTTTACATCTCTTACAACTCTCATTTATCTTTGTGTCCACTATCTGGAAGTGTTAACCTATCTTAGCTCAGCGTTTCCATCTTAGCCGCTTTTCTATGCTACTCTATACTCTTTGCAGACTTTAATTTTGAAAGAACAAACTTAAGTCTTCCTGCATTCATTTATTATAAATTCTCTAAAGGATTTCTGTTAGCAACTACCAAAGCAACTTCTTTATCACACAAACTACCTCATAGGCCTTTTACCTTATAGAGAATGAAATATTTATAGGAATGTTAGCTAGTTTCACCAGGGTGTTTGAAATTAAAAGACATATATTGGGGAGGAGAGATAAAAGAGGAATAGTAAATTCTCAGTAACAGAAACATAAAAATAAGCACTTCTTTTAGTGCATTTTAAAAAGGAAAATAATAAGATTTACAAGGCTTGTAGGGCATGACAAAAAGTTTAAGGAAGAAAATATGCAGAACAAATATTTAATTTCACTAATGCCATTAATTTCACTAATGTCACTAATTTTGACATTAGTGAGTGGTTGTTTGGGAGAGAGTGGTATATAGAGGTAATTTATTATTATTTTTTTTATAGAGGTAATTTAATAATAATGTAAAAGGAAATTCACAGCAACAATTTGGGGAACTCTGTAGTATGTTTACAATTACAATTCAAGTAATTGATTCTTCTGCTTTTACCAGAAAAAATCCTCTCTGGGACGTATGACTGCAATTGCCCACTAGTTGATTTTGAATGACCTTCCTAATTGAAATAGTTATCATATCAAAAAATTCAAAGGGGACAGAGTCCAGAAGGACGACGGACTTGGAGGATGTGGGGCTCACCTCCCCCCACAAGCACGTCAAAGATGCATCTGCAGGTGGAAGCG
This sequence comes from Cervus canadensis, assembly GCF_019320065.1. Taxonomy (NCBI): domain Eukaryota; kingdom Metazoa; phylum Chordata; class Mammalia; order Artiodactyla; family Cervidae; genus Cervus; species Cervus canadensis. Next base: position 2,024,392 of record NC_057389.1, read on the forward strand.
TTCTCACAGAACACTGTCCAGAAACTGACAGAAGATCTCCTCCTATACAACCAAAATGCAAGATGGGTCTCCACGAATCCAGGTAGAACAGAAAATAAAAAATCAAAAAGGGTCAGGATGGGACTGGTGTCCTCTGGGAAGGATCCATAAGGGAGAGAGGGTCCACGTGGGCAGACCCTCGACCTGGGAAGTACCCTATCCTGCTGGGCCATCCCCTGGGCAGATGGAGGGGCTGGGGACGCCTAGACTCTCTTCTTAGGAGTGTGCCCTCGCAGGGCAGAGGGAGACTGGCGCCTTGACACATATCCCAGATCCCAAGAGGCGAAACCTTTGGACTGGGAAATGCAGCCCCGCCTGCTCCACATTGCAGCTTGGCACGGAATCAGGTCAGAGAAACTGCCTACTTGCAGACAGACCAGAGCCCCTGAGTACGATCCTGGCCAGACCTGGAGACCGTAGTCAGCTCACACAGGGGAGTGACTGAGTGACCGGGGCGGGCTTGTCAGCCTGCACACTAGTGGCGTCAAAAGGACACGCAGCAGCTAAGCTCTGCGTCTCGGGCAGGTAGACCCGGGAAGAGGACCCAATCTAGGAGCGAGAGGCCAGCCCAGAGGGCGCGGGGCGTGGTCCTCGGGGAGGCGTGGAGACCACTGCAGCGTACACACAGCAGCAGGCGTGGGGGCGGGGGCGGGCAGCTGCAGCGGACAATGTCAGCACCCGGGGCGCCACAGAAACAACCTCTGCGTGCCAAGTCTCCGCCGGACCCGCCCTGGGCAGGAGGGTGCAGCATTTCACTCCCGGGTCGAGCCCTGGAGCTCCGCGCGCTGCGCGCTGATCGGGATGGACCGGTGCTGGGGAAGGTCCGCCCCAGCGCAATCCAGCTCCCGACAGCTGCACAGCCCCTGCGGTTCCCGTGGCCACAGCCCAGCGCGAGGTCCGGGACGAGCACGCCGGAGAAGATGCAGCCTCGGGCTGTCTGCTGGGACCCCACGCGGGCGGCACGGATATTCGCTGAGCACGGGGCCTCGCGGGCTTCAGTGGTCACCTCCTGTGGGGCAGGGCGTGCTCTCGCGGGCAACAGAGCCTGAGCAAACCCCACCCTCAGCTTCTGCTTCAGCAGCTGGGGAGCAGACCCACCCGCACCAGAGCAGTAACAGCCGCGGGGTAGAAGCCGTACCCCGCTTCTGGTGTCAGATCTAGACACCCAGCCACATCCCCTAGCAAGGAGATAATGGCCAGGGCGCTCTGAGGAAAGGTGTTGCTGGTATCCATACAAAAACTGGCCGTTGATTAGGTAGAGAGGGAGGTGGGAGGGGGGATCGGGATGGGGAATATCTGTAAATCCATGGCTGATTCATGTCTGTGTGACAAAACCCACTACAATATTGTAAAGTAATTAGCCTCCAACTAATAAAAGTAAATGAAAAAAACAAACAAACAAAAAAAACTGGCCCTTGAGCCAAAAATACTGGGCTCACACAATCGCCACAGGTATGTTCCCATATAAACCATCCATTCAAGACCACAGTAGATAAATGCTGCTCCTAATTGATAGAGGCAGAGGAACTGAAGTAAAATTAAAAAGCAGAGGAACTACGCCAGATGAAAAGAATAAGAGAAATCCCCTGAAAGAACAAATAATGAAACTGACCTCATCAGTCTATTAGATCCCTAGTTCAAAATGAAGGTACTAAAAATACATAATGAATAAAGGAAGATTATTGATAGAAATGCAGATAACTATAACAGAAGCAGAACTGTGAAGGAACCAATCAAAATGAGGTAGTTCAGTTGTTGAGATAAAAACCAATTCCGAAGCAATGGATAGCAGAATAAATGACACAGAAGGATAAGTGATAAGAAGGAAGCAGAGTAATGGAAATTACCCAATCAGAACAGACAAATGAAAAGGAAAATAGCATAAGAGTTCTATGGGGTAACACAAAGCGTGCCAACCTACACAGAACAGCATTTTCAGAACGAGAAGAGAGAGACAAAGGAGAACTGAAAATATATTTAAAGAAATTATGGCTAAAAGTATCAAAAACATAAAGATGGAAGCAGATATCTAGGTACAGGAAGCACAGAGGGTCCCAAATAAGGTGAACCCAAACCAAGACATACCATAATTAAAATGAAAAAGTTAAAAGGGGGATAAAAATGCAGCAAGAAAAAAAAGACTTATAAGCAAACCTCCATAAAGCTATCATCTGATTTCTCTAAAGAAAATTTGCAGGCCAGAAGGGAGTGGTAAAATATGTTAAAAGTCTTGAAGGAGAAAAACTTGCAACCTAAGATACTCTACCCAGAAAGATTACCATTTAGAATAGAATGAGGGATAAATAATTAATTAGAAAAAGCCCAAAATACTGGACTCGCACTGTCTACACAGGGATGTTTCCACCAAAAATCAAAGTAATTCAGCAATACTAATCCCACCCTAAAAGAAATAAAGTTCTTCTCTATACAGAAAAGAAACAAGAATCTATAGAAAAGGAAAAATCAGAATAGGAAAGGCAAACATATAAAAGGATTGAAGATCACTTAAAAAAACAATAAAATTCTTTAAAAACCATCAAAAATTGTAAAAGCAGTTATAAGTACAATTAATAGATACAATAAAAGAATAAGCATGAAGAACTACAATAAAATATATATATATACACCTATAATCAGATATATGTATAAGCACTTTGCTATACACCTGAAATTAACACAACATTGTAAATCAACTATAGTTCAAGTAAAAATAAGTGCTTAATATGAATTGAAAAAGAAAAAGAAAAATCTCAAATTAACAATCTAACCTATCACCTAAAAGAATGAGAGGAACAACCAAAACTCAGATTCAGCAGAAAGAAGAAAATAATAAGGATTAGAAAGAAAATAAAATAGAGATAGAAAGCAATAAGAAAGATCAATAAAACCAAGAGCTGATTTTTATAAGTATAAACAAAATTTATACTTTATTTATAAAATAAAGAAATTAAATTTAATATAAATAATATGTATATAATAATAAATGGTATATTATGTTATTATTTATAAAGTAAATATTTCTATTTATTAATTATAAATATATTTATTAATTTATAATATAAATTATAACATAAATATAAATATATTATAGATAGATTTATAATATAAATAAATGTATTTATTAATTAATTATTAAATATAAGCATTTATTTTATAAATAAATTTATATAGAATAATTATACAGAACACTATCCAGGTTCACCAAGAAGGAAAGAGAGAATCCAAATAAACAAAATAAGAAATGAAAGAGCAGAAATAACAACTAACACCAGAGAAAATTTTAAATCCTAAGAGAATACTATGAACAGTTACAACCAACATATTGGAAAAACTAAAATTAATGGACAAGTTTCAAGAAACATACTGACTGCCAAAATTGAAGAAAAAAATAGATAATTTGAACAGACTGATCACGAGAATTGAAATAGAATCTGTAAAAAATCTTTTTTTTTTTGCAAACAAAATCCAGTACTGAATGGCTTTGCCAGAGAATTCTACCAAACATACAAAGAAGAATTTATGCCTCATCTTCTCAACTATTCCAAAAGACTGAAGAAAAAGGAACATTCTCAAAGGCATTCTTTGAAGCCACCATCACCCTGATACCAAAGCCAGACATACTACAAAGAAGAAAACTACAGGCCAATATCTTTGATGAATATAAGATGCAAAATTCTCAATAAACATAAGCAAACTGAATCCAACAATTCATAAAAAAGCATCATTAACCATGATCAAGTTAAATTCATTCCAAGGTCACAAGGATGGTTCTGTGTACACAAATCAATCCACGCGATACATTAACAAAAGAAAGGACCAAAACCACATAGTCATCTTAAGATGAAGAAAAAGCATTTGACAAAATTCAGTATCTATTCATGATAAAAACTCTCAACAAAATGGGAATAGAAGGAACACATCTCAACATAACAAAAACCATTTACGACAAACTCACAGCCAACATGGTAACTCAAAGGTGAAAAGCTGAAAACCTTCCTGCTAAGTCAGGAACCATGCAAAGGATGCCCACTCTCACCACGTCTATTCAACATAGCATTGGAAGTCCCAGCCACAGCAACCAGACAAAAAAGGAAGAAAACATCCAAATTAAAAGGAATGAGGTAAACTTATCCTATTTGCAGATGACCTGATACTGTATAGAGAGAACCCTGAAGTCTCCACACAGATGTTATTAGAACTAATAGATCATGTCAGTAAGGCATCAAGAGACATGATCAATATACAGAAATCTGTTGTATTTATTTATATTAGCAATGAAATGTCAGAAAGATAAATTTTTTAAAAAACTCCCATTAAAAATCACATTTAAAAAATACCTAGGAATAAACTTAACCAAGGAGGTAAAAAACTTATAGGCTGAAATGAAGCATCACTATGAAGAAAGCTAGTGGAGGTGATGGAATTCCAGTTGAGCTATTTCACATCCTAAAAGATGATGCTGTGAAAGTGCTGCACCCAATATGCCAGCAAATTTGGAAAACTCAACAGTGGCCACAGGACTGGAAAAGATCAGATTTCATTCTAATCCCAAAGAAAGGAAATGCCAAAGAATGCTCAAACTACCGCACAATTGCACTCATATTGCATGCTAGCAAAGTAATGCTCAAAATTCTCCAAGCCAGGATTCAACAGTATGTGAACTGAGAACTTCCAGATGTTCAAGCTGAATTTAGAAAAGGCAGAGGAACCAAAGATCAAATTGCCAACATCTGTTGGATCATAGAAAAAGCAAGAGAATTCCAGAAAAAAACATCTATGTCTGCTTTATTGCCAAAGCCTTTGACTGTGTGGATCACAACAAACTGTGGAAAATTCTTCAAGAGATGGGAATACCAGACCACCTGACCTGCCTCCTGAGAAATCTGTATGCAGATCAAGAAGCAGCAGTTAGAACTGTACATGGAACAATGGACTGGCTCCAAACTGTGAAAGAAGTATGTCAAGGCTGTATATCGCCACCCAGCCGATTCTCCAGGCAAGAATACTGGAGTGGATTGCCATGCCCTGGTCCAGGGGTTCTTCCCAGGCCCGGGATGGAACCCTGTCTCTTGTGTCGCCTGCACTGGTGGCCAGGTTCTTTACCACGAGCGCCACCAAGGGATAAGGACCTACTGTATGGAACAGGGAACGTTACTCAATACTCTGTACTGACCTATTTGGGAAAGGAGTCTTAAAAAAGAGCGCATGTATGTATGTGTGTAACTGATTCACTTCACTGTATACTTGAAACTAACCCAGCATTGCAAATGAACTATACTTAAAAAAATACAAATGTGCCTATATACAAAACAGAAATAGACTCACAGACATAGAAAAGAAACTTATGGTCACCAAAAGGGAAAGGGACGGGGGAGGGATATATTAGGAATATGGGTGCAGCAGACAGAAACTACTATATATAAAATACATAAGCAACAAGGATTTACTGTTTAGCACAGGGAACTGTGGTCAGTATCTTAAAGTAATAATCTATAATGAAAAATAATTAAATATATATACAAATACGCACACATATACACATATATATACATGTAATTGAAGCACTTGGATGTGAACCTGAAATTAACACAATATTGTAAATCAATTATACTTCAAAAAAGTCCAAAGAAAGTAACAGTGTATCATCTATAAATTCTTGAATTGCTCAAACTCCTTAATTAGTAAATACAGTCCCTTCTTCCCATATACCATGGTCTCCATCTCACTGAGTTCACATCACAAGGGTCTACAGCAGAGTTCCTACCACAGTCAGACTTTTAATACTGGGGGCTGGAGAACTATTTAATATGGGGGCATTTTGTGCGTTTGAAACCTGTTTGGTAGCACCCCTGGTCTGCAAGCTCTAGATACCAACAGCAGCCCCATCCCTCATCCACTGTGAGTCTTGACAACCAAGAGTGCCTCAAGGGGCAACATTGCTTTGGTTGAGACTGAAGGCTCTGTCCTTTCATTAAGCTTGACTTCCCTATTTCCAGCTTAATTTCTTAGTGACTGTTTCCAGGTTGCTTCCAGATTTCATCCCACTCCTCACACATTGAGCCCTCGCTTTTGGTCAGCCGGTGACTCTCAGAATCACCATGGGTCTCATGAAGCCTCTTTATCCCTCCTTACTTCTCCATTTGCTGAAGTGGCAACATGGAAAAGAGCATCCCTGTTTGTCTTCTATGTGATTAATCAACGATATCTACCATCTTCCCCGTGAGCTAAGTATAAACAATGACAGGAAGTTATGAAAACCTGCTCTGCCAGTGCCTGTGTAGAAAAGACATGTCTAGTAATAAATTCAACCCATACTGTATTTTCAGCCTTAGGCTGGCCACTTGAGACTTAAAGTGTTTGTAAGGCTCCTTACACTAATTCTAGCCATTTTCTCTGACATGCAGTATGTATTTGGAAACTTAAAGTAAAACTCATTTTGAATTATCATCTTCTATAACATAAATCCATATACTTACACAGTTTTGTGAATTTTGTTGATGATTTGGTTACTTTTGAGCTACATGCATTTTTCATAGTGACACAGATTTCAAGGATAATTTGGCTTAATGTTACTCAATCTCACTTTTTTCTCCAATCATTCTAGCTAAGGGAGCTGTTTACATAATACCTAGTGCCTTGTTATTTGTTTTTTATTCCTGCTTCATTGCAAAGGCAAAAATAAACAAAAAGAAATGAATTTCCAAAGCATTTTTTAGTTGGAAGATCATTGTGGTATCCACCTTTCCAGTGAATTTTCCCAAGTTGACTCTGTTTTGGAAAAGGCAGATTCTCTTTTATGAATTAATAAACAAGATAGATGCTAAACATTTTAGAATCACAAATGCAACTTTTAAAATACACAGTCATCCTATTAGAAATCCAGTGATGCTTCGACTATCTACTTTCAAGTTTCTTTTTCAGGATATTCATAAATTTATTTCATTGGAAAACTGAATTTGAATAAATGCTAAGTTCTCAGGAAGACTGACCATAGATAGCTCCTGGTAGACTCACGTCAGTCAAAAGTCAAAGAAAGAAGAATACAGCTCTCAGAAATAGTCTTTCAATTAAGTTAAACAACTATCAATCATTCCCCTGAACTGGTTGTGGGAGGAGGGTGAAAAGAAAACTAAAACCTAATTTTTCTTAATTACCGAATAATAAATGTTTGAAGTCCCTTGAAGAAGAGCTTGAAAGCCAATCATTTAATACAACCCCTGGGGAGCCCTTTCTTATGAGAAAAGGGAGATGACAAGAGGAAAAAAATAGCTCCTTAGATGTCAATCCTAGAAGAGTTCTTAGAATTAATCATCTGATGCTTTCATTTTACAGATGAGAAAATTGAGCACTTCCAATTCACCAAGCTAAACATGAAATATTCATTAGTTTATTCAGTACAGCTAAACTGTAACTTAGGCATAGTTATTTCTGCTGAATCATGAGGAAACAGAGACTTCTAGAAGTTAAGTAAACTAGGGCTTCCCAGGTGGTGCAGCGGTAAAGAATCCGCCTGCCAATGCAGGAGACATGGATTCAATCCCTGGGTTGACCAGATCCCCTGGAGTAGGAAATGGCAACCCATTGCATTATTCTTGCCTGGAAAATCCCATGGGCAGAGGAGACTGATGGGCTGCAGTCCATGGGGTCGGGGTCACAAAGAGTAGGACGTGATCAAGCAACTGAGCATGCACAATGTGTTAAAATGTCACTTAAGGAAATGATGCCGGTCTGTGGTCTCAAGCACCACACTACAGTCCCTCAGAGATTTGGCAAAATAGTAGCAATCAAGAATGGTACTCAGGGCCCTGGCTTGGCATTCTGCTAACAATACCATGATGCCACTCTGAGGCGCTCTCTGTCCAAACACGTAATGCCATTTGTGAACATACACTATGAACACAGGGGGCTTCCCTGGTGGCTCAGCTGGTAAAGAATCTGCCTGCACTCCAGGAGACCTGGGTTCAATCCCGTGGTTGGGAAGATCCCCTGGAGAAGGGGACAGCTACCCACTCCAGTACTCTGGCCTGGAGAATTCCATGGACAGTCCATGGGGTCGCAAAGAGTCAGACACAACTGAGCGACTTAACATTTTCACTTTCAACAATACAGAAGTAAAAATGGCAGTATATAAAGTTGAATTGATAGTGCAGTTTTAGATGAGCACTCAAAAGAATTGAAAAGTTCTTAACAAGTCTGACAATTCATGAAATGTGAAATCATGATTGATTGTACTGATCATTCGGGAGTGCATAATAAAATGTTCCTCTCTGTTCATTCCACTGCCCAGCTAGGATTCTGATAGCTTGGCAAGAGTAAATTATGCCTGGGAAGCAGAGGTGTAGCCAGGGAGAAAAGTTTTGGTTGTGCCATTTCTGTGTCTTGCAGGGTCATCCAGTTCAGGCAAATGGGGGCTATTCCCCTGTTCCTTGAGTCTGTGTCATTGACACATTGTATTTGTCAACTAGACAGCATTTGAACCTTGGAGAAAATCAGTTTTTAAAAAGGGTTTTGGTAACAGTTGCAGTTAGATATGAGGCCCCCCAGATTTAAAAGGCAAGCCTAGGATTTCAACTCATTTTTCCAAACTCTTACTCTCATGTCTGTAACCATTCTACATGAATATAACTCATAATTTTTAACACCACCTTACCTCTCTTGTGGCTCAGCTAGTAAAGAATCCTCCTGCAATGCGGGAGACCTGGGTTTGATCACTGGGTTGGTAAGATCCCCTGGAGAAGAGAACAGCTACCCACTCCAGTATTCTGACCTGGAGTATTCCATGGGCTCTACAGATGAGCCAGTGCTTAGAGAGGCCAATGAACTCGTTAAAGTTAAACAGCTCGTAAGTAGGCCTTTTTGAAGCTCCCTTATCTAACTCCCAGTCATGCCTTCCTAAGCACTGTACTACAGTGATATGCAATGATATCAGCAGGTTAGTTAAGATTGAAAATGCTAACAGTCATAAGGATGATGAACAGAATAAACTTCCTAAGAGCAAAGAATTTGTGTTACTCAATTATGTATTGCTCAGAATTTAAAACAGTGTCCAGTCCATAGCAAGTTCTCAGTATTATGTTTCTGAAATAATGGAATGGACGGATGAATGAATGACCTTAGAAAGTACTTAAGATATTTGTATAAAAATAGAAAGCTCAGTTTTAAAGGAGCATGTTCCTTTTGTTGTGCTGTGGTTGTAATGATGAGCCTACTCTCATGGGGATTACCATCTGCTCACTGCTTTAATAGCTGTTACAGGTTCAAAAGACTTGACATCATGCATAACATATGCAAAATAAAGGTACTTTAGCCTCATTGTAACTGGCATAAAAGCCAGTATTTATAATACTGGAGTCAGGGCAGGGGTGGGGAAAATGTTATGAGAAAGAATTATCTGGGTTATCTAGAAAACATAACGCAATTTACAGGTTACCTGATTTCAGCTTCATTAACAGAGTCTGCTATGCTTTTTCTTTACATGTAAATTACTTTGTGAGCATACTAAAACCTTTAGAAAATGAATTTTTATAGGGATTATAAGTAATAGCATATTTTGGGCATTATATAGATATACTGAATCCCATCCATCTCTAGTTCTCATTTGTCACTTGACTTTCCAACCAAAAGCTTCCTAATCAAAAGCAAAGGCTAGAAGACACATATATTAATCACACACTCCAACATGATCCCTTGGTCTTGAGACTTACATCCCTAGAGAAGAGGAAAGGAGGGTCTCGAGAAAGAGAAGGCCCAGCCCTATTTCAGGCAGAGACTGTTTGGCTCCTAAGAGAGTGAAAAGGGGCAAAGTTAAGGGTGCTTGATACACTCACTCCTATACCGAGGGGTGTGGCTTTACATAGGTCATACCTCCCTATCCTCCACATCAAATAGCATCTTGGAAAAGAGAATTGGAGATGGGAGAGACTGCAATTCAGAGCAATTATCCAAAAGAAACCAATTAACATTTAATACTCTTTTGATTTCCAAGATTTGGAGAATTTTAAAATTAAGTTAAAATAAAGTAGGAAGTCAAGAAATACCTGGGATTAGAGGCAAGTGTGTCCTTGGAGTACAAAAGGAAGCATGGCAAAGGCTAACAGAGTTTTGCCAAGAAAACTCGCTGGTCATAGCAAACACCAACAACACAAAAGATGACTACACATGGACATCACCAGATGGTCAATAGTGAAATCAGATTCATTATATTCTCCTCCTGCCTTCAATCTTTCCCAGCATCAGGGTCTTTTTCAATAAGGCAGGATCATGGTGAAGCTGAAGATGCAAACTTTGGCCCCCTGATGCAAAGAGCTGACCCTGGAAAAGGCCCTGTTGCTGGGAAAGATTGAAGGCAGGAGCAGAAGGGGACAATGGAGGATGAGATGGCTGGATGGCATCACCGACTCAATGGACATGAGTTTGAGTAAACTCCGGGAGTTGGTGATGGACAGGGAGGCCTGGCGTGCTGCAGTCCATGGGGTTGCAAAGAGTCAGACACTACTGAGCGACTGAACTGAACTGAGAAATCTCTTCAAAGAAAATTAGAGGTGCCAAGGGAACATTTCGTGCAAAGATGGGTTCAATAAAGGACCGAAATGGTATGGACCTAACAGAAGCAGAAGAGATTAAGAAGAGGTGGCAGGAATACACAGAAGAACTGTACAAAAAAGGTCTTAATGACCTGGATAATGATGATGGTGTGGTCACTCACCTAGAGCCAGACATCCTAGAGTATGAAGTCAAGTGGGCCTTAGGAAGCATCGCTACAAACAAAGCTAGTGGAGGTGATGGAATTCCAGTTGAGCTATTTCAAATCCTGAAAGATGATGCTGTGAAAGTGCTGCACTCAATATGCCAGCAAATTTGGAAAACTCAGCAGTGGCCACAGGACTGGAAAATGTCAGTTTTCATTCCAATCCCAAAGAAAGGCAGTGCCAGAGAATGCTCAAACTACCATACAATTGCTAGCTCATTACATTCTAGCAAGGTAATGCTCAAAGTCCTTTAAGATAGGCTTCAATAGTACGGGAACTGAGAATTTCCAGATGTTCAAGCTGGATTTAGAAAAGGTGGTAAAACCAGAGATCAAATTGCCAACATTCCTTGGATCATAGAAAAAGCAAAATAATTCCAGAAAAACATCTAATTCTGCATCATTGGCTATGCTAAAGCCTTTGACTGTTTGAATCACAACAAACTGGAAAATTCTTAGATGGGAATACCAGATCACCTTACCTGCCTCCTGAGAAACCTGTATGCAGGTCAAGAAGCAACAGTTAGAATTAGACATGAAACAACAGACTGGTTCAAAACTGGGTAAGGAGTATATCAAGGATGTACATTGTCACCCTGCTTATTTACCTTCTATGCAGAGTACATCATGTGAAGTGCTGACCTGAATGACTCACAAGCTTTAATCAAGATTGCTGGGAGAAATATCAACAACCTCAGATATGCAAATAATACCACTCCATCTGTCATGTATGGATGTGAGAATTGGACCATAAAGAAGGCTGAGCACCGAAGAACTGATGCTTTTGAACTAGACTTCCCTGTAGCTCAAACTGTAAAGAATCTGCCTGCAAGGCAGGAGACCAGGTTCAATCCGTGGGTTGGAAAGTTCCTCTGGAGAAGGGAATGGCAATCCACTCTAACGTTCTTGCCTGGAGAATTCTATGAACAGAGAAGCCTGGCGGGCTACAGTCCATGGGGTCACACAGAGTCGGACATGACTGAGAGACTAACACACAATTGTGGTGTTGGAGGAGACTCTTGAGAGTCCCTTGGACTTCAAGGAGATCCAACCAGTCCATCCTAAAGGAGATCAATCCTGGGTGTTCATTGGAAGGACTGATGCTAAAGCTGAAGCTCCAATACTTTGGCCACCTCATGCGAACAGCTGACTCATTAGAAAAGACCCTGATGCTGGGAAAGACTGAAGGTAGAAGGAGAAGGGGACAGCAGAGGATGAGACGGTTGGATGGTGTCATTGACTCAATGGACATGAGTTTGGGTAAGCTCTAGGAGTTGGTGATGGACAGGGAGGCCTGACGGACTCCAGTCCATGGGGTCGCAAAGAGTTGGACACGACTGAGCAACTGAACAACAATGAGCTTTTCCTTTGCCCTGTCCCAAGATAAGCAGTATAGGAGGCTTCATGAAGAAGATCCAAGTGAATTTATACAGCCTCAAAAACTAACCTTTTAAATTAAAATGTTGTATAAAACAAAATTTATATCCTGCAGCACTAATATGAAACAGACACTTCAACACACATATTGATGGAGAGATAGTCTAAATAGCTCTTCATCATTCTGATATATGCCTTCATTTATTCCCTCATTGAACTAACATTTATTGACTTCCTGCTGAGTTCCAGATACTCTATTAGGCACTGGGGATATATCAATGAAACAATGAACATGACAGAAAATATAGCATCCTACACATAAAAATAATAATAATATGTGTGTCTGTGTGCATAAAATCAGTAACAAAATATAATTTCAGATAGGGGTGAGTGAAGGATAAAAATAAAGCAAGAGTAAGGAGAAAAGGACTGTTTTAGGAAGAGTTAATAGGGATGATCCTTCTAGGGATTTCAGCAAAATTGGAATGAAGTACAAACAAGGATGAACAATACAATAATTGAAATGAAACATACACTGGAAAACGTCGATAATAGAATAACTGAGGCGGAAGGACGAATAAGTGAGCTGGAAGACAGAATGGCGGAGGTCACTGCCATGGAACAGAATAAAGAAAAAAGGATGAAAAGAAATAAGGACAGTTTCAGAGACCTCTGGGGAAACATTCAATGAACCAACATCTATATTATAGGAGTTCTCGAAGGAAAAGTCTTCCCTCATGGCTCAGACCACAGAGAATCTGCCTGCAATGCAGGAGACCTGGGTTTAATCCCTGGGATGGGGAGAGCCCCTGGAAAAGGGAATGGCAACCTGCTCCAGTATTCTGGCCTGGAGAATTCCATGGGCAGAGGAGCCGAGCAGGCTACAGTCCATGGGGTTGCAGAGAGTCAGACACAACGAAGCAACTAAGCACAGGCAAAACAAGAAAATTATGAATGGAAAAACTCACCAGTAAAGGTAGACGTGCAGAAATGAGAGGAAACCATCCACATACAAATATGATATCAAAACCAGCAAATATAAGAAGTTCAGTTCAGTCCAGTTGCTCGCTCAGTCGTGTCCGACTCTTTGCGACCCCATGGACCACTGCACGCCAGGCCTGCCTGTCCATCACCAACTCCCAGAGCTTACCCAAACCCATGTCCATCGAGTCAGTGATGCCATCCAGCCATCTCATCCTCTGTCGTCCCCTTCTCCTCCCGCCTTCAATCTTCCTCAGCATCAGGGTCTTCTCCAAAAAGAGATGAGGACAAATGCAAGATATTGGAAATGCATTTGAAATTAAAAGACCAGCAACTTAAAACAATCTTGTTTATATGCAGATGACTATTTCAAAACATCATGGGAACCACAAGCTGAAAATCTACAATAGATATACACACAAAGAGAAAAAGGAATCCAAACACAACACTCAATTTAGTCATCAAACCACAAGAGAACAAACGAAAAAGGGAAGATAAAAATGCCTACAAAACAAATTCAAAACAATTAAGAAGATGTCAATAAGAACATACATATCAATAATTATGTTAAATATAAATGGACTAAATGCTCCAACCAAAAGATATAAACTGACTGAATGGATACAGAAACAAAAGACCGGTATACATGCTGTCTGCAAGAGATCACCTTTAGATCCAGGGACACATACACTCTTAAAGTGAACGGATGGAAAAAGTGTCTCATGCAAATGGAAATCACAAGAAAGCTGGGGTAGCAATACTGCTAGAGGAAACAGACTTTAAAGGAAAGACTGTTACACAAGACACAGGAGGATGCCATACAATGACCAAGGGGTCAATCCAAGAAGATGTAACATTTGTAAGTGTTTATGGACCCAACATAGGAGCACCTCAGTCTATAAGAAAATACATATAATACAGAGAGAGACAAGTATAATGTGAAATCACTTATAAGAGGAATCTAAACAAATTATACAAATGAACTTATTTACAAAAAGAATGGCTTACGTGCTTAGAAAACAAAATCATGGTTGCCAGAAGGGAAAGGTAGAGTGACGGATAAATTGGGAGTTTGGGATTGACCTGCATATACTACTATAATTAAAGTAAATAGCCAAATTAAAGCAACTTTTTTTTTCATTTATTTTTATTAGTTGGAGGCTAATTACTTTACAATATTGTAGTGGTTTTTGTCATACATTGACATGAATCAGCCATGGATTTACACGTATTCCCCATCCCGATCCCCCTCCCACCTCCCTCTCCACCTGATTCCTCTGGGTCTTCCCAGTGCACCAGGCCAGAGCACTTGTCTCATGCATCCAACCTGGGCTGGTGATCTGTTTCACTATAGATAATATACATGTTTCAATGCTGTTCTCTCGAAACATTCCACCCTCGCCTTATCAACTATACTTGAATAATTTTTTTTTAGTAGATAACCAGCAGGGACCTACTGTATAGAAAAGGGAACTCTGCTCAATATGCTAAAAACCTAAATGGGAAAAGAATTTGAAATAGAATAAATGAATACAACAATTTAATCAACGATACCTCAATATAAAATAGAAATTTGAAGAAAAGATGCTAATCATCAGCGGCCAAATGAGGGATCCTTTAAATTGTAAAGAACCAAACTGGCAAATTTTAGAGAACTCCCTTTATAAACAGCTGTTTTACTGGTCCCTATGGGAAGACCAAATCAAAAGGTAGCTATAAAGAAAAGTCCAACCTTAAGAACGCCCTTAGCCTAAAACAAATAAACAAAAAGAAAAAATTATCGAGTCCTCTGTCTCCCTTGCTCTCAATAAAAATGTCTCCCATTTTCTCAATAAAAATGATGGAACCAAGACGACAAAGCCTTTAGGTTTTGAGAATTTGAGACTTGGAGTTATTCATCACTACAGAATAACAGCATGTCCTGGTGTGAGAGAAGTGAGTTCAGTCATCCATGGGGCTGGAAAAGAGTGGATCCCAGAGGGATAAGAAGGAGATAAAATTAGGTGAATGGGGACCAGATCAGGGAGAAGTCTGCGACCTAAGTTTCCAGATTTGGACTTTTTATGGGAGTGATGGAAAACCAGGGGATGATGAAAGAAGCAGACACTCTTAGCCTAATCTGTGATGCTTTGAAACTTATGTTAAAAATATGACAATGTCTTTCTTTTGAATTGATACTCTTTGTACCAGAAGTTTAATATGCTTTGATTAGAACTTAACAAATTATAGAACTGAGATTGAGAAGCTGAAAGGATTTCAGCTTTATACCTTGAATATTTTATAACATAAAACGAGAATGGATCTAAGTATCTTTCCATTGGAAACATTCAGGAATACATGAAAGTATGAAACTAACTTCTTAAAAGTAAAATAAAAAAATAAAAACATTAAAATGTACTCAGCTGTGTTAAAATTTTGTTAGAAAAGGGTGTGCATTATAAATAAAAATATGCATAGCTTTCTGTTACAGAAAGATGCTCTTTTTGTTCTGTTCACAAAAAAGTTTGGCCACTTTATTTTTATTTTGAATCTGATACAGCAGTCTTGATTTTTTTTTTCTTCTCAATAAAAAAGCATCGACATGTCAATGGCCATGATTGCTTCCACCCGAGCAGAGATGTAGAAATTGAAATAAGGGCCCAGTGGAGCCTTTACAGAGTGTCCACGTATGTGTTGCCAGGGTTTCCATTCATTTGTAGCTGCCGTATCAGTGGCAAGGAAAATAGGTTTGATTAGATTTGGCAGCAGTTTTCCTCTTATAATATTTTCAAGAGATGGGATTGTTCAGGGTTGAATTCCCAATTATTTCCCACTGTAAAAAAAAGTATAAAACAATGTCTCCAGGATCAAATGCAATTAGTTCTTCTATTGACTTGTGTTTTTAATGTTAAAATTATATTCCTCTGTGGGAGGAATTGACAGATACCATTCTTCCTCATGTATGCATGAATATCCTTGAAAACTGAGTGTATGTTTTTGACAACTTCTTTCTGTGTCTCTGAGATCAAAGCTCTGAAGAGCTCTGAGATCAAAGCACTAAGGAGGTGGGACACAAGATGTAACGAGAATAGTATTTTGAACGTTTTCAACTAATAGAGATTGTGGATTTTATTCTCCCCTACATACCATGCTCCTTTGTCATCATTTAAGTAGTGTGGCGCTCAAAGAGAAGAGGGAACGCTCTCGCTTATACCAGTGTTATTCACAACGGCCGAAAGGTGAAAGCAGCCCAGCTGTCTATTGATGATGAATGAATAACTGAGGCTGATGCATATGATGGAAGAGCATTCAGGATTGAAAAGGAAAGGAATTCTGTCAGATGCTACAGCATGGCTGAACCTTGAAGATGCTATGCTGAGTGAATAAGTCAGACCCAGAAGACAAATGCTGCAGGACCTCACATATATGAGACAAAAAAATGCAGTTAGATTCACAGAAACAGCAGAATGGTGTTTGCCGAGGCCGGAGGGGAGGGAAAGATAGGGAGTTGTTTCATGTCTACAGAGATTTCATTTTGTAAGATGAAAAAATCCCTGAGATTTGTTGAACAACAGTGTGGATATACTTAACATTCCTGTACTGTTTGCTTAAAATGATGAAGACAGTAAATTCTGGGCTATATGTATAAGTGACTGCAGCCCACCAGGCTCCTCTGTCCATGGGATTCTCCAGGCAAGAATACTGGAGTGGGTTGCCATCTCCTTCTCCAGGGGATCTTCCCGACCCAGGGATTAAACCCAGGTCTCCTGCATTGCAGGCAGATTCTTTACTCTTTTAGCCACCCAGGAAGTACCTCTGGACTCCAAATTTCTACCACTATATGCAACGTGCTGAATAGCAAATCAAGAAGGAGAAAAAAAGGGGATGCCTCTTATTGATAGAAAAAGGAAGAAAGTAGACATTACATCACCGACCCCTGGATAAGTTGGAAAAGAAGGAGAAGCATTGATATGAAAAGAGGTCAGTCCAGGTGTCCTTGTTTCTTCTGTGGGGTTGTGTCCTGACATGAACGTGTAGGAGGGGAATGGAAAGCACCCTGAGCACCAGGGCGAGCTGCCCTGGGGTGGACAGGAAGGATGCAGGCCCTCAGGAAGATGCCTCATCCTCTTTCTCCAGCATGGCCCAGGGATGCCATTGCAACTTCTGCAAGGAAGGGGCTGGGTGGACACCTCCTTCCTCTTTCCTGTGTGGGGCTGGCGAGGGGTGGAAGGGTTCCCATAGGCTGAGAGGCTTTCAGAGAGGATGCTAGCATGGTGTCCCAGGAAACCGTATCAGCAGATGTCACCTGAGAAGCAGAACAGAACCATGATAAAGAAAGACTGAATTCTGAAGTCAGGCTACCTTGGTTTTTACTTTTGGTTTCTCTACTTTCTAGCTATGGAAATCTGAACAAGTTAATTAACTGCTCTGTTCTTAAGCTGTAACAATAATAATGCCCACCTCACACAGAGGATTACATGGTTTTGAACTCATGAAAATCCTAACACTGCACTTGACACACAGTCCTCAAACTTGTCAGTGATTATTACTATTGAAAAGGGATCGGGAAGAGAGGGCTCAAACATGTATTTGTCAAAACTGCCTAAAGAAACTAAGTCACTCACCTTCACATGGAAATTCTAAAGCTTCCATCTTTTGCCACCTAAGTGAATATAGGCTAGGGAAAACAAGATTAGTTATAAAAAAAATAAAAAGTTAATTTTTTTTGTACATTGAGTGTAGTGTGAATAAATTTTTGATTCCGTCATTTTTAGAGGCCTCGAGTATTCCTTGTCTGAGTCCTGCATCTAATATTTGTGGGATTTGAAAGAAAGATACAACCAGAGGCCCATATGCCACCTGCATACATATCTAAATGATGCAAGTAAAGCTAATAACTTAAAGATTTTTTAATATTTATTATACCTTTGGTTTGAAACCTACACAATGAATAGGTTCATTGAACCTTTACAATGAACTGGAAGGACAGGCTCGACTTTAGAATTAGCAGAAAGTCCTGTGCTAGAGCCTGGGGTGGGGGTGGGGGCAGGGCAGGGAAAGCTGTGCTCCCTGCTCTCACCACCCTCTTCCTCCCCATCTGTCTGTGACCTGCACCCAGTTCAGTTCAGTTCAGTAGCTCAGTCGTGTCTGACTCTTTGCGACCCTATGAATCGCAGCACACCAGGCCTCCCTGTCCATCACCAACTCCCGGAATCCACCCAAACTCATGTCCATGGAGTCGGTGATGCCATCCAACCATCTCATCCTCTGTCGCCCCCTTCTCCTCCTGCCCCCAACCCCTCCCAGCATCAGGGTCTTTTCCAATGAGTCAGTTTTTTGCATCAGGTGGCCACAGTATTGGAGTTTCAGCATCAACATCAGTCCTTCCAGTGAACACCCAGGACTGATCTCCTTTAGGATGGACTGGTTCGATCTCCTTGCAGTCCAAGGGACTCTCAAGAGTCTTCTCCAACACCACAGTTCAAAAGCATCATTCTTTGGCACTCAGCTTTCTTTATAGTCCAGCTCTCACATCCATACATGACTACTGGAAAAACCATAGCCTTGACTAGATGGACCTTTCTTGGCAAAGTAATATTAATTTAATATGCTGTCTAGGTTGGTCATAACTTTCCTTCCAAGGAGTAAGCGTCTTTTAATTTCATGGCTTCAGTCACCATCTGCAATGATTTTGGAGCCCAACAAAATAAGTCTGTCACTGTTTCCACTGTCTCCCCATCTATTTGCCATGAAGTGATGGGACCAGATGCCATGATCTTAGTTTTCTGAATGTTGAGCTTTAAGCCAACTTTTTCACTCTTCTCTTTCATTTTCATCAAGAGGCTCATTAGTTCTTCACTTTCTGCCATAAGGGTGGTGTCATCTGAGGTTATGGATATTTCTCCCGGTAATCTTGATTCTAGCTTGTGCTTCATCCAGCCCAGCGTTTCTCATGATGTACTCTGCATATAAGTTAAATAAGCAGGGTGACAATATACAGCCTTGACGTATTCCTTTTCTTATTTGGAACCAGTCTGTTGTTCCATGGACAGTTCTAACTGTTGCTTCCTGACCTGCATACAGGTTTCTGAATAGGCAGGTCAGGTGGTCTGGTATTCCCATCACTTTAAGAATTTTCCAGAGTTTGTGGTGGTCCACATAGTCAAAGCCTTTGGCATGGTCAATAGAGCAGAAGCAGATATTTTTCTGGAACTCTCTTGCTTTTTTGGTTTGCACTTGCACTGACTTGCGCTGCCAGAAGCCTAATGCACATACATTTTGTCATTCACATCATCAAGCTCCATGTGTATGCACCCTTGCAAACTGACCCCCCTTGGTTATCGCTCAGGCCAACAGCTGCAGACACGGGCCACCCACCCCAGGCTTGAAGCATGATATAATTGGGGAAGGGGTCTGGGCTCCAGGGGGCCACAGCCCTTTAGTCCAATCAGCTCCTTGCCCCGTAGAGAAGACCTTGGCCTGAGGACCACAGCAGCATTTGCTCATGCAGCCTAGAGTGTGGGGACTTCTCGCCTCATTTATAAATGGCAGCGCGCAGCAGAAATTGATTCCAAATCCTTCGGTTACAACCAGAGAGCAAAAGCCTGAAAGAGAAAGTGTACAGTGCTGGCCGAAAGATATTCAACAGACAGAGGAATGAGAAGTGACAGAGAAGATTATCTCTCAAACCTTTCTTAAAATCAGGCACTTTGAGAAGAATAGACCTCTTCCAGAAAAAGAAACCTCACTCCGGCATCAGCACCTCAGACTGTGAATGTGGTGGCTGGAGAGGTGTCATCTGCCAGTGATCGTAAGGAGCACACCTTCCGTTCTAGCATCCTGAAATCAGACTGTCTCCTCTCACCAACGGCACGTCACAGGGGCCACCAGCCAAGCAGCAGCTGTGGCCCGGCCGTCCACACCTGTGCACACACACGTGTCATAGCTGCTCACACCGACTGTTCACTGTGTGCGCTGTCGGCTCTGTGTAAACTGGCGTTCAGTGCTAGCTAAAAATCTCTTCAAAAAGATCCCACTATGACTGGGCACTGGAACAAGTTAGCACTGTATGCAGGAAGACACAGAAACAGAACAGCAGGCCGTAAATTGGATGTTAGGGAAACAAATGCTCATTATTGGAGGAATCTCTACAACTTTGTGTTTGTTTGCAAAGTGACAACAAAGTGAATTATAGATCTTAACAGGAAGATGTGCATGAGTAGAAGCAAGGGTAACATTTTGTTAGTGAGTTTATTGGTTAGCTGCTGCAACAATAAGGTTGCATGACATCGTCTCAAAACTCAGTGGTTTAAAACAACTCATTTGTCATGTGCTGGCAGCCGAAGGTCATCTAGGGTTCAGCTGGCCTGGGGGGACTTACTTAGATGTCTCAGTTTCTCAAGTTTCTGCTCTACTTGTTATGAGATTATAACAAGAGTTTATTTATCCATTCCCCTATTGATCATTGCTTCTAGTTTTGGCAATAGACATTATCATACAAGATATTTCATGGACAAATATTTTCATTTCTCCAGCTAGGTAACTAGTAGTATATTGTCTTTGTGCTCAGCCGCTTTAGTTGCATCCAGCTCTGTGTAACCCATGGACTGTAGCCCGCCAGCCTCCTCTGTGGGATTCTCCAGGCAAGAACCCTGGAGTGGGTTGCCAAGTCCTCCTCCAGGGGGTCTTCCCGACCCAGGAATCGAACCCCTATCACTGGCGTCTCCTGCAATAGAGGCTGGTTCTTTACCCACAGAGCCACCGGGGAAGCCCTAGGGTATTGTCTAGGTCATAGATAAATAGAAGTTGAACTATGTATGAGAAACTTGAAGTTTTTCACAGTTGGTGTGTCGTTTCACACCGACCCCAGTAGTGTATAAAGGCTCCATTTGCTACATATCCTCACCGATGTTTGGATGAATCAACCACCGTTGTTTGCCCTGCAGCGTTTTTGATGAGCAGGCAGCCTTCGTTTTTACGGTTACTCCTTGGTATAGACTGCGTCTTTCTCCCCTTGATTTAAGATTGTCTCTTTCTTTTAGGCTTTCAGCAACTTGACTCTGATATGCCTAGGTATCACTTTCTTTATTCTACTTGGAGCCTGTTACTTGGCATTTGTTAAACTTTGTGATCTGTGGATGGATATTTTTTGTTAATTTTTTTGAATTTTTGGCCATAAAACATGTTTTCTGCCTCATACTTTCATTTGTCTCGATTCCTCACTTCCAAAGCAGGGGCTGTGGGTTTGATCTCTGGTTCGGGAACTAACACCCCATGGAAGACAGACATAAGGTGAATCCTTGAGGCCCTGCGTAAAGGTCCATTCTGATCACACACTCCCTCCCCCAACCTACCCCTCACTCCCTGCTCCACACACCACTGAGAATCAGTTTAGAGATCCTGTCAGCTCCCCTTGACAGGCCCAAGCTGCACTTGGAATATTTCCAGTTTACTGTTTTCAAAGGCTTTTGGATTATATTAAGAAATAGAGGTTCCTAGAATATACAAAATTCAGCTCGGTTTTGAATTCATTAGCTCAAATCCCTATGTGTTCCTATTGTAATTCTTCCCTCCGGCATAAATAATTCCTCTGCTTTTAACAAGTCTTTAGAGCAAGTCTGCAGCTCACAAGCTTTAGATATCCTCTGATATCAGTTTTAAATCTCCTGAGCTGTGAATGGTCCCTGGCAGCTCTCTGCCAAGCAATCGTTTTAGCTTCTGACAATCTGTGGATAGCTGAAGCTACCGATCAAAACAAGAATATGGGGCATCCTAGTTATCCCAGAAAATCCTGTGGGGAAAATGAGTGTTCTGTCCCAAGGCCACCATAGATTAGTAGGTTTTATCTAGCTGAGGGTAATGGTAAAGAGGGCCATTCATATTGAGGCAAAACTGTCAAAAATATTTTAACGCTTAGATTTATTTCTATACCTTACAGTAGTTTAAGTAGGCTTTCTAATTCTGCTCACAATCTAAGAGATTTATTACTTACAATGTTCTCCGGTACTGAAATACCGAGACAGGTCCTTTTCTATTCACACGGGGGGTCTCAGAACCTATGTAAGAAGTCAGGCTGTCAGTACATGTCTTTATATCCACAAAGGCAATCTGTGGAGACGGTGTCAAAAGCAAAAGGTGAGTCATCTTATGTTTCTTTATCAAAAGGTTGCAGAATTTAAAGACAGTGGATGTCATCTGCTAGAGTGCAATGAACAGATCCTCTGGTGGGTGGGAAATACTCCACGAGCAGCTTGGAGGAGCTGAAGAGATCTCTAAACAGACTTTCATTGTGTGTGTGGCAGGGTGGTGGTGAAGGAAAGAAGTGTGAGCGGTGGGGAGTGTGTTGATCGGGGCCAGGGCTATTCCTTTAAGCAAGTCCTCTGCCTGGGAGCTAGGAGGGCAAGGAAGATTCAGTTACAAGAGGGAACAGTGAGTGGGCTGCGGGCTGGGGGCTGGGGAGAGCGCTTCTCAATCCAGTCTCCATCTGGCTTTGCACCTTCACCCCAGCCTCACCTTCCTCTCTCCAGGCCTCTCTCCGGCACTCCCTGAGGGCTGCCTCCCTCCCCACCCCTCTGCCACCTTGCCATCTTTAAATTTCCAGCAAGGAACACAGCGAACTGTAATAGATGACTTTAATTTCAACATCTACATCTGCTAGAGGCTTAACTTACACCTCGCAATTGTTTCTCTTTCTCTACTATCCTCCCCAGATCTTCACCCCCAACACACTTCTTCCTTGCTTTCTGACTCTGCTCTGCTTTTTATATGATCTCTCCCCCTTCTCGCTGTTTCTTTTTCTTGAGTGAAAAAGGGGGAATGGAAGAGAGCAGAGAAGGTGAGTGATGAGTAAGAAAACATGTCTGATACAGATTCCAAGTAGGATTGACCTTGTGTCTGTCTAAATGATTCCTTCATCTAAAAGAATTGCCCTCTGAAGTGTTTTAATTCTTTCAAGAGGGATCTAGGGATGTGAGCCATAAAGCTTATTCAATTGGGGAGATTTTTATGAAGAAGAATATAAGACTGGAAATACAAATCAAGTACAGAACGTGTCAAAGCCTAAAGCGAGTCATCTAATTTTTTTCTTTACAGCAAAACATTGCAAATTTTAAAGACATTCCAAGTTACCTGCTAGCTTACAGTGAACAGAGCCTACAGTGTATTTCCCCATATTTGGGAAACCATTCTCTTTTTCTTCTGCTCACGGGCATTTGGATTTTCTTTTGCAAAATTATCTTTGCTCTACTGTTAGTGACTGTGGTGCAACTGTCAATCAAGGTTCCCTAACCTCCCTCAGGCACACGTTTCATTCACTTCAGGCCATCTGGCCATCTGAACTTTGAGTCTTGAGTTAATGGATAGAAGAATAAAAATCACAGCCTTTTAGAGATGTTTCTTGTCATCAGCAGCATGTTGATAAAACTGTCACTCAGTCCTGCCATCCAACTCCCCTGAGCTGTAAAACTGTTCCCACCCTGCCAGACCCGGTTCTCTTCAGTCCTCTTAATAATTACAGTCCCATCGCATACCCTTCTAATAAGCTCACTTTGTTTTTATGGTTTGCAACCAAAGAAAACCAACTCACACAAGCTAGTGAGGTGGTAGGTGACTTTAAGGGAAGCTAGCTGTCCCAAATATTCCTCCATTTTCCCAAGAGTACAAACATTATTTTATTATATTAATCTCTGAAAGAGCTGTTTAAGTAGAAGCTGATTCTTTGTAACACTGCAACAAGATCTAAAAGACTTAGGAAGCAATTTCAAGCACCTTTAACAGATGTGGAGAAAGTGATGGATCACTAACGCAAGTCCAGTGTTCTTAAATCCAGAAGGATTTAGATGAGGGATTACCAGTTGAAACACCTATAGAGAATGAGCAATGATGCAAATGAGTCATCTTATATCCACTCACTTCCGGGAACACACAATCTCGCCCGTGTTACTTTGGCTTCTCCTGTCTTTCCGGTTTCCACCTCGAATACAGACGTGTGTCCAGAGACGTGCTGCTGCATTCTAAAGAAAACACCAATGCCAGTGTAGTGACAAACGGCAACTGAAGCTCGCTTTCCTTCTCAGAGGAATAATAGGGTCATAAAGACTCAGGAAGTGGTGAACATACGCCCTTCAC
Organism: Cervus canadensis; assembly: GCF_019320065.1. Classification (NCBI taxonomy): domain Eukaryota; kingdom Metazoa; phylum Chordata; class Mammalia; order Artiodactyla; family Cervidae; genus Cervus; species Cervus canadensis. The sequence goes on from NC_057389.1 coordinate 2,048,642, forward strand.
ATGGGGCAACATTCCTGGATTTTTTAAGTAGGGAGAATTATCAGTATTTTTCTTTAATGTACAATCACCTGCTATTATATATTGGTAACTAACTTGATTTTTTTTAAAAAAAGTTGAGTCAGGCCAGGAAAACAAGTCTGCATTCTATTCCTGGCTATACTGCTGCTGCTGCTGCTAAGGCGCTTCAGTCGTGTCCGACTGTGCGACCCCATAGACGGCAGCCCACCAGGCTCCGCCGCCCCTGGGGTTCTCCATGCAAGAACACTGCAGTGGGTTGCCAGTTCCTTCTCCGCTGGGCTATACTAGGGCTGCGGTAATCCATATAGATTTAAGGCAAGTAAAACATCAATTGGGGCTTCCCAGGTGGCTCAGTGGTAAAGAATCCACCTGCCAATGCAGGAGACCTGGGTTCTATCCCCGAGTTGGGGGCAGATCCTCTGAGGAAGGACATGGCTACTACACCAGTATCTTAGCCTGGGGATTCCTACAGACAGAGGAACCTGGTGGACTGCAGTCCACGGGGTCGCAAAGAGCTGGACATGTCTTAGTGACTAAACAACAACAGCAAAACACTTACTGAACACAATACTTAAGTGAACAAAATATTTTGAGAAATTAAGTTCATAAACTAGAGCAAGCCGCCTCAGTCATGGAATACATCCTTGTGGGTGTCCTGAAGGATCCTGTGGGCCCAGCAAGTGATGGCGAATAAGATGAGAGGAAATTTTTCTGCTGGCAGCTCTGGGGGCGCATTTTGATGCTTTTCTAGAGGCCAGGCTGGTGAGCCATATCTGAATCAGTATGTAGTTTGATCATCTCATTATATATCCTAGAAATAACTCCAAAAAAATATATTGACACTCTAAATTTATGAAGTTACTCATCCCAAATCTTGGAATTTCCAAAAGTTAAAAAAGGATGTTGTGTCCATGTCAAGTTGCTTTTAGATGACTGCATTTTACTACATGGGTTGCCTAGAAAAATGAACCACAGTTTTGCCAGTGAGACTCTTCAAAGGAGCGAATAAGATTGACATCACTGTTCAGATGTTAGTTAAACTACAGTGGCTTTGGACGGGTAGTTTCCAGAATACATCAGCCTCATTTACACCCAACAGCAGCAAGAGACAGCAGATATTTTTCTACTGTGACGTGGGGCTCCCAGATGCTAAGACAGTAAATGGTTTTTGACATACACTGGTTTGAGGGAAAGGATTGTAAGTGGGAAGTGAAATGACAGAGTGGATTTCGGTATCCTGATGATTATAAAGGACAGAGAAGCAATCCAATTTTACTTAGCCCCTAGATTAAAATAACTGAGAAAACAAAATAATACAGCAGGAAATCAACCAGTATGATACATAGTGACCTTCTCAAAAGATATATCACATAGGTTTAAGTATGTCTACAAAAATAGATTCTGCTAATTCTTGGAAATTTTTATTCTGATAAATACCACTGCAGTATTTACTGGTTTTAAGTGGTTCATTTCTTGTACCCCAGGCATCCTGCATGCCTACATTTAAAATAAACCTAATTGATTTGGATTTCAGAAATATGCAAACTGAAAGTGGAAGAATTTCCTAATTTGACTTTTCTGCTCACTGATGCACTGGGCAGTATGTGTATTGTCTGTTTCTCATCATGATTGACCCTGAGTTCTCAGGCTTCTACTGTTAGTTATTCACCCAGCTCTGGCTGACTCTTTTGACTCCATAGACTTGGATTTTCCAGGCAAGAGTACTGAGGTAGGTTGCCATTTTCTTATTCCAGGGGATCTTCCTGACTGAGGGATCAAACCTGTGTCTCCTGCATCTCCTGCATTGCAGGTGGAGTCCTTCAGTTCAGTTCAGTCGCCCAGCAGTGTCTGACTGTGACCCCATGAACCGCAGCACGCCAGGCTTCCCTGTCCATCACCAACTCCCAGAATTCACCCAAACCCACATCCATCGAGTCGGTGATACCATCCAACCATCTCATCTTCTGTCATCCCCTTCTCCTCCTGCCCTCAATCTTTCCCAGCATCAGGGTCTTTTCCAATGAGTCCGTTCTTTGCATCAGTTGGCCAAAGTATTGGAGTTTCAGCTTCAACATCAATCCTTCCAGTGAACACTCAGGACTGATATCCTTTAGGATGAACTGGTTGGATCTCCTTGCAGTCCAAGGGACTCTCAAGAGTCTTCTCCAACACCACAGTTCAAAAGCATCAACTCTTCAATGCTCAGCTTTCTTTATAGTCCAACTCTCACATCCATACATGACTACTGGAAAAGCCATAGCCTTGACTAGATGGACCTTTGTTGATAAAGTAATGTCTCTGCTTCTTAATATGCTGTCTGGGTTGGTCATAACTTTCCTTCCAAGGAGTAAGCATCTTTTAATTTCATGGCTGCCATCACCATCTGCAGTGATTTTAGGGATTCTTTACTGCTAGGTAAATAGGTGACCAGAGAAGGCTTTTATTACTTAGGTAAAATATACCAGCTCTAGGAGAATAGATCTGATTTCTTATTAATACAGAAAAATAATGTTGTATATGTGAGCATATAATGGTAATATGGCAAGTAATATGCTCACTGTCTCATTTAAATTTTAATTCTCACATCAAAATGTCAGCTAAATCATGGTATGTTACTTCTATTTTTACATTTGAGAAATTAAATTATTGGCTCAATATTGCACATTTTGTAAGTAGAGCAGTCTAGACTTGATCTTAAGTCTGCCCGATTCCAAATTGTATATCTGACCTGAAGCAGAATGACAGAGATGACAGATGAGAGGAGAATAGTTCTAAACAGGTAGTCAGTATTTAAACATAGATCACAGCAGAGGGTTAAGGAAGGCAGGTCACAGGCACATAAAGCAATTCCCCTTTGTAGAGCTGCATGCCAGGGACCGGAGGTCAGGGCTAGTGTGTGAGTGTGTGTGTGTGTTCCTGCTTCCACTCCCACCAGTTCACAACTTAGTGGTTTTTACAAAAGGTTGTCTGGTAAATATGCAGCAATTAAACATCAGTGCCGCTGAATGTGGGAGTGTGGGAAGAAGAGGCTGACACTTGGTTGGGAGTGCACACATAATTCGTCAGTGGTTTTAGAGTATCTAGAGAGACAGGTCCGGGGTAGCCCTCTGGTCAGAGAGAGGAATCTGTTTCGAACCTGCACTTGCTTGGAAAGAACGCGGTTGACACATTGACCTGGACCGACGCAGGGGCTGCTGGGAATCAGGAAGGGCGCACGTGTCCCGAGCCCATCATCCCTCCCTACTGACCGAGAAGGAAGAGCGGTGGGAGAAGCACAGGGCGTGAGGGGCAGGGTGGACAGGGCGGCGTGCAGACGGCTTTCGGATAAGCGGGAGGGCGTGCAGGCTGATGCTGGGAGAGGGGCAAGTGCGCACTGTGAGGGAGACGCCAGGCATGGCGGGGTCTGGGCGGACCACTGCTATTACCTTTGGGGACGGGGTGAAGGAGGAAGCAGAGGAAGCCGTGGTTGGTGGGCAGTGAGGGTCACACCGCTGGAACTGGCCTGGGTTACTGAGTCTGACAAGGACTCGCACAGAGATGGATGGCGGCCCTGCACAGCACAGATATCTGAGAGGTGCGGGGGTCAAGACGCAGCTAAAGGGAGTTTTGGCAAAGCATATATCGGTCCTGAGTGGGTAAAGCAGTACCTGTGGGAAATGTGTGGTCCTACTTTTTCAAAGATATTCCCATTTGAATGCAGAGTTCCAAAGAATAGCAAGGAGAGATAGGAAAGCCTTCCTCAGTGATCAGTGCAAAGAAATAGAGGAAAACAATAGACTGGGAAAGACTAGAGATCTCTTCAAGAAAATCAGAGATACCAAGGGAACATTTCATGCAAAGATGGGCTCAATAAAGGACAAAAATGGTATGGACCTAAAAGAAGCAGAGCATTTTAAGAAGAGGTGGCAAGAATACACAGAAGAACTGTACAAAAAAGATCTTCAGGACCCAGATAACCACGATGGTGTTGTCACTCACCTAGAGCCAGACATCCTGGAATGTGAAGTCAAGTGGGCCTTAGGAAGCATCACTACAAACAAAGCTAGTAGGAGGTGATGGAATTCCAGATGAGCTATTTCAAATCCTAAAAGATGATGCTATGAAAGTGCTGCACTCAATATGCCAGCAAATTTGGAAAACTCAGCAGTGGCCACAGGACTGGAAAAGGTCAGTTTTCATTCCAGTCCCAAAGAAAGGCAATGCCAAAGAATGTTCAAACTACCACACAATTGCACTCATTTCACATGCTAGCAAAGAAATGCTTAAAATTCTCCAAGCCAGGCTTTAACAGTAACTGAACCGTGAACTTCCAGATGTTCAACCTGGATTTACAAAAGGCAGAGGAACCAGAGATCAAATTGCCCACATCTGCTGGATCATCAGAAAGACAAGAGAATTCCAGAAAAACATCTACTTTTGCTTTATTGGCTGTGTCAAAGCATTTGACTGTGTAGATCACAACAAACTGTGGAAAATTCTTAAAGAGATGAAAATACCAGACCACCTGATCTGCCTCCTAAGAAATCTGTATGCAAGTCAGGAAGTAATAGTTAGAACCAACCATGGAAAAACAGACTGGTTCCAACTTGGGAAAGGAGTAAGTCAAGGCTGAATATTGTCACCCTGCTTATTTAACTTCTATGCAGAGTACATCATGCAAAATGCCAGGCTGGATGAAGCACAAGCTGGAATCAAGATAGCTGGGAGAAATATCAATAATCTCAGATATACAGATGACACCACCCTTATGGCAGAAAGCAAAGAAGAATTAAAGAGCTTCTTGATGAAAGTGAAAGAGGAGAGTAAAAAAGCTAGCTTAAAACTCAACACTCTAAAAACCAATATCATGGCATCCAGTCCCATCACTTCATGGCAAATAGATGGGGAAACAATGGAAACAATGAGAGACTTTATTTTGTGGGACTCCGAAATCACTGCAGATGGTGACTTCACCTATGAAATTAAAAGACACTTACTCTTTGGAAGAAAAGCTAGACCAACTTAGACAGCATATTAAAAAGCAGAGACATTACTTTGCCAACAAAGGTCTGTCTAGTCAAAGCTATGGCTTTTCCAGTGGTCATGTATGGATGTGAGAGTTGCACTATAAAGAAAGCTGAGCACCAAAGAATTGATGCTTTTGAACTGTGGTGTTGGAGAAGACTCTTGAGAGTCCCTTGGACTGCAAGGAGATCAAAGAAGTCCTTCCTAAAGGAAATCAGTCCTGAATATTCATTGGAAGGACTGATGCTGTGGCTAAAACTCCAATACTTTGGCCACCTGACGAGAAGAACTTAACTCATTTGAAAAGACCCAGATGCTGGGAAAGATTGAGGGCAGGAGGAGAAGGGGACACAGAGGATGAGATGGTTGGATGGCATCACCGACTCCATGGACATGAGTTTGGGTGGACTCCGGGAGTTGATGATGGACAGGGAGGCCTGGCGTGCTGGGGTCTATGGGGTCACAAAGACCCGGACACTACTGAGTGACTGAACTACTAGTATTGTTGTCAATGGGATTGAGACAGAAAGAACTTAACCTTTTGTCTTCTTTATGCCCCATTATTTTCTTAAGAAAATTTATCCTAACCATCCCCCTCCAAAACAGTGTTTAAATCAATCAGTACAAATATTTTGGATTTTCTGTGAACTCATTATCTCCCCCAAAAGATTAAGGATGTTTTCTGTAACTCAAAAACAAACAAACAAAAAAGCTTATTTTACTGAAGTTTTGAAGCAAGTTTGGAGCAAAGTTAACAAACAGGAGGTGAGGTGCTCCGAAGGGTTATTCTCATTTGCATGTCGCCATTGCTCAGTTTACAAGGATTCAGCTCCACACCTTCCTCAGGAAGTATCTTTATTCCTGCTGACAGTAGAATTAATGGCTGTGCTCAGAAGAAAATCAACTGTCAAAAAAGTTTAATTCTTATAGTAATTGTCTTCCCTTTCTTTGTGCTGTGTAAGCTTTTTTTTTCTTTTCTGGATTAAATGATGTATTATTCAGGGTTCTTCATGGCAGACCACAGAAGCTGCTAGATTAAGCAGAATGGGATTGATTAAAGGATGTAGGTAGCTCACAGAATTTTTGGAGGGCTGAAGAAACAGTCTTTCGTCTGAGTCTGCAGAAATACACCCCATGTTGACTTTGCCGTATGACTGAGGGAACTCAAACTGGGGCCCGGTCCCAACCTAGACGGGTGGGGTAGGGAGGGAGGCGGGAGGGAGGTTCCAGTCGGGGGAGACATGGACACACCTATGGCTGAGTCATGCTGGTGTTTGTAGAAACCAAGACAGCACTATTAAGCAATTAGCCTTCAATTAAAAAGAAATTAGTTAATTTTAAAAAATACAGTTAATTAAAAAGAAGGTCTTTTCCAATGAGTCAGTTCTTCGTATCAGGTGGTCAAAGGATTGGAGTTTCAGCTTCAGCATCGGTCCTTCCAATGAATATTCAGGACTGAATTCCTTTAAGGTTGACAGTCCAAGGGACTCTGAAGAGCCTTCCCAACACTCCAGTTCAAAAGCATCAATTCTATGGAGCTCAGCTTTCTTTATGGTCCAAACTGCATGGTGGACACAGAGATGCTGCTGCTTCTGCTATACCAAAGCCACCACTGTGACCGCCAACACCTGAATCACGCAGCTTCTGTTGCTGTTTTTTATCATTTGTTTGCACACTTATTTATTCATGGGCCACAGAGCCACGTGGGTACATAGATATGGCCTTTTCATTATGTGGACACATTCTGAGACTATCATGTCTTATATTTTTTACAACCTCAGTAAGCATGCAGCTCACAACCAAACTTAACCACGGTAACTGGTGTGTGCCATCGGGGCTCAGGGTTGTGAAGTGACCCGTCCCATCTTGTCTGGAGCGAGAAGCGGGGAGGCCGTGGACTCCGTGGCAGCAGCCGCAGCTTCCGCTCCCAGTCTCCAGCCTCAGCTTCCCCGGGCACCCACGGGACCTGCAGGCAACCTTTCCCGACCTTCTGGAGTCCGTGACTCATGGTCAGAAGTCACCGTGTTAGAAGGTGGCATGCCAGCTTTATGTCACAATAACACTGAAATAAGGATTAGGGAGAACAATACGCAGCCATTCCTTTTCAAGGGAGAATAAGACCTATTTTTAGAATACATTATTGTTTACTACAGTAAAATCCATTTCCTGAGGGATAAAAGTCAAAACAATTAACATAAATCCAGAAGAAAAACAGTGTCATGAAACTTAACCCAGAAGGTGTCTCTTGTTTCAGCCACTTAACCTCCATGTCATTAGGCTAAATGAACAATTAATGACCTATCCCAAACAAATCACAGTTATAACTTTGGTTCGAATGAAACAGTGTCTATTTTTAACTGATTATACATTTATAGAGTACTTCTTAAGAACATATGGTCTGTATCTTTAAGGAACTTTATCTCTTTGGAGAGAAATAAGACTAACAAAAAAGAAAATCTTAGCAAAGAAGAAGTGATTGTCGTTCAATTACTGTGAGAGCTGGAGTGATAAGCAACAGGCGAAACTTGACATTATTTAGGTTGAAAATCAGATTGCAATGTACTGCATTCAGTTTCTCAAAGACTAGCATTTTATCTCTTAGGAAAGCATGGTCATAAAGCACAGTCATTCAGAGAAGACTTGTCGAATATTTAAGCATTACACTCATGATACAAATAAATTTCCAAGGTTGAAAAAAAGGGGAGTAGAAGGAAAGAGAGACCACTCATTTGTTACCCTCACTATGCCTGCCACCTTCATAATGACATCAGCAACTCCCAGAAACCTCAGCAAATATGTTCTTCAAATAGGGACTTTGATCCCAAGTATCATTTATAAGTGAGAAGTCTCTACCTGATGTACTGACATCATAGGAATGTTTTGTATCTCTAAAGAAAGATACATGGTCCTTGTTCAAAGACATAAAACAGCAATGCAGGTATAAATATGGTTGCTTTTGCAGATGGGCATTCTTTTGTGTTATATGCGTGTTGCAAATTTTGTCTAGTAAAGAACATGAATTATACTAAAGAAAAACTGACATGACCTCTTGATTATGCAGTCTTTTGCATTTTCAAATAACTTTCCACTGATTTAAGTGTCTTTTTATTTCTATTTTTGTCAATTTTCTTAAAGAGACGTCTCTCTGTTCTATAAGGAAATTTTCATAAGTGCTCATTCTGGTTCCACAGATACTCTAGGGTCTTACTGCTACTATAACCAATTACACAAATGTAGTGGTTTGAAACAACACAAATTTATTATGCTACACTTCTGGAAGTCAGAGGACCAAAATCAGTCTCAAGGGGCTAGAATCACTGAATTAGAATATAGATATCTTAAGGGGGGGGGTGGTATAAGCCTACCACAATGGGAACCACCAATCATTTATGAACTGGGTCTTTTTCTTACAGAAGTTTGTTACATACCTTAGTAACAATTTTAATGTTCATTTTTTAGTGTCGGCCTAAGTTGTTTAGTTGCTAAGTCGTGTCCAACTCTTTGCAACCCCATGGACTGTAGCCTGCCAGGCTTCTCTGTCCATGGAGTCTTCCAGGCAAGAACACTGGGGCAGTATTGATATTTCCCACTCCAGGGGATCATCCCAAAGCGGGGATCAAACCTGCATCTCTTACGTCTGCTGCACTGTACACAGATTCTTTACCACGAGCGCCACCTGCGAAGCCCCTATTCTAGCAGTAGTCATGGGGAGGAAAAAAGGGAAAGGTGAAACAAAAGCAAATGAAGAAATGGGGTCTAATTAAACTTTAAAGCTTTCCACAGCAAAGGAAACTGTCAAGAAAACAAAAAGATAAACTACAGAATGGTAGAAAATATTTGCAAATGATGTAACTGACAAGTGGTTAATGTCCAAAACTCACAAATGGTTCATACAGCTCGATATTAAAAACAACAAGTTATTCAATCAAAAATCAGGCACAAAAGTTAAACTTTTTTCCACACAAGACAGATTGGCCAACAGGCTCAAGAAAGATGCTCAACATTGCTAATTACTAGAGAATGTGAATCAAAACCACAATGAGGTATCACTTCATACCTATATCAGAATGTCAAAAAGTCTACAAATAGTAAATGCTGGGGAGGATCTGGGGAGAGGGGACCCCTCCTGCATTGCTGGTGGGAATGTAAATCTATGCAGTCACTGCAGAAATCACTGTGGAGTTTTCTTACTAAACTAAAAAGAATCACCATATTATCCCGCAGTTCTACTTCTAGGTATATATCCAGAAGATACAAAAACACTAATTCAAAAAGATACACACACCCCAATGCTTATGGTGGCATTATTTATAATAACTAAAATGTGGAAACCATCCAGCTGCCGGTCGACAGACAACTGGCTTAAGAAGGTGTGGTGTGGGTGTGGTGTGCGCACGTATGTATTCACACATGTACATGTATATATAGATACAGTGTATATATATAGTTGTAGTATATATATGTATATGTGTAGTATATGTGTACATATATGTAGGCGTGGTGTGTGTATATGCAGGTGTAGATGTAGTATATATACATGTACATGTAGATGTGTACATATATGTACCTGTGTGTATGTATATATGTATATGTAGTATATATAGAGATGTAGTATATATATATGTACCTGTGTGCATATATATGTATATGTAGTATATATAGAGATGTAGTATATGCATATGTACCTGTGTGTATATATATGTATATGTAGATGTGGTGTGTGTATGTGTATATATACACATATACAAAAATATGGATGTAGTATATATATGTACACATATAGATATGGCTGTATATATAGATATGATTGTGTGTGTATATACACACAATGGAATATTATCTAGCCATTTTCAGCAATGTGGATGGACCTAGAGAGTAGCATGGTTAGTGAAATAAGTCAGAGAAAGACAAATACTGTAAGATCTGACATACAGAATCTTAAAAATAATACACATGAACCTAACACAAAGAGAAACTGACTCACAGAGATAGAACCTAAACGTGTGGCTACCAAAGGGTGAGGGAGGGGAGGCAGGCCACATTAAGGGTTTGGGAAAAACAGAAATAACTATCTATGGTTGGATCTATACCATACATAAACAGATAAGCAACAAGGATTTATTGTGTAGCACAGGAATTACACCCAGTATCTTATCCTATAATGGAATATAATCTGAAAAAAAACTGAATCACTATGTTATATACCTGAAACTAAAACCACATCGTATATCAACTACACTTAAAAAAAAAAATACAGGAATAGGTACTGATGTCAGCTGAAGCTTGGGAGTAAGGTAACTTGAAAATGGTTTTAATAAGATGCTTGGAGATAATTTGTGAATTTCATTTACTAGACTGCACCTGTTCCCTTTTCTGTAAAAAATTGACAGTCTGTGGAAATCCCCAGCCTCTCCTACGGTGAACTATGTTTACCTGAGGTGGCAAGTTACTGAGAAGGGAAGAGACTATCAATAATAGTTTTACATTTTTAAAACAATAATTTCCTCTTAGTTCAGACAGAAGCAACATGCTGTGCAAAATTATATATCATGTGGAAACAGCTGAGAAGTCAACATATATCACTATCAATGCTGCTTCTATAAAAGCAAAAAAATCACCATATCCAACAATAATTTTTACTTTAATAGAGAGAAAAGGGGACACAAAAGGAAAACCAACTTATTCTTATAAATGGTTGGTTTAACACATAGTGAACAAACTGATGTATAAATTGGCTTTGATGAATGCCTGTGTTAAATGTGGTTATTTATTATGAGTTCCATTACATAGATTGGTTTCAAAATTATAACAAATGTTCTTTATTAATCTTACCTTCTCTGTGGCTAGAGAATGACTCAAGGCAATTATCTTTCATGGACTTCAGCGTCATTAGTGCAGATGTACTGAGGAGGGCAGACAAATTCTAATAATGCACAGACAAGAGAAACATGTCTTGTCTTTGCTTCTTACACGAGAGGCATTTTTCTCAGTGCAGTTTTCTTCGGCTCTAGTGAAATCCCTCAAGTAGTTAGCTTCTGGTATTTTTGCAGTAACAGCAGCTTAGCTGTAAGACATATCGTACATATTCTGTTCTTTATGGTGTGGCATTTGAGATTTCAGCAGATGGCGTAGATTCTGGTCTTAAGGAACTTAGAGCTCCTCCACGACGGCACCAGTGCTCTGAGGCCACATTTGGTTACATGGGAGAGCTCGGAGCATTTGCTCTGTGGTCCAGTGACAGACGCAGAGCTGTCTTACTGCTTTCCTCTTCAGCCTGGGATATATAAATAACTGGGAGATAGTAACCTTCTCAGAAAGAAAAGAAGCTATTTCTTCCAAGATCTCTTTTATGGCCCAACATGCAACAAAAACAGGAGCAAAGAGTTAAAGAGTTACCCCAGCAATGACCTGGAGCCACATTTTCAATGTCAGAGGCCGTCTTTTTCAGTTATGAGCTTTTTCAGTTCCCTGATTATCTTTTTCCTCTCCCCTGTAGACATGTTCTTGCCTTTTCAGCCCTTCTCACATTCCTAAGAGAGGAAAAACCAGAAGGAAAGAAAAATAATTCATTCTGCTAACTACGTTTCTCTGACTGAAGATTGAAGGTGGGGTTCAGTGGTGCAAATAAAGAGGTGCTTATAAGGCATGATTATATAAAAAGGTATAACAAAAACAGGCAGGCAGATTCATAGTCTGGAGAAGTCACAGTCAGTTGGTATGCCTGCATTTTTCATTTTTGGATTTATGGTGAGTGCCATATTGAATACACATGTGAGCCGCCAAGCTGGGTGCTAAAGGCTGAGGGAGCGAGAGGGGAAAGTCTACGGCAGCAGACACAGTAATCGGCGGGCTGGCACCCGAAACTCGCCGCATCGTGATGCCACTCATTCAAAATTGATGTGAATGCTTGTAAAATTTGCAAGTTAGCACTAGTCTCAGCAGTGAGAGAGGATATCCCGCAAAGTAAACACATCTGAAGTTATCTTGTTTGATTGTTTACAGGGCGCACGTCTGTATGGGCTGCCGTGTGTGTGTGAGGTCTCTCCTGTATTGCTTCACTACCAGGTGTGTGGCCTCTTCTCCTAAATTCACTTCATGGTGCAAGGTGGTTGCATCAGCTGCAGATTTCATGCCTGTATCTGAGTCAGCAGAACAAGGAACAGGATGCAGAAGGGCGGGCCTCCTCGCACTTTAGAAATATTTGCTGGAAGCGTTAGCCGTAGGAGAGGCCAGGAAATGGAGCTTTGATTCCAACTGCCGACATGCCCAGCTAACAACTGTGTGTTCTGGTACTGCTCAGGATGTAGCAGTAGAATGTCATAAACAGCATCACTCCTGAACTTAATAGCAGCAGCAATGGCAGAAATGCCAAACAATCCAAAAACCCATAACTTTCCTTGAGCCCAGCAGAGAACTGATCATTACCCATTAGCCTGCTGCTGCTAAGTCACTTCAGTCGTGTCTGACCCCATGTGACCCCATAGACGGCAGCCCACCAGGATCCCCTGTCCCTGGGATTCTCTAGGCAAGAACACTGGAGTGGGTTGCCAGTTCCTTCTCCAATGTGTGAAAGTGAAAAGTGAAAGTGAAGTCACTCAGTCATGTCTGACTCGTAGCGACCCCATGGACTGCAGCCTACCAGGCTCCTCCATCCATGGGATTCTCCAGCAAGAGGACTGGAGTGGGATGCCATTGCCTTCTCCATACCCATTAGCCTAGAACCTGACAAAAGCACATTTAAGAGGAGTTAGGACATGAGAACTTGCTTTCCTGGGAGAGATGCTATCACAGGTAAGAATTCAACTTAATATTTTAATAAACCACTGAAGACCAGCTTTGGGCTGACAAAAGCATGTGAACCCTGGGACACAAGAACAGGAGAACTTGCAGCCATCTCAGGTTCATCTGCAAAGAAGCAGGTACTGACACAAATCAGCAACAATCCTAAAAATGCCTTCCTTGTGTTGCAGGCCTGGAGTAGCAGCGGCACCGGAGGGGAGCGTAGACCATTCTCCCCTCGTCTTCTGTGAAAGAGAGGGTTTAAATCCTTGGAGCGAGGGAAGCAAAACTTGATGCCCTGAAAGTGAAAGTGTTAGTCACTCAGTCCTATCTGATTCTCTGCGACCCCATGGACTGTAGCCCGCCAGGCTCCTCTGTCCATGAGATTCTCCAGGCCAGAATACTGCAGTGGGTTGCAATTCCCTTCTCCAGGGGATCTTCCTGACTCGGGGATCAAACTCAGGTCTCCCACATTGCAGGCAAATTCTTCACCTTCTGAGCCACCAAGGAAGACTTTGATGCCCTTAGGACACTGATAAAAACTCACTGATTCTGAGAGAAAGGAACAAAACCGTTTCCATCAAAATAAGGAATGGAAATACTGAGTCCAGATCTACAGCTGGGAGTGGGGTAGAATCAACAAGAAAAACCTATGCCCGTGAATCACCAAGAAACCCCTATGCCCGTGACTCAGGAACACAGTGACCAAGACGGAGACACACAGAGGACAACAGAAAACGTCACCCCTTCTCCCAGGCTAATTAGCAGCGAGTAACAAGCAACAGCGCTTGACTGCTTGCGAGGGGCCAGAACCTGCAGAGAGATCCTTCATGAGACGGAGCACAGAGGGAAGACAAGGTTGAAGATGGAGCTGACGTGGAAGAAAAGCCTTCTGGTAAACCAGGCCACAAGCTAAACAGTAACACTAGATGATTTCAAGTCTATCTTACACCGAGTGATCATAGCAACCACTCCAAAACCCAGTTAAATTCCCAACAATAAGGACCCTACCACTCCTTTCACACAGACATAGACACACACCACACGAAGCTTAGCAGAAGAGATATGTCTGTTTCCAGCCCTAAACGTTTCTATTTCTTTAACCTCGGACTCTACTGTCGTCCACAAGAAGACAAAGGTTGCCTTGTCTTATTTTTTAATTGCTCATAACAGAGAAATGACTGTCTAAAGCAAAAATAATAACAATGCATTGTGTGTTTATAGCATATGTAAAAGTAAAATATGTGACAATAACAGCACAGAAAATGAAAGGAAGGGGTTGACAATACACTGTTATAAAAGCTCTTTAATATTGTGGAGTGGTGATAAATTATTTGATGTATATTGCAAATTCTAGGGCAACCACCAGAATATTAAAAAGGTGTATAAAAATTAGCTAACTATGGTGATAAAATAGGAAAATTTTAAAAATTTAAAGCAAGGCAGAAAAGGAAGGAAAAAGAACAAAGAATAGATGTAACAAAAAACAGCTAAATGGATAGTAGTTTTTAATCCAAACATATCACTAATTACATTAAATGTAAACTGTCTAAAAACACCAATTAAAAGTTAAAAAATTATTACAACAGATTAAAAAAGCAAGTTATAATTATATGCTATCAATGGTAAATAAATTTTAGTTATAAAAACATAGGTTAAAAATAAAAGCAAAAATGGAGAAAAGATATTGCCATGTAATTAATCAAAAGAAAGCTAGAGTAGCTATATTAATAGCAGCAGAAGCACCTGGTCTTATGTCTCTGGAGATGCCCTGGTGTCTCTTATAGTCTATGGGAACTTGAATGGAATTTGTATCCTACTGTTGTGTGAAAATTGTATAAATCTTAATCATGTCCAATTGGTTCATAATGCTTTTCAGATCTACTATATTCTTCCACTTCTCTGTACACTCATTCTATTAATTTCTGAGAGTTTGATATTGAAACTCCAACTAAAAATTTTAATTTATCTACTTAAAACAAACAATTGCCATATATAGTGGAACTATATGTAACTTTGTTCTGTATTTTCCAAGTCTCCTTGGAAGAGACTTGGAAAAATTATAACATTTTCATAATTTAAAAATAAAGAATATTTAAAAAATTATGATTTTTCATAATTTAAAAATAAAGAATATTTTTAAAATTTTAAAAACAGCTGAAAAAGAACTATTACCCAGAACAAAGAGATACATAATATAATGACAAAGAGATTCTTCAAGAAGAACTGAATATTTATATGCCTAATAACAAAGCTACAAAATATATGAGGCAAAATCTGATGAAGTTGAAAGGAGAAAAAGACAAATCCAAGGCTACAGCTGAATACTTCAGCACTTTTCTTTTTGCAGTTGCTAGAACAAGTAGACAGGAAGTCAGTAAGGATATAGGAGATCTGAAGAACACTACTAACCAACTTCACCTAACTGATATTTCTAGAGCATTCTACCCAATTATAGCAGAATACACATTTTTTTGCAAGCACACATGGAACATTCCTCAAAATAGACCATGTTCTGCACTGCAAACAAATTTTAAAAAGTGAAATTAGTCAAAGTATGTTCTTAACTTCAAAACAGAATTAACTAGAAATCAACGAGAAAACTATCCAGAAAATCACAAGATATGTGGAAACTTAACAACTCACCTTTGAATATTATATATCCCACTGTCATTGAAAGAGAGAAAATGTGATATCAGGGGCAACAAACAAGCTTTTCTAGATAGTCATAGAAACGCAGTAATTGACAGAGTGACTCCATGTTAGATCACTGAAATAAAAGTATTTAATGCAATTGTTATGGACTGAATTTGTGTCTCACAAATTCATATGTTGAAGTCACCTAATTTGGAAATGGGGTCTTTGGGAGGCAACTGGGTTTGGATGAGGTCATGAGTGTGGGGCCCAAAGTCTGGGCTTAAAAAAGAGGGAGAAAGACCTGAGCTCTCTCCCCATTGTATGAGGTCACCGATAAAAGGCAGTTGGAATCCAGCAAGTCAGGAAGCAGGTTCTCACTGAGAACTGAGCCTGCTGGCGCTTTAATCTTGGATTTCCCAGCCTCCAGAACTAGGAGAAATAAATGTCTGTTGTTTAAGCCCCCAGGTCTACGGTACTTTGTTAAAGCAGCCTGCATTAACCAAGATGGAAGTTCATATGACTGAGATGGAGAGAAAGCCCCTTCAGTTTTATTCAGCCCATCTCATCATGTACATGTATTCTTTTGAAAAGGTTCTGGACTTCTGAACTTTGTCTTGCTCTCCCTGCTCATTGGCTCCCTTATCAAGAATGTGGCTCCTTAATGTGTGCACCACCATAAGCAAATGGAAAGACAAGCCACAGAATGGGAGAAAATATTTGCAAATAAAATGATCAAAAAGGTATTAATCTCCAAAATATACAAACAGCTCTTGCAGTTCTATGTTAAAAAAAACCCCAAACTACTCAGTCAAAAAATGGGCAGAAGATGTAAACAGACATTTCTCCAAATACAGGCCAAAAGGCACATAGAGAGACGCTCAACATCACTACTTACCAGATAAATGCAAATCAAAACAATGAGAGATCACTTCTCACTGGTCAGAAAGGCCATCATCAAAAGGTCTACAAGTAATAATTGCTTGAGAGGATGTGGAGAAAAGGGAACCCTCCTACACTATTTGTGGGAATATAAATGGGTACAGCCACAGTGGAGAATGGTATGGAGGTTCCTTTAAAAACTAAAAATAGAACTATCATATGATCCAGCAATCCCACTTTGGGGCATATTATCTGGAGACAATGATAACTTGAAAAGGTACATGCACCCCAATGTTCATTGCAGCACTGTTTACAACAGCAAGACACGGAGGCAACCTAAGTGCCCATCAACACGTGAGTGTTAAGCATGCCAGCTCCTCGTGTTTCTTTCCTCCATCCACCAACCCTTCAACATTTGATTTCTTACTCTGCCCTTGCCCAGGTTCCTGCAAAGTCCACCTCAATAATTCCCATGCTTTTGTGATAAGTGCAGTATCATTTGCACACTTTTACTTTGACTTAATGTTTAAATGTCTTGATCAAGACATGTTCTTCCTCAGAAAAAAACAACTCCTTCTAATTCCACCAAGTCAATAGATTCTACTTTTACAAGGAAAATACAATACGTACAATATTCTTAAATATGCTTGAGCACATAGTTTTAATTTTTTTCCAAAACCTCTAACCAAAAGCATTTCATTATTATTATTTAGCCTAAGATCTGAACATTCTCCAGTACACCACATCTCTTTTCCAACTGATGCTATCACTTATTTGTTACTGAGTAATATCTTTTATTCCAGTTGGATGATAAGCTCTATAAAGGCATGGATAGTCACATTTTTTCCTGCTTATTTTATTCCCAGTATCTCAATATACTCAATTATTCCCAGTATAATTCCCAGTATTCCCACATTGGTGCTGTAAATATTGGTTTCATGAATGATTGAATGCAGGATCCATCCCACGGATGTTTCTCTTCACACACACACACACACACACACACTCTTAATCATATGGGAATCTCAGACTTCTTTGCTAACAGACATGCCCCAGGCTTTCTCTAGCAGGATTTGATGCAGTTATCATGGTTATCTCATCATATTCATCAGATATGCCCATGCAGCTTTTGAACTGTGGTGTTGGAGAAGACTCTTGAGAGTCCCTTGGACATCCAGGAGTTCAAACCAGTGAATCCTAAAGGAAATCAACCCTGAATATTCATTGGAAGGACTGATGCTGAAGCTGAAGCTCTAATACTTTGGTCACCTGATTTGAACGGACTCATTTGAAAAGACCCTGATGTTGGAAAGATTGAAGGCAGGAGGAGAAGGGGACAACAGAGGACAGGTAGTTGGATGACATCACCGACTCGATGGACGTGAGTCTGAGCAAACTCCAGGACATGGTGAAAGACAGGGAGCCTGGCGTGCTGCAGTCCATGAGGCTGCAAAGTCAGACATGACAGAGTGACTGAGCAACAATAACATACTTACAAGCAATGCAGCAAAGAGAAGAAAAAAAAAAAAAAGCCATTCCTGCCATGATAGTTCATGTCAAAACAGAGGGATAAAAAAAAAAGAAGCATCTAGTGCTACATATACTCAAGCTAATAAACAAACCAGAGTCTAAAGTACCGTGCATCACTGTGACAGCAGTCTCCTGAAGATACTCCACCGGCTGTAACTCACGTCAGAGGCAGTGAATGCCCACGGTGTGCGTTGCAGTGACAGAGCTGGGCAGAACTGTGGCCAGTTCTTTAAAACTGTTACCATGCAAATAACTGCTGAACCTTCCCGAAGGTGAGCATGGCCAGTATTCAAATCTCTGCTCTAGTCAAGGTCATGGCCTGTGTGCTATCACATTATTATCACCAAAGAACATTATTCCTAAAATATGGCATGATCAAAACATTGGACTTTAAGAGGAATTCAGGGTCCAGCAGATTAGACGGAAGTTTGCTCATAACCAGCTTTTTGGCTGCCCCATGGCGTAGGGGCGAGGCACTCACAGGGAAGGTCTCAATTCTTCCTGGGCCACTTATTACCAATTATTTGGTCTTGTCCACTTCAACATTTTCCTTAGAGGCCAAAAAAACAAAACAAAACAAAACAAAAAAAACCAGACCAAAGACATGCTGGGGTATAAAAAGAATGCAAGAGAGATAACATCTGACATGCTGGATTCAGCTCAGGATCTCTGTGCAAGATACCTGATCTGGGGCAGGACTGCAACACTAAGTCAAGACTGACCCATCCCCAGAGAGCAGGAATGAAGGGTCACTCTGCAAAGCGTACGAGGTGGCAGGCTATGGTGTCCTCCAAACCTTCTCAAGCGCAGGGCTCAGAGAAAACACTTTTAGCCAAAAAACTGACCATTTCTTCTATTAGGCAGTCCTCTCCTGCAGAAATAGCAATCCACTCCAGTACTCTTGCCTGAAGAATTCCATGGACAGAGGAGCCTGGTGGGCTGCAGTCCATGGCATCGCAAAGATTTGAACACGACTGGAGAAGGAAATGGCAACCCACTCCAGTGTTCTTTTCTGGAGAATCCCAGGGACGGGGGAGCCTGGTGGGCTGCCGTCTATGGGGTCACACAGAGTCAGACACGACTGAAGCGACTTAGCAGCAGCAGCAGCAGAGCAACTTTCACTTTCAGTTTCTCCTGGAGAAGGATGACATCATTTAAACCCTACACTTTCCATTCTTACCTACTAATGTTTAACAGAGATATAATGGTCGTGAAATGTGGGAAGTAGCCAGGAAAGTAAGGAAGAGACTAAGCAGTTTAAGACATAAAAAGCTCAATTGTCTATGGGAACAGTCAGGGAAGAACAATCATCTTTTATTTCTTAATGTTTCCCCAAGGACAGCAGATGACATTCTGCACATCAGTCCTTCTCTCTCACAGGATGAATCTCTCTCTGAGAGAGATACAAATGTACCAGAGTTGTCAGTGGTTTTGGGGGTAGGATCATCTTAGCAGACACTTATTCCATACTGATTTGGACAGGTCTGACCTGCTGTTTATCCTATTGGCATTTTATTATGAATTTCACTGTGGCAATGGAAAGGATGAAGCTGAACTTTTCAGCAATGGCAGCCAATGGCCCATTTATTCCTAGTGTCACTCTTCCTGACCTCCAGGAGAAACAGGGTAATCTTGATCCCTGACAGATATTAGCATTTCGAAAAGAGCCTGATTCTTGCCCAATTTATAGTACATCCAGTCCTTTGAAAGACTTATTTTAATGCAAGGTCATGCAGTATGTTTGTGTGCAATTGATGTTGAATTTTTTATGGCAGCTGAGCTTCATATCTGAATCCACTGCCATTGTTAAAACAAACTTCACTTTTATTTCAGCACAAACTTTGCATCCAGAGTTATCAAATGCCTTGAGTTTGTTTCCAAAGAGAGTGTTTTCAAATTCATTATCCTGCGACCAGGGACTCTAAGAGT
The DNA here is from genome assembly GCF_019320065.1 of Cervus canadensis. Classification (NCBI taxonomy): domain Eukaryota; kingdom Metazoa; phylum Chordata; class Mammalia; order Artiodactyla; family Cervidae; genus Cervus; species Cervus canadensis. The sequence goes on from NC_057389.1 coordinate 2,068,418, forward strand.
TCTTTGCTCAGTCATATATTGGTCTGGTCTTTGTTGGTATTAAGAAAAACACATGACTAATCAAACTGGATCTCAACCTCCTGCATGTCTTGAAAATCCTTTTTTTTTTTTTTAATGTTTTTGATGTTAAACACTCTTCTGCTTTGAGATTTTTTTCCCATCATCTCCTTTACAGTTCTCTCCATCAAAATTAAGCTCACACTACACTTTGTCTCATTCAGTCCGACCACAGCCACCCCAAATCACTGCCATCGTTAAATCCCTTGCTCATCTTCACTGCATAGGCCATCCTCTGCTTTTGCCTGCCCCATCCATACTCTCCACGCACTACTTCGACTACTACTGCCTGGAAGTCCTGGCTCTTGTTTTTATTTTCTCTTAACAAAACTATGGTGTACATGGTCTTCCCCCACTTTGTGTATGGTCCTCCCTCTATGGAAGTAAAAGCCAAGTAGGGAAGTGAAGAAGGCTTCCTGGATTTGCAGCTCGTGATCGAAAGATGTAGTGACGCTTGCCCATGTGTTTAGTGCGCGGAGCCAGAAGACAATTGTCAAAGCCCATCTCAGGGTTCCAAAAGTTAAATTTGTGATGGGCGGGGCAAAAGTCCTTCAGAGCAAGGGAATCTGACCTATAGGTCCAAGAAGATGCTGAGCAGTCAGAGTATAAAAGGGATAAGCTGAAAATCTGATACAATAAATGGGAAGCCAAGGAGAATGAGCAGAGGGGCTGGGCCACAGGGTGCGGCGGGTTTTCATAAGCATATAGAAGGATGACTGCCTAATTCTTATGGATATTTTCCTTGATTGATGAAGACCATCTGTAAAATGCGGGGTGGTGGTGTTTAACCTACCCTTTCCACTTTAATAGAATGTGAGATACGTGAAATCACTTTGGACTGGTGAGTTTAATCAGGATCTGTAAGTATTTAAGGAGGAGGAGGATGAAGAAAAAGAGCATGGCTTTCCCTGCCTTGCCCCCCACGCCCACCCCCAGGCTTAGGAGGAATCCTACAGGCATGTGGAACAAGAAGCATAGTTAAAGGAACATTGCTCTAAGCTATCCAGTCTCTCAGGATTCTTTTCTGTCTCTCTCTTTGTTTTGAACACGATTGTTCATTGATTTGCTGGTGACATCTCTATTCCACTGGCATGGGGATCTAGGAGAAAAGGAGAAGGTATGAGACAGCTGAGAGAAAAGAGAAAATGAAGCAGAAAGAGGAAACTACTGAAGAATTCTGAGACACCTGAAATCTTGCAACCGAATGGCTCTTTGCAAGACTTCCCTTTTGAGCATCCTTACTCACCCTCCAAAGGCAGAGCAGGGCAGCCTTATAACTTCTGATGGTGTACATGGGCTACCTTCCGATCTCTGAATAGACTGAGTATCTTTTCAGCAGGACCTTTTCAGGACATCCTGAGGATACGTCTAATGATTCCTCAGATGCTTTGCTGCATTCCAAACCACTCTGGTTTGGGGGCAGGGAGGCATATATCTCATTCTCTGAAAAGCAGAACCAGATTGGTTTGTCCTCTGGCAGCTGTTGACACCTGTATGGTAACCCACCAGGCGATGCTGGAAGAGGCTCCCTCCCACCTGCTCCATCCCAGGGAAGTGCTGGGATCACAGAAGGCCTCCAGCCGGCTGTGTGCTTGATCTGCAGCCCTAAAGAGGCATTAAGCCGATGCCCTTTCCTTCTGTTTGCCAGTCACCTTAATCTAAAAGTGAAAAAAAAGAAGCAGCAGTCATTTTCATATCCAATATTCCACATCTACTTTAATTAAAATGGATATCTATCTAAATTATTTAAAGAAGGTAGCTCTTTGATCATGAGTGCTTATTTCCAAAGACTGAAGACAGCAGAACTCAGCTTCCCCAAGTCCTAATTAAAGGTGATAGCTTGCATTAGCATGTAACTACTTGCTATGTTTGTCGCATCACTAGTAAAAGTAGTTTCATTGCTCTTATTTTTCTTGCTTAAAGAGATTGCTCCCACACAAGCAAACCCATCTCTCCCTTCCCAGAAAAGGCTAGTGGATCTTGTTGCAGTCTGGAGGATTCCTGAGGCATACAAATGGTGATAATTATTTAGAAACAATATAGAAACCACTTCAGAATTTCCCAAGCATTTTAAAACTCTTTCTCATTCTAGTCTTTGCTAAAGACTGATTATTTGAAATTTGATGTCACCCACTAATTTCTAAAACAGCTGTATGCCTCTTGCTAGTTTTATTATTGTTGTTCAGTTGCTAAGTCACGTCCAACCCTTTGTGACCCCATGGACTGCAACACTCCAGGCTTCCCTCTCCTTCACTAACTCCCTGAGTTTGCTCGAACTTGTATCCATTGAGTCCGTGATGCCATCCAACCATCTCATCCTCTCCACCCCCTTCTCATCCTGCCCTCAATCTTTCCCATTACCAAGTTCTTTTCAAATGAATTGGATCTTCACATCAGGTGGCTAAAGTATTCCAGCTTCAGCATCAGTCCTTCCAATGAATATTCAGGTTTGATTTCCTTTCGGGTGGACTGATTTGATCTCCTTGCAGTCCAAGGGACTCTCAAGAATCTTCACCAGCACCACAATTTGAAAGCATCAATTCTTCAACACTCAGCCTTCTTTATGATTCAACTCTTACATCCATACATGAGTAGTAGAAAAACTATAGCTTTGACTATACAGGTCTTTGTTGGCAAAGTGATGTCTCTGTTTTGAATATGCTATCTAGTTTTGCCATAGCTTTCATTCTAAGGAGCAAGTGTCTTTAATTTTGTGACTGCAGTCACCATCTGCAGTGATTTTGGAGCCCAAGAAAAGAAAATCTGCCAGTGTTTTTACTTTTTCCCCTTTTATTTGCCATGAAGTGATGGGATAGCATGCCATGATCTTAGCTTTTTGAATGTTGAGTTTTAAGCCAGCTTTTTCACTCTCCTCTATCACCCTCATCAGGAGGCTGTTTAATTCCTCTTTGCTTTCTGCCATTAGTGTGGTATCATCTGCTTATCTGATGTTGTTGATATTTTCCCCTGCAATCTTGATTCCAGCTTGTGCTTCCTCCAGCCCAGTGTTTCTCATGATGTACTCTGCATATGAGTTAAATAAGCAGGGTGACAACAAACAGCCTTGATGTACTCCTTTCCCAATTTTGAACCAATCTGTTGTTCCATGTCCAGTTCTAACTGTTGTTTCTTGATCTGCATACAGGTCTCTCAGGAGACAGATAAGATGGTCTGGTATTCCCATCTCAAAGAATTTTCCAGTTTTTTGTGATTCATGCAGTCAAAGGCTTTCACATAGTTAATGAAGCAGAAGTAGCTGTTTTTCTGGAATTTCCTTGTTTTATCTATGGTCCAACGGATATCGGCAACTTGATCTCTGGCTCCTCTGCCTTTTTTAAATCCAGCTGGTACATCTGGAAGTTCTAGGTTCACACACTGTTGAAGGCTAGCTTGAAAGATTTTGAGCAAGAACTTGTTAGCTTGTGAAATTAGCACAATTGTACGGAAGTGCTGGGAAAGATTGAAGGCAGGAGGTAAAGGGCAGGACAGAGGATGAGAGGTTTGATGGTATCACCAACTCAATGGCCATGAGTTTGAGAAAGCTCTGGGAGTTGGTGATGGACAGGGAAGCCTGAAGTGCTACAGTCCATGGGGTTGCAGAGAGTCAGATATAACTGAGCGACTGAACTGAATTTGAGCTTTCTTTGGTATTGCCCTTCTTTGGGATTGGAATGAAATTGACCTTTTCCAGTCCTGTGGCCACTGTTGAATCTTCCAAATTTGCTGGCATATTGAATGAAGCACTTTAACAGGATCATCTTTTCAGGTTTTAAATAGCTCATCTGGAATCCCATCACCTCCACTAGCTTTGTTCATATTAATGCTTTCCAAGGCCCATTTGACTTCCCACTCCAGGACGTCTGGCTCTAGGTGAGTGCCCACACCATCATGGTTATCAGGTCATTAATACCTTTTCTATATAGTTCTTCTGTGTATTCTTGCCACCTCTTCTTAATCTCCCCTGGAAAAGGGAATGGCAGATCACTCCAGTGAATCCCAATGAACAGTATGAAGCAGAAGTAGATATCTTTTTTTTCCTAGAATTCCCTTGCTTTCTCTATGATCCAAAAAATGTTGGCAATTTGATCTCTGGTTCCTTTCTTGCTATCTAGACACCACTGAAATTTGTAACTTCTTTCTGAAACAGCAGTTAAGTGGGCGGGGCACAACTTTTGAAAGAATGACATACCTCAAAGACACAACATAAGCCAATTAGAATCAAATGGGTCCAAGATGGCAGACAAGTCAATTTCACTAGACCTTGATCCTCAGTCAGCAAGCTAAATGAAACACTCAGAGGTGCCATGACAGTTCTGAGGCACTGTCAAAAGACCAAAAAGTAGGCAGTGGCCCAATTCCTGGAAATCTGCACCCCTTCCCCAAAATAGTTGGAATAACCCTTCCACTCATTAGCCAATGAAATTACCCAACCCATAAAAACTTCAAAAGATTGAAGGCAGGAGGGAAAGGAGACAACAGAGGACGAGGTGGTTGGATGGCAGCACTGACTCAATGGACATGAGTTTGAGCAAGTTCTGGGAGTTGGTGAAGAACAGGGAAGCCTGGCGTGCTGCAGTCCATGGGGTTGCAGAGTCGGACACAATTGAGTGACTGATGAACAGCAACAACATTCATGGCAATGTATGGCAAAAACCACTACAATATTGTAAAGTAATTAGCCTCCAATTAAAATAAATAAATTATTTAAAAACATATTTAAAAAATAAAAGGCAATAAACAGCAAAAAAAAAAAAAAAAATGCTAACCACGCCACATTTCACAGCCCCACTTATCCTCTGCAATGGCCCACACTCTGTCTGTGGAGGGTGCTTCTCTCTGAATCTGAATAAACCCTCTTCTTACCTTTCAATTTGTCTCTCACTGAATTCTTTCTGTGATTAAGACATCAAGAAGCTGAGTTTCATTAGGTCCGTAAACCAGGTACTGTGGGTTTTGGCTGGGTTCGAGTCCCAGCTATGTTAGAGTCCCAAACTAGATTTTGCAAGGGTTTGAATCCTGGGACATGGGTTCAAGTCCAAATCTGAGGTAAATCCTAATGAATCATTATTTGAGGATTTAAAAAGAAAAAAAATAGTTAAGACTGATTCAGATTTTTTTTATGACTCCCTTACAATTACAAACAAGGAGATCAGCTATCCCACAGCATGATGTAACCTCATGGGGACTGTGATTTGATAGGGTATATCCAAGGGAAGATGACAGTTGTGAGAAGCAGGGGTTTCTCTAGAAGCTTTTGAAATAGAATCCCATGGTGAGTCAAAGTTCCTGAGATATTACTGAATTATGCAAGGGACTCAGAGAACAAGAAGTTTTTGTCTCCCTTGTATGCTTTTGTTTGGGCTTGACCTTCCACACACACACACACACCACACCCACCTCTGAACCTAGAGATCAATAGTTCTTTCAGTTCAGTCACTCAGTCAGTCCGACTCTTTGTGACCCCATGGACTGCAGCACACCAGGCCTCCCTGTCCATCACCAACTCCCAGAGCTTGCTGAAACTCATGTCCATCGAGTTGGTGATGCCATCCAACCGTCTCATCCTCTGTCGTCCCCTTCTCCTCCTGCCCTCAATCTTGCCCAGCATCAGGGTCTTTTCAAATGAGTCAGTTCTTCAAATCAGGTGGCCAAAGTATTGGAGTTTCAGCTTCAGCATCAGTACTTCCAATGAATATTCAGGACTGATTTCATTTAGGATTGACTAGTTTGATCTCCTTGCAGTCGAAGGGACTCTCAAGAGTCTTCTTCAACACCACATTTCACAAGCATTAATTCTTTGGCACTCAACTTCTTTTGTTGTTGCTTGTTTGTTTTATTTTATTTTTAAGTTTATTTATTTTTTTATTGAAGAATAATTATTTTACAGAATTTTGTTGTTTTCTGTAAACTTCAACATAAATCAGCCATAGGTATACCTATAACCCCTCCCTTTTCTCCCTCTCATCTCCCTCCCCACCCTGGAGGTTGATACAGAGCCCCTGTTTGAGTTTCCTGAGCCATATAGCAAATTCCCCTTGGCTATCTATTTTACATATGGTAATATAAGTTTCCATGCTACTCTTTCCATACATCTCACCCTCTCCTCCCTTCTCCCCATGTCCATAAGTCTATTTTCTATGTCTGTTTCTCCACTGCTGCCCTGTAAGTAAATTCTTCAGTACCATTTTTCCAGATTCTGTATATATGCATTAGTATACGATATTTATCTTTCTCTTTCTGACTTACTTCACTCTGTATAATAGGTTCTAGGTTCATCCACCTCATCAGAACTATCTCAAAGGTGTTCCTTTTTATGGCTGATTAGTATTCCATTGTGTATATGTACCACAACTTCTTTATTCATTCATCTGTCAATGGACATGTAGGTTGCTTCCATGTTCTAGCTATTGTAAATAGTGCTGCAATGAACAATGGGATATATGTGCTTTTTTCAATTTTGGTTTCCTCAGGGTATATGCTTAGGAGTGGGATTGCTGGGTCATATGGTGGTTTTATACCTAGTTTTTAAAGGAATCTCCATACCATCTTCCATAGTGGCTGTATCAATTTACATTCCCACCAACAGTGCAGGAACTTTCCCATTTCTCCATACCCTCTCCAGCAGTTATTGTTTGTAGACTTTTTGATGATGGCCATTCTGGCAGGTGTGAGGTGATCTCATTATGGTTTTGATTTGCATTTCTCTAATAATGAGTGATGTTGAGCATCTTTTCCTGTGGTTATTAGCCATCTGTATGTCTTCTTTGGAGAAATGTCTGTTTAGGTCTTTTTCCCACTTTTTGATTGGGTTGTTTGTTTTTCTGATATTGAGTTATGTAAGCTGCTTGCATATTTTGGAAATCAATCCTTTGTCAGTTGTTTCATTTGCTATTATTTTCTCCCATTCTGAGGGTCATCTTTTCACTTTGCTTATAGTTTCCTTTGCTGTGCAAAAGCTTTGAAATTTAAACAGGTCCCACTTGTTTACTTTTTGTTTTTATTTCCCTTACTCTAGGAGGTAGGAAATAGAGGATCTTGTTTTGATTTATGTCATTGAGTGTTCTGCCTATTGTCCTCTAAGAATTTCATAGTTTCTGGTCTTACATTTAGGTCTTTAATCCATTTTGAGTTTATCTTTGTGTATGGTGTTAGAAAGTGTTCTAATTTCATTCTTTTACATGTAGCTGTCCAGTTTTCCCAGCACCATTTATTGAGGAGGCTGTCTTTGCCCCATTGCATATTCTTTCCTCCTTTGTCAAAAATAAGGTACCCATATGTGCATGGGTTTATTTCTGGGCTTTCTATCTTGTTCCATTGGTATATATTTCTCTTTTTGTGCCAGTATCGTACTGTCTTGATGACTGTAGCTTTGTAGTATAACCTGAAGTCAGGAAGGTTGATTCCTCCAGCTCCATTCTTCTTTCTCAAGATTGCTTTTGCTATTCAGGGCCTTTTGTGCTTCCAAATGAATTGTGAAATTTTTTGTTCTGGTTCTGTGAAAAATGCCATTGGTAATTTGATAGGGCTCACATTGAATCTGTAGATTGCCTTTGGTAGTGTAGTCATTTTCACAATATTGATTCTTCCTACTCATGAACATGGAATATTGCTCCATCTGTTTATGTCGTCTTTGATTTCTTTCATTAGTGTCTTATAATTTTCATGTACAGTTCTTTTGTCTCCTTAGGTAAGTTTATTCCTAGATATTTTATTCTTTTTGTTGCAGTGGTGAATGGCATTGATTTCTTAATTGCTCTTTCTGATTTTTCATTGTTAGTATATAGAAACACAAACAATTTCTTTGTATTGATTTTGTATCCTGCAACTTTGTTAAATTCACTGATTAGCTCTAGTAATTTTCTGATACTATCTTTAGGGTTTTCTATGTACAGTATCATGTCATCTGCAAGCAGTGAGAGCTTTACTTCTTCTTTTCTGATCTGGATTCCTTTTACTTCTTTTTCTTTTCTGATTGCAGTAGCTAGGACTTCCAGAATGATGTTGAATAATAGTAGGGAAAGTGGACACCTTTGTCTTATTCCTGATCTTAGGGGGAATGCTTTCAGTTTTTCACCACTGAGAATAATGTTTGCTGTAGGCTTATCATATATGGCCTTTATTGTGTTGAGGTACATTCCTTCTATGCTCATTCTTTGAAGAGTTTTAATCATAAATGGGTGCTGAATTTTGTCAAAGGCTTTGTTGAATCTATTTAGATTATCATATGGTTTTTATCTTTCAATTTGTTAATATGGTGTATCACATTGGTTTGCATATATTGAAGAATCCTTGCACCCCTGGAATAAACCCAACTTGATCATGCTGTATGACCTTTTTGATACGTTGCTTAATTCTGTTTGCTAAAATTTTGTTAAGGAATTTTGCATCTATGTTCATCAGTGATATTGGCCTGTAGTTTTCCTTTTTTGTGTTGTCTCTGCCTGGTTTTGGCATCAGGGTGATGGTGGCCTCATAGAATGAGTTTGAAAGGGTTCTTTCCTCTGAAGTTTTTAAAAAGAGTTTTAGAAGAATAGGCATTAGCTCTTCTCTAAATATTTGATAGAATTCTCCTGTGAAGCTATGTGATCCAGGACCTTTTTTTGGGTGGGGAGGGCGGGATTTTTGATTACAGCTTCAATTTCAGTGCTTGTACTTGGGTTGTTCGTGATTTCTATTTCTTCCTGATTCAGTCATGGGAGATTGAACTTGTCTAAGAATCTGTCAATTTCTTCCAGGCTGTCCATTTTCAGTTCCGTTCAGTTCAGTCACTCAGTCGTGTCTGACTCTTTGCAACCCCATGAACTGCAGCATGCCAGGCCTCCCTGTCCATCACCAACTCCCAGAGTTTACTCAAACTCACGTCCAAACTCCATGCCATCAGTGATGCCATCCAACCATCTCATCCTCTGTCGTCCTCTTCTCCTCCCAACTCCAATCCTTCCCAGCATCAGGGTCTTTTCCAATGAGTCAGCTCTTCGCATCAGGTGGCCAAAGTATTGGAGTTTCAGCTTCAGCATCACTCTTTCCAATGAACACCCAGGACTGATTTCCTTTAGGATGGACTGGTTGGATCTCCTTGCAGTCCAAGGGACTCTCGAGAGTCTTCTCCAACACCACAGTTCAAAAGCATCAATTCTTCGGTGTTCAGCTTTCTTTAGAGTCCAACTCTCACATCCATACATGACCACTGGCAAAACTATAGCCTTGACCAGATGGACCTTTGTTGGCAAAGTATTGTCTCTGCTTTTTAATATGCTATCTAGATTGGTCATAACTTTCCTTCAAAGGAGTAAGCGTCTTTTAATTTCATGGCCTCAATCACCATTTGCAGTGATTTTGGAGCCCCAAAAAATAAAGTCAGCTACTGTTTCCACTGTTTGCCCATCTATTTGCCATGAAGTGATGGGACCATGATCTTAGTTTTCTCAATGTTGAGCTTTAAGCCAACTTTTTCAGTCTCCTCTTTCACTTGCATCAAGAGGCTTTTCAGTTCCTCTTCACTTTCTGCCATAAGGGTGGTGTCATCTGCATATCTGAGGTTATTGATATTTCTCCTGGCAATCTTGATTCCAGCTTGTGCTTCCTCCAGCCCAACGTTTCTCATTATGTACTCTGCATATACGTTAAATAAGCAGGGTGACAATACACAGCCTTGATGTTCTGTTTTTCCTATATGGAACCAGTCTGTTGTTCCATGTCCAGTTCTAACTGTTGCTTCCTGACCTGCATACAGGTTTCTCAAGAGGCAGCTTAGGTGGTCTGGTATTCCCATCTCTTTCAGAATTTCCCACAGTTTATTGTGATCCACACAGTCAAAGGGTTAGGGTTAGGGTTTTATTGCCATATAATTGTTTATAATAGTCTCTTATTATCCTCTGCATTTCTGCATTGTCTGTTGTAACGTCTCCTATTTCATTTTTAATTCTGTTGTCTTGATTCTTCTCTCTTTTTTTCTTGGTGAGTCTGGCTAAAGGCTTGTCAATTTTGTTTATCTTCTCAAAGAACCAGCTTTTAGTTTTTTAATCTTTACTATTGTTCCTTTCATTTCTTTTTTACTTATTTCTTCTCTGATCTTTATGACTTCTTTCCTTCTACCAATTTTGGTTTTGTCGTTCTTGTTCCTTTTCCAGTTGTTTTAGGTATAAAGTTAGGTTGTCAATTTGATGGTTTTCTTGTTTCTTGAGGTAGGATTATATTGCTATAAACTTCCCTCTTAGAACTGCTTTTGCTGCATCCCATAGGCTTTGAGTTATGTTTTCATTGTCACTTGTTTCTAGAAATTTTTTGATTTCCCTTTTGATTTCTTCAGTAACCTGTAGGTTATTTAGAAACATATTGTCTAACCTCCATTATTTGTGTTTCTTACAGTTTTTCTCTTGTAACTGATACCTAGTCTCATAGTGTTGCGGTCAGAGAAGATGCTTGATATGATTTCAATTTTTTAAAATTTACTGAGGCTTGATGTGTGATCCAAGATGTGGTCTATCCTGGAGAATGTTCGTGTGCACTTGAAATGAAGGTATATTCCATCTGCATTTAGATGGAATGTCCTAAAGATTTCAATGAGATCCATCTCATCTAATATATCATTTAAGACTTGTGTTTCCTTATTAATTTTCTGTTTTGATGATCTGTGCATTAGTGTGAGTGGGGTGTTAAAGTCTCCTACTATTACTGTGTTACTGTCAATTTCTCCTTTTAAGTCTGTTAGTGTTTGTCTTATGTATTGAGGTGCTCCTATGTTGGGTGCATCGATATTTATAATTGTTATGTCTTCCTCTTGGATTGATCCCTTGATCATTATAAGGTGTCCTTCCTTATCTCTTGCAATCTTCTTTATTTTAAGGTCTCTTTCATCTGACACGAGGATTGCTACTCCAGCTTTCTTTTGCTTCCCACTTGCATGGAATATATTTTTCCATCCTCTCACTTTCAGTCTATAAGTGTCTTTAGGTCTGAAGTGGGTTTCTTGTAGACAGTATATTATATGGGTCTTGTTTTTGGATACATTCAACCAGTCTGTGTATTTTGGTTGGAGCATTTAATCGATTTACATTTAAAGTCATCATTGATATATATGCTCCAATTGCCATTTTCTTAATTTTTGGGGGTTGATTTTGTAAATCTTTTTTCTTCTCTTGCATTTCTTGATGATATAAGTCCCTTTAATGATTGTGTAAAGCTGGTTTGGTGGTACTGAATTCTCTTAACTATTGCTTGTATGAAAAGCTTTTTATTTCTCCATCAATTTTGAATGAGATCCTTGCCAGGTACAGTAAAATTGGTTGTATAATTTTCCCTTTCAGTACCTTAAATATATCCTGCCATTCCCTTCTGACCTGCAGAGTTTCAATGAAAGATCAGCTGTTAAGTGAGTGGGGTTGCCCTTGTATGTTACTTGTTGCTTCTCCCTTGCTGCTTTTTTCTTTGTGTTCAGTCTTTGTTAGCTTGATTAGTATGTGTCTTGCTGTGTTTCTCCTTGGGTTTATCCTGTATGCAACTGTTTGTGCCTCTTGGATTTGATTGACAATTTCCTTTTCCATGTTGGAGAAATTTTCAACTATAATCTCTTCACAAATTTTCTCATACCCTTTCTTTTTCTCTTCTTCTTCTGGGACCCATATAATTCAAATGTTGGTGTGTTTGATAGTCTCTGAGACTATCCTCAGTTCTTTTCACTCTTTAATTTATCCTGCTCTTGAGAAGTTATTTCCACCATTTTATCTTCCAGCTCACTGATTTGTTCTTCTGCTTCAGATATTCTGCTATTGATTCCTTCCAGATTATTTTTTTTCCAGAGTATTTTTAAATTCAGTAATTGTGTTGTTTGTCTCTGTGTGTTTATTCTTTAATTCTTCTAGGTCTTTGTTAATTGATTCTTGCATTTTATCCATTTTGTTTTCAAGGTTTTTTAATCATCTTTACTATCATTATGGATGTGAGAGTTGGACTATAAAGAAAGCTGAGTGCTGAAGAATTGATGCTTTTGAACTGTGGTGTTGGAGAAGACTCTTGAGAGTCTCTTGGGCTGCAAGGAGATCCAACCAATCCATCCTAAAGGAAAACAGTCCTGGATGTTCATTGGAAGGACTGATGTTGAAACTGAAACTCCAATACTTCGGCCACCTGATGCGAAGAGCTGACTCATTGGCAAAGACCCTGATGCTGGGGAAGATTGAGGGCAGGAGGAGAAGGGGATGACAGAAGATGAGATGGCTGGATGGCATCACTGAGTCAATGGACATGGGTTTGGGTGAACTCTGGGAGTTGGTGATGGACAGGGAGGCCTGGCATGCTGCGGTTCATGGGGTCACAAAGAGTCAGACAGGACTGAGTGACTGAACTGAACTGAACTATCATTATTCTGAATTCTTTTTCAGGTAGTTTGCCTATTTCCTCTTCATTTATTTGGTCTTCTGTGTTTCTAATTTGTTCCTTCATTTGTGTAGTATTTCTCTGCCTTTTCATTATTTTTTTTAACTTATTGTGTTTGAGGTCTCCTTTTCCCAGCCTTCAAGATTGAATTCTTTCTTCCTTTTGATTTCTGCCCTCCTAAGGTAGATCCAGTGGTTTGTGTAAGCTTCATATAGGGTGAGATTTGTGCTGAGTTTTTGTTTGTTTGTTTATTTTTCCTCTGATGGGCAAGACTGAGTGAGGTGGTTTGTTTGTGCTAGTGATTGGGTGATGCTGGGTCTTCAAGTGGTTTCCTTTGTGTGAGTTCTCACAATCTGATACTCCCTAGTGTTAGTTCTCTGGTAGTCTAGGGTCTTGGAGTCAGTGCTCCTACTCCAAAGGCTCAGGGCTTGATCTCCCTGTCTCCTCGGGTCTCCTGTGTGGAATCTTAAGGCCAACAGACTCTGTGACTGAACCCTGAGCTCACCTGCTGCAAGGAGCGCTCAGCTTTCTCTGTGGTCCAACTCTCATAACCATGCATGACTGCAGAGGAAACCACAGGTGTGACTATACAGACTTCTGTCGGCAAAGTAATGTCTCTGCATTCTAATATGATGTCTAGGTTGGTCATAACTTTCCTTCCAAGAAGCAAGCGTCTTTTAATTTCATGGTTGCAGTCACTGTCTGCAGTGATTTTGGAGCCCCCAAAAATAAAGTCTGTCACTGTTTCCACTGTTTCCTCATCTATTTTCCATAAACTGATGGGACTGGATGACATGATCTTAGTTTTCTGAATGTTGAGTTAATGCAAACTTTTTCACTCCTCTTTCACGTTCATCAAGAAGCTCTTTAGTTCCTCTTCACTTTCTGCCATTAATGTGGTATCATCTGCATATCTGAGGTTATTGATATTTCTCCCAGCAATCTTGATTCCAGCTTGTGCTTCATCCAGCCCAGCGTTTCTCATGATGTACTCTGCATGTAAGTTAACTAAGCAGGGTAACAATATACAGCCTTGGTGTACTCCTTTTCCTATTTGGAACCAGTCTGTTGTTCCATGTCCAGTTCTAACTGTTGCTTCTTAACCTGCATATGGATTTCACAGGAAGCAGGTTAGGTGGTTTGGTATTCCCATCTCTTTAAGAATTTTCCACAGTTTGCTGTGATCAACACAGTCAAAGGCTTTGACATAGTCAGTAAAACAGAAGTAGATGTTTTTCTGGAACTCTCTTGCTTTTTAATGACCCAATGGATGTTGGCAATTTGATCTCTGGTTCCTCTCCTTTTTGTAAATCCAGCTTGAACATCTGGAATTTCACAGTTCACATACTGTTGAAGCCTGGCTTGGAGGATTTTGAGCATTACTTTACTAGCGTGTGAGATGAGTGCAATTGTACAGTAGTTTGAGCGTTCTTTGGCATTGCCTTTCTTTGGGAATGGAGTGAAAATGACCTTTTCCAGCCCCATGGACACTGCTGAGTTTTCCAAATTTGCTGGCATATTGAGTGCAGCACTTGCACAACATTGTCCTTTAGGATTTGAACTAGCTCAACTGGAATTCCATCATCTCCAATACCTTTATTTATAGTGATGTTTCTGAGGCCCACTTGACTTTACATTGCAGGATGTCCAGCTCTAATCAAGTGATCACACAATCTGTGGTTATCTGGGAGATGAAAATCTTTTTTTGTATAGTTCTTCTGTGTTCTTGCCACCTCTTCTTAATATCTTCTACTTCTGTTAGGTCCATACCATTTCTGTCCTTTATTATGCCCATTTTTGCATGAAATATTTCCTTGGTATCTCTAATTTTCTTGAAGAGATCTCTAGTCTTTCCCATTCTATTGTTTTCCTCTATTTCTTTGCATTGATCACTGTGGAAGGCTTTCTAATCTCTCCTTGATATTCTTTGGCACTCTGCATTTCCTTTTCTCCTTCGCCTTTAGCTTTTCTTCTTTTCTCAGCTATTTGTAAGGCCCTCAGACAACCATTTTGCCTTTTTGCATTTCTTTTTCTTAGGGATTTTCTTGAACACTGCCTCCTGTACAGTGTCACAAACCTCCATCCATAGTTATTCAGGCATTCTGTCTATCAGATCTAACCCTTTGAATCTATTTGTCACTTCCACTATATAATTGTAAGAGATTTGATTTATGTCATACCTGAATTATCTAGTGGTTTTCCCTACTTTCTTCAATTTCAGTCTGAGTTTGGCAATAAGGAATTCATGATCTGATCCACAGTCAATTCCCAGTCTTGTTTTTGCTGACCGTATAGAGCTTCTCCAACTTTAGCTCCAAAGAATATAATCAATCTGATTTCAGGATTGACCGTCTGGTGATATCTATATATAGAATCACCTATTGTGCTATTGGAAGAGGGTGTTTTTTATGACCAGTGCTTTCTCATGGCAAAACTCTGTTAGCCTTTGCCCTGCTTCATTCTGTACTCCAAGGTCACATTTGCCTGTTACTCCAAGTGTCTTTTGACTTCCTACTTTTGCATTCCAGTCTCCTATGATGAAAGTGAAATCGCTCAGTCATGTCTGACTCTTTGTGACCCCATGGAATGTAGCCTACCAGGCTCCTCCCTCCGTGGGATTCTTCAGGCAAGAATACTAGAGTGGAGGACATCTTTTTTGTGTGTTAGTTCTAGAAGATTTTGTAGGTCTTCATAGAACCACTCAACTTCAGCTTCTTCAGCATTAGTGGTTGGAGCATAGACTTGTATTACTGTGACATTGAATGGCTTGCCTTGGAAACAAACAGAGATCTTTCTATCATTTTTGAGATTGCATCGAAGTACTGCATTTCAGACTCTTTTGTTGACTATGATGGCTATTCCATTTCTTCTAAGGGATTCTTGCCCACAGTAGTAGATATAATGTGCATCTGAGTTAAATTCACCCTTTCCAGTCCATTTTAGTTCACTGATTTCTAAAATGTTGATGTTCACTCTTGCCATCTCCTGTTTGGCCACTTCCAATTTGCCTTGATTCATGGACCCAACATTCCAGGTTCCTATGCAATATTGCTCTTTACAGTATCAGACTTTCCTTCCATCACCAGTCACATCCACAACTGGGTGTTGTTTTTGCTTTAGCACCATCTCTTCATTCTTTCTGGAGTTATTTCTCCACTCTTCTCAAGTAGCATATTAGGAATCTACAGACCTGGGGAGTTCTTCTTTCTGTGTCATATCTTTTTGCCTTTTTATGCTGTTCATGGGTTCTCAAGGCAAGAATACTGAGTGGTTTGTCATTCCTTTCTCCAGTGGACCACGTTTTGTCAGAACTCTCCACCATGACCCATCTTGGGTGGCCCTATATGGCATGGCTCATAGTTTCATTGAGTTAGACAAAGCTGTGGCCCATGTGATCGATTTGATTAGTTTTCAGTGATTGTGGTTTTCATTCTGTCTGCCCTCTGAAGGATAAGGATAAAATGGAAGCACCCTGATGGGAAAGATTGACTGTGGGGGAAACTGTGAGGGAAACTGTGGGGGAAATGGTTCTCTACTTATTCCCATCAATGTACTAAGTTGTGTTCAACTCTTTGTGACCCTATGGACTGTAGCCCGCCAGGCTCTCTGTCCCTGGGATTCTCCAGGCAAGAATACTGGAGTGGGCTGCTATTTTCTCCTCTGGGCGATTTTCCCATCCAGGGATTGAACCTGCGTCTCTTGTCTCCTGCATTGGCAAGTGGGTTCTTTACCACTAGCACCACCTGACAAGTCCCCTTTCCCATCATTACTCCTTTTCATATGATAACAGCCTCTACCCTCTGGAAATAGGGAGTGACCATGAACCAGGTCAGAGCAACATCCTTCAGGACAGAATGGTCAACACAGGATATGTTATCAAAGTAAGCCAAATTGTGGTGCTCCCTGGGAATGTTTTAAATTGCAGTTGCCAGAGAAGTGCTCATTTCTTTCCAAATGTGCAGTTAAAAGAAAGTGAGCCAAGAATAGCAGAAAACTATGTTCCTTCTGCTTAGATGAGCTGAAGATTAAAAAAGCCACAAAGTAGAGAAAAAAATCATAATTGTAACTGAGGTCCCAATTTCAGTTGTTTCAAAGGTCAGCTGCCCCCTCCTCTTTCCACAGTCCAGTTCTATGAGTCAGTACAGTTCTCCTTTGTTAAGAAGTTAGTTTTTGCCACTTGTAACCAAAGTTCAGTTCAGTTCAGTCACTCAGTCATGTCTGACTTTTTGTGACTCCATAGACTGCAGCAAGCCAGGTTTCCCTGTCCATCACCAACTCCTGGAGCTTGCTTAAGCTCATGTCCATTGAGTTGGTGATGCCATTCAGCCATCTCGTCCTCTGTCATCCCCCTCTCCTACCTTCAATCTTTCCCAGCATCAGGGTCTTTTCTAATGACTCAGCTCTTCGCAAAAGGTGACCAAAGTATTGGAGTTTCAGCTTCATCAGTCCTTCCAGTGAACATTCAGGATTAATTTCCTTTAGGATGGACTGGTTGGATCTCCTTGCTGTCCAAGGGACTTCAAGAGTCTTCTCCAACACCACAGTTCAAAAGCATCAATTCTTTGGCACTCAGCATTCTTTATAGTCCAAGTCTCACATCTATACATGACTACTAGAAAAACCATAGCTTTGACTAGACAGACCCTTGTTGGCAAAGTAATGTCTCTGCTTTGTAATATGCTGTCTGGGTTGGTCATAGCTTTTCTTCCAAGGAGCAAGCATCTTTTAATTTCATGGCTGCAGTCACTATCTGCAGTGATTTTGGAGACAAAGAATATAAAAACTGTCATGGTTTCCATTGTTTCCCTATCTATTTGCCATGAAGTGATGGGACCAGATGCCATGATCTTAGTTTTCTGAATGTTGAGTTTATGCAAACTTTTTCACTCTCCTCTTTCACTTTCATCAAGAGGCTCTTTAGTTCCTCTTCACTTTCTGCTGTAAGGGTGGTGTCATCTGCATATCTGAGGTTATTGATATTTATCCCAGCAATCTTGATTCCAGCTTGTGCTTCACCCAGCCCAGAATTTTGCATCATGTACTCTGCATATAAGTTAAATAAGCAGGGTGACAATATATAACCTTGACATAGTCCTTTCCCAGTTTGTAACCAGTCTGTTGTTACATGTCCAGTTCTAACTGTTCCTTCTTGACCTGCACACAGATTTCTCAGGAGGCATCTCAGGTGGTCTGGTAATCCCATCTCTCTAAGAATTTTCTAGTTTATTGTGATCTACACAGTCATAGGCTTTGGCGTAGTCAATAAAGCAGAAGTAAATGTTTTTCTGGAACTCTCGTGCTTTTTCGATGGTCCAGAGTATGTTCGCAATTTGGTTCCTCTGTCTTTTCTAAATCCAGATGAACATGTGAAGGTTCACAATTCATGTGCTGTTGAAAGCTTGCTTGGAGAATTTTGAGCATTATTTTGCTAGTGTGTGAGATGAGTGCTATTGTGCGGTAGTTTATTTTTTTGGCATTTGGAATTGGAATGAAAACTGACCTTTTCCAGTCCTGTGGCCACTGCTGAGTTTTCCAAATTTGCTGGCATATTGAGTGCAGCACTTTCACAGCATCATCTTTTTGGATTTGAAACACCTGACCCTTACTGTCTTCTTTTCTTTCTGTTCCACTGTATGTCTCTGTTCCACTCTTAACCAGTGTTTCCTACAATTCCTAAATAAGCAACGCACACTTGGGTTCTGATCTTAGAATTTACTTCTAGGAGAATACGACCTAAAACAAGACTTGAATACCAGAGATAAATAATTTCTGTCCAGAAAATGTGTTTTGAATTTCTTAAGATAGACACACTTGAACTTATACTCCGTAATCAAGGTATTTTCAGATAAAGGGACAAGAAATTGTTTTATATCAGAAGTAAGCCCTTATTCCTACGGTCAAATGATTTTTGACAAAGAATATCAAGACAATTTGGTTAAAATAATGATCTAATAAGTGATACTCAATCTACTAGGTACCTATATGAGGAAGGATAGAAGAAAAGAAAATAAATTGTCTTCCTACCACATACAGAAATTTATTCAACATAGGTCATAGATGTGTGTGGGAGAATGAAAACTATAAAAACTTTTAGGAGGGAACAAAATTGTAAATCTTTGCGATTTCAGGCTAAGAATTGGTTTCTTAAATATAACACTAACATCATAAACAATAAAATTAAAAATAGATAAATTAGACTTAATCAAAATTTTTGAAAAAGAAACTTTTGTGCTTTAAAGAACAGCTTCAAAAAAGTAAAAAGACAGTCTACAGAATGGGAGAAAATATTTGCACATTTTATATCTGACAAACTTTTATTCAGAGTTTATAAATAATTTTTCAACCCCCAATAATAAGATAAATAAACTCTGCTTAAAAATGAGCAAAATATTTCATAGCTATTTCTCCAAAACTATGTATAAATGTCCAATAAGCACATGAAAAGATGCTCAAAATTGCAACCAATGTTCAAGGCAGCACTATTAACAATTGTCAAGATATGGAAACAATCTAACTGTCCATCAATAGTTGAGTGGATAAAGAAGATGTGATACACACACACACAGAGGAATACCACTCAACCATAAAAAATAATGAAATTTTGCCATTTGCAATAAAGATATTATGCTAAGTGAAATGAGTCAGACAGAGAAAGACAAATACTGTATGATACCACTTATATGTGGAATCTAAAACTAAAACAAACCAGTGAATACAACAAAAAAAAAAGGCACCCATAGATACAAAGAACTAAATAGTGGTTATTAGTGGGGAGTGGGAAAGCAGGACAGGAAAGATAGCGGTAGAGGATTAAGATGTATAAACTACTGTATAAAATAAATAAGCTATAAGGATATACAGTATAACACAAGGAATATAGCCAACATTTTATAACTATAAATGGAGTATAACTTAAAAATTATGAATCACTATGTACATCTGAAACATAATACTGTATACCAACTGTATCTCAATAAAATATCCCCCAAATCATTAGTCACTAGGTAATTGCAAATTGAAACAATGAGACACCTCTTCAAACTCAGTAGTATGACTAAAATTAAGAAGATGAACAATAGGTATGTTGGTGAGGAGTGGAGAAATTAAACCCCTATTCATTGTTTGTAGAAATGTAAAATGGCTTGTCATTTTCCACCAAATTGAAACAGAGTTATATGACCCAAGAATTCCATTTTTAGGTATCTACCTAAGAAAATTGTAAATGTATGTCCATGCAAAAGCCTGCACACAAGTGTACACAAATGGTAAATAGAACCATTATCCATAATATTAGAAAAATGAAAACCTACATGTCTATCAGCTGATAAGTAGGTAAAGAAAATGTGATATAGGGAATATTATTTGGTTATATGAAAGGAATAAAGTACTGATATCTGCCATGATATGGATAAACTTTGAAACACAGTACATGAAAGAATTTGGACACAAAATATACATATTTTATGATTTGACTTATATGAAATGTGCAGAATTGAGTCAGAAAGCACATTAGTAGTTGTCAGGGACCAAGGGTAAGGCAAATGGGAGAGACTGCTAATGGGATTTCTTTGGGGGGAGAAGAAGATGTTTTGGAATTAGATAGTGGTATGGCTGCACTCTGCATAGAGTCTGTGAATAGACTCAAAACCACTGAACTGTACAGTTTTAAAGGGGAGACTTCATTGTGTGTGACTCATATATCAACAAAGTTATTATTTAAAAAAATTTATTTATTATAAAAAATAAATAAAAAAGATATATATTAAAAAATATATCAACAAAGTTATTATTAAAAAATAAAAAAACAAAAGACGTAGCTTGGGCAAAATTTAAGATTGAGTTTTTTCTGTTATTTTTTTTAAATTCATTGGTTTATTTTTTAACATGGCAAGTTCATAAGAGGAAAAATATTGTTGAGATAGAGCTCTGAGAATTTGGAAAGAAATTGTCTAGATAAATAATTAGCAGCTGATCAATTTTTTTTTTAATGAGAGAAGCTATATGAGTAGATTAAATTTCCTGCAGAGACTTCAAAGTGAGTCCAAAGGGAAAGAGGATCCTAGCCCTGGAGTCATCCTACACGGCTAGAACTAAGCTAAGCGTGGGAGCGGGCATGCGCAGTTGTGTCAAGCTAAGCAAACGTGGCTTCAAGTCCTACAACCGCCATTTAGTCCTTACAGACGCAACAGAGCTGCTGTCCAACAACCTGACTGCCCTCAAGGCGCGCACGGGGCAGTGTGATGTGGGTGTGACGTCCTCTCCGCCTTAGCCACCAGGATGACCAGCAGACACATGGCCGCCTCCTCCCTTTCCACTCCATGCAAATTCCTCGCAGCGTGTAGACTCCGCCAAAAGAGGGAAAGCTTCCTGGAAGAGAAACACGCAGGAACTGCTCTGGCCTCCCTACCTGCAGCTCTGTTAATGGATGTGCCTCGTGCCATGTGGCGCAAAATGTGTACTTTCTCTTTTTCGATTAGAATCGATCAGCGTGACTTGTACTAAAGGGCCTGGCGCTTTCAATCCACTGAGGTTGAGCATCTGGGTCACGTGGGAGATGGAAACGCTATCAAAGAATCTCCCAGGCAGGAGTGACCTAGGTACTACAGGCAAAGCCCCAGGAAATGGGATCGCAGATAAGAGTCCAGTCCACTTCTGAATCCGTCGGTGTTTCTTGCTGCTACTCGTGGTGATAGGAGCTCTCACCTGGAGGACCAGTTATCCTCGGTGACTCTCAGCTTGGCCTGCTATCAATCCAAAAGGAAGCGCAGTCACTACTGCACCTACTATAATGGGTCAGGCCTAGGGGAGAGGACAGTGGCGCGTGCTGACAAATAGGAAATGGAAAGCTCCCTTTTATTTTCTTATGTCCAGCATACGAGGAGGAATTTTGCCTTTCTAGCTCCTAGTCATCCCTCTCCAAGGGAAGACTGATTTACTCATTTTTTTTGCTTTTGCTGAGGTTGTGAGTCAGGAGTGAGAGCTACTATTCTGACTTTGTCATCTCTTTTTATTTAATGTTCCATCAACTGTCAGACAACAGAAACAAATCTACGTATTATTGTGTGTGTCAGGAAAGTGGAGATTATGAATCCGGGAGGAGGTGATGAGGAAGAAGATGATTTAGTTTAATCTATAACTGCACAAAGAAGCACACGGTTTGGAAACTGTGGCTTGGAAAATCCTAACTCCTTTAAAGAATGAATCTGAAAAAGAAAAAAAAAAAAAGAATGAATCTGAAATGAACTTCCCATTCTGTGTACTGAATCTAGGACCAAGACTAGCTAATTATGACTACTTGATGAGATTGTATCTTAATCATATTTATTTATCAACACCCAAAAATGTACATATGACCAAAGTTTCTGAGAAATATACTCCTACAGTGTTTGGCTTTGTGTGAATCTGTGTTTCATCATAGCATGGCAGTGTTAATTGTATAGGCTGAATTTCTAATACGATTTGAAGTGAAATTGTGGTCATATTTCATCATGCTGTTAGCCGTATGATAGTTGCTGGTAGGGAGGATTTGGTGACAGGACTGTTTTCAAGTGACGGGCTTCGGTAAATGAAGGTAGAGACAGTCTTCCTTTGTGTTTTCCAAGTCAGTTTTAGCCTCCCTTTCTCTAGAAGCCCTCTGCAATCACGAATGATTAATGAGCCCAGTTCTTCCTTGACTGAGCATAGTCCACGGCATGGCCCGCCAGCCCAGAGAGGTAAGTCAGCTCTGGGCTCTACTCAAGCTATTAGAAGCATCTCATCTGATCTTCTGCCATATCCTCAAAGTGACCTTTCTTGTGACTTATATTTGAAACAACTTATGAAAACTGTTCCATATGTCAAACTTCATTTCATTCAATTTTCTCCTAGTTGAAAATTGACACTTAAAGATGTTTTGTCTTTCAGAGCATTTTCCTTTGTGATGATGTATAATCCTTACTGAAGGTTTTATGGCAGGGCTTCACAAAGCAAACATTTTTCCCCCTTATTTTATATCACCCTGACAAACAGAAATGCTGAGCCATTTAATTACAGAGCCTGCCTGACACATCCAGAGAGTCAGATGCTCTGGCGGCGTCTAGCTGAAGGGGAAAAATGCGTTGAATTCCCAGAGCTTCTTGTCAAGACAATGACACCGCAGACACCAGTGAACGATCT
This sequence comes from Cervus canadensis, assembly GCF_019320065.1. Lineage (NCBI taxonomy): Eukaryota > Metazoa > Chordata > Mammalia > Artiodactyla > Cervidae > Cervus > Cervus canadensis. Next base: position 2,091,005 of record NC_057389.1, read on the forward strand.
GGCCCAGCGGTGAGCGCTGCCCTGCACCAGAGTGGGCCCCGCGGCGCTGAGTCCGCACCACGAACTCTGCAGCATCTCATCCCACGAAGGTTAGGCTGAGCAGACAGGAGATGACAGGGCAAGAGGGGAAAAACGAAGGTCCAGCCACAGGCCCGTACGCCACGAGCTGGTCTGAGCATCACAGAAACTTCCAGATGGAGAGCTTGCACTCTTAATTCTCTACCTCACAAAAAGAATCTGCACAGAGGCAATTGAAGAGCCCTCCCTCAAACTCCAAGGTGTAACACACAGTCCCAGGCCCATGCATGAGTGCACAAAATTACTATATCCTGTACTGTTTCAAAGCTCCAACACATAATCACAATGTGTCAGCTTACTTTTGCTTAATGCCCTTTCTTCCCTTTGGAATAGTTAATCCCTGTGATAATTTCCAGTCCATTTTACAGCAATAACTAATGTATGAAGGTCACTCTCTTTAATAGTTTTTGTTTGCATGCTTTTAATTTTTCTCTTTTTCTTCTGTCAATCACACAGCAAAAAGAAAAAGAAATACACCTAACATGAGTCAGGCACTGGGACTGAGCGGTGGAAAACATAGACAAGGCCACTGCCTTGAAGGAAATTACACTCAAATTGAGAGCTGGGCAACAATATAAATAAGTAGAAAGAGAAGATTGTTTTGGGGTTGTAAGTGTTCTGAATAAAATAGTTTACAGAATATATCTATACAGATATAGAGTAGTTATAGTGATGACAGACTTTCCCAGGATGGCCAGGGAAGTTTACTTTGAAGTGATGGTTTTTGATTTGAGATGTGAAGGATGAAAATGGTGGAAGGAGGCAGCCACGAAATATTTGGGTGACGAGTGTTGCAGGAAAAAGAGATAACATGTGCAAATGTCCTAAGACAGAACTGAGAGGAGAGGAGCTTTACAGAAAGAACTGTCAGTAACTTAGGAAGAGATGAATGAAGAGCAGAGTAGACAGAGATGACAGCGGGGAATTTTCAGAGGTCAGATCATACAATGCACTGTAGGCATATATTTAGAAAGGGAAGAAGTAAAACTGTCTTTACTTACAAACTGTGTGATTCTGTATGCATAATACTCTAAAGCATTCACCCTAAACCCACTAGAGTCCATAACCAAACTCAAGAAGATATCAGAGTACAAAATGAGCAGATATTACATTTCTGTATACTAGAAAAAAACCCAAATGTTCAATTAAGAAAATTATGTTCAAAATCACATCAAAAGGATTTAAGTGCTTCTGAAAATTTTTAACAAAAAAATGTAAAACCTGTGCATCGAAAGCTATAAAATATTTCTGAAGGAAAATTTTGAAGATTTCTAGAAATTGAGAGGCATAGCCTGTTAGAGAATAGGAAGACCAAATATTTTAAGATTACATATACCTGTTAAAGGCCAATCTATAGATGCAGATTGTCCTGGGTTTTGGCAGACAAGCACCTTTTGGCTGCCCTGGTCGCTCAGTAGGTAAAGAATCTGCCGCAGTGTGGGAGACCTGGGTTTGATCCCTGGGTTGGGAAGATCCCCTCCAGGAGGGCATGGCAACCCACTCCAGTATTCTTGCCTGGAGAATCCCATGGACAGAGGAGCCTGGGGAGGCTACAGTCTAAGAAGTCGCAAAGAGTCAGACATGACTGAGCAACTTTCACAGTACAGTATAGATATAGAAAGTTGACTAGCGATTGTCTGGGGCTGAAGGTGTGAGCATAAATTGACTAAAAACATGCATGAGGGAAATTCTGAGGTGAGAAAAATGTTTTAAAACAGGATTACGTGCATAATTATACTGCTATGTAAATTTACTCAAATTTGTCTAAGTGTACATTCATAATGGGCAAATTCTGTGACATGCCAATTTTACCTCTATGAAGCTGTTTAAAAAAATCACAATGGTTTTATTGCCTGAAGTTATAATTATAACATAAATGTTAAGTAGTAATTAAATTATTTTCATCAATTTTAGTTGCATTTTCCAAGATTAAATCCCAATTAGACATTTTGTCCTTATTCACTGTGATGTTGATGCCCATGCTATATATGGTTTCACATCAAGTGGCCTTTTTCACACCAATTATCCTCAAACAATGAAGAAGTTTCATATGCACTTATTACTTCATAGTGTGCTGTACCCGTTAGGAATAGTTTAAAATACAAGTAACATAAAACCCAATTTTCAGCACTGTAAGATGAAATGGGCCTTTTTTGTTGGTTTGTTTCATACAACAGGAAGTCTGGAGGAGGGTGGCTAGCAGGTTCAGGGGCTCAGCATGAAAACAGATGAGGCTCTTGTCTCAGCTCCCAGCCCACCACGCGAATGTTTAAAAGAGAAATACAAGGGGGGACAGAAGCACAGAAGGAAAGGAAAACTTCCCCAGCTTACTCCACTAAACTTTCCATTACGTTTCATTAACCAGATTCGGGTGACTTAGCCACCTCTGGCTACAGAGGAGGCTGAGGACGAGGATGTGGTTTCCCAGGCTATGATGAAGATGGAAACGGAGCAGAAGATTCAGAATGTGTCAGCCCAGGCAATAGACACGGACTAGCACCTCTGTCACTTGGAGACTGTCAGAATAGGTGCTAACTGGAGGAGGACCAGCTCCCAGGGTATGGGATGCTATCGGTAATTCAGGTAAGAAATGAAATAGGAAGACCCTCCTTTTGTATCACATCTGTCTTCAGAAACATGATTACATTGGAAACCAATGCCCCAGTATTAGCATAACACTTTAATTTTGTATATGAGGCATGTGCAGTCCAGAGAGGGACATGATTTACCAGAAGTGAAAGTGATATGTTCATGGCTCAGTCGTGTCTGACTCTTTGCAGCCCCGTGGACTACAGCCCGCCAGGCCCCTCTTTCCATGGGGATTCTCCAGGAAAGAACACTGGGGTGGGGAGCACCCACAAAGCCTAGCACTGCCCGGAGACCCACCCAGGTGTCTGGAATCCCAGTCTGAGGGTCTCACTCCCACAGTACAGTCACTGTTCCTCGTTAATCTCTGACTGTTTTCGTGCTGGTTTTCACTCCTAAATAAGGGAATGACTTTTTCTACCTTTTGTAGACTGCCCTAGTGGTAGCCACAGTTTTGAGCACAAATACCCTTAGCAAGGATTTAGCTGAGTCATCGTATTATAAAGATAGCAAGGACCCTCAATGAGTTCATGAAATGTTTGAAAGGTATAATAGCTATTTTCAGTTTTTATATGAAAAGTTGCCATGATCTACTGGATGGCGTTCACTGAGAAAATTCAAGTCCGCGGGATATTAGGTATTGTTCAGAGCCCTAGAACTCTCCTGATAATCACAGTTGGAGAGATCCATTTGCAGAGCATGTTCTGTTTCTGAACTAACTTGCTGTTCTCATTCAGGGCAGCCTCAACTTCAGAGCAAAGAAGCCACTCTGCTTTGGGAAAGAATGGATGTGAGTGAATCACTCAGGCAAGCCAGCCTCCGTAAAATAACATGCCTTCATCTTTACGGTCCCTGTGGAGTTGGTAGAGCCACACAACACGGCACCTGGAACTGAAGAGTGTTTCTGTCAAGTGACAGAGAACCGGGCTTGGAGTTTTTTGAAAAGAAAGAACGAGCAATGCAAGCCAAGGCCCAGGAGCCTGGCTTTGCAGGGAAGACGCGCTGGGAGAACGGCCTACATTCGCAGATGAAACTTGTCCCAGCTCGCACGTCTAGTGCAGCAGTTTAGTGAGAGAGGAATCTGGTGGGTCAAGGATAGCTAAAGAGTCAACACTTCGGCACCAAGCCAGCACATTTGAAACCCTGGAATTCAAGTCATCTTCCTATTTTTGATTCAGAATTCAAACACCCGCATTACCTTTCACTGAAATACTCCCTAATAACAGTAATGATTTCATATGTTTCATGAGATAATTACTCAGATCTCATAAGTGTTGGAAACAATGTAACTGGTTTAAGTTCAGAAACACCTGAGAGATACCAATATCCCATACCAATCATGCAATTTCTTTGTTGCTGTAAAGCGCCCCTGATCTGTAATTGTATGATATCATTAATATCAACATTAAAAATGTCATCTCACACTAAAGACAAAAACACAAAGAAAGATCAGGCTTATAGAAGCAGAAGACAAATCAGTACCTCAGGCTAGCAATTCATACTTCCATCTGCATACTAACTCAGTCACTATAATCATCAACTGTACAGAGAAGACGAAACATTTCATATATCATCATGAACTGAGCACATTCTTGAAGGAGCTTCAGACTTAAAAACAGTAAAAAAAAAAAAAAAATGGTGTAGACAGACATGACACACAGAATCCCTCTGAATGTTAGGGCTAGGGCTAGCTTCTGTTGGGGGGTAATGAAATAGTTCTTGAACTTATTAATTTCCATGCTATGTAAATGCTATTTATGCCAAAGCCTTTGACTGTGTGGATCATAATAAGCTGGAAAATTCTCAAAGAGATGGGAATACCAGACCACCTGACCTGCCTCTTGAGAAACCTATATGCAGGTCAGGAAGCAACAGTTAGAACTGGACATGGAACAACAGATTGGTTCCAAATAGGAAAAGGAGTACGTCAAGGCTGTATATTGTCACCCTGCTTATTTAACTTATATGCAGAATACATCATGAGAAACGCTGGGCTGGAAGAAGCACAAGCTGGAATCAAGATTGCCGGGAGAAATATCAATAACCTCAGATATGCAGATGACACCACCCTTATGGCAGAAAGTGAAGAGGAACTAAAGAGACTCTTGATGAAAGTGAAAGAGAAGAGTGAGAAAGTTGGCTGAAAATTCAACATTCAGAAAACTAAGATCATGGCATCTGGTCCCATTACTTCATGGCAAATAGATGGGGAAACAATGGAAAGAGTGACAGACTTTATTTTGGGGGGCTCCAACATCACTGCAATTGGTGACACAATTAAATGAAATTAAAAGACACTTACTCCTTGGAAGAAAAGCTATGACCAACCTAGACAGCATGTTAAAAAGCAGAGGCATCACTTTGCCAACAAAGGTCTGTCTAGTCAAGGCTATGGTTTTTCCAGTGGTCATGTATGGATGTGAAAGTTGGACTATAAAGAAAGCTGAGCATTGAAGAATTGATGCTTCTGAACTGTGGTGTTGGAGAAGACTCTTGAGAGTCCCTTGGACTGCAAGAAGATCTAACCGGTCCATCCTAAAGGAAATCAGTCCTGAATATTCATTGGAAGGACTGATGTTGAAGCTGAAGCTCCAATTCTTTGACCACCTGATGCAGAGAACTGACTCATTTGAAAAGACCCTGATGCTGAGAAAGATTGAAGGTGGGAGGAGAAGGGGACGACAGAGGATGAGATGGTTGGATGGCATCACCGACTCAGTGGACATGAGTTTGAGTAAACTCCGGGAGTTGGTGATGGACAGGAAGGCCTGGCGTGCTGCGGCTCATGGGGTCGCGAAGAGTCGGACACGACTGAGCGACTGAACTGAACTGAATGAAATGTAAATAATCCACTGATAGAATCTTATAATCATAACTAAAAGTCATCAGTTAAGTGTTAAAGCATGAATTCCCAGCAGGCACTCTCAAGCTTTCAGGACATACTAAAAAGCCACTGTCTTGGTTAACCCCTTGGCTCAGAAAATTATTCAGAGAATTATTCCCGGGAACATTTATTACAGCCTACTTAGCACTTCTGGGTGATCACGCGGGGTCCTTACTTCAGTCTTTCAACTTGAGAACCACCCTTCCCCTTCTTATGTTAGATTTTACAGACAGAGAAAGCCAGGTTTATATTGTCAGCTTTGTGGATCACTCATGAACTTTATTGGATATTGCTACTACTCTCTCCCTCAAACTCCTTAGACTCGAGGAAATACTGTAACATCAAGTGTTCTGCTTGTCTAGATCCCTTCTCTCTCTTACACTGGTAATAACCCTTTGAAGCTTTAGGGAACTTTCTCTCCCCTGTTTTCTGTGGCCATGATGGAAATTCCCATGATTATGTCTCTCCTCTCTTGGTAAAGAATATCACAGGACGATGACTGGCATGTGATAGAATTATCTCCCGATGTTTTATATATGCTATTAGAAAGGAGATGTTTGATTTGTCTTTTCCACTGGATCATGAACTGTAAATATGTGTTACCAGAGCTGGGGCGGCCTGACTACACTGGTTTTTGGCCACATCGAGTGTTTGGGATGACATGGAGCAGCTGGACCTTTTATGCATGGCAAAAGATAAATGGTAAAACTTTTTTGGAAAATATTTTTGTTTCTTAAAAAATGAAACATATCCCTACAGTGTGACACTGACATTTCATTCCTGGGTATTTATTCAAGAGAAATAAAAGCACGTGTGCACATAAAAACTTGTACACAAATATTCATAATATCTTTACTGGTAATAGCCTAAAACTAGAAACAATCCAAATGCCCACAAAATGGTGAATGGATGAATTGTGGTACATAGACACACAGAAACACACTGAATTACTTACTACTCAGCCATCGAAAGACCTATTAATACACAAATGGATGAATCTGAAGTATTTATGCTCAGTAAAAGAAGTTAGATATAAAACAGTCATTGTATGACATTTCCACCAATTCTAGAAAATTCCAGTTGTACATTCTATGCTAATAAACAGCCAAACTGCCCGTGATGAAAGTCAAACTAGGCTGGAGAAGCAGGTCCGTAGATAGTTCTGCCAGTGACAGATAAGGGAGGCCAGTAACAGGAGGGCTGCACCATCCATCTCCATGAGATGAGGAGGGACTGGATCTCTCAACCCTTCCTGGAGAACGGCAGGAATACCCGATATCTCAAAAGCATTGTAGCAGAGACCAAGGTGCTGCAAGGTTGTATTAGGATTAAAGTTTCTTCTGAGCAAGTTAGTCCCTGCAAATTGACAAATGCAATCTCTAGCACTCTAAAGGAAGGTAGGAAGCAGGGAGCCCACACACTTGGGGCCAGTCAAGCAGGGGGGATGTCACAAGTTTTGAGACGTCTTTGTTTCACTTCGCTTTCACTTTGGCTTAAAAATCTAGCTTCCTTCATGCTCCTTCACTAACAAGTGAGTGTCTTAATGGACATTCGATCCCTTGCTATGAACTTGAAGTAATTTCTTGTAGAAGAACAACAACAATCATACTAACACCTCCAAGAGAGCAAGCATGGACATTTATTTTGGTGCTGCCCATTGATTTGGTCTCTCAGTATGTGAGCTGCATGGGAGAAACTTCTTTCCAAGACAAATGCTCAGAAAAGCTGTACTGATTCATTCAGGCTTCCAGAACACCAAGCAGAATAGTTATAGATGAAGGAAAATACTTGTGGAAATAGTGGACTTGGGACCTTAAAGAAGTTTTCAGATATGGGGCAAATGTCACACTAGATAAGACGATTAGCAGTTTTGAAAGCTGATCTTTTCACCTCCACCGTGGCTCAGATGGTAAAGTGTCTGCCTACAATGCGGGAGACCTAGGTTCAATCCCTGGGTCAGGACGATCTCCTGGAGAAGGAAGTGGCAACCCACTCCAGTACTCTTGCCTGGGAAATCCAAGGGACAGAGAAACCTGGTAGGCTACAGTCCATGGAGTCGCAAAGAGTCGGACACGACTGAGCAACTTCAGTCTGCTACATATCTCAGATCTATCCATTCTCTTTACCTTCCAACCCCCTTCAGCTTTTAGCTGGATTAGTGGCAACTAATTCAACTGATTCCGCTTTTGTCCACTAGCATCCATTTGTCACAAAGAAACCAGAAAGCGCTTCCCTGCTGACAGCATTCAAATGGCTTCTCAATACATTTGCAAAGAAATCTAAACTTCTAATCAGGACTTCTGATGCCCCAAACCATCAGACCTGACATTACTCTCCATCTCAGCCCTTATCATTCTTCTCTGAGCTAACTCTACCCCAACCACACTGGGCTTCTATCTGTTCCTTGATTACAACAAGTTCCTACATGAGGGCCCGCTGTCCCCAAGAAACAATTTTCCTCATATCCTCAAGTATCTGATTCCTACGTTATGAATCAGCCTTCAGCTCAAGTATTTGCTCTTGCAGAAGCCTTTGCTGAAAACGCACTGTCTAGTACGCATGGTCACATGACTGTGTAACTGTCTTCACAGCGCCCATCACGATCTGAGACTGACCTTTATTTGTTACTTATTTTTTGCCTGTTGCCCTTACCAGAATTAAACTGTTTGAGAGCAGGAATCTTGTCTACTTCAATTATCACTGCATCTCCAGCATCTACAACAGTGTCTCTAATTCACTATCAGTTCAGTTGTCGCTCATTCGTGTCCAACTCTTTGCGACCCCACGGACTGCAGCACGCCAGGCCTCCCTGTCCATCACCAACTCCCGGAGTTGACTCAAACTCATGTCCATTGAGTCGGTGATGCCATCCAACCATCTCATCCTCTGTCGTCCCCTTCTCCTCCTGCCTTCAATCTTTCCCAGCATTAGGGTCTTTTCAAATGAGTCAGCTCTTCACATCGGGTGGCCAAAGTATTGGAGTTTCATCTTCAACATCTGTCCTTCCAATGAACACTCAGGACTGATCTCCTTTAGGATAGATGAACTACAGAATTCATAAATAAATGAAGAGCACAAAGAAGACTGAATCCCAGCTGCATTAATCATTAGCTGGAAGTCCACTTGATATAGGAATAGCATTTACTTCTTTGCAGCCTCCTACGCAGAATGATTGCTCCTGACATCCAGTGTCAAACCACTAATGACACTTAATAGATTATCCAAAATCAAATATTTCAGTGCATGCCCTTAGGCTGATCTAACATGTGCTAAGTCACTTCAGTCATGTTCAACTCTTTGAGACCCCATGGACTGTAGCCCACTAGACTCCTCTGTCCATGGGATTCTCCAGGTAAGAATACAGGAATGGGTAGTCATCCCTTTCTCCAGGAGATCTTCCCAACCCAGAGATTGAACCTGGGTTTCCTACATTGCAGGTGGATTCCTTACAGTCTTAACCACTAGGGAAGCCCAGGCTGACCCACTATTTTTCATCAAGTACAAATACTGGCCTATTGTAATTAAATATCAGAGCTGAAAGATATCTTTTGTTTGTTGTTTGTTTTAGTTGCTAATCATGTCGTCATGTCTTTTGCGACACAAGGACTATAACCCACCAGGCTCCTCTGTCCTTAGGATTTCCCAGGCAAGAATACAGGAGTTGTTTGCCATTTCCTTCTGCAGAGGATCTTCCCAACCCAGGGATCGAGCCCACATCTTCTGCTTGGAAGGTGGACTCTTTACCACTGAGCTACTTGAGAAAGAGATCTTAGGTATACATACTTGAAATGTGACATTAACAACAACGAAAATAACAGTAGGTAACATTTACTGGGTGTACACCATGATCCAGTCACTGCACTAAGTGCTTTATATGGATCATCATATTTAATTCTCACGTCAACTTTGCAAAGTAGATATTGTTATACTCATTTACAGATGAGAAAATCAATTTAGTAATTTGTCCATGGCCACATACCTAGTAAGAACACAACCGGTGTATGCACAACCCTCAATTTGCAAACTCATCCTTCCATCCAGACAACAGACATCATATTCATTTTCTGAGCCAAAGTGTGGCCTCCCAAGTTTTAAAAGTACCGTGCTCCAGGCAGGACCTGCCAACGGAGCAGTATTGGTACCAAGAGAAATCCTCAGCCTTTCTACTCTTAGAGATGATCTGTTCCAAGCTGCACAGATAAAGAAATAAATGTCCAACCAAGTTAAGTAATTTTCCTGAGGTCACATAGTGTCAGGACAGAGCCCAGTGAGTCATTCTCCTCTTTACAAAGCTCCACAAGAAGTCATCTGGGAATGGTAAACATTAGAGAGAGAGTATTGATTTGGGTTAGAAAGAGTCACACTTACTGTGAAAAGGTGACTCTGACCTGGTACGGTGTGCTGCTCCCCTAAAGATGCCTAGAATCCCACTAGCCACTCCTGCAGATCTCTCTGACTCAAGCGACTTTGTCTTGTTTTGATTGGTACCCAGGAAAATAGCACCACTGAGTAAAGTATATAAATATTTACTGAGCCATACATGCCCAGCGCCCTACTAGGTGGTGGTATGAGCTGGAATGAAAGCAGGTGAGATGAAAATTGGTCCCTGATCTCCTGCAAGGCAAAGCAGAATGGTTTTTTCCTGCCAAGCAGAGAAGATAAATGCAGCGAATAGGAAGTGGGGATATTATCCTTCCAGGAACTGGTAATGGCCTTCAGACACACAGGCAGCTGTGCATAAGCTTTCCAGATGAATCGTTTAAAAACTACTTAGGGTGTATCTTCTTTTCTTCTTTTGTTCCTCTATTTTCTGTTCTCCGGTTACCTTTTGGAAATCATTAAGAGAAAGGAGCAAATCACAGTGGGCAGGCTCTATTTGAGTTCAGCTTCCCAGTCAGCAAGATGAGCAGGAGTGCATTTAGGGTGGGGCTTGTGAGGTATAGCAGGCGACCTCTGCTTTTTCTCCCCAGGAAGCTTCGAGGCGGCCCACGCCTACCTGCCAGGGCCTGAAGACAAGACCCCTGAGGGCTTCTAGGAGCTAATCTGCAACAGCTGCTGACTCTACAGTGGCAAAGGAGAATTAAATATCTATCTGCTAAAGCTCCAAAGACCAGGATGCCTCTTCTGCTTACTTCATGCTTTATCTCCAGAACTAACTGTAAAGAAAAATCTTGGCTTCATTTACTGGATCCATAACAATTATTTACTGGATGAATGTGTAGATCATTTGTGCCTTCATAGGAGCCACCATTAAACCAAAAAGTCCATGAAGTGCGTCTAAATTCTACAGAGGTTCTTTTTTTTTTTTTTGTAAACAATTTCCTCTGCAGCAAATGGCCACACTGCTGTAGAGCACCAGCTTAAAATAAATCCCCATCGAAGCTGATTTCCCTATTCTCTTATAACAGAGGGGAGTAAGATGAAGCCTGAAAAAAAACGTTGTAACTCCCTGACTCCAGTGAAGAGAAGAGGAAGCCCAGATTACCTCTTTTTTTATTTTATTTTTTTATTTTTTTTAAACTGAATAGACCTGTTTTTCAAATTTATAGCAAGTTGCCAAGTTTGACAGAATGGCTTCTTGCCTTATCCCTGCCAAGGTTTCTAACCCACAGCAGTGTGAGTTACAAGGCAGACAGGAAGAGGACAAAACTGATTATCATTCCTTTGTAACTTGGAAAACTGAAACTCAAAGATAGAATAATGATTTTTAAACTGGGAGTTTTGTGTGGGCTGTCATGACTACCATTGTCTTCTTAAGCCTGAGACCTTTTCTTCTTTCACTCAACAAGCATTTTCTGAACAGCTACCATGGGCCAGGCATTGCATTAGGCTCTCAAGGATGCAGAAATGAATACATCATGGCATTTGGCCTTGAGGAGTTCAAAATCTGGTAAAGAGAAGGACCTAAAAACAACTAATTACAACACATTGTGATGAACACACTGAAGAAATATACTTCCCAACACGGGATACTTTTGGAACATAGATTAAAAAGCTGCAAATTCTGCAAGCTGAGCATATCTGTTTTTTAATATGGTAGAGGGATTTGGAAACTTTCATAAGAAAAACACTTCTGTATCAAAATTGTTAATATAATTAGGAGTTATTATTAATAATTAGGAATAATATGGAGCCCTCAGTAGTTGTCAGGTTATTATTATTGACTTGCATTGGTGACCAAATACCTTGCTCATGGTTAAGTTCTCCATTTTGCCCAAGAGGAAGTTGAGGCTGAGAATTTAATAAGGCCTTATAAATAAATTGTCTTTACATTAAATTTCTTCAGGGGAACTCAAGACATTCAAACTTTAAAAATGTACAAAGGGATTAATTTCTGAAACGGTCATGAAAAAGGAGAGCTAAGACAAGCCAGAGAGGATCAGAGAGGGCTGCCGCCCACCCAGAGAGCGTGAGAACCGTCTGAGGTCAGGGTCAGGAGCCACCATCGGCCCTACGGCCAGCTGCTCTGCCAGGCCCAGTCTGAAGAGGAGAAGGCAGAAATGGAAAATGAAGGGGAAGGAGCAGCCAGATTCCATAGCTGCCATAACCTGGTTTCTTAAAGATTTGTGAGAGGGCATCTTTGTTCCACCTCAGCTCAACCAGTCATGTCAAAGGGTGACCACTTACTACACAGGTTCCACAGTATGTGGACCAGCGGTGGTTAAATGAGCAAAGATAGCTTGGTTGGTCATCTCAAGGCCCGTTGAGTCAGTGAGATAAGTGAGGTGCATTCAAGGAATTTCCTCAGTCTTGTCCATTTTCTCTTGAGAATCTCTTGGGTTCTTTTGGAAGCATATTACCCAGTGACCTGGGTATTTCATTTTTTTGTTGTTGCCATTATGATATTGCAATGTTTTTTTCTATGATTTAGAATAAGCATTAGAGTCTACATTTTCAGTCACATGTTAAAGAAATCATTTTAAAATTCCCAAAGAGATAATAGTATCAACACCAATTGTTTGAAGGAGCTGTATGTAAGTGGGATTCAGAATGGGCCTGGGAGTCAGAAGCCTGTTCTGCCATTATCCAGCTGAGCCACCTTGACAGTTGTTTTCACCCTTTTGTCTCTTAATTCCCTTAACTATGAAATGTGGGGTTTGGACCAGCTCAATGTTCTCCAAATACAAATTCATGAAACAGTTGCACATGGGTAATTTAAGAAATTCCCAAGCTATACTGGGTGCTTGGGGTTGAGTTCCAAGATGCTGTTTTTTTCCCTAACTCCCTACAAAAGGTAGGATGTACAGCTGGTTTGGAAAACCCTGAAGTTTCTTTCACCTTTGTCAAGCAATGTTTCAATGAGGTAGACAAGCATGAAAAAGGACCTAGGAAGAAAGCATTTTTCAAAGTGTTAAGTCTGCGTTCAAGCATAAAAAGCAGCAAACAACTTACACAGAATGTCATAGATATTTCTCTACTAAGTTGTAGGCATGAGAGTTAGTTAGATTTTAGACGGTTTTTTTTGTTGTTGTTGTTTTTTCATTTTAAATGAGGTATTAATAGCCAAAATAATACCTTTTTTGCTCACAGACAAAACAAAAGGCAAACCCAGCAATGGAGAACAAGGCAATTAAGTGGGGGCTTATGATGAAGAAAGAGTTTTATAAAGCCAAAGGCATCCCCAACCAATGAAGCCGGTGCCTTGATCAGCAAGCATAGTTAAGAAAGAAAATTGAATTCTTTGAAAACAATCTGGAAAGGAACTTGGAAGCCATATCCAAACAATGCTCTGGGGCTGACATTTCAAAAATGTATTTGCTCTTTATTCTAATCACTGTGATCACTGTGGTACTTTCATGAAAGCGAAGGCATGACATATGGAACAGAAGATATGCAGTGAGATGAAGGAGTAGTCAGATGCAAGTGGTTGGAAAAGACCCAGAGATTACAATCTGGTTCACCTTACACATCCAATCTCAGCTCCCTGAAGACTCGGAAGAGCTGTCGTTTATGGAGAGCCTCTGGTAGAACAGGCTGCCTGGCTTTCCACAATCCTCAAAGGAACACGGGGGAGACTGATGCCCAGAAAGATTACCTGTTTCACACAAGGTCTCAAACTGGCTAAGATATGGAACTGGGATTCGAACTCAGTCTGAACTTCCTCCTGCTTCTGAATTCAATTCCCCACTGACACCATTCAAATACTATTTCTGTCCTGTTGAAGTCAGAGAGGCAAGTGGCGAATGTTGAGTGTCTCCTTAGTACGTTTCAGATATTTACAGATGGAATTTCTCTGGAACAGTTTAGCATCAATAAGGACTGTTGTTGAAGGACTGCTCTCTCCTTCTGTCTTTATTATTGTGGCTATTGCTTGTTTTCTCTGATACCCACTATAGCTCCCATTATTTCTGATTGCCTATTCTTTATGAGATGAACACCACGCTGGGAAATAAAAGACAGTATTTTCTTAAAACCGGTTCTTTTCTTCAGGCTGTCATTGTTTAGTTGCTCAGTCACGTCTGACTCTTTGCAGCCCCATGGACTGCAGCATGCTAGGTTTCCCTGTCCTTCACCATCTCCCAGAGTTTGCTCAAACTCATGTCCATCGAGTCGGTGATGCCATCCAACCATCTCATCCTCTGTCGTCCCCTTTTCCTCCCGCCTTCAGTCTTTCCCAGCATCAGGGTCTTTACTAATGAGTTGGCTCTTCACATAAGGTGGCCAAACTATTGGGGTTTCAGTCTCAACATCAGTCCTTGAATGGATATTCAAGGTTGATTTCCTCTAGGATTGACTGGTTTGATCTCCTTGCAGTCCAAGGGACACTCAAGAGTCTTCTCCAACACCACAGTTCAAAAGCATCAATTCTTTCATGCTCAGCTTTCTTTATGGTCCAATTCTCACATCTATACTTAAAGTCAAGTGGGCCTTAGAAAGCATCACTACGAACAAAGCTAGTGGAGGTGATGGAATTACAGTTGAGATATTTCAGATCCTAAAAGATGATGTGTGAAAGGGCTGCATTCCATATGCCAGCAAATTTGGAAAACTCAGCAGTGGCCACAGGATTGGAAAAGTCAGTTTTCATTTCAGTCCCAAAGAAAGGCAATGCCAAAGAATGCTCAAACTACTGCCCAATTGTACTCATCTCACACGCTAGTAAAGTAATGCTCAAAATTCTCCAAGCCAGGCTTCAGCAATACATGAACCATGAACTTCAAGATGTTCAAGCTACTTTTAGAAAAGGCAGAGGAACCAGAGATCAAATTGCCAATATCTTCTGGATCATCAAAAAAGCAAGAGAGTTCCAGAAAAGCATCTCTTTCTGCTTTATTGACTATGCCAAAGCCTTCGACTCTGTGGATCACAACAAATTCTGGAAATTTCTGAAAGAGATGGGAATACCAGACCACCTGACATACCTCTTGAGAAACCTGTATGCAGGTCAGGAAGCAAGAGTTAGAACTGGACATGGAACAACAGACTGGTTCCAAATAAGAAAATGAGTACGTCAAGGCTGTATATTGTCACCCTGCTTATTTAACTTATATGCAGAGTACATCATGAGAAACGCTGGGCTGGAAGAAGCACAAGCTGGAATCAAGATTGCCGGGAGAAATATCAATAACCTCAGCTATGCAGACATCACAACCCTTATGGCAGAAAGTAAAGAACTAATGGGTCTCTTGATGAAAGTAAAAGAAGAGAGTGAAAAAGTTGGCTTAAAGCTCAACATTCAGAAAACTAAGATCATGGCATCTGGTCCCATTACTTCATGGCAAATAGATGAGGAAACAGTGGATGACTTTATTTTTCTGGGCTCCAACATCACTGCAGATAGTGACTGCAGCCATGAAATTAAAAGACGCTTACTCCTTGGAAGGAAAGTTATGGCCAACCTAGACAGCATATTAAAAAGCAGAGACATTACTTTGCCAACAAAGGTCTGTCTAGTCAAGGCAATGGTTTTTACAGTAGTCATGTATGGATGTTAAAGTTGGATTGTGAAGAAAGCTGAGCGCTGAAAAATTGATGCTTTTGAACTGTGGTATTGGGGAAGACTCTTGAGAGTCCCTTGGACTGCAAGGAGATCCAACCAGTCCATCCTAAAGGAAGTCAGTCCTGAGTGTTCATTGGAAGGATTGATGTTGTGACTGAAACTCCAATACTTTGGCCACCTCATGCTAAGAGTTGACTCATTTGAAAAGACCCTGATACTGGAAAAGATTAAAGACGGGGTGAAGGGGACAACAGAGGATGAGATGGTTGGATGGCATCACCAACTCTATGGACATGAGTTTGAGTCAACTCTGGGAGTTGGTGATCGACAGGGAGGCCTGGCATGCTGTAGTCCTTGGGGTTGCAGGGAGTCGGACACGACTGAGCTGAACTGAACTGATACTTGACCACTGGAAAAACCATAGCCTAGACTAGAAGGACCTTTGTCGGCAAAGTAATGTGTCTACTTTTTAATATGCTGTCTAGGTTGGTCATAGATTTTCTTCCAAAGAATAAGCATTTTTTAATTTCATGGCTGCAATCACCATCTGTAGTGATTTTGGCGCCCAAGAAAATAAAGTCTGTCACTGTTTCCACTGTTTCCGCATCGATTTGACATGAAGTGATCGGACCGGATGCCATGATCTTCATTTTTTGAATGTTGAGTGTTAAGCCACTTTTTATTTATTTATTTATTTATTTTTAATTTATTTTTATTAGTTGGAGCTAATTACTTTACAATATTGTAGTGGTTTTTGTCATACATTGACATGAATCATCCATGGATTTACATGTGTTCCCCATCCCAATCCCCCTCCCGCCTCCCTCCCTATCCCATCCCTCTGGGTCTTCCCAGTGCACCAGCCCTGAGCACTTGTCTCATGCATCCAACCTGGGCTGGTGGTCTGTTTCACCCTTGATAGTATACTTGTTTTAATGCTATTATCTCAGAACATCCCACCCTCGCCTTCTCCCACAGAGTCCAAAAGTCTGTTCTGTACATCTGTGTCTCTTTTTCTGTTTTACATATTGGGTTATTATTACCATCTTTTTAAATCCCGTATATATGCGTTAGTATACTGTATTGGTGTTTATCTTTCTGGCTTACTTCACTCTGTATAATGGGCTCCAGTTTCATCCATCTCATTAGAACTGATTCAAATGAATTCTTTTTAATGGCTGAGTAATATCCCATTGTGTATATGTACCACAGCTTCCTTATCCATTCCTCTGCTGATGGGCATCTAGGTTGCTTCCATGTCCTGGCAATTATAAACAGTGCTGTGATGAACATTGGGGTACACGTGTCTCTTTCAGATCTGGTTTCCTCGGTGTGTATGCCCAGGAGTGGGATTTCACCTTTTTCTCAAGTGCACATGGAACCTTCTCCAGAATAGATCACATCCTGGGCCATAAATCTAGCCTTGGGAAATTCAAAAAAATTGAAATCATTCCAGTCATCTTTTCTGACCACAGTGCAGTAAGATTAGATCTCAATTACAGGAAAAAAAGTATTAAAAATTCAAACATATGGAGGCTAAATAACACGCTTCTGAATAACCAACAAATCATAGAAGAAACCAAAAAAGAAATCAAAATATGCATAGAAACAAATGAAAATGAAAACACAACAACCCAAAACCTATGGGACACTGTAAAAGCAGTGCTAAGGGGAAGGCTCATAGCATTACAGGCTCACATCAAGAAACAAGAAAAAAGCCAAATAAATAACCTAACTCTACACCTAAAGCAATTAGAGAAGGAAGAAATGAAGAACCCCAGGGTTAGCAGAAGGAAAGAAATCTTAAAAATCAGGGCAGAAATAAATGCAAAAGAAACTAAAGAGACCATAGCAAAAATCAACAAAGCTAAAAGCTGGTTTTTTGAAAAGGTAAATAAAATTGACAAGCCGTTAGCCAGACTCATCAAGAAACAAAGGGAGAAGAACCAAATCAACAAAATTAGAAATGAAAATGGAGAGATCACAACAGACAACTCTGAAATACAAAGGATCATAAGAGACTACTACCAGCAGCCCTATGCCAATAAAATGGACAACTTGGAAGAAATGGACAAATTCTTAGAAATGTATAACTTTCCAAAACTGAACCAGGAAGAAATAGAAGATCTTAACAGACCCATCAGAAGCACAGAAATCAAAACTGTAATCAGAAATCTTCCAGCAAACAAAAGCCCAGGACCAGATGGCTTCACAGCTGAATTCTACCAAAAATATAGAGAAGAGCTAACACCTATCTTACTCAAACTCTTCCAGAAAATTGCAGAAGGCAAACTTCCAAACTCATTCTATGAGGCCACCATCATCCTAATACCAAAACCAGACAAGGATGCCACAAAAAAAGAAAACTACAGGCCAATATCACTGATGAACATAGATGCAAAAATCCTTAACAAAATTTTAAGCCACTTTTTAAATTCTTCTCTTTCATCAAGAGGCTCTTTAGTTCCTCTTCACTTTCTGCCATAAGGGTGGTGTCATCTGCATATCTGAGGTTATTGATATTTCTCCTGGCAATCGTGATTCCAGCTTGTTTTTGAGGCTGTATTATGTGTTAAAATCTATTGTATTTACACACATAGTCAACCAATCAAAACTGTCAGCAATAAGCAACTTGTGCCTGAAGTGGTCTTAATTCAGTAAAATCACAAATATCTGAGAGAGTTATTTTCCATCGAAAGCAAACTCATCGTGTGTTGATGAACGGCATAGACTAGAACATACAATGGCTCAAAGCAGAAAGCTGGTGGGAGGAGATGAACTCAAGACATTACTTTTGTCTCTATGTCAACAGCTCCTTTTTCAGGAGGGGAAACGGACCCCTTTAAATGGATTATTGATTCTATACTATATGCATCAAAATCAGAACTATCATAGTGAAAAAAAATGCACAATATCCCTCAATTGAGAATGAATCTGGAATTAGTCACTGATGCTTGGGCCTCACCGGCAGAGCACTGGAACCTACCGTGTCTTTCTTATCCCTAGCAGATGAATTCTGGATCTCCTGCACCCCATCCTTTATCCTACAGGAGTTAAGATTGGCCCTGGGCAGAGGATGAGGTGGTTGGATGGCATCACTGACTCAACGCACATGCGTTTGGGGACACTCCGGAAGACGGTGAAGACAGGGAAGTCTGCGTGCTGCAGGGCCTGGGGCTGCGAGGCATTGCGCACATTGAGCGACTGAGCGAGGAGGCAGCCCCGAGAGGCTCCGAGGAGCGCGGGCTGGCCGCGGCCGTCTTTTCTCCGGAGCCCCGGGGCTCGGCTTTGCCTGCCTCTGAGACCCAAAACAGCGCCTTTCCCGAAGGCCTGTCTCTGGTGCCAAGCGTGATCCTTGGTGCCACCAGGGCTGCGGGAGCATGTTGCTGCCCTCTCCCCACCCCGCCCGCCCCCCGCACGTCCCCGCCAAGGCCTTGGGACCCGTGCTCTGGAGAAGCCCGCACCCCGCCAGTCTCCGATGCCCCTTCCTTTTATTTCCGTGAAGCTGCTTAATGAACTTCTTCATGCATAAAATTAATTTTTGCCCGCTCCTCTCAGCTTTTACCACTAAAGGATTTACTTACAATTTTGTCAGATTTTATTTATAGGTGCAATAAAGGGGACCCAAACCATAATGAAGGCTTTTATGGATAATGATGGGAGATACAGAGGGGAGCGGAGAGCGGGCAGCCGGCCAGGCCCTCTTTGGAGGCCAGGATGCTTTATGCAGGAGGCACCCCCTGCTGAAACACGCAAGGCCCCGCCTGCCCAGGGCGATACCTCAAGTCAGATCCCAGTTTTTTGCTGGGGGTGGGGGGGCGGGAGGAGGAGGAGAAGGGCTATGAATAAACAGTGCAAATAATTAGGCTTCCAGGGAATTTGGCTGTTTTCACACACACTGGATTTTTCTCCAACCCTCACACACGTGTCCCGAGCCGCTGCTTGGAAGCCTGTGGGCTGCTGCCTCAATCGCCCCGGGGGGAAGCTCTCTGGAGCTGGAAGGGGAGCAGAGCTGGACAGCCTGCCCCTTGATGATGGCAGGCCCTGTTCGCTGAGCGCCGGCCCCGAGCCGGCTCCGCGTCAGGCACTGTTTGACATGATGTCACCTCACCTTCCAAACAGTCGGTAGGGTGGCTGTTATCATCCGTACTTGAAAGATAAGAAAACTAAGGTCCAGAGAGACTCCATAGCTGCCTAAGGTCAGATGTTGGTGTTTGTGGAATTCTCCCTGTCTCCACCTCCATTTGGGTAGTGGGGAAGCTTGCTCTTTTCCTTCCCACTCCATGCTCAGCCATGAATACTCCTCCCGGCTAGAACGTTCAGCCCAGGATGTTCAGATCAAGCACTAGATGGGGGTCAGGAGACCTGGCCTCTTGTTTTGCTCCCGTTTTTACTACTAAATGTTGTGTGTCCTTCGGTAATCACTGCTCTTTGCTGGCTGTTACCTTCTTCCTTTGAAAAACACAACGATGCTCTCAGGGAGCCCGTAGAGAGCTGGTGTTCCTATTCTGGGAACAAAGCCGGCAAGAGAGTGTGTGCAAAGCGCCTGCTTGACTCAGACAGGGACGGAGCTCAGTTTTTAGACTAAAACACTTGGAGCTAGGCCACGGCACAGACAGAGCTGGGATGGTCTCCGGATTCCCCGAGCTGGGAGTGACTGCCAAGCTGCCGTGGAACATGAGAGACTTTTCTCTTACCCACTCTTCTCCTGCCAAGACTAGGAGAATCAGAAAGGCGACCGAAATGAAAGTTGCATCAGACGGCTCAGGGCTGACCATCGGCATGAAGAACAGGGCACAGTTCAGCCCTTTCCAGGATGAGGACCTTACTCTGGAGCGCCGAGGCTGGGCAGGGACTTCGTTTTCAGGAAAACTTGTTCCTATTGGCAGCTCGTATGTCCAGTAAGGAAGAGATGTAACTGGGTAACTGGGAACATGAATCACAGTGAGGAATTTTTGTGAGACAGTGTGGCCTTCTCCCCTGTCGTGGGTTCTGTCTTTGACACTTCAACAGAGTGATCAGAGCCAGAAAACTTTATCCATCCAGCCCACACTTGCTGATTCTACTGCTGTAAACAGCTAGGTGCTCCAAGCTCATGCTAGATATCAAGGATAAGAAGACAAGGAAGACACAACACTTTTCCTGAATGTGCTCACGTTGTAGTGAGGACTGTGACAAAGAAGGTGTTGTACGTGTTTGGAGCTAAAGAGGAGTGGGCCACGGAGAAAAGTAGTTAGTGGAGTTAAGGCAGGAAAAAGTAATTCTCAAGAAGATAGGTGTTTGAACTGGATCTTGAAGGATGGGTAGAGTCCAGCCAGGTAGCTGTACAAGGGGAAGGTGTTCCAGCAGAGAGAAGGCTGGATGCCTCTTCACTGATCACGCCACATCTCATAGGGGAAAAGGCAGTGATTAAACAGAGTCAGGACAGTTTTCTCTCAGTGGGGTTTCCAGAAGCTGCAGTGTGGAATATCTGAGTCTCTAATGCATATAACTTTTCCCTGTCTTAATGGGCAGCTGTTGTCCATATCCTTCCTAGGAGACTGACTGTGAAATCTCTTTCCAGCAATCTCACTGTGAATGTTCTTCAATGAGAAAGGATGTCGCAAGGTTCTCTTTCCAAAAGTGAAGAGGAAGAAAGGATGGGAGAAGAATTAGGTCTGGTGAAGCCCCAGCCACACCCAGATGCTCTATATAGTGGGGGACCAGGTCCAGTAAAGCCAAGGATCAATTCCCAAAGGGAGATTCAAGGGTGGAGAAGGCAAACAAGTTGCTTACTAGGCCAGCAACACTCCCCAAGCAACTCATAGCCCAGATGTTGAGTCAGCAGTGGAAACAGAAAAGGTAAGGAGGAGAGAAAAGGCATCTTTGGTATCTTCTAAACTGTTAAGAAATAAACATAAGAGACAGGAAACTGGTGGCCATGAGCTAATGGCTAGGCCAGGTCGAACTTGCTATGGTAGCTCAAGCAGCGTTTCCGATGTACTTTGGTGATGGGAGGAAGAAACAGCATCACTGACACCCAGTCTAGAGACGACGGTGGGGGCAGGGAGGACGTGGGAAGGTACCTGGCTCTCCTCTTTCAGCTCAGGCCCAGCCACAAAATGTTAATTGAGCAGCTGGGGGAGGGTAAACAGTGCATTAGAGTGTCTAGAGTAGCAATCAAGGCCACAAAGTTGGAAGACGTATTTCGTACTTCTTCACTGACAAATAGCATCTTTCTTTGTCCCTCCATGAACTATCTTATTTTAAGAGTAAGCAGAGGTGATGGATGAGGTGAGGCCATGGAGAAGAGATGTGATGAAATAAGACAACAAAGCACTGAGCCATTTCTGGTGACTCACACGCAGAGAGAGAATGTTTTCGTGGAAGAAAGCCAGAGACGGCCTCACGGGAAGCATTGTGAGCTTTTCTTTTGCAATCCCATTATGACTTTAATAGCCTTTTCTGATTACTACAGTGATGGAGGTTCTTTGTATAATATTTAGAAAGTACACAAGAGCACACAAAACCAAATAAAAATCATTCACTACCTTAAAGGAAAGCACCATTAACATTTTAACTCTTAAAGATCAAATAATTTTTTTAGAGAAAAACAAGAAAGAGGTGGCGAAAAGCTGTGAGAACTTGGAGGGAATTCCGTGGTGGTCCAGGAGGGAGGATTCTTCATTTCCAATGCCAGAGCCCAGGTTTGGTCCCTGGTCGGAGAACTATGACCCTGCAACTTGCATGGTGCAGCAAAAAAGTAAAAATCAAAAGCTATGAGAACTTTGAACTCTAAATAGATAGCAAATAATTTAGTGACATAAAGTGTGATCTCTACTAATAATGCATTGAAGCACATAAATTCTTATTAGGAACTTTATGGCTAAAGATAAAAAGAACTGAGATGAGGGTGTTTTGACATGGTGGTCATTTACATCACAACATTGATCCGGCTTTACAGTCGACTGCTGCAGAAAGTGGAGGTCCCTGCCATCGCAGCCCTGCGTCTCGGTCTCGCTCCTTTGTTGTGTCCATCACTCTTTCCCTGTGGGATAGTCCAGCGGTGAGGTGAATGACCCTGACTTGGCAAGGCCCAGCGGTAGAGTGAGTATCAGGAAAGGATGAGGATGAGCGCCAAGAATGACTTTCAGGCAGATTAAAACTTAAAGCAATTACTCTTCTCGGCACCCTTCTTATACATGCAGAGATGAGCAGAACCAGAAAGCCTCTCTTGAGTCTTAACAGGACAGATTCTCTTTTGGTGACTTCCATGCTCCCCTCTGACACTCAAGTTGAGGATGCTTTTGCCTATTGATAAGATGGGCTCCCTCCTCCCCTACCATCATGATTGGCACCTGATAGCACAGATTTTTCCACTGGCCCTCGTCCAGGTGGCACCTCACCTGCCCACTCACATGTTGACAACTGGATTAAGCTGCGCCCAGATCTGGGCCTTGGGTTTTCTACAGAAAGTTCAGAGAGAAGGATTGCCATTGCGTCCCCTCACTGACGGCCACAAGTTCTAACCGGCTATCCCCTCATCAGACTTCATGTCCTAGGGTTTTCTGGGTAGCAATGTTACTATAATCCAGGGAAGGACTGGGAAACCACAGTGATGCCAGAGCTCCTGGAGAGTGCTAAGTGCAATCAAGCTTAGGAGAGAGTCCTGCCGTCCACAACTGTATCACCCGGAGACTGTTGTCCATAATACGGGTTCATTGGTAGGAAGCTTGTAAGCAAGACCCAACAAAGTAATGTAAGAAGGTTATCAAGAAGTTCAAGATTTTCTCCTTTATGAGGGCATCAATTTTTACAGATTTCTAGCCTATGGCTAGGGAAATCAGATACCATCTTTTCAATTTCCAGCCAAGTTTGGGACAAAAATTTCTTAACTATTCAGGATTCACACTGTGCTAGAGTGCTGACCCCATGACATCTGCTCATTTGTTCATTATTTATTCATATATACCCATTTATTC
This sequence comes from Cervus canadensis, assembly GCF_019320065.1. Taxonomy (NCBI): domain Eukaryota; kingdom Metazoa; phylum Chordata; class Mammalia; order Artiodactyla; family Cervidae; genus Cervus; species Cervus canadensis. The sequence goes on from NC_057389.1 coordinate 2,114,454, forward strand.
ATTCATTTAGAAGTATTTATTGATCGTATGATACGGTCAATATCCTGCTGGGGCTTCCCAGGTGGCTCAGTGGGAAAGAATCTGCCTGCCGACGCAGAAGATGCAAGAGGTGCAGGTTTGATCCCTGGGTGAGGAAGATCCCCTGGAGGAGGAAATGGCAACCTACTCCAGTATTCTTGCCTGGGCAGTCCCATGGACAGAGGAGCCTGGTGGGCTACAGTCCATGGGATCCCAAAGAGTCAGACACGACTGAGCACACATGCATGATGAAGACCCAGCAAGTTACCAAAATTAATGAGGAAAATTATTTTTTCAAACTAAAGTCAAAGGTTAATGGAGAAAAGGCTTATGTATCAGTAATAGCAATGATAATAACTAACATTCATTGAACACTTACTATATGTAAAGCATTACTGCAGTGTTTTGTGTGATTTAACTCATCCTTTCCTTATAACAAACCCATAAGGTATGTAACATTATTGGGTTGACCAAAAAATTAGTCAGGTTTTTCCATAACTATTATGGAAAAACTCACATGAAGGTTTTGGCCAACCCAGTATTATCACCCTTTTAAGATCAGAAAGTGGAGGCCTATAAACATTAACTTGCCCAAGATCACCCAGATAAAACAGGGAGATCTCAAGAGCCTATGTTCTTGTTAGTATGCAGTATGAAGTAAGTTCTGTGGGCACACAGGAAAGAATCATTCCTTTATAACTCAATGTCCAGGCTTTGTCTCAAAGATTGAGATGAGAATCCTGTGCAGCAGATCCACACCCCTAATCACCGTAGAATTTAACTCCCACTGGCCACGTTGAGGGTACATTCAGGCCTGCGTGTGGGAGGCAAGAAGGCATGATTCCATGCTTGATATTGGGAACAGATGTGTCCCTAAACGACTCTGACTCAGAATTCTGCTTGCCAAGAGAATGAGTCTGTATTGTTTGTCCAACCAACAGATGATATGCTTAAGAAGAAAGCAAGGTTATTCAAGAAGAAGCTTTTCTCCAAGTCATTGCTGGGGATCTGAAATCTTTGGCAGACTGCTTCCATGAATGAACCAGCCCAAAAGCACGTTAGATGGTGCACCCAATCCGAACAGGACAGTATCTTACCTATTGCTTTGAAGTCATGGTGAGCCTTAAGGAATTAAAGGAATTTTTAAAAAGTTTTTGTGATATCGAATTTTCTAATCCAGAAACCCAGCTCAAAAATTTAAAACAAAATCCACAAAATTCGTGTTGGGCACTGGGGTTATCAGATAAAATTGGTATTTTCTACAAAGTAGGCAGTGTATTTGGGGCTGTCTTCTGCTCTCCCTTTCTCTTTAATAGAACACTTCCTTTTGTAGCTTAAGTCTTGATTTATTTGTTTTTTCTTTTCAGCTCAGTTCAGTTCAGTTCAGTTGCTCAGTCGTGTCTGACTCTTTGCGACCCCAAGAATCACAGCACACCTGGCCTCCCTGTCCATCACCAACTCCCAGAGTTTACTCAAACTCACGCCCATCACGTCGGTGATGACATCCAGCCATCTCATCCTCTGCCGTCCCCTTCTCCTCCTGCCCCCAATCCCTCCCAGCATCAGGGTCTTTTCCAACGTGTAAACTCTTCACATCAGGTGGCCAAAGGATTGGAGTTTCAGCTTCAGCATCAGTCCTTCCAATGAACACCCAGGACTGATCTCCGTTAGGATGGACTGGTTGGATCTCCTTGAAGTCCCTGTTTTACTTTCAGCAAAATGCAAATAATGTATATATATATATATTTAGAATAACTAAGTAAATAATTTATAACCTGAACAGCAAATTATTTATTTACTCCAGGAATACATACTTAGAATATGAACATGAATATTTTATAGTCTATGCCACCACTAACAAAAAATTGAATCAGCCTGCTCGCAGCTCCGCCTTGCACTCCACCTTCTCAACAGCATCGAGGACTGCGCGCAACCTCACCCCGTCCGCGCTCCATCACTCACTGCGCCTACAGGGCTTCCCGAAACAGTCTTTGAGGTCTGCTTCAGCTGCCTCCTTCATACGCCGCCTTCTGGCTCTCACCCACGCCTTCCCCTTCCTTGGTCTTTCTCTCATCTGGTAAGCTTCTGATCAGCAAATATTTATTGAGCACTGACCATATTTAACGCTTGCTAAGAATTGTGGAGGAATACGAGGGAAGTTAACTGTGGGCCTTCCTAAGAGCTGATATTCTGGCTAAGTTAAATCCATACTCTGCAAGCAAGCAAGCAAACACAAAAAATAACAGAACACTTTAAGTGATTGCTATGGATACTTTTGAAAAGTGATAGCATTTGAGCAAACTACCTGGACAGGATTTGGCAACTGTGGGAATTCGTAAAAACTGAAAATATACTTGGGGAAAAATTGATGATCTCTGAATAAAACAGCTTCTTCTGAATTTTAGAACTACTTGAAAACCTTGGTGCACTTATTATCCAGCAGCAACTGGCCTTATTATGCTCAGAAAATAGAATACAACTGTGGAAAGTCCAGAATGGGAAAATGATGATGATTGAAGCACCAGAAACAGAAACTTTTGGACTTAAGTATTTGATGTTAAATGTTGGACTGTAAAGCATAGGAGAGAAGCAGAAAAAAAAAAACCATGAAAATGGTATAAAACCTTAAAAAGTAGGGACAAATTGAATATAAGGTCATTTTACAAATCATCGATACATCAGGACAGCTTTAGGAAAGGTCTTCTCTTTGAAACTTGGGTGAAGGCGGCACTAGCATAATGCACAGACACTATTTCCTCAGCAGTTGCCTAACATGCATTGCTTAAAGCAATCCTCCCAATAGTCTTACAAGGTAACTGCGACTAGTATCATTCTAGAGGTGAGGAAATGGAGATTCAGAGTTTAAAAGCAAACCCAAGGTGCAGAAAGCCAGGAAATGGCAGAGCTAATTTGTACACTTATACCTGTTTTTGAAAAAAGTGAGCCATCTGTATTGGTTGGGTGGAAATGTCCTTAAGTGTTTATTATTTCCAGCTTATTTGCTATATTTTTTAAAAATTTTCTATTTTCTTACATATTTATTTTGTCTGCTTGATTTTTCAGTTTCTGTGAGGGGTATGTTAAAAATCTCTCTCAGTTAAAGAGTAGACTTGAATATTTCTCCTGAATATTTTCTCTTAAAATTCTGTCATGTTGGGGTTTAAAAATATGAAATGGCATTAATAAGTTAATAAAAAATTTAAATTGTTATATATTGCTGGTGAACTAACTCTTTTATCATTATGAAGTGACTCTCTTTATCTCTATCAATGAGTTTATTACAGGCTATTTTTTTCTAAAATTAATGTGACTCTCTAAAATATCTTTTATTAGTGTTTTTATAATATATTCAGCACTTTTAGACATTTTTAATGGGAAATGTATTCCCATTATTCCCACCATGTTGCAAATTCAGAATGCCATGGTTAATTTTTATTATAAGATGATCACTTGGATTACTTTTTCTTAGTAGTTTTCTGATATTTTCTTTCCAATCTTCTTCAGTTCAGTTCAGTCACTGAGTCGTGTCTGACTCTTTGCAACCCCTGGATGAGATCCAGCCATCTCATCCTCTGTCGTCCCCTTCTCCTCCTGCCCCCAATCCCTCCCAGCATTAGGGTCTTTTCCAATGAGTCAGCTCTTCGCATGAGGTGGCCAAAGTATTGGAGTTTCAGCTTCAGCATCAGTCCTTCCAGTGAACACCCAGGACTGATCTCCTTTAGGATGGACTGGTTGGATCTCCTTGCTGCCCAAGGGACTCTCAAGAGTCTTCTCCAACACCACAGTTCAAAAGCATCAATTTTTCGGCGCTCAGCTTTCATCACAGTCCAACTCTCACATCCATACATGACCACTGGAAAAACCATAGCCTTGACTAGACAGACCTTTGTTGGCAAAGTAATGTATTCCTACTATCCCAATAAAGATGTTGTAGAATATTTTCTAGTTTGGGTGATTATCAGCCGTAACCTATGACTCTGTGGTCAGCACGGCAAGACAAGTTCACAGTGACTATAGATACACACAGAAAGGCACAATCTGTTTTCCCTTTCTGGTGGCTGAAGAACCCTTCTTGTCCATATTTTATTTATGGAGATTTCTAGTGTTTTCTCTGTACTAAACTTAAAACATCTTAAACTATACTGTTAAATTTAGAATCATCTCAAGATCCCTAAGAAGTCAGTGATGCCAAAATAAAAACAAATTTTGAGCCAAGCAAACAGAGCCAGCCAAAAAAAAAGAATCAAAGAAGTAAACTGAATGGCCCAGAGAAGAGCTTACCCATGCTTGAATTTCAGGTTTTGCCCTCCTGTGCCGGCACAACTAAGACAGGTCCTTGCCAAGTAGGTCTCCATTTCACCCAGAATTAGAACTCAACCTGGCACTGCTAAGACTCTCCAGCACGGAGATCTTCAGCCATCATTTCCCACCTCCCTTTTCTTTAACATAATTGCACCCCTTCAGCATTCCATATTTAGTTTGTTTCCTATATGAGATGGAAAACAACAGCAGCCTCACCAGGATGTTGAAGGAACTGTGAAAAAAAAATTACACAGTTTCTGTAAATAGCAGAGAACAAATTACTAGCTTACAAACTGACTCAGAATCAAATTTCAGCTCTCAGTATCACTCCTGATTCCCCTTCTAGGGGTTAGATCACGGAGCCCCCAAATCCTCAGGACTCATTTTGCAAATACCTAGTATGCTTTCTAGTTGATCTTTCAACTTAGATGAGTTCTTGCCAGGTTTGCAACCATGTACAAATATGTAGACATAAATATATATATTTATTCAAGGGCATGCACACCCACGTATAGTCCACCAGCTACAGTAAACATTGTAGTGGGGATATAACTGTGCTATCATTTGATCATTCAGAACAGAGTCTATGCCCCAACCACTAATTCCAAAGAAGCTGAAGTTGAATGGTTCTATAATGACTAACAAGACCTCCTAGAACTAACACCAAAAAAAGATGAATGTTTCAACACAGGGGGCTGGAATGCAAAAGTAAGAATTCAAGAGATAGCTGGAATAACAGGCAAGTTTGGCCTTGGAGTACAAAATGAAGCAGGGCAAAGGCTAAGAGAGTTTTACCAAAGGTCAACAGAGTTTTACCACTGGTCATAGCAAATACCCTCTTCCAACAACCTAAGAGATGACTCTACACATGGACATCACCAGATGGTTAACACCGAAATCAGATTTATTATATTCTTTGCAGCTGAAGATAGAGAAGCTCTATATAGTCAGCAAAAACAGACCAGGAGCTGACTGTAGCTCAGATCATGAACTCCTTACTGTAAGATTCAGACTTCAGTTAAAGAAAGTGGGGAAAACCACTGGACCATTCAGTTCAGTTCAGTCGATCAGTTGTGTCTGACTCTTTGTGACTCTTGCTTAAACTCATGTCCATTGAGTCAGTGATGCCATCCAACCATCTCATCCTCTGTCGTCCCCTTCTCTTCCTGTCTGAAATCTTTCCCAGCATCAGGGTCTTTTCAAATGAATCAGCTCTTCACATCAGGTGGCCAAAGTACTGGAGTTTCAGTTTTAGCATCAGTCCTTCCAATGAATATCCAGGACTGATTTCCATCCTTGATAGCTCAGATTTAGGTATGACCTAAATCAAATCCCTTACAATTATACAGTAGAAGTGACAAATAGATCCAAGGGATTAGATCTGATAGAGTGCCTGAAGAACTATGGACAGAGGTTCATAACATTGTACAGGCAGCCATGATCAAAACCATTCCCAGGAAAAAGAATGCAACATGGTTGTCTGAGGAGACCTTACAAATAGCTGAGAAAAGAAGAGAAGTGAAAGGCAAAGGAGAAAAGGAAAGATACATCCATCTGAATGCAGAGTTCCAAAGAGTAGCAAGGAGAGATGAGAAAGCCTTCCTCAGTGATCAGTGCAAAGAGAAAGAGGAAAACAATAGAATGGGAAAGACTATAGAGCTCTTCAATAAAATTAGAGATACCAAGAGAACATTTCATGCAAAGATGGGCACAATAAAGGACAGAAATGGCATGGACCTAACAGAAGCAGAGGATATTAAGAAGAGGTGGCAAGAATACACAGAAGAACTATACAAAAAAGATCTTCACGACCCAGATAACCATGATGGTTGTGATCACTCACCTAGAGCCAGACATCCTGGAATGTGAAGTCAAGTGGGCCTTAGAAAGCATCACTACAAACAAAGCTAGTGGAGGTGATGGAATTCCAGTTGAGCTATTTCAAATCCTGAAAGATGATGCTGTGAAAGTGCTGCTCTCAATATGCCAGCAAATTGGGAAAACTCAGCAGTGACACAGGACTGGAAAAAGTCAGTTTTCATTCCAATCCCAAAGAAAGGCAATCCCAAAGAATGCTCAAACTACCGCACGATTGCACTCATCTCACACACTAGCAAAGTAATGCACCAAATTCTCTAAGCTAGGCACCAATAGTATGTGAACCAAGAACTTCCAGATATTCAAGCTGGATTTAGAAAAGGCAGACGAATCAGAGCTCAAATTGCCAACAACCCCTGGATCAATGAAAAAGCAAGAGAGTTCCAGAAATACATCTACTTCTGCTTCATTGACTACGCTAAAGCCTTTGACTATGTAGATCACAACAAACTGTGGAAAATTCTTCAAGAGATGGGAATAGCAGGCCACCTGACCTGCCTCTTAAAAAATCTGTATGCAGGTCAAGAAGCAAAAGTTAGAACCAGACACGGAAAGACAGACTGGTTTTAAATTGGGAAAGGAGTATATCAAGGCTGTATATTGTCACCCTGCTTATTTAACTTACATGCAGAGTACATCATGTGAAATGCCGGGCTGGATAAAGCACAGGCTAGAATAAAGACTGCCGAGAGAAATATCAATAACCTCAGATATGAAGATGATACCACCCTTATGGCAGAAAGTGAAGAGGAACTCAAGAGTCCCTTAATGAAAGTGAAAGAGGAGAGTGAAAAAGCTGGTTTAAAATTCAACATTCAGAAAACTAAGATCATGGCATCTGGTCCCATCACTTCATGGCAAATACATGGGGAGACAATGGAACAGGAAGAGACTATTTTCTTGGGCTCCAAAATCACTGCAGATGGCGAATGCAGGCATAAAATTAAAAGATGCTTGCTCCTTGGAAGAAAAGCTATGATCAATCCAGACAGCATATTAAAAAGCAGAGATATTACATTGCTTACAAAAGTCCATCTAGTCAAAGCTATGATTTTTCCAGTAGTCATGTATGGGTGTGAGATTTAGACTATAAAGAAAGCTGAGTACCACTTTTGAACTGTGATATTGGAGAGGACTCTTAAGAGTCCCTTGGACAGCAAGGAGATCCAACCAGTACATCCAGAGGAGATCAGTCCTGAATATTCTTTGGAAGGACTGATGCTGAAGCTGAAGCTCTAATACTTTGGCCACCTGATGCAAAGAGCTGACTCGTTGGAAAAGACCCTGATGCTGGGAAAGATTGAAGGCAAGAGGAGAAGGGGACGAAAGAGGATGAGATGGTTGGATGGCATCACCAACTCAATGGACATGAATTTGAGTAAACTCCAGGAGCTGATGATGGACAGGGAGGCCTGGCGTGCCTCAGCCTATGGGGTCACAAAGAGTTGGACACAACTGAGCGACTGAACTGAATTGATACAGTGTATCTAAAAAGGATGAAGTCTTCTGATATACATATAAACCAAACTCATAGGAACACTCAGGAGTCAGTTTTCTCAAATTTAATTCATGTTTAATTGTATATATTGTGTATGATGTGACGTTCTTATCTTCATTCCTCAGAGGTTTTTTTATTGCCTCTTATCAGAAACCATCAGAGTCCTTCATCAGGATCAATGAAGGAATCTAGGATGAGGGATTTTCATAGTCAACTTAAGAAATGGACGGCTGCACTGAGCTGTTTAGGTGCTGTTCCAGGATTGACGGTTCCATTTGCATTCTGACTTTTCTTCCTCATGGTTCACTTACATGTAGCAAATATAAGCATTGGGGATAAAGTTACTGGTCCTTCTATTGCTTTGGAAACAAACGCATTTTCATGCTTTCCTCAGTTGATATTTTATCATTATTAACAGGAATGATTCATATTTCAATGAAAGACAAAAACCTTTCTTTAAGTATATGACTCATTGTTTCACCCTAATTGTTTTATTTGAAGAAAAGTCACAATCAAAAGATCCACTCATGCAGACAAATCATATTTGTTTGCTTTTTCCTTTTCTCCTCTGGGTCTTAAACTAAAAGGCTGCAAAATGCACTGGAGCTCTGTTACATTTTTTAGTCATTTTAACAGGATCTGTTACTGTGAAGAAATGGCATTTTTTCCCCATAAAAAACATGTGCAAATTATATAGTCATATTATAAAGTGCTATTATTTTAAATGACCATTCTCTAGGAGAGAGAACATCATGCATAAATAAAAACATTGTTCTAACTCACGAGAAGCTATAGTTCAACCTGCATGATTGCTTCATGTAACAGTTAGGCCAGAACCTTCATATTTCTTACCCTAGTTTCCTCATCTTTGAAGTGAGAAATGGAACCAGGTGATGCCTAGGTCCCCTCTGGTTCTAGAATGCTGTGATTCTGGTCTCCTTTATTTAGATAAAGTTTCCATAAAACCTTATGTGGGGTTGCTCTCGGAGCAGCAGGCTCCCTTTTGAAAATCCCACATTTTCCCCCTTTTACACCTTCTGCCCCGAGGCTGCTGCTGGTGGGCTTCCTTCTCCGTGGCTTGAAGCAGCCCCCTCTCACCCCGTTGGCCACGAGCAGGGTGCATGACAGGAAGCATTGAGCCGGGGTGCTGGCCACTGGGCAACGCGGCAGGGGCGCTGGTTTCCTGCTGCGCTCTGCTGTCTCCGAGTCTAAGTGCTGGGAGGTTGGGACTGTGCAGAATCCAAAGAGCGTTGGATCCACATCGAAAGGCTGGAGGTTCAAACACTGGCTCTGCTACCAGCCTGTATGGGCTGGAGGACATGCATTTAGCCCTCATGAACCACAGTTTTCTCCTTTGTAAAATGAGGGCTGTTGTAAAAATTGATGAGATAAGGTGCATGTTCCTAGCACAGGGCCTGTTACACCGTGGGTGCCCACCAAGCATTGCTTGAATCTGGATCTGATATTGGCACTGTTGATTGAACACCTGAACTGTGAGCAATCCTTTTAGGCCAGGACTTTGTACATTTGTTAAACTCCTACACTGAAGTGGCTTCCCATGACTGATGTTCCCTGGGACTTGCAACAGGAGTCCCAGAAAACAGTAATCTATTTCCCAGAGAGACTCACACACAGCCTGGTCTCCTCTTGGGATCTGTTGACAGAGAGGATGCAATAGACATTGGCCAAGACCTTGTTTAAGATCATCTGCCATACCCAGGTCTTCTGCCTGCACCGAAAAACGTGTAAAGATTTTTCAGTTTAGAATCTGTGAAGGAGAAGGGCTTCTGAAATAGGTTAACAAGTTGTGCTAACAGACCATTTCCTCCTTTGGAGAATATATGCTGATTGGCATCTATGAAAGGAAGCAGAGGGCAGGACAAGAGCCAAAAGTAGTGGGGGTGCGGCCAAGGGATGGCATTTGTCGGAACCACTTGATCTGCTGGTCAGACATCGAGGAGCTTAAATTCCAAATGGAGCTCTGAGCTTAGAGCTGACTGTCCCCTTCCTCTGAATTTCTTTTTATTTTGTGTCTCAAGGGGTAAACCATAAAGCAGAAGGCACAGCAGCATGGACAGCTGGCTAAGCACTTGCTGCTGGAAGGGGAAAAGAGTTATTTTCCTAGACAAAGAGAGCTTAAGTGTGGATAGGCAGAGCTTGGTCCTTGGAAGCTGAAGAGTGTTGCGCTGGCTTCCTATGGCTGCTATAATAAATCACTACAAACTTGATGGCTTAAACCAACACGGATTTATTATCTTACAGCTCTCAACATTAGGATCCCAGCGTGGATCTCACCGGGCTTAGATCACGGGGTTGGCTGGGCTGGTCCTCTCTAGAGACTCTCACGGAGAATCCACCTTCTTGCTCTTTCCAGCTCTTAGAGCCTGCCCGCATTCCTTGGCTCTGGGCCCTCGTCTGTCTTCAAAGCCGGTGATGGCCGCCTGAGTCTCTCTTCCTTCCTTCCATGCTAACACTAACTCTTCTGTCTCCTCCTTCCACATCTGAAGGAACTTTGTCATAATCAGGCTCACCAGAATAATACAGGATAACCTCTTGATTTTAAAGTCAGCTGATTAGCAAACAATTCCGTCTATAACCTTAACTCCTGCTTATCAAGCAACATCATGTATTTACAAATTTTGGGGATTAGGACATGGACATCCTGGTGGAGGGGTGTCGTTCTGCCTACAAACAATGCATGGTGGGCACATGATAGCCCATGGTGGGCACAAAAATGGGGAGGGTCTGTGCGTAGTGCCTTTTAAAATGTGCAATAGTTTCTGGGAAGTCACAGGTTTAAACTGAATCCTGAATGTGGGGACTAAATAACAGAGAGGGATACAAACATCCAGCTAGTATTTAAGGCTGTTACGCCATGAAGAGAAAACAATACTTCATTTCTAATAGTTCACATCCTTCAATGTGATGATTTCACTCCAGAAATCCAGTCTGGCTGTGACGGCAGTAAAGACGTGTGATGAAGAACTCAGCAGAGTGCTACGGGAAACAGACGAGACACCCAACAATAGCAGATTATTTATATACACCATGGCACATCAGATCGCTAGCATCTGCTGGCTCACAGAGAAAGCCAGAGAGCTCCAGAAAAGCATCTACTTTGTTGATGGTGCTAAAATCTTTGACTGTGTGGATCACAACAAACTGGAAAATTCTTCAAGAGATGGGAATACCAGACCACCTTACCTGCCTCTTGAGAAATCTGTGTGTAGGTCAAGAAGCAACAGTTAGAACTGGACATGGAACAACAGACTGGTTCCAAATAGGGAAAGGAGTATGTCAAGACTGTATACTGTCGCCTTGCTTATTTAATTTATATGCAGAGTACATCATGTGGAATGCCGGGCTGGATGAACGAACCACAAGCAGAAATCAAGATTGCTGGGAGAAATATCGCTAACATCAGATATGCAGATGAAAATGAAAGTGAAAGTGAAGTCGCTCAGTCATGCCTGACTCTTTGTGACCTATGGACTGTAGCCTGTCAGCTTCCTCTGTCCATGAGATTTTCCAGGCAAGAACACTGGAGTGGATTGCCATTTCCTTCTCCAGGGGATCATCCTAAACCAAGAATAGAATCTGCCTCTCCCGCATTGCAGGCACACTCTTTACCATCTGAACCATGTGGGAAGCCCAGTCAGATATGCAGATAACACCACCCTTATGGGAGAAAGCAAAAAGGAACTAAAACAACTCTTGACGAAAGTGAAAGAGGAGAGTGAAAAGACTGACCTAAAACTCAATATTCAAAAAACGAAGATTATGGCATCTGGTCCCATCACTTCATGGCAAACAGATGGGGAAACAATGGAAGCAGTGACAGACTTTATTTTCTTGGGCTCCAGAATTACTGCAGATGGTAACTACAGCCATGAAATTAAAAGACGCTTGCTCCTTGGAAGAAAAGCTATGATAAATTTAGACAGCATATTAAAAAGCAGAGACATTACTTTGCTGACAAAGGTCCATCTAGTTAAAGCTATGGTTTTTCCAGTAGTCATGTATGGATGTGAGAGTTGGACTATAAAGAAAGCTGAGCACTGAAGAATTGATGCTTTTGAATTGTGATGTTGGAGAAGACTCTTCAGAGTCCCTTAGACTGCAAGGAAATCAAACCAGTCCATTCTAAAGGAAATCAGTCCTGAGTGTTCATTGGAAGGACTGATGCTGAAGCGGAAGCTCCAGTATTTTGACCACCTGAAGCGAACAGCTTACTGACTGGAAATGACCCTGATGCTGGGAAAGATTGGGGGCAGGAGGAGAAGGGGACGACAGAGCATGAGATGGCTGGATGGCATCACCCACTCAATGGACATGAGTTTGAGCAAATTCCAGGAGATAGTGAAGGACAGGGAAGCCTGGCATGCTGCAGTCCATGGGGTCACAAAGAGTCAGACACAACTGAATGACTGAACAACAATCATGGCACCGTTCATAAGACTGCATATTATACATCCATAAGGGGTCATTTTTTTTGAGAAAGAAATTTTGTCTGGTTTGAGAGAATCCATTTTAACTCCCCCATGTTTCTTTATGATTCTCTTGCCTTGATCCAATGCTCTTGAGTTTAATTACTAAATGCTAGTCTCTGTGTTACATGATAGAATACATTACTATACATTCCAGATCAAGTTTTTAATGGAGCTTAAACAGAGAAATTAGACACTACTCAGATAACCATAAGTATGATGAATATTTTGAAAGAGGTAGTGGGAGATACTTGTGGATAAAACAGAATGGGAATCTGTCTACTTGGCAGCCTCCTAAAGTATAAAAACCTTATCTGCTGGCTAAATCCTACTACCCTATCCTTATGAGGGCTGGAATCATCACTGCTTGCAAGAGGCACATTAGCTGAATCTGGTGCTTTAGAATAAACAACCATCTCATAGGCATCATTTTTCTCTACTTTTCTTTCTTCCTACCTTATGATCCCTGACCCTTTTTTTTTGGAAATTTGTCACCTGCTTTCAATAAATGTTATCTCATTATATTTTACATAGCTTATAGTCTGCCTCAAAATCTGTCTAGAACAAGATGGGAGAAGCCAATTAATATGTGAAAATAAAAAGGGCCATACCCACCAAGTTACTGAGTCATCAGCAAATGGGCTGAAGGCCATCAGTATCTGACTCAGCAATTTGTCCTTTGTTCCTCACCCTTTGCTTCTCCTTCCATCTGTTTCTGAAGCAGGCAGGCACCCATTCCCGGAAATTCTCCCTAGCTCCTTGAGTTCTCCATGAATTTTTCTGTTCAGAGGAATGCCTGAATATGGACCTCTTTTCCTCTTCTGCAGAATGACTGAGATTAGATTTGCTTGACTTTTCTTGTGTACTTCAGGTCATCTCTAAACATAATAGTTTTTGGCATAGCACATGTGCCCAGTGAAGGTCAGCTTATTTTTGTTCACTTTGTTGAGGCATGCAGGGGAGACACTTCCCCAGGACCAGTGGGTGAAATGTTTACCATGAATCCCTGCAGCAGCAGCAGCAACAGAGGAATCCTGAGGTTTGTTTTAACAAGATCTACAGACCATTATCATTTAGTCTTTCGTCTTTCGTATGGGGGAACCCCTTGGACCATACCACCTCCAAGGTCTATCCTACTCTCTTCTCCTACACCTGGAAAATCTTCTAATGACACAGAAATATGTTTACCATATAATGTTTAGCTTAAAAAGGATAAATATCCACCACATGGAACCTAATTTTCGGCAGTGGCATCTCTGCCCAAAATTTCCCTATAATTAATTCATAGGAACATTTTCTTGCATTTTTCCATGCTATATACAGTGATGACTGAGACCAGAATCTTGAAATTTCTTTCAATTCCCCCCAAAGCATTCATCTACACAAGAAAATATTGGATAATTAGGAAGAAGGCACACTCTGCAAATAATTTTTGGCCAAATTCAGAATAGTCTGGTCAAATTCAAATTTTTCATTAGAGCAATTAAAAATCACTGAATTATTTTATGCAAAGTATCTGATATGTATTTTGGAAATATAACTCTGGTTGCATGAGAAGACATGCTTTTGAGAACCAGAATGAGACAACATAGGAGGCTAATGACATAGTCTATGTAGACTATGACAATGGCTTAGATAGGGGCAGTAGGAATAGAAAAGGAAAGAAATAGATTTAATGTCTTAAGACAATATCATTGGTAGAGGTTAATGATGGATAGAGGATGAGGAATGAGGGAGAAAGAGATATCTAGGGTGCCTGCCAAGTTTCTGGCTTGGTAACTACATAGACTGTGTGTGAGTACCTTCACAAATACTTTGAGGGGGACAGGAAAACAAAGCCCTTACAATTAATTGAATCCACCATTCCCACAGCAGAGTAAGTGTTCTAACTAGGTGTTTTGTCTTTGCGAGTGCTAAGTCACTTCAGTCAAGTCCAGCTCTTTGTGACCCTATGGACTGTAGCCCGCCAGACTCCTCTGTCCATGGGATTCTCCAGGCAAGAATACAGGAATGGGTTGACATGCTCTCCTCCAGGGGATCTTCCACACCCAGGAATCAAACCCACATCTCTTATGTCTCTTGCATTGGCGGGAGGGTTCTTTACCACAGGCACCACCTGGGGATCCCAATGTAAATAATAAAATTCCAATTATTCTGTATGTGTATTTATGTTCAGGTACGTATGTATGTATATACACACAGATACACATATGAACAGAATACAAATGTATATGACAATTGTAACTGCCATATTACAAATGTACATATTACATATTACAAGTATACATTTGATGTAATGTACAAATGTATATTACAAATGTAAATGACAATACAAATGTATATATATGTATATGTACATATATATATACACACACCTGGAAAGAGTTTAAGTAAGATTATAACAATATGATAGTAGTAACAAAGAATGTTGAGGTTTTAAGTCATTACATTTTCTTCTTTTATTTATACTGTTACTTAGTTTCCAGAATTTCTGTACTGAATAGAAGTTATTTCTAGAATCAGGAAAACAACACATATACAGATTTATTTTTTAAAGTTTTATTTTTCTTTTAAAGAAAATGGCTACTCTAGGGCCACCTGCCCATGTTTTTGTACTTCACATCTTGGTGACTATAGCACATTTGTATGTCCAGGATTTTCAGTTATAGTAAAATTTATCAAAGACGTATCTACATTAGTTCTTATTACCATGGTAACAAACTGGCAGGAATGTAGCAGCTTAAACAGTACATATTTATAATCTACAGTTCTAGAGGTGAGGAACCCAATAAGCTCTCACTGGGTAGGGGCAAAGGTGTGTTCCTTTCTGGGAAGTCTAGGGGAGAATCCATTTACTTCCCTTTTTCAGATTTTAGAAGCCACCTGCATTCCTTGGCTCTAGCCTTTTTCTTTCATCTTCAAAACTAGCACAGTAACACTCTCTCTGACCTTTCATCTATTGCCACAACTCTCTCTGTTCTAGCTGGAAAGGTTTCCACATTAAAGACTCATGATTAGACTGGATTCTCCTGGATAATCAAGAATAATCTCCCCGTCTCAAAGTCCTCAACCTTTACTGTATCTGCAATGTCCCTTCTGCCGTGTACGGTAGTATATCCACAGATTCTGGAGATGAGGAGGTAGACATCCTTGGACAACTATTGCTATCCCTACCCCAAACTACAGAAGACTAGACTATTTCTATGCTTCTTAATTGCCTCTCCAGTCTCTCTGTAATTGTTTAAAGTAGGATTTGTAAAACGTATATGAAACAAATAGCACTGCACACAATGAAGACAGTTTCTTCTAATCCTAACTTCCCAGTTCCCAGTGTTTAGCTGCCATCTATATTCCCTCCTCCCAATGTATTCATTGATTGAGGTCTTTATTTTCTGAGACGGCACTTTTCCACTAACCATTTTGGATAACTTAAGGCTCCAAGTTTTCCTGCTTTGGGTAATTTCTTTTCCATCTTGAATTTTCCTAAATTATAAAGTATCATGATATGATGCCAGAAACCACCAAATGCAAGAGAATTCAAAGTGTAAAATACATTTGAGACTCAAATCTCTAGTACCCCAGAAAAGAGAGCTTCAGTAAACAAGCAAATAAAATTAGCATATCCTCAACAGAAATTGGAAATGCCTCAGCTCAGTTGGTAAAGAATCCACCAGCAATGCGGGAGACCTGGGTTCAATCCCTGGGTCGGGAAGCTCCCCTGGAGAAGGGAAATGCTATCCACCCAGTATTCTGGCCTGGAGAATTCCATGGACTGTATAGTCCAAGGGGTCGCAAAGAGTCAGACACGGCTGAGAGATTTTCAACATTTGTCTGGGGGATGTTGGAAGGGCTTCCAGCCTCTTTTCTTGTGTAGTCCTTCACAAATGGGCTAAAATAAGCCTTTCAGAGGTGAGAAGTGTGGCGTGAAGTGTGGCGTAAAGTGTGCCTGGCTTCTTTGCGTCATGCCCAACTCTTTGCGACCCTGTGGACTGCAGCCCACCAGGCTCCTCTGTCCATGGGATTTTCCAGGCAAGGATACTGGAGTGGGTAGAGGTGGAGAACTAGACCATTAAAATCTACTTCTGCCCATAGGATCTTATTTTCAATCCGATTGTCATCATGTTATCAGCATGCCAGTGAACATAGGTGCTGTCTAAGTCAATTTCTTGCCTATATTTTTCTATGCCACAGGACAGATTTCCCTGTAACTGATCCCAAACTGACCAGCAACCCTCTTTTACAGCTTTGGCATTTTTCAATATGAATTTAGAAAAATAAAAAACTTCTTCTTACTCCCTCATTTCCCCATTTATGAAATGGTGCGACCATTTCCTGCTTTCTGACATAATCTGCTCTGTCTAAAAGCCAGGCTCTTAATGAGGCAGCTGGCTCAGTCTCCCCTGTAATCAGTGAGGGGAAAGCTTGCTGACAAACTAGCATTTCAATCTGATGGTTAATTCTTTCAAGGAAGCCGTAGCGGTGCAGTAAGGAGAACTAGCTACCCTATTAATGAGTCAGGAAGAGAAGGTCAGGTTTTCTAGCCCCTGAATAATATTAGAGCCATTTCCAGTGGGGTATGCTCTTCAGAGATGTGTCTTACCTGATTTCCTTGAAAATCCATGATGTATAATGGCAATGGTGCTACCTTCTCCCTCCATCTCCTTCTTAAAATGATTCCCCCATGCAGATGTTAAATCCTGAAAGGCAGCTGCTTCCAGCCGCCCAAGAAACAGAGCCATATGGAATATTGAGAAACACGAAGAACTGGAAGAGTGCCAAGCATCTTGACTTCTTCCTTTATCTCATGTTTTACCACCACAGATGTTGGTTTGATTCAGAGTCAGACCTTGGTAAGTAAGCTCCAATTAGAGACAGATGATTATTTTCCTAATATGCCAGGCTAACCAGACAGACCAAAAAATAAGCGGCTGAAATGTAGCAGGGTTATATGCAAAGTCTTAGCTTCCAGCAAAAAAATAAATTCCAGCTCTACAAGTTTCCATACTTTTCCAATTTCCTCTTCCACCAAGCCTGCTACTCTTGCAGATTCCAGTGTGGTGGTGAACAGGCACATCTTAATCTCATTGTTATAGCCAAAAATCTAGTGGTCATCATCATTTCTCTCTTTTTCTCATTCCCTACTCAAAATTCACCAGCAGATTCTTTTGGTACTCCTAAAAATAAATCCTAAATCCAGCCTGTTTACGAAAATAATAAGAAATGGAAGTTGTTGATAAATTCAGCTGTCCCTGTTTCCTATGCTTCAGAGCTGATGATACAAAAATCTGTTATTTCCTAATAGTAAGTGGGATAAAGGGATTTCAACACAAGAGAAGTCAGATGATGATGACATTCATTCATCATAAGCAAGGTGGACACAATTATTTAAATAAAGGGCATGTTCAGAGTGGCATCCGGGTACCCTAACCCAGAGGAGTATGGAATGTGAAATTGCTAGCAAAACTGACGGTAGCCAACAAGTCTATGGTTTAATTTATACATTCAAAATAAAAGTGGAAGATTCGGAAGCCAAAGGGAGTCACCTCAAGGAAAACTCATGATCCCTTGGCCAAATTCTGAATGTAAGCCCAAGTTTAGATAGTTGAAGGAGAGAATCAGTCCCCAGGAAGAAGGACTCTGCAACACCACAGAAATGACTGTGATTTACCAAACTCTTCCCCAAAGGAATCAAGGGCCGTTTACTTTGCTTATCCACGCGTGTTACAGAATGATTGTTGCTGTCCCCACCAAATTTATATACCAACACACTATCCCGCAGTGTGATGGTATTAGGAGGTAGGAAGGTAATTAGAATTAGATGACACCATAAAAGCGGGGCCCTCATGAATGGTATTAGTGTCTTACAGGGGTCACCAGGGAACTTGCTCCTTCTCTCTGCCCTCTACCAGGTGAAGAGATGACGGAAAGGCAGCCACCTATAACCTGTATTTTGCTATAGCAGCCCGAACTAAGATAATATGTTAATGAAATAAAGTGTTCAATACAAGCTTAGCAAGTACCAAGCTGACAGTTATACTCGGGGGCTCAAAGTGTCATTATAGCCCTCCCGCTGGGGTGGGTCTTACCAGGTAAGGAAATGAATGGAGTGTTGGGTGGGGTCAGCTCACAGTAGGTGCAGTGGGTCCATAGCCCCTGCAGTGGTCACTCCTCAAGTCCCTGAGTGTCACGGCCCACTTGGTGGTTGACAGTTTGCTTTCTTTCTCCCCTGTAGGGTAAAAGCTAGCATGAAGGAAGGCTAATGGGAAGCCTCCGAAACTACTCCCCACCCCCTCCCCCGCCAAGACAGTTAAGTTGAGAACAGCAGGGCATATAGGCAGAATTGAAGAAATTAATGCCACTCTTAATGGCCTGTAGACAGGCCAGGTGGTGGCCACATCACATATCCATTGCTTCCCCAGCGTGACCTACGTAAGCGACGCCCTGGAGGATAACAGCAGACCACATCTAACTCACCCAAGGCGTCACCTCCGCTGCCGCTGCCGCTTATCGGTTGTGGCATCTTTAGCAGAGCAAACCAGCGGGGCTCCAGACGACCACTGATAAGACAGGAGAGCTATCTTCCATCCCAGTCAGGACAAAGGACCCAAAGAGGTCTGCATTCATGGGAGAGTCACAAAAGTACACGCTTACAGTCTTACCCTGGCCTATGTTGGTCCTCTTGCCCTCCGCACAATGTAACTCTTCGCAACCCCATGGACTGTATAGTCCATGGAATTCTCCAGGACAGAATACCGGAGTGGGTAGCCTTTCCCTTCTCTCAGGGATCTACTCTATTTGGACACCCAGCAGCAAATTCCATTGGTCCTCATGTCTGTGACACTGCATTAATCAAACTGGATGAGTAAGAAGTGGCAAAATGCTCACGGTGTCAGTAAGAGACGTGCTCCAGATGGCAGGGGATAAACCTGGCAAAGTTTCAGGCTTATCACATCAGTTAACTTTTTTAGAGGCTCATTAGTGAGGGGCATACCATCCACCGTACAAAGCAGAAGACCCATTTTTGCGTTTAAAGACACTCTTTACTGGGTGGCCTCTTTAGGTTCTGGAACCAGTGTCTTGGACTCTTAGGAATACTGCTCTGCTCACGTTTGGGAGGAGCAGGCGGCGGCCGACCTTCGGGCCCAGCCAGGGGTGACCTCTGACGGGGGCCCGGCCTGTGTGGCCCACAGCCCTGCCTCTCTGCTTGTGCAGCTGGGTCGGTCCAGCGGCAGCGGAGGCGCCCATGGTAGGACACACCCTTCGACATCATGGCAAGCCCCAGTAGCAGAATCACAGCCCAAAACCTTGGGGTCTGGAGAAAGGCTACACCAGCGCCTATTTAATCCATAGCTTTCAGCATGTTACCCAGTTCTAGGAGCAGCAGAGCAGCATCTTGAGACATAAGTGGCCACGGAGACAGACTGGCCATCGTGAGCCGCTTTCTCTCCGACCCACCAAGTCACATATTTGCGGGTGCCTAACAGTGATTCATCACAAGATGGGAAAAGCATCTTTGAAAACTGGTGTGAACAAGGCCAGAGGGTGGAGGGCGGCAGCATACGCTGGTGTTACAGATCCCACGACGTCCACCACGGGAGCACTGCCCTACTCCTCTCCCCAGTGCCTGCAGAGGAGTCCTCGCGGCCAGATTAGAAAGGGGCTGGGCTGGGGAGTTCAGATAAGATTGATTGATTGATTCATGGATAGGTTGGCGGCATATGTTGGTACAAGCCAAAAATGAACTGTGACTGCACAATTACCCTAGTATGAGGAAATTCTCCCAACGGGGCAAGGCTTTAAATAGCGAGCTTTGTCATCTGTTTTCCATATAAGTAGAAAAGTAGACTGACGTAATGAAAGTGAAAGTGAAAGGTGCTCAGTCGTGTCTGACTCTTTGAGACCCCATGGACTATACAGTCCATATAATTCTCCAGGCCAGAATACTGGAGTGGGTAGCCTTTCCCTCCTCCAGGGGATCTTCCCAACCCAGGATCAAACCCAGGTCTCCCACATTGCAGGTGGATTCTTTACCCGCTAAGCCACCAGGGAAGCCCAAGAATACTGGAGTGGGTAGCCTATCCCTTCTCCAGCGGATCTTCCTGACTCAGAAATCGAAAGGGGGTCTCCTGCATTGCAGGCAGATTCTTCACTGACCGAGCTATCAGGGAAGCCAGCCTGACGTAATAATACATATTAATTTACTGACAGAGGTGAATGGCTTTGTTTATTAATTTGGGGGTGGGATGGAAAAGATGATTGTTAACAAGGAAAGTCGAAAAGAGGCATCCTATGGCAACCGGCACAAAGGTGAAAACCTTGCTGTCAGTTGTGAAAGTCCACCAGATCTTATCCACTGTGGGGCAGACTGAACAACGTCGCCAGTGGATTTTCTCCTGTATTCATTACCAGCTTCTTCCCTGCCTGTAACAGATTTTGTTAACACAGTCACTCTAGTGACAGGAATGTCGGCTAGGCATGTAACTCGCGCTCTCGAAGGCCAATCTAGCTTCTGTCACTGCTGAACGTCCGACCTGCCAGAAACAAAGACTCATGCTGTCTCCCTGATACGGTTGTACACTAGTGCTGTGTCCCTGTCTCTCAAGAAGCCAGTCACCAGTGGCAAGTTCATTGCATTGAACCTCTTTCATTCTGATGGAATCACTTGAAGAGTCAGCATTTCATCTTGACTATAATTGACACATATTCCGGGTACAGGGCTGCCTTTTATGTTCTCTGCATCTCAGCTAGCTGGCTTATCCGAGGATTTACAGAGTTTTGATTCACTGAAGCAGGATCTTGTTTAACATGGCATCTGTCTAAAGACCCTGCTTTATAGCAAAAGAAGTTTGTCAGTGGGCAGATAACTCTGATAGCCACTAATCCTAACATGTGTTATATATCAGCCCTCAGAAACCATCAGGATGATTGAGAAATCAAATGGTCTTTTGAAGACACAACTGAAGTGCCATGTTGGTTATGATACCTTGTGATGCCCACCCATCTGAACAGAATCCATGCCTTGAATCAACCACCATTATAAAGCACTGTGATTATAAGGTTATCAAGTTCACTCAATATGTCAAAGTCATAGGTCCTGGAACCGAAAGACAGAAATAATGAAACTGCTTAGCATTACTCCAGTGACCTACCTGGAAATGTTTGGTATTTTTCCCCACTCATCTAAGCTCTGTGCCTTGGGTCTTAGTTCCCAAGAGGAAATACGTTTGCAAGGAAACACAGAAAGCATGAAGTTAAACTTTGAGCTATGTCTGCCACCCAGTTGTGTCAGGTTCCTCGTGCTGACAGACAAGCAAGCAAAGAAGAATTAACTCCCTGTCAGGGCAAATCGAGCCCAGTCATAAGGATGAGGCAGGTGAGCTGATTCACAGCTGGGGAAGGGAGACCACCTGGACAGCAAGCTGATACACTGCAGCATCTCTTTCTTACTCTCTGCCCAGTTTGATCAGGAAATAGACAACTGAAGCAAATGTGTCCTGGAAAAGGCAAGGCTGACTAGGGGCTCGAACTTTTCAGTGATGAGGATTTGAGTCATTTTACCAAATAAACAGCATATTAAAAAGCAGAGACTTTACTTTGCCAACAAAGGTCTGTCTAGTCAAAGCTATGGTTTTTCCAGTGGTCATGTATGGATGTGAGAGTTGGACTGTGAAGAAAGCTGAGCACTGAAGAATTGATGCTTTTGAACTGTGGTGTTGGAGAAGACTCTTGAGAGTCCCTTGGACTGCAAGGAGATCCAACCAGTCCATCCTAAAGGAAGTCAGTCCTGAGTGTTCATTGGAAGGACTGATGCTGAAGCTGAAACTCCAATACTTTGGCCACCTGATTCAAAGAGCTGACTCATTGGAAAAGATCCTGATGTTGGGAAAGATTGAAGGCAGGAGGAGAAGGGGACATTAGAGGATGAGATGGTAGGATGGCATCACCAACTCAATGGACATGAGTTTGAGTAAACCCTGGGAGTTGGTGAGGGACAGGGAGGCCTGGTGTGCTGCAGTCCATGGGGTTGGAGAGAATCGGACACAACTGAGTGACTGAACTGAACTGAACCAAATAAACAATCTAGACCAGCCGAGATACTAGCTGAAGGTGAGGAGGATCTAAATTGAGCAGTATAGGATAAAAAGGAGTACAAATTGCATCCTGAGATGAGTATCAGTGGCTGTAGTTTATGCCACTCAACTTCCTCTCTTCAGTTCCGCAGGAAGTGAAACCAACCAGAATCCTGGAACCGCTCTTCACTGGTGAGATGGAGCGTTTCTATGGAGCAAGTGGGTCCGAGGAGCACAGGAAGCAGACACTAAGAACTCTCGTGGTTGCCAGCTCAGACCCCTGAGACACCCCTTCCCCAGCGGCTGGAGGCCCATAGATTAGTCCCTCCCTGGAAACCAGCCTCGGCTGATGGTCTGGCATTTACCTCCTCCCCAGGAGCCAGCTACACCCAGTGATTGGTGGATGTCAAGGTATAAAAGGCCTTTCTCTTGGCTCAGTTCAGGTCTGCTCTGCGCAGTCATCAGGGTTCCAGAGTTTTCTGGGCAGCAGGCTGAGGTGCCCGCTGCACCTACGTTGTGTGTCCGTGATCTCCTGCGCCTAGCTGCTTCCCCGGGGACCCCGCTCCTGCTGTTTCTGGGCGCACCAACCATTAAACACCTTACAAGCGAAACTCTAAGTCATGGTCTGTTTCCCAGGACCCCTAACTTAAAATAAACTATATCACATTCTTAGTTAGTTGCTCCATACCCAAATTAGAGAGGCTATGAAATCCCAGGATCCATACTCATAAGACCCCAGCTTGGACAATGTTCTGGGTCCCCAGTTTTAAGAGTGTCTGACAAATCTGAGTGTGTGAGTTGATGAAATATCTGGAAAAGTACCAGATAAGGGCAGTCCAGGAGTTTGAGTTTTTAAACAGAGTACATTAGATCTAGTCAGATTAAGCTGGCATTCTTCAGATAATTGAAACACTAACATGTGGTGGAAGAATTAGGGACTTTTTTTTTTTTATGACACTGCAGAACATGGATTCAACATCAAAGAATAGAAATCACAGAGTGGATTTCAACCCTCTATGAAAAAGATTATAATGTCTAATAATTAAAAGCTTTTCTAGCAAATGAGTGAGCTGGTTTGAAAGAGAATGAGACCCTTGAACTGAAGGTAAATAAGGAGAAGCTGGGTGATCACCTTCATGGATACTATCAGTGTAGTTTTTACATCATAAACTAAATGCACTTTGAGGCATATATTAGTTTTCTATTGCTCTATAATAAGTTACCACAAAACTAGCAGCTTAAAACAATACAAATCTATTATCAAACAGTTTTCACAGGTCAGGAGTCTGGGTGTGAGTTAGGTAGGTCTCACCAGGTTAAAAGAAGGGCGTTAGCTAGTCCTGGGGCCTTGTCTGATGCCCGGGGCTCTCTTCCAAATGCACTCAGGCTGTCTGGCTCCTGGCAGCTCTTGGACCAGATGCCTGTTTTCTTGCTGGCTGCGAGCCAGCAGCCACTCTAGGTTATTAGAGGCTCTCCTTGTCTTGCCCTGTGGCCCATGGTAACCCCTCTCACACTTTCCCGCTTCAAATCCCCTGTCAGGCAGGGCCGAGGGCCTTTGAAGGCTAATTTCATTAGGTCAGCCCCATCTAGATAACTTCAGTTTTGATCATCTCAAAGTCAGCCAACTCGTAACCTCATCATGGGAGTGATACCCCACGATGCCCACAGTCTCTGGGCATACTCGGGAGAATTACACAAGGCGCATGCCCCAGGGGGGCAGAGTTTGGGGGCCATCTCAGCCTGCTGCCTGCTGCAGTGCTTTCCAACCAAAGGCCCAGGATTCAAGTCCCAGGACCATGCATAGATTCTCACTAAATTAAACGTCTCCTGGGGGTACAGCGGGGACCTCCTGGGGCTGCTTTTATAGTTCAGCGTTAGCCTCAGTGCAGGCTGGGACAACTTGGCCATCTCCACATCAGTGGTGCTTCAGAGGTTCCTGCAGAGGCTGCAGCGGGCTCTGGATGGGTGAAGCAGCTCCCATCACCCTCCAAACTTCCACAAGTGCCTCAGAAACGTCTCTGATCTGGAGACACCTGAGAATGGCTGGTATTTCTGAGCACCAACATGAACAATTACTGAGCACCCAGAAGTATCTGGCGCTACTAGACATGCACGTCTGGGAACAGACCAGGGATTTTCAGGGGTGAGCCACGAGAAGGTCCAAATCTCCTTATTTCTCTCAGCTTTTCATCTGGGCATGAAGCAGTTTAGGATTTTGTGCAGAATCATGCAAGAAGCTCAACTGAGACGCTACTGAAGAGAGGAAGGATGGAGTCCAGGGCAAGTCTGGAGACAGAAGGTCACGCTCACCAGGAATCTGGCTGAAACATCGCCAGGCCCCGAAGGAGCCGTGAGGGGTGCGTGGCCGTCCCCACGGTGCGCCAGCCCCACCTGCTTGCTCTGTGTGGCTGCCACCCCCGTGACTGCGCCATGCAGATCAACGGGAAAAACCTCATTTGGCCTCAGCAAGGTGAGGAACCGGGAGAACGGCTGGCCTCCTGACGCTTTGGCTTCCAGTGCTGGTCTCGCTGGCCCAGGAGCCCTGAGCTGAGCAGGGAGTCTTTCTCTTTGCTCAGCGAGCCGCTCTTTTCACCCTCGAGCAGGAGCCAAGCAGTCTTTGTAAGGACGGGTGCTCTGTTGGGCAGACCCAAAACAATGAGCTTTGCTTTGTGTAGAAATAAACCCTCTGTACAGAATTACGGCCAGATGAACACAGATCTACACTGATATTCAAATGGAATCACAGTGTTATTTTCTCAGATAAGCAATGAACAAATTTGAGCTATGCTTTTTGATCTTGTCTTGAAACTTATACTACAGAATTTGAAATATACTTTACCCTTTTTTTTTTAATGCCTTGGGCATGTATGTTTGCGTGTAGAAGTTCACATACATGTGATTATTCTGATGAAAAAAGATTATTATAGAAAGCACAGAAGAGCTTCAAGAAAAACTAACAGAAGTTACGAATGCTTTCTCCATTACAGATAAGCATTCTTAATGTTTTGTCATATCCATCATACCACTGATGTATTTTTTCCATATACATCATGCATGCTGCTTGGTAGACTGAATTTTTTTAATGTAAAAATATATCATGTGTGAGATTGCGAGACAGCAGGGCCCATAACCTCCCAAACCTCAAAGCAGCGACTCCCATTGTTACTCTCAGGCCCTGGCTGTGTGCTTCTTTGTAGAACCCCATCTCTGGGGAATCGGACCATATCTGGTAGGCGACAAGGGGCCATGGCAGGCCCGCTGCTCTAGGATTAGACCAACAGATTTGCTTTCTCTTTCTCCTGGACCGCTATACTCACCATGTACTTTTTAAGAGAAAGAGAGAGAATCTAGAGAGAAAAAGGTTCCAAGAGCAAGTGTGAAAATTCAGGGGAGCCTTTGATTACTGCCTTTTTCTTTGGCCATACCCAAGCGGAAAGGCCAGGGGGCTGGCCATCCTTCTCCCGTGTGAAAACTCTTTTCCACAGAGTAGAGAGGAATCTTTGAACACATACCTCCCTTTACCTGAGGAGTGAACACATGTCATTTGGGGTGAACATTTTCTCAATTAATGAATCTTTGAAGGCTGGTTTTTCACGGAACAGCATCCCACTGTTTGGATGCACAACAATTTAATCTACTGTGTTGGAATATTCATGCTTACCATTTTTTTCTTTATAGATAAGGCTATGATAAATGTCTATGTACACAAATCTTTAAAAATGTTTCCCCCATCATTTTAGAGGACGAG
The DNA here is from genome assembly GCF_019320065.1 of Cervus canadensis. Lineage (NCBI taxonomy): Eukaryota > Metazoa > Chordata > Mammalia > Artiodactyla > Cervidae > Cervus > Cervus canadensis. The sequence continues at coordinate 2,140,455 of NC_057389.1, forward strand.
CAAACAATTTTGTTGCATCCTGACAACTGAAAACCATTTTTTTCTTATATTAACTGTTAAAAATAGAGTACATCATTCTAAATGACCTAAACAGAATCATTTCTGCGCTTAAGAGTAAAGAAAATTCAAAATGAGTATAGTACATAGAGAACTAATGTTTGGGAACCTCTTGGTACCAATTCTATACAAGTCTTTTACAGAGAGGATATTAACTACTGACTATTCAAAGTTGTTGGAAAAAAAGAAGCATTACATTCAAACCAATAAATTATCAGTTACAATGAATACAAATGATGGATACCAGATGAGAATAGATCAGTGACACTAGAATGTCAGTAAGATAGATGTTGTCTATTCAATCTTTTCATAATTATAAAACAACTTGAAACACTTAGTTGCTTTGACCGCCTAAAAAGTACCAGCGATTAGAGAAATCTGTACTTCCTCTAGTTTGTGGTCTTCCTTTGCTCCTTTTCAGAGTTCAGCGACATTCTTTAATGCCTTAAAGAAGGAGTTTAGAAACTCAGTCTTCATCCCTTCTCAAGTGAGGCAGACACAGATTAGACTTGGGGGAAAGAGGAAGGAGACTAAGTACCAGTGATAAAGAAGGAATAAGAGAAGGTATCTGCAGCTTTAGGGAGGAAGTTCCAACCAGTCAAAAGCAGGATTTACATACTTAATGATGTAGCAGGAATCCTAAGTTTTCTATCTATCTATGGTTTATCTGCTTATCTCTCCATTCACCTACCCATCCAAGCATATATCCCAAACAATTTGAAGCGGTCCATTTGCCAGATGTTAAGAAAATGTCTGGTGAGAATTCATGAATACCAATCTTTCTACTAGAGCTTTGACCCTCACCAATATTTTTGAATTAAGTTTGAGAATAACAACAATAGTTTCATGTAATCCTTCTATTTTTATAATAATTTATTTTTTAAAAAGGTCTTTCTAGTAGTCATGTACAGATGTGACAGTTGGACCATGAAAAAGGCTGAGCGCTGAAGAATTGATGCTTCTGAATTGCGGTGTTGGATAAGACTCTTGAGAGTCCCTTGGACTGCAAGGAGATCAAACCAGTCAATCTTAAAGGAAATCAATCCTGAATATTCATTGGAAGCACTGATGCTGAAGCTGAAACTCCAATACTTTGTCTACCTGATGTGAAGAGCTGATTCACTGGAAAAGATCCTGATGCTGGGAAAGATTGAGGGCAGGAGGAGAAGGGGACGACAGAGGATGAGATGGTTGGATGGTATCACCGATGCAATGGATTTGAATTTGAGCGAGCTCCAGAAGATAGCAGAGGTCAGAGGAGACTGGTGTGCTGCATTCCATGGTGTTGCAAAGAGTTAGACATGACTTAGCAACTGAACAGCAACAACATTTTTTAAAATACTATTTGAAGGGAAGAGGGTAAAAGATAGTGGAGAATACCTACTACATCCTCTAACACTATAAACAATTATCTTTGACTCCCTTATCTCAGATGTTCTCTTTTTCCAGCAGACAAGATGCCAAACATTTTGCTCCGCTCTAGTTCATCTTAAGGACCTTGCATTTAAGAAGTATTGGGAGGGCAGGGTCTGGTGTAAAGCACTGAATCTTTGGCATTGTTGCTTAAGGTGTTTGAGTTTTCAGACATATCCTTCATTTCTTGTGCCCGATTTCCCCATCTTTAGTGTGAGATGACTATATCTCATCTTCCCTTAGGACATACCCATCCTGAGTCACTTGCTAGTATCAGTAAATTGCCCCTCAATAAATGGTTGTTTGGAAGAGTTATCCTACTTTTTAAAAGGCCAAATGTATAAAGAATTGGCTGAACTAAGAGAAGACATTTTTTTGGCATCAGGAATAGCAAACAAGCAACATAGAGAGAGGTTTGGGAGGAAGCTAGAAGGTAGATACAGTAGAACCTTGGAAAAGAAAAGTTCTGGCTCAGAGACTTCTCCAAGGCAGCTTTCCTCTGAGCTCTTCTCCCTATCACTGCAAGGCAGGCTGCCCCGAGCTCCTCCTCTGATCTCGTTCTGAGGGCCTAATTTCTATGGGAAACCAGTCAAAACACAGTCAAGGCACAGTCTGAATGTCACCCTAGGGGAAAACTTTGGAATTAGACAGGCCTGCTTCTTAAACAGGTGAGGCAAATTATACTGCCAAGAGCATGGTGTCAATGTCAAACAATCTCAGGGCTTTTGACAGTGGGAGAGAAGACAAGGAGAAAGTTTCATATGTAGATATTGCTATAGCCAAATGCTGGAAATAGAAAGTACATATCCAAGTGTTTATTAGTACAGTTAAACCTCATCATAACAGACTCCACAGACATGAAGCTTTCTTAAAATAAGCATTCCTTGCTAGCTCTTCTCTTCCTGTAGCTTTTCAATATTACACCCACGGTGCTATAGGGTCCTGTCTAAAAATACTGCAGCATATGTTTATGTAAAAATACTGCACCATGAGGATAATAAGGGAGGACTCCCTTGAAAGTTACCACGGGAGAGTGGAAAGAGATCTGGGCTCAAAACCAAGAGTTTTGGCTTCTACTTTTGATTCTACCTGTGATTGGGCCTGAAGATGTGACCACGTCAAATGGCCTTTCTAAACCTTGCTTTTTTTTAATTCATAAATAAGAATTTTTTGAACAACATACAATCTAAAGCTCTTCTAGTTCTGCTGCCATAAGATAGCAAAGGTTCTTTCCAGCACTATGTTACATGAAGTCTTGTTTATATTTTCTATTTTTTAAATTTCTTTCTTAAAATTATTAAATTCAAAAGTCATTTATTGGGGTCACCAAAAATCGCACTGGAGTAAAATGTATAAAAAATAAGCAAATACATCTGTTTTTATAGTTCTTGAAATTATAAATTTAAATTTTAAATTGAAGAAGCCTTTTTTCATTTAGATGGAAGGCAAGTCTAGGTCATGAAGATACCCTCAACTATGAAAGGGCAGAGACAAGAACACTATGGGGACAAAGTTGCCTTAGAGAAACTTTTTTCTAATTACCAATTTCTTAAAAGCCGGTAGTTCTCAACTGGGGGCAATTTTACCCCGGGGGACAGCAGACAATGTCTGGAGACAGTTTTTGGTTCTCAAAACTGGTGAGAACTATTGGCATCTGGTGAGAAGAGGTCAGGGATGCTGCTAATCATCCTCCAAGGCACAGAACAGCCTCTATAACATAAAATTAGCCAGCCTAAAATGTCAATACTGCCAAGGTTGAAAAACCCTGATATGACGCTCTCAAGACTACTAACCATATTATGTTGAGCTTGAAAGACCCAAGTTGACATTGAGAGTGGATGCCTCACCACAACGTGGTTATTTTAGTTTTGCCTCGAGAGAAACCGTCCTCTCAGATGAAATTCTCTAACGGAGTTAGGCAAAAATATTACTTTTGTGCATACAGGCATTTATTCCTATACTCTGAGTTAAAATCCAGCAAACTCAGCTTTTTTGTGTTTCCTATATTGCTATTTCATATCTTGGTTTCTAAATATTCTTTTTCAATCTCAAGCAAAAAAAGACAGCTAATATTAGTTAAAGTCATATTGAAAAATATGACAATATTTTTGTCAGGAAGCTAGTCAGATTCTCAGGCATTCCTGAGGACTATCAAATCAGAAGATATTAACGCAGAGCCATGCTGTAGTTTCAAGTACCCCATCTTCAGACTGCTTGTGTTCTCTGTGTCTCATAGACTTCTACGTGGGACATCAGTCTTCCCTGTCTCTCAAATAAACACTGGCAGCTGACATTTGGGCTTCCCATGTGGTGCTAGTGGTGAAGGGTCCATCTGCCAATGCAGGAGACATAAGACATGGGTTCAGTCCCTGGGTCGGGAATATGCCCTGAAGGAGGGCATGGCAACCCACTCCAGTATTCTTGTCTGGAGAATGCCCATGGAGAGAGGAGCCTGGAGGGCTACGGTCCATGGGGTCACAGAGAGTCGGACATGACTAAAGCAAATTAGCATGTAGCTGACATTTACAAAGGAGAAAATGATTAGTCAGTAATTGAAAGAGAGTTTCAAAAATCTCCTGAAATGAAGACAGGAGACTCTACTGACCAGAAATCAAAGGTCTAATGCTACTCATTCCTAGATTCAAACCTACCGTCCTCTATTAATCACAGTGTGAGGGTTGTATGCAAAGATGGACACTATCAATTTGTTCCTTTCCTATACATGCAAGTCCCTAATGAAGGGAAATACTGACAGCAGAAGAAGAGGGCATCAGAGGATGAGATGGCTGGATGGCATCGCTGATGCATGGACATGAACTTGGGCAAACGTCAGGAGACGGTGAGGGACAGGGAGACCTGGCGTTCTGCAGTCCACAGGGTCACAAAGTGTTGGGCACGGCTGGGTGACTGAGCAACAACAGTGCCTGGATGCCAGTTTCTTATCAAACACAGTCTATTCCTTCACCCTCCTGAATTTTAGCTGGCCTGGGATTTCTTTGACTGTTAAAATACAGAAGAAATGATGTTACGTCAGGTTGAGGCCAAATCTTTAGGAAGACTAGTGTTTTCTGCTTTCTCCCTCTTAGAACCAGCCCCCATGCTCTGAGATGCCCAAGCAACTACATGGACAAGTCCACGTGAACAAGAATCAAGGATTTTAGACAACAGTCCTAGGTGACCTACCAGCTGAGAGCAATAAACAGTTTGTTCATTCTGTGGGTAAGCCAGCTTAGAAATGAATGTATCAGCCTCGTTTGGGCCAACTGATACCACACAGAACTGAAGCAAACTGACCATACGTAATCCTGGCCAATTACAGATTCATGCCCTAATAATTGTTTTATTTTATTTTCACTTTTTTGAGCTTTATTGAGGTATAATTTTCAAAAATTGCATATATTTATGGATATTTTAATATATGTATACAGTGAAATGATTACCATAATCAAGATAATTAACATATCATCACCTTATATAGTCATATGTTTCCCCCCTGTGCCTTTGTGAGAACAATAAAGATCTACTCTCCTGGAGGAAAAAAAAAATTCCATTTAAAATGATGCCCCCCCCCACACACACACACAATAAAATCCTAGGAATAAACTTAACCAAGGAGGTCAAAGACCTATAAGAAAACACTGATAAAGGAAGGTTAAGATAATGTGAAAAGGTGGAAAGCTACTCTATACTCTTGGACAGGAAGAATTAATATAGCTAAAATGGCCATGCTACCCAAAGCAACCTACAAATTTAATGTTATCCCTATCAAAGAGTCCATGGCATCTTTCATAGAACTAGAACAAATAATCCTAAAATTTATATGCAACCACAGAAGACCTAGAATTGCCAAAGCAATCCTGAGGAAAAGGAACAAAGTTGGAGGAATAACCCTTCTAGATGTCAGAGTATACTGCAAAGCTACAGTAGTTAAAATGGTGCAGTATTGGCACAAAAAGAGACTTACAGATCAGTGGGACAGGGTGGAGAGCCCAGATACAAACCTACACACCCACAGTCAATCAATCTATGACAAAGGGGGCAAGGGTATACAGCAGAGGAATCACAGCCTCTTCAGGAAGTGGTGCTGGGAAAGCTGGGCAGTAGATCAATAAAATCAGAATACTCACTCAAACCATAAATAAAAACAAACTCAAAATGGCTTAAAGACTTAAATATAAGACATTACACCATAAAACTTCTAGAAGAGTACATAGGCAAAGCATTCTCAGATGTAAATTATAGCAATATTTTTAGATCAGTCTCCCAAAGCAAAAGAAATAAAAGCAAAAAATAAACAAATGGGACCTAATCACACTTAAAAGCTTTTACACAACAAAGGAAACCAACAAAATGAACAAAAAAACCCTATGGAATGGGAGAAAATATTTCCAGGTGATGCAACCAACAAGGAGTTAATATCCAAAATATAAAAACAGTTCATACAACTCAAAAAAACTAGCAACCTAATAAAACAAATAAGCAGAAGACCTACATCAACATTTCTCCAAAGAAGATATCCAGGTGGCCAATGGGAACACGAGAAGATGCTCAACATCACTAATTAGAGAAACGCAAATATAAACCACAGTGAGGTATCTCCTCATACCTGTGAAAACGACCATGATCATAAAGTCTACAAATAACAAACGCTGGAGAGGGTGTGGAGAAAATGGAACCTCCCTACCCTGTCGGCAGGAATGTACACTGGTGCGGCCACTAGAGAAGACAGTACGGCGGGTCCTCAAAAGACTAAACGTAGAGCTGCCATATGACACAACAGTGCCACTCAACCCTTTCCACCTGCTTGACCCAGGCGGAAAGCCAAGTGGAAACACTACATTTGTAGATGAAAACACTAATTCAAATAGGTACGTGCATCCCAATGATAACAGCAGCACTATTCACAATAGCCAAGACATAGAGATGCCCAAATGCTCATCAAAAGACAACTGGCTTAAGAAGAAGTGTGTATACAATGGAATAGTATTCAGCTATAAAAAAAGAATGGAATATTGTCATTTGCAGCAACACGAATGCTCATAGAGAATATTTGTTATCTTGCTGTTGAGTTACCTGAGCACCTTATATATCTTGTATATTAACCACCTATCAGCTACACAGTCTGTAAATATTTTCTCCTATTTTGCTTTTAAATAGCTAAGTTTTGGAATAGGTTTTATACAGTAATCAAGTACCAAAACATGCATAGAAACTTGAGATTTTTTTAAAAAATTCCAATTAATGGCCCTTGCTAACATCATATAAAGTATGATTTTATTTCTATGAATAGCAGATGTCTTATAATTTATTGTCTTTCTTAGAAAGTGGACTCTTGGAGCTTTGAGATATTCAAATATACAAACAATACCAACCTTATTTTCTATTGATGAAATAAGTACATGGTTCTACTATGAAGCATGTGTGTGTAGTTTTTGGTAGTGTTCTAAGACCAAAATGGTCCACGCCCAGTTTCAGGTCTTTTTTGCGCTGGAACAGACTAAACAAAGCGCAGCACTGGGTGAGTGAGGAAGGAATCCTCTACCTTCACCCCAACCCTCACTTCACTTAGACGGGAATAAAACTCACCCCACACCCTGTCGAAATGCACAGCTAGAAAACGGTTGGTGTTGGATGTAACATAAAGCCACTTGAATTTCTCTTGGTAGCAGGCACTCATCATTGCTATTATCTCTTGTCTTTTAATTTCATGCTCACCATCCCTAAGCTAGTGAGCATTTAATCAAATGTCTTCAAATATCAGTCAATGCCTTATATGTTAAATACAACTGAAGGACCTTATGTTAGGGTGAAAGCACCAGGAAATTTGGAAGGTGTTTCTTTTTCTTGCTTTGTAAGAACATTCAGAACATTAATAATTTTTACAAAGTCTAGCTGGCTGTCCTGATGTCCTTTAAAGCAGGATTTAAACTGATAAAGGCTAACTTTATCAGGAACTACAATCAACTCTGACTGCTACAGATCTGACGACTCTAATTTCTATCAAATGCAATAGCAAGTGTAGAGACAGGAGGTCACAGACTAGAGCTCTATTTATCTGTATTTGAAACTTATACACTTTAGAGAAGATAAAATATTCAATGAGAATATCTGGAGCAGACTTTTAATATAAACATGGAAATTACATTTATTTTTTGAATCACAGCTTCTTGAATATGGAAAGGCACAGGGAAATTTAAAAAGTAGGTGGCTTATGTCAGGAAAAGGCATTCTATCCACTTTCTAACTGCGATGGCTGAAACCTCCAAAGTGCTGAGCAGCAACTATTTTTGTTGATTTCTCTGTGGCCTCTGTGTGACTAGGAAGTTATTTGAACAAATGAAAACAGAAGAGTTTCAATTCCACCTAGCTGAAGGAAGGTATCCACTGGACTTTTATTTCAGGGACAAGAACTTGATGTTACATAAAGCTTTGTGAAGTATGGTTGCTACAAGAGATGGAATAGTTTGGAGGAAAATGTAAGACAATTTAGAGGGAAATTATCAGAATGCATCATTGGCATAGTGTGGATGAATGAAAATCTCTGCTAAACCAGACAACTTGGATTGGGGACTGAAATGCATGGGTCTTTTGAACACACCTCACTCCACATGAACTAATCTTATTTTATGTGCCTTCCATAGATTTGTTGTGTGTACATCACCGGAATGTATTTAATCCATGAATAAGATGACCACTCCATGTCAGTTTGGAAATCAAAATAATGCACATTATAAGTAATTAGGATAAGTATTGTATCTATTCAGTACTCAACAGAGCGGTTAACCTATGACAATATGCATGTGTACATTTATGTATCTCTGCACATTTTGTGAGAAAACCAATTTCTCACTGTTTTCTGTTTTTTATTGTAGTAAGAGCATTAAACATGAGATCTACTCTTTCACCATAACAGCACAGTATTTTTAACTATAAGTTGATTGCATTTCTAATCAGATTTTGCACATCATTGTAACCAGTAGCATATATAAAAGTTCCATAAAATCAGGAAAATCACCTCTTCTCTGGTTAAATCTGGCACATTACCCTCTGGGATGAGGAGCATGTCTTTATTATGACCTAGCGAAGGAAGGAAAAAGGAGCACTTGCTAGAGAGGAACCCTTGCACGGCCGGTACTAAGCAGGCCTGGGAGGACTGTGACGCTGGGGAAGGGCGCGTGCTTCGCGGGCGGCCTGACGGAGCAGGACGCACCCGTGCTTGCTCGGCGGGCCGCGGGGCCAGCGCTCTGGGGCGTGGGCTCGGATCAGAGTCTAAGCCCCCGCCCTGCCGCCCGAAGGGCTGTGTTCCCTTCTCCGAGCCACGGTCTCCCCGCCTATCAGACAGACATGAAAGACGCGCCTCCTTCCGCGTGAAAAACGTCCCATTTTATGTGCCTTCCATAGATTCGTTATGTGTACATCGCTGGAATGTATTCAGTCAACCTACAGGGTTGTTGTGATGGTTAAATGAGAAGACGTACACGTGAAAAATATTCACATAAACATTTAAGGTCTCACCCCCTCCATTACCCATCAAAGACAGTGTGTGAGTCAAGACAGGTTAGGTTTTGGGTGATAAAAATCAAAACAACACCTCCAGCTCTCACGCAGCCCCTTCATGAAGCTCTCTGCAGACAGGTTTCCAAGCAGCAGTCCCCCAGGTGCTGGCTTAGCATTTCAGCGCCTTTGATTTTAGGACACCTTTATGCCAACACTTGCTTCGGCAACACCCAGCAGGAGAACAGAAGGCTAGAGTGTCAACTACCAGTGGCGGTGTGAAGATGGAGGTGGGATTGGAGGGATGCGTGTGCTCACAAACGCTGAAGATTGCCCGAGTGACCAGAAGCTGAAGTAGGAAGGACCCCTGTAAAGCCTTCAGTGGGAACACGGCTCTGCTGACAGACTCATTTCAGGCTTGTGCCCTTTAGAACTGTGAGAGAATAAATTTCCATTGTTGCGAGTCACCCAGTTCGTGGTGAATGTGTTCTGGCAGCTTTAAGAAACTCAGATTTGAAAGCCAGTGTCTCTGGCAACCTCTCGATCTTTCCCTCTGTCAAGATGGCTGTCACACCTCCAAGCATCACGTCTTTGTCCCAGAAAAAATAATAGAGAAAGAATGTTGCAAATGCCATTTGTCCCTTTAATTGAGGAAGTTAAAGCTCTCCACCAAGTGACCCTCTCTAGCAGGCTTTCCTTATTTCTTCCTTAGCTGAGTCACTAATAATGAGATGTTCCTAGTTCAGCCAAACCCCGAGAAAGTGAAGGACGCACTCCCGGTGACCGGCTTAGCTCCAGCAGGTCTCACCGCTTGGTAACAGCAGGGAGCTGCCCCAAACGTCTGTGTGCCGCGAGCAGGAGAGCAGAGGCTAGTGAATGTTGAGTAGGAATAAAGTGCCACCCGAATCAGTGTTAGCTGCTACACTGCCTCAAAACGGTGGCTCTTCAGTAAGATATTAGAAGATTTGGGGGCTCAGGACTTCCCAAGCAGCAAACCAGAGGTGCTGAGTGGGCCACACACGGGCTGCAGGCTGTCACCGCGCTCCCAGAGACCAGGGCTGCTCACCTCTAACGTCCGACAGCTCATCTCATTACCCTGGTGGTACATTTACCTATGACCACATTTTGTGCGTGCAGTTACGTAGGAAGGGTCGGGATCATTTCTAATTGCTAGAGGGTGGTGGCAGGAACTTCATGTAAACTCTGGGGAAAACCAAAACGCAGTCTAGAGAGTAAACGATGAAGAAAAGCAGACTGGAAGAGTCAGGATACAGGAGGAGTAGAGTCGCCTGAGCCGTCACGCCTCCCGTGGTTCGCATTCCCACTCCTGCCTTCAGTGAGTCCCGCCTCCAGCTATCCTAAGCCCTGCGTGTCCTCCTTCCACCTCGACCTTGGGCCCGACCCTGTGATCTGCTTTGGTCCTTGGGACGTCGAAAACAGGATGCAGGCAGAGGCTGGTGAGGCAGTTGGGAACTGAGGCTCATATTCTGGGAATATTGTCACCATCCCGTGAAGAAACCTCAGCGGGCGGCACACAGCTCAGCCGGGAGCCAGCACTGACCTTCGGATACGCGAGACCATTTCAGCCCAGCAGACCCAGGGAGCAGAAGTACTCCCCTGAACCGGCCCAGGCTGCAGAGTTGTGACCAAACATTTGGCTTCTATTTCAGGAGACAAGGTGCGTATAACAGAGAGCATTAGAGAACAGACACCGCTCTCCACGCTGATCTGCCATCTTCTCTTCCCTCTTGCCGTCTTGGCCTGAGGTCTTCTTTCTCTTCCGTGAATGCAGCAGCTTATTTCAGCCTCAGGCCCATTGTCGGGGTGCTGGCTCCACCTGGGAAGCCTCGGTTGCTTCCTGCCTCGCGGGCTCATTGCCTTCAAGACTCGGATCAACCACGACCTCCTCGAGGAGGCCTCTGTTCACCACCACATCTAACAGACCACTCCAGTCCCTGTGCGTTCCTTCTCCATTTCTTTTTTCCACTTTTTCTTGAGATCTTTAATACAGGATTGTATTTCTTGGATTATGAGGTTATTTTCTGTCTCGTCCATAGGAATGTAAACTCCAGGAGGACAGAAAGCGTGTCTGCTTTGTTAATAGTTCTATCACCTGCAGCTAGAATAGTTCCGGCATATGGTGGACTCCTCGGGAATGTCTTTTGAATGAACTGAAAAATAAAATGAAATTTATAAAGTGTGGACTTGGGCAGGGCTGGAGGGAATCGGAGGGGTCCCCAGGTGGCTCAGTGGTAAAGAGCCTGCCTGCCAGTGTGCCGGGGCAGGAGGCAGGGTTCCATCCCTGGGTTGTGAAGGTTCCCTGGAGGAGGAAACGGCAGCCCGCTCCGGGGTCCTGCCTGGAGAATCCCAGGGACAGAGGAGCCTGGTGGGGGGCTCCATGGGGTCGCAGAGAGTCGGACATGGCTGAGTGAGCACAGCACAAGCTGGAATAGATGATGCTCAGAGCAACGACTCGAAGACTCCTTAACTAGAAATACATTCCTAATAATTTTCACACAAATGCAACTCTTACCCTATGATTTTTTAAGTTGACATGTCAAGTTTTAAACCCTTGTTTAGGACAGAGCTCTTACAGTGTATGTATAATACTTTGATTGTATATTTAGTCACATGTTTGCTATAATTTATAAATAAAATTCTTAATAAAGGCTACCATTTTAAATGTACCATTTCTTCATGTGATTATATATATATTGTTCCTAATCAAAGATCACATTGCTGTTATTTTACAACTTCTTGAACATAAAAGTTCCAAGCAATTCTGAAATTATACTTTACTTGTTTTGAAAAGCTTCATAATTCTTCACACTCCTAACTTAGTCCTGTCCAACAAACATTTTTAATATATAATAAAATTCACTATTTTTATATATGAGAGTGACATACCTTAAAACCCTTACTCTCCTGGAATAACATGAGAATCCAGTATATGTATCAAACCATCTGTGGATTAAATCCTATGTAATTCCACAATCTCATTCACAATTTTTGTATCTTTACTGTGAACAGTAGTCTAATAATTTTCTTATCTAGATCTCTAATCCCTAGCAGACTGTAAGCAGAAACTGTATGGAAAGGGAATTTGAGGGTCTTCTGGAAAAGGCAGATTGGCAGATGCACCCTGGTCTGTCCTGGGTCCTCTAAATTGCTTGTGTCCATTAACATAAAGTTATCCTTTGTACACAAATGACCAGCCAAAGTCATCAAGAGTCACTCACATTTAACCAGGAGGCCTTCAGTTCTCTGACTCTTGAATCTTCAAGATCCCAGTCTTCTCCATCCTCACACCCATCTTTATTGCCCTGCTGCCTCTAACAACCTTATGGCTTGACCATTACACCCATCTTTATTGCCCTGCTGCCTCTAACAACCTTATGGCTTGACCATTACACCTCCCTCTGTCTGTCAGTCTTTCTCTCAGTCACACACACATGCATGCACACACATACACGTGTGCACACACACACACACACAACTTTGGTGCTTCCTTTTGTCACTAGGACTACAGATTAAAAGAAGCCCCATCTTTGGTTTTGGTCTTCCCTGGTGACTCAGTGATAAAGAAACTGCCCACAATGCAGGAAACATGTGTTTGATCTCTGGGTCGGAAGATCCCCTGGAGAAGGGAATGTTTACCCACTCTAGTATTCTGGCCTCGAGAATTCCATGAACAGAGGAGTCTGGCAGGGTACAGTCCATGGGATCACAATGACTTGGATGTGACTTGGCGAGTAAGCAACGGCAATAACCTTTGTGGTTTGAGGTTCTTAGGACTCATAGCAGTCAGCATAGTTTTTTCCTTTCCTTTCCAGTGGGGGAAAACCGGTTAATACAGAGAGAAGGGGTTGATGGGCAAATAGGGAGAAGGGAGACCATGAACACTTTAAAAACAACAGAAAAGCATGCAGAAACTGTGTGTGATACACACACACATATTTTGATTCTACCAAGTATATGTGCACATACATACATAGATCCACACATACTACGTAAATAAACATGAGTTGCGCTTTATTTTACAGTTTTTGTGTCTGCTCCTCACCCTGACGTGATGCTCATAGCTCACAGCCACCTGAGCCACTCAGTGCAGGAACAAACAAATCTGGTAGCGTTCATGTTGGCCAGCACTAACGGTGCGCGTGTGTCTGTTGGAGGGAGTATGGTGACTTAGAAAAACAGCAATTGCTACAGACCAACTCCAGTTAGGCTCACCCTTACTGAGTTACTGGTTGAAGACGGCAGGCACTGGGTGGTTTTGTTCATGTGCGACCTCCTCTGAAGACAAGAGATGCTGCTATCAAACTTACCAGCCTGCTCTGCAAGGGCAGAGACTAATTTATGCCTGGCATCCAGCATAACACACAAATACTAGAAAACACACCAGGAAAAAGATCACGTGTCATGAGCTCATGAGTTGTCAGTGTATGAACCTGTACGCAAATTGTGGCCTGTCATTCCACAAAAGTGAGGTGATTCCAAGCATCAGCTTGAGCAGATGAGAGTTTTATGACTTCACAGTATGATTTAAGGATGTGACAGAATTGTTACAAGATCCACGTTTAAGGACATGGACTCTTAAATTCAACAGGAAGAAAAGGGAGCAGTTTCAGAAAGAGATAAGCAGAAATGTTTGACATGTTATCAAGGTTGGAAGCAACATTTCTCTAGTAAAGTATAAGTCAAAGAAAAGAATGAAAGAGGGTAATGAAATATGTAATCTCCTTTAGAAAGGATTCCAACATAGGCAGTTAAATTTGAAAAAAAAAATTGATGTTCAGAAATTCAGTTATCTTAAGCTGGGTAAATTAAACATCACTGTGACCTGTCATAGATTTTTTAAATGGACAGAGGGCAGAATGAAGCACATTAAGGATCCTTTGCTGTAAGATGACAGATTTTACTAAAAATCAGCCCAGGCAGCTTCACACATTCACTCACTCTCCCTAAATGACTACCTCCCCGCCTTCCCAATGCACACTCTGCTCTCTTATCTTCCTAACTGGGTCCCTTTTATTCCCTTCTTTCACCGTCCCCCAAGGCTCGACACTTTGCAAGGTCACTTTTCTTCTTCTTCTGAATTTCACCTTCTTTTGTTTCTAAAAAATGGTAATAACTCTCATGTACTGAACACTGCGAGTCGCTCAGAATTTTTCAGTGGCCCATTTGACGTTCATTAACAACAGCATAAGGTGGCCACTTTATTACATACATGTCACATATGAGAACATGAAGGCTAGGAAGAATGCACTAATTCACTCAAAACAATACAGCGACTAAGCAGCAGAACCAAAACTTGAACCTGACTTCGTGCAATTCCCCATCTCCCGGTTCTCACCACGCTGCTTTACCGGCAGACCTCTCGCCATATTACGGCGGCGAGTTAAGTCAAACCGAGGCACAGTCAGGCGCATGTAAGGAGGAGACGCCAGTCAGACCACGGGGGCCAAGGCCGGGGTGCAAGAGCAGTTCCCGCCGAGCCGGAGACGACCCTGTCAGGAGACGGAAACCGCACCTGCTGCTTTATCAGAGAGCATCACGTAAAGAATGTGTAGAATAGCATCGAGCTCTTGACGAACTGAAAGATCACAATGAAATAAATGCTGGACTCTCACAAATGTAGTAGGACACATATTCGGCCCCTGGAACTGAAAGATCAGGGGAAGAAGTTCAGAACTTCTGAGACTTGGACGTTGAAGGTGGGGACCCACAGACCTCCCAGGAGGAGTCGTCAGCAGGGGCTGGGGTCTCACTCAGAAAGGCTGTGTGATGCTGGGGGGCAGACGCCGCGGAGGGAAGCCGGACGGGCCGGAGCCGGGTCTCAGGGGACACAGCGTGCCTGGCTCTGGGAAACTGCAGGTGTAACATCAAGTGCTCCTTCTAGAACGACCCGCCACGCTGACGTGCAGAGGCGTTCCTGGGGGACACTGACCGGCCGTGAAGCCAGCGGGAGGCAGGTGCGCCTTCCTCCTCCGCGGCCAGCTTCCCGTCTGCCTCCAGCTTCCCTCCTGGCAGAGCCCGCAGAGAGAGCAGACACGTGACTGGCGAGTTTCAGCAAAAAGCAGAACATGGAGGGGCACGTTTGCAGCGGAGACAGAGGTTCACTCATTACTACACCCTCGCAGCTACAATCTGGCAGAATGATTTATGCAAACTATTACGCAGGCTACCACATAAGGGCTAGGACACACACACAAAATGAGAGGGTATGAATCTCATCCCATAAACTTGTGCATAGCAGATAGTCAGAATATATATTTCAAATATGAATTTAATATATTTGAAATACATATTACATAATATAAAGTTCAAAATAGATATTTAATATATTTTAAAATATATTCTATAATATATAATATAAATATAGTATAATTTAATATAATATATATTTAATTCAAAGTATGCATTAAGCCCCGTTCTGAGTCCCACTGCAGTCGGGCCTCTCCCCTCCCCTTAGGTTCTGCTGTGGGTGCTGCAGCAGGCTTGCACCGGTTCCTCCCGGGAAGCCCATTTTCTCCTTCTTCCCTCTGAGATACAATCATCACTCCTTCAAGAACTTATGCATTACAAAAGGGGCAGAAACAACCTCTGACTTCTGCTCTGGGGTCTTCAAAGACGTCCTAAAGTGGGAAGATACTAAGAGGTTGTCCACCTGATTGGGAAAAAACTTTGGAAAATCAAACAAAAATTATTTAGCATACTGTCCTGTTACACACATACAACGCCTATGGGTCTGCAACAACAATGATATTCAAAGAGACAAAACTGGGAAATGGCAGATGTACCTGTTTTAAAGCATGTGAACTACTTTTTCCTACTGGGTTGTCCTGAGTGTGTCAGCCTTGAGGGACAGTGGAATCTAGAATACTCCTCCTGCTGTGCTGTGTAAAAAGAGCAGGTGATAAAACGCTTCTCATGATCTAAGTTCCATTGATATGATTTACCTGGCCAACTGTGAACTTGCTGAAAAAGGAATAACAGGTTTTTTGTTTTTTTTTTTGGTTGCAATCATCATTACTATTTTAAAAATGTGCACCTCACTAGTTTCACTGGGGGAATGTTCCTTTATGACAGTATTATTGGTGTCCACAAATACATTTCCAATTCCCTGCTGTTTTCCTCAAAGCAGAACAGAGGTGGCCTGAAACTCAACTTAATTTCCAGTGCTAATTTCAAGGTCCTTGGAGATAATGAACATGTTATTTGATTTATAAATTAAATGTAACCTGCCAACGTGACTCATGCTCTGGAGATGCTGGGTACATTCTAAAGCATGCCAGAGATAGAGTGTTGCCTCCAGAGCCTCTCCTTAGGAGGGGCCTTGTGAAAGCAGGCTGACGATCTGCAAAACAGCGCGGGGACACCTGTTAAGGGCAGGTGTGAGGGCTGGCAGTGCACTGTGGACACTGAGCAATCACCTTCCAAGGAACTTCCCGCCGCTTCAGGTGTCTGACGCCACCGTCTCAAGTGCAGAACGCGAAGAGATGTTAAAGTGTCTGCTTCGGGTTTGCTTCCTGCCAGAGACGACTTCTGCTGCCCCTCAAGGATACCCGAGAGTAATAATGTGAATAAGAAGGTACCAGCCGCAGCACTGAGGACTGGGAGCGGGCGGCACTGTCAGAAATACACCCACAGTCCAGATGCCTCAGGCCCTTTTTTTAGCATGTTGCAGACAAGGGTGGGAGCAGAGTCCTAAGAGGTGGTACTCTGCTACATGATTTTCAAATTTTGAAACTTCTCCCCTCAGAATCATGATGGACTCCAAAACAGAAAGGAGGGTACGTGATCCACCTCTGCCTGTTTTGCCTCTCACTACATTCTCAAGCCTGTTTCATCTCTCACACACTTGACATCAAGAGACACTTCCCAAAAATGGGTTCTCATGAAACAATATACCCATGAAAATGGTTTTCTTCAGTTTATCCTGACATAACGGGTCACTTAACCATTCAAAACACCAGCCTACTGCTTCAGCGTATATATGCAGTCCAAAAGAAAATGAATGATGCTCTAAGACTTCTCAAACAATTATGCACAAAGATTTTACAATAGGTAGTCTCCTTGAAAACAAGCAAGCACAGTGATAGCAAGCCCTGAGTCCTCTCTCAGCCTTTATTTTTTCCAATAGAAGAACAGTGCTCCTTGTAATAAGGCTTCCTCTTCCTACCGCCCCTCAGTGGCACCAAGGAAAAACAGTAAATTAAAGTTTGTGCCCATGAATCACTAAGATTTTTCCAACCTTGCCGAGGCAAAGTGATTTATGTGATGAGAGCAACAGCCTTTTGCAGCCTGTCTCACCCTGTGCACTCTCCTCTCAGTAAGACATGTCTGTCTCTCATCCTCCATGTTAGCTGGCCGCTAAAGGTCACAAAAGCTAAACACAAATATAATGACATCCAGTAACATTTCTATTGCCAGGAGACTCCTAGCTGACTTTAATGTGATGCATTCGTTAATGCAGACTAGTATGTCTCTGAGCATTTATGATACTCCTGTGCATAGACCCAAATCACTTTATGTTTGCTCTGAAGAATAAAGCTATTCTGAACTGAAAGGAAAATGAAGGTGTTAATGACCATCACCACCAGGCTGGTTTGGATTTTGCTGCCGTTTCCGTTTCAGCAAGAGATTTCAGAAGAAATTACCCAACAGATGACTGTGTTTTAATCCCAAGAGCTAAATCCTATGTGTAGATAAAAAATGTTCATTCCCATGGAAGTGGATATTACCTTACATAAAATTCTAAATTGAATTCTCAACAGAGCTATTAGTCTAGGTGCTCATTAACCTGTTGGAGCTCAGAAATCCCGAGAACTGGAAGTCCGTTTCAGTCATCCCGCTGGCGCTAGGAATAACTGAAGAATGGTGTTGGAGTTCTCACCCAAAGCACTAAGAAAAAAGGGAGGGCTTGTCTTCCTGCTGTTGTTACTTTCCCCCATTCTGAACCCAGTAATTTCTCTTGCTCTCTCCATAGATGCAATCCAACATCTATAGGGAGACCGAGCCCTGGTGGCTGAGTTCTCAAAAGACTCAATGAACTGTAATCACCATTGTGCAGTATGTTATTTGCAATCCCATAATAGCATAATGTAAGTGGAGAACCTTCTTCTCTCCTTCATAAGACCACAGCTCCAATAAACATGAAAAACCAACCATTTCCTTTCCCAAAGAGGGCCCTTTAATAGTAAAATGAAAAGACTCCATCCTTCCTCCACTGCGGTGGTCCCCACGCCTACCTAATTTAACAACACTATAAAGCTCTGGTAGTTGCACCCTGCAGATGACACGTTAAAGTGTGGCTCCAGGTGAGAAATAACTAGACATCAAAGTCTCTTGAGAAACACGCATTCATTAGGCAGGAAAACGACACGAGAGGCAAACTCAAGTTTGCCCTTGAAAGAAACACGAAGAGTCAAGACTCTGAGGTCACCCTGAATCCTAGAAAGCCAAGGAAAATCTGTATTTGATAATGCTGCTTTGGTGTGAAGAGGCTATTTATGGAATTGTATCATATTTAACCTGAATCAAAGGGTATGGTCTCTACTGAATGCCTGCATACTGTTGTGTCTGCTTCTTTGCAACCCCATGGACTGTAGCCCGCCAGGCTCCTCTGTTTATGGGATTTTCCAGGCGAAAACACTGGAGTGGGTTGCCATTTTCCTCCTCCTGGGAATCTTCCCCACCCAGGGATCAAGCACCTGTCTCCTGCGTCTCCTACATTGGCAGGCAGACTCTCTACCAGAGTCACCCGGGAAGTCACATGGTCACCACTGAATGCTCATACTCAAGGTCCAACTCAATCACGGCCCCGAGGAGAAATGAAAATGATGCTATCTGCAACTTTGAGTCCTGCCCAGAACGAAATAGGTGATGCAGCAAGCCTTCCTCTGAGGAGAAAAAGGAGCCATTTAAATAATTCTGAACCTCTCAATGGTCTATGAAATAAGGCATGCTGAGATGAATGAATTTTCTGTTTCTTCAACTCAGTTTAGAGGAGGGAGGCAGACTCAGAGCCAAGGATCCTAGCTGTCATTTCCATTTATACTTCTGGCTCATTAAAACCTCTAACTCGGTTTCCTTGTCTTGGCTTCCACTTATTAAATTCTAAAATGTGTCTTGCTGAAGTTGTTCCCAAGTTACTCAGTCCTTCTGAAAGGCCTATATAGCCCTATATAGACCATTATTAAGCCCCTAAACAGTAAGGATTAAACTCAAATATAAAGCTGGTGTTTGGACACCTAATAACAACGTATGAGATATAAAATTTTAAATATATTTGTGTAGGACCTAAGATTATTATAAATTAATATAAATAGAAATCTATTATATTGAAATGCTCAATGACATAATTCAAGATGCTCCTATTCTTATTTTTTTCTGCAATTGATGAAATATTCTCAGAGAAATGTCAGTATGTCTCACTATGATTATATACTTTTTTCTTTTCCCTTATATTTCTTCTGATTTTTGCTTTATGTATCATCATTTCTTTGTTGTTGTGTGTCTAATGGTTTATGATGTTTATCTTCTTTGTCAATTGTACCTTTTATCATTAAAAATATTCCTCTTTGTTCCATTTAAACAAGAATAAAACTGGCATTTTTGCTAAGCTGGAACTATGCTCCCCAGGTCTCCCTTCGTCCCATGGTTCACGTGAGCATCGCCACAGAAGAGTCTGCCTGAGATGCGGCGGTGGGGCGTCGTAGCAGCCATTAAGCTCAGAAGGAGTCTCTCAGACACCTGTCCTGTCCTTGCTGTTGGATCGCTGGCCCCGCCCCCACCCGCCCCGCCCCACATTAGGCAGCAGCAGGGACTGTTGCCCTTCAGCTGTCACCAAGTCTTTCATTTTTTCCCAGATACGTGTGCAACTCTACAGTGAAGGGCCCCCGAGTTTGCAGATCTCCTCTGTCATCTAGGCTGGTCATAACTTTTCTTCCAAGGAGGAAGTGTCTTTTAACTTCATGGCTGCAGTCACCATCTGCAGTGATTTTGGAGCCCCCCAAAATAAAGTCTGTCACCGTTTCCACTGTTTCCCCATCTATTTGCCATGAAGTGATGGGACCAAATGCCATGATCTTAGTTTTCTGAATGTTGAGTTTTAACCCAACTTCTTTCACTGAAAGTCTTTGACTTTCATCAAGAGGCTCTTTAGCTCTTCTTTGCTTTCTGCCATAAGGGTGGTATCATCTGCATATCTGAGGTTATTGCTATTTCTCATGACAATCTTGATTCCAGCTTGTGCTTCATCCAGCCCAGCATTTCTCATGATGTACTCTGCATATAAGTTAAATAAGCAGGGTGACAGTATACAGCCTGGATGTACTTCTTTCCCAATTTGGAACCAGTCTGTTGTTCCATGTCTGGTTCTAACTGTTGCTTCCTGACTTGCATACAGATTTCTTAGGAAGCAGGTCAGGTGGTCTGGTATTCCCATCTCTTTAAGAATTTTCTACAGTTTGCTGTGATCCACACAGTCAAAGTCTTTGCTTAGGCAATAAAGAAGAAATAGGTGTTTTTCTGGAACTCTCTTGCTTTTTTGATGATCCAACAGATGTTGGCAATTTGATCTCTGGTTCCTCTGCCGTTTCTAAATCCAGCTTGAACATCTGAAATTTCATGGTTCACATACTGTTGAACCCTGGCTTGGACAATTTTGAGCATTACTTTAGCGTGCTGCTGCTGCTGCTAAGTCGAGTCAGTCGTGTCCGACTCTGTGAAACCCCATAGACGGCAGCCCACCAGTCTCCCCTGTCTCTGGGATTCTCCAGGCAAGAACACTGGAGTGGGTTGCCATTTCCTTCTCCAATGCATGAAAGTGGAAAGTGAAAGTGAAGCCGCTCAGTCGTGTCCGACTCTTAGCGACCCCACGGACTGCAGCCCACCAGGCTCCTCCGTCCATGGGACTTTCCAGGCAAGAGTACTGGAGTGGGGTGCCATTGCCTTCTCTGACTACAGTGTGAGATGAGTGCAATTGTGTGGTCGTTTGAGCATTCTTTGGCATTGCGTTTCTTTGGGATTAGAATGAAAACTGACCTTTTCCAGTCCTGTGACCTCTGCTGAGTTTTTCAAATTTGCTGACATGAGTATAGCACTTTCACAGCATCATCTTTTAGTTTTTTAAATACCTCAACTGGAATTCCATCATCTCCACTAGCTTTGTTCATAGTGATGCTCCTTAAGGCCCATTTGACTTCACATTCCAGGATGTCAGGCTCTAGGTGAGTGATCACACCATCGTGATTATCTGGATCATGAAGATCATTTTTATACAGTTCTGTGTATTCTTGCCACCTCTTCTTAATATGTTCTACTTCGATTAGGTCCATAACATTTCTGTCCTTTATTGAGCCCATCTTTGCATGAAATGTTCCCTTGCTATTTCTAATTTTCTTGAAGAGATCTCTAGTCTTTCCCATTCTATTGTTTTCCTCTATCTCTTTGCATTGATCAGTGAGGTTGGCTTTCTTATCTCTCCTTGCTGTTCTTTGGAACTCTGCATTCAAATGGGTATATCTTTCCTTTTCTCCTTTGTCTTCTGCTTCTCTTCAACTCACAGCTATTTGTAAGTCCTCCTCAGACAATCACTTTGCCTTGTTGCATTTATTTTTCTTGGAGATGGCCTTGATCACTGCCTTCTGTACAATGTCATGAACCTCCGTCCATAGTTCTTCAGGCACTCTGTCCATCAGATCTAATCCCTTGAATCTATTTGTCACTTCCACTATATAATTGTAATGGATTTGATTTAGGTTATACCTGAATGGTCTCGTGGTTTCTCCTACTTTCTTCACTTTAAGTCTGAATCTGGCAATAAGGAGTTCATGATCTGAGCCACAGTCAGCTGCCAGTCTTGTTTTTGCTGACTGTATAGAGCTTCTCCATCTTGGCTGCAAAGAATATAATCAATCTGACTTTGGTATTGACCATCTGGTGATATCCATGTGTAGAGTCTTCTCTTGTGTTGTTGAAAGAGGGTGTTTGCTATGACCAGTGCGTTCTCTTGGCAAAACTCTATTAGCCTTTGCCCTGCTTCATTCTGTACTCCAAGGCCAAATTTGCCTGTCACTCCAGGTATTTCTTGACTTCCTACTTTTGCATTCCAGTCCCGTATAATGAAAAGGGATTACTGACCTCAAGAATATAGTTCAGAAAAAAAAAAAAATGATAATACCATAATTTAAAAACTGGTGAGTTGTCAGTATTTACTTTCAAAGTAGTAATTAACATTTAAATAGCAGGTTTAAACATTTTAAAATACTTGGCTGGTATAATTTAGTTTTTAATAACAGCTGTGTTTAAGAACCAGTTTTCAAAATTCCTGAAAATTTGGCAATTGTCTCTTCTGATCTGGAACTAGTCCTCCCAGCCCACCCGCTGGAGGACGGTGAGTGACGGGAAGTGGCCTGGAGCACCTGAGCCCTGCGGCAGCTCGCCGGGCCCCTCCGGGGACAGTGGTCCTACAATCCTCTTGCTCCTGGACATGGTCGTGTGCGCTGAGTTCTGCTGGCAGAGGACGAGTGGGCGGGACGTGATCACTTTCAGGTGTAACTGATGGCCTTCCCCACCCGTCTCTCCTCCATGACACATTAGCTCTCTTCCCATCTGCCAGCT
This sequence comes from Cervus canadensis, assembly GCF_019320065.1. Taxonomy (NCBI): domain Eukaryota; kingdom Metazoa; phylum Chordata; class Mammalia; order Artiodactyla; family Cervidae; genus Cervus; species Cervus canadensis. Next base: position 2,163,048 of record NC_057389.1, read on the forward strand.
TAATGGAGAGGACTCAGCGGTCCCAAGACACAGAGGCACAAGAAGCAGGAACCTGGCTCCTTGATAATAAGTCCTGTAGAACACAATCTCCTCTCGCTTGACTCAGACTTACCTGTCACAGCAACTAGTTATTTTTTTTTAACCTCGACAAACACAACATCAACGCAGAGTTTCCTTTTGTTTGCTCGGTTGTGTTTCTGCAATGAGAGTCTCAGCTGTGTTTTGCGTCTCTATTCACTGTTTTTCTACCACATCTGTAGGTGTAGGCTTCAGGTTGGAGACTCTATTGAATATCAGGGACCAGGGAAATGGATCTTTCCAAACAGGCCCCCATAGAGTGAGAATTATATTGGAAAACAAATTATATTGTCAAACCCACCTGAGGTTTGACAGCTCTTTTTTTTTTTTAGGAGAAACAGGTTCTAAGCCTAAGGGTATGAAATTCTTTAGGACCATGAATGAGGGAGTGGGAAATCTTAGATACCCCAGGAAGGAAAGCATGTCCTTCAACAACAGCATGCCAATTTCTTATACTTGAATAGTGACATGAAAAGAAGTACCAAATAAGGACAGAATAAAGAAATTACTTTTAGGAAACCAGGCTTCCACAAGAAGCACTGACCAGTCCTCCGCAGGACAGCCTGTGGACACCGACTCAAACTCAGACCACTTCCCCTTCCTCTGTTGCCACTCCAGGTGGGTGCCGCTCTGCCATCGGACCTCTGAGTGATGTGTGCAGTGTTATTCCTCTCTGCCCGGGGTATCCTTATTGCTTGTTTCTTTCCCCCTTTGACAGGAATGCTTCCACATACCTTGAACAATACTGTTTCACAGTCTGGGGTCTCCTTTTTTATCTTTTAGTAGGATCCTTTTAAATGCTTCCCGGCTTGAGTTCTTTCTCTGTGCTTGCTGACCCTCTGCTTCAGGGAAAGACAGACACACCTCTCCGAGTCTCACCTTGCTAGTGATTCCCAAACACACACACAGGTGTTTCACTTCTTTATTTTCACCTGCAGTGTCGGGCCCTCCAGCATCAAAACATATCCTGTGTCCACCAAGCTCGTTCCTATTTTTTTTTTTTTCAAGAATAAGAGGTAGGTTCTTTGAAAGTAATCTGAAGTTAAAATGAGCTCAAAGATTATTTTATGATATTCAGATCCAAATTAATGGAGAAATATGAAATATTTAAAGTCCCGCTTTCAAAATATAAGCCTCCTTTCATAGGTGCATAAAATGCTAAATAAATGTCCAGTTCTATAATACATTGCTCAGCAAAAATTACTATAATAATGCCATCTAATCACATCCTGAAGGGTGTCTTCTTAAAACTTGCTATCAGGGTTTCTACTTTCAACATTTTTCTAGCATCAATGCTATGTGTCTGTGCTTTTTCATCTGTATTATTTAAATACAACAAGAATCAAAAGCCCATCCCTTAATATCATAGGAGAATCATAAAGAATTCCTAATACGTAAGGCCCAGATGCTGTAATTTGGATGCAAATTCCTATGGGTTTTAAGGAAGAGAAACTGAAGATGGTCTGCTGTTCACAGCGTCTAGCATCTGCTCATCACTGTTGGTAACTGCGCCTCAGCTCCGCTCTGAGACACCTCTCCCCCGTCAGCTCCCACGCTCTGGGGAAGTTCTGGCTGCTGACTCGAGCATTAGTATGTGCCCCAGTCACAGGCAATCAGAGGATTTCCCTGAGTGAGTGAGTGGGGCAGGGAACGGCCAGGAACCCCATCAGAGCAGGTGAGAGGCCGGGACTGGCTTCTGTGAGGCTGTTTCTTTCACTCCGGCCTCTCCCTCGGGCTCCTCGGCTCCCCCTCCACACGGCCGTCACCTTCCATCACCCACTACGTGGGCCTTCTCAGCCTAGTCCCCGCTTTGGGGAGCACGGGGAGCGGCGGGCGGGAGGACCCGCTAACACGGCTACCGCGGTCCGTCTTCTTCAGCGCAGCCACATTCGGCTTTCGCAAGCTGATTCACGCCGCTTCCTCCCTGGCTTCACTCACTCCTGCGGCTTCAGTTCACCGCGAAATAAACATCACAGCCCCTTTGCGGGATGCTCTGCAGGGATCCGCAACACGTGACCCGCCGCCTCTCCCCTAACTCTCCCAACCCCTCATCTGCAGTTCCAGCCCCTCAGCCTTCCGACCGCCCGGAGAACACGTCAGACTCCTTCGGTCTCAGGACGTTTGCAAGTGCTCCTGATTCCGCTTCAAACAATCGTTCTCGGGATGTTTTCAGGGCTGTTTTCTCAATCAGCCTGACTTCAAACAACACCTTCCGAAAGGCCTTACCCCGCTATCCCTGTCACCCATGCTCCCTCACACTTCTATGCTTAATGATGCCTGTAAAAATCTAAATTTGTCTCACTAAGATGCTCTTGTTTCCCCCTGGACTGCAGGCCGAGAACAGAGTGCAAACTGATGTAGGATATTATGGACGCGAAGAGAGAACCTGGAGAACGGTGTCACCAGGAGGAGAGCAGACCAGTGTCGCAGAGGGGAAGCCAGTCCCGTGGAGGCTGCTTGACTGTGGCTGAGACAACACACAAAGCCACCCAACTTCTGCTCTTCTAGTTAAACTATATGTTCAGTCTCTTAGTAGGTTTGAACTGGGTTTTCTGTCACTTGAGTTTACAGATAGCAAGAACTCTAAGGAAAAACCAGTGGGGACGACCAAAAACAAACAAACAAACAAAAAAACAGGATACTCCTTAGAAAAATTTTCTTAAATATCTTAAGGAAATGTCTTAAATATCAAAGGAAATAAAGAATCATACTAGAGCCAAGAGTGGCAAAGCTAATTAGACTTGAAGATATTTGTCAAACAAAAATTTTATTTGGTACTTTGACATAAGTTACAAAGGCTGAGATGCACTGCCCTTCCCTGGAGATGCTGTTAAAGAGTGTCTTACCTGCTTGAGGTGACTGAATTGGCATCAGTCTCATGGCAGGGAGAATCTGAATGATCTCAGACTTCTTTTGACCCTGTGATACAAACAAGTCAGGGAAAATGAAAGTTGTCTATAAAAAAGCAGGCATTTGTAGGATAACACACTGTAATCAGACTAAGCAAGGACACATGCTTACAGCATAAAGGAAAAAAAAAAGGAGTAATAAGGATAACCAAGATAAGATGCATAAGCTACAAAATATAAAACAGAATGAAGAATTTAACAGCCAGTAAATTTACCAAATGTAGATCTGATCATATTTTGGACCTCAGCTATTGAAAGTATGTTCTTGAAGTTTAATACTGTGAGCAAGCCAGATAAAATCTGAAACTCTAGTTTTTCATAGAGCTAGAACGTGGTAATTTATATTCAGCATAAGGCAAAAACTCTTAATGTCAGAGAAGGGGCTGATGAAGCTGGGCTACTTGAGGAGACAAAACGGCAAGGAATGCAAAAGGCCAGACTATGACTGACATGGGAAATGACAATGTGCCAGTGAGGGAATGAAAATAGGGAAGCCCAAAGACCTTAGTGCATGCAAAGGGTTTTTGGTTTTTTTCCCCCTGCAAAATAAGTCAATTTGAAAAGCTTCAGGGAAAATAAAATTTCTGTGTTGAAATGAAGTTTTAGATGAATGAAGAGCTTAAAGCACTTTTAGCTTGACATGGTTTGGCTTCCTTATGGGGTACAGACTACGCTACTGAAAGAACATCTCTTATCATGAACCAAGAGAGACCCAAAATAGTGAGGAACAAGGCTTGATTGCAAACATGCGTGCCGTGCTTGCTAGCTTCCTGTATTTTAAAGGGAAAACGCTTCTCCTCTAAAACATTTATATTCCCTCACATACATGACATCTTTCGTAACAATGGCATAATCCTTCAGGGACAGCTCTGTACTCAAGGGCCAAGTTATGGGTGAGCACTTGGAGCAGAAGATCCCAAGGAACAGAACAGGATCTCCCAAGGGTACACACCAGTGAGACTCTGGCTGGAAGGATAACTCAGGGAAGCTCCTTTCACCCACTTCTTTCAGCTTTTAGCCTGTACATGCTCCAGCGCACAACAGGAGGTAGTGGGAAATAAGGTTTGACTTTTAAAAAAGTATCTAATTTCCAGGAAGCATTTTCAAAATAAAACAGTGCATCTTTCTGGGTGGCTGAGTGCATCAGTGTTCTGGAAAAAAATGGGGGTGAGAGCTCTTGAGATGTTGCTTTCCTCTCTTACTAAGATTCAAAACAGTGAGAATTTCTGGAATATCTCTGCGCTGAGTCATTCTCTCACAGGCATAAGGGTCTGGGAAAACAGGTTGGGTTCTTTCTTTCTTTCAGACAGGGAAGGGCGTAGAGGTCTGCAGAAAGTGAGGGATCTTACAAAAGCCTCAGTAGGTAGGACAGTCTGAAGCAGAGGCTGTTGGAATCTTGAATTCTCTAGCTCTCAGCCTGTGGCCTCAGGAACATAAGATCCATCCCTTTCACTAGGGCTTTTTGATTCTGCTCTTCTTATATTTTCAGTTTATTGTGATGAACAGTAATAACCACCTATGAAATACCAAAGTACAAGTACAGTAAACCCATTTGAAACGCCGTGATGTGATTCCAATCTGTCTGCCTCCTTTCCTTGCCGGCTGCTGCTAACACACCTGGTGAAACTCAGAAGGTGCAGCTGGAGTCCTGCTTTTTAGTCTTTTTTTAAACATCAATTGGAAGCTGAAACTCAAAGCAATGTGACTCCTGCACAACCTGAAGCCTAGAAGTTTCCCAAGGCTCTTCTGTGAATTAAATGGCCAGGTTTCAAAAAGACACACATGGCATTTGAATGAGGTTCAGGGCAGCTGGTCAGAAAAGGGAATTGAACAAAAGAAGGGCAAACTTAAGCTCACTAAAAGAGCAGGCAGACCAACAACAAAAGCAGGCAGACAATGGCCAGGGGACCAGGCAGATATTCCCAGGCCCCCAGCAGAGGGAGGGCTCCTGAGAGTTTGGCAAGAGTGTAACTAATTAGGGAGCCCAGAATGCTGGGAGTCAAAGCCCTGTTTGGCCTCCCAGACATGACCTGGACAGCTTCATAGCTGTCATCTTTTCTGGGGACCCCTTGAAGCTTTCTGGGTCAACCTTCAGCAGTTCAATCGTGCTTCTAGAGGTGGCTTGCGTGACCCTTTTCTTGAAATGTGCCCTGAGATGAGAACAGAAATTCTGCCCCATCTGCCATTCCTTTCAATTAGTAAAAAGAGCAGCCTAGATCAACATCTGCAGGGTTCCACAGCGTTCAAGGGGCTTCCCCGGTGGCTCAGACAGTGCAGAATCTGCCTTCAGTGCAGGAGACCTGGGCTTGATCCCTGGGTGGGGGAGAGCCCCTGGGGAAGGGCCCAGCAACCCACTCTAGCAAACTCCGGGAGATGCTGAAGGACAGAGAAGCTGTGTGTTGCGGCCCATGAGTCTCAAGGAGCTGGACACCACTGAGTGGCCGACCAGCACCACTCAAACTGCCGCTTTCCCCACGAAGGTCGACTTTGTGTCCAGAACTGTGCAAATTGCTGCCAAAAGTCTAGACTTCCACATATCCTTGTAATTTACAATTGCTTTTTGGACACAAGATTTACAAACCTGAACCAATGTGGGAACAATACAATACTGTGCTGAAAACCAGCCTAGCCTTAATCAATATAATGTGTGTTAAATAGAGTTGGTCTCGTAGCTCCTCTCAGAATGTGAAATCTCAGAGAGCAAGTCCTTGTCATCTGTATCCCCTAGAGCATTAGCACTGAAGCTGAGCACTGCAGTCTACAATGAATAATGGATGGTTTGTAGGGTTAATCCACTGGGAGCCTAAAATGCCTGTGTTTCTTCATGGGTTAGGTCCCGTGGTAGCACTAGAGATGGAGACAGGGTGGAAAATGGCAGTAGTTGATACAAAGAACTTCACTCTGGGTTGCAAAAGAAAGTTTATCTTCTTTTTGCCTTCCTCCCCTCAGGCCTGGGTGGTGTCTGGTGAGGAAGTGTTCCAGTAGGGAGCTGCCTGGCGATGTTCCTGGCCCACCGAGACCAGCATCGGCTCACGTCACAGGCATGCTCCTACTGGATTTATCAGTCAGGAGGGCAGATAAACACCGTCTAGGAAGGACGGTGTGTTAGCTGTCGCCACACCTGTGTGTGCACGCGCGTGTGCACACACGCTACTGACACAAAGAAAGTACACGGCAGGTGTTGAAAACAGAGCAACCTGCTCAAAACGAGGTTGTCATTTTTCCTCCAGCAGAATGGGGGGAGCAGGACTGGGGGAAAGCAACAGCCCCCTCCCAGGACTCCAGGGAGAAAGCAGCTTGGCCACACCACGCCGCACGTGGTTTCGTCAGCTGGAGGAGAGAATCTCCCATTTCTGAACTTCGTTGCAAAGGGAGGTGTGTGTTAAAACTGTGTGCAGGATTTGTCAGCTCTAGCTGGTTTTTACAGACTGTTTTTTCTAGTACTGTCCAAAGAAAATGATGGGACTCAATCGTTCACCCATGTAACCAACATTTATTAACCACCTTCTGTATGCCAGGCACAGACTCCAGAGCTGAGGATATACTGTTGAACAAAAGACCCCTGTTCTCAAGGAGACTATAACCAGTTACTCATGAGCTATATCATTATATACCACTAGTCACATCATTATAACCAGGGGTGTAACTAGCATATATCATTATAGCTAGTGATATACCGTTGCAGCTAGTGATGATCACTAGTGATTTCATAGAGCAAAAATGCTTTCTTTGAAGGAAATTAAACATGGTGGGATGGTATCAGAGGGCAATATTTAGGACGGCTGCCCAGAGCAGTCCTGGATGAGGAGGTGTCACTTGCACTGACGGCTGAATGATAAGAACAGAACATTCCTGGCAGAGAGAAGAGCAAACACAAGGGCCATCGCTTTTCTTGATTTACTCATGAGTATGATCAGCCTGACGCCCGGCCCAGTCGTCTGTGGCAGTGAAAGCCGTGTGTTAGTGTGGCCGCCATTCAGAGGGTCATTCTTTCAGCTGGCCCAAAGGCACGCGAGCTGAGGGCGGGGCCCCAGCAGAGAGACTGCTGCTCAGTTTCCCAGGAAAGGAGAAAACACCAGAAGAGGCAGGGCCTACCTCCCTCCCCTCCTTGTAGTAATGGTCCCTGAAGCCCTGAGGTATGGAAATCACCTGCCAAGCATCCAGAGGGCAGAGGCCAGTCAGGGACGGAGGGTCCAGTGCTTTTACTGGTGATGGAACACAGCCTGCCACGCGAATCACAAGTGACCTGGCCAAGGTCAACTCAGAGATGACCTCTCCTCTCTGCTCTAACTTGAAAGGAACGTGTCTTCCAGTTTTCTCTCTGCAACATTCTAACCTCCCATATTGGTATGGCACAGGAAGAAGGTGGAGAGGCAGCCTGCCCCTGGGGTGCTAAGTCTGATCTGACAAGGTTCCGACCCTTCCCTGTGTGAGCTGGGATCATTTTATAAAGCTCCGTGTCGTGGTGAAAAGCACAGTTCTGGAGCCACGCTGCTGGGCTCCAACCCTGGCTGCACGCCTGGCAGAGGGACCTAGGAGAGGTCCCTCCACGTCTCCAAGCTTCAGTTTCCTCCACGTCTCCGAGCTTCAGTTTCCTCCACGTCTCTGAGCTTCAGTTCCCTCCACGTCTCCGAGCTTCAGTTTCCTCCACGTCTCCGAGCTTCAGTTTCCTCCACGTCTCCAAGCTTTAGTTCCCTCCACGTCTCCGAGCTTCAGTTCCCTCCACGTCTGCAAGCTTTAGTTCCCTCCAAGTCTCCGAGCTTCAGTTCCCTCCACGTCTCCGAGCTTCAGTTTCCTCCACGTCTCCGAGCTTCAGTTTCCTCCACGTCTCCGAGCTTCAGTTTCCTCCCCTGCAAAGCAGTGGTCACGTCACTCACGGGGCGGCTGAGAGGGCTAAGAGACCTCTCATGCACAGCCAGGAGGCCCGCGGTCCCGAGCACACAGTACTTGATAGAGCCAGCAGCCAGGGCAGTTACAGACGAGGAAGAGGGGCACGTCAGCGTCAGTGACACGCCTAGGCTCAGCACCAGTGCCCGTGCGTAGCATCAGTAACACTCGGCTCCAGATACGGAAGCAACCCCAGCATCCACCGACGAAAGGAAAGGGCGTGTGGCGTACACATACAAGGGAACACTACTTCTCCATACGGAGAATGAGAAGATGCCATTTGCAGCGACGTGGATGGACCGAGAGAGTATCACAGTGAGTGAAGTCAGACAGAGAAAGACAAATATGATACCACTCATGTGAAATCTAAAAGCAGCGATACAAATGAATCTATACACTAAACAGAAGCAAACTCACAGGCGTAGAAAACAAACCTATGATCACCAGAGGGAAAAGGACCAAGGGGGAGCTATATATGTCAGGAGCGTGGGAAAACAGATGCACATCGCCATGTACCAAATATACAAACAAGGACTCACTATACAGAGTAGGGAACTGTATCTAATACCTTATATAATGTACATGGCTTATAATGCATTATACATAATATATAATGGAAAAGGATCTGAAACAATATACGTGTCTAACAGAGTGACTTTGCTGTGCACACCTGAAACTAACACAATATGATAAATAAACTATACTTCAATTTAAAAAAAAAGAATGCTTGGCTTTACTGGACATGTTGGCCCTTAAAAAAAAAATCTCAAAAACCTTAAATTAGAGAAAGCAGGAAAAAATAATTTTCCCCTGTTCCACTTTCACTCATGTTTTTAGAACCCTCTAATAGGACTCAAAGACTGAAAGTACCTTTCTTTGAAATAAATATTAAAACAACTGCAAAGAGAAAAGGAAAGCTGTTTTGCAGTTGTCTGGCTATCCGTAGTCATCTTTCCCTGGTGACTCAAAAGGCAAAGAATCTGCCTGCAATGTGGGAGACCCATGTTTGATCCCTGGGTTGGGAAGATCCCCTGGAGGAGGGCATGGCAACCCACTCCAGTATTCTTCCTTGGAGAATTCCATGGACAGAGGAGCCTGGTGGGCTGCAGTCCAAGGGGTCACAAAGAATCAGACACAGTTGAGTGACTAACACTTTCTCTTTCCTCTTGGATTGCACCCTGCCAGTGAGGGGAGAGGGAGTCCAATCTGAAAGTTGCTGGGCTCCTTATGAGGTCATTGCTGACTCCACTGTAACAGTAGACTTCCAGAAGCTTATTAATTTTTCAACAATAAGCCTGAGAGGAAAAGGAGTACAAATCTAGCTCTGCCAGGATGCTTGTGAACATTAATCATTTTATGCCCTTCTGTCCTCCTTTCCTACTAAGCTGAACTTTTTTCCAAAGCCAGAGACCAGGCCTACTCTTTTCCTATGCTAAGAGCAAGGCTGACTTGTATTGTAGTAATCATCAGAAGTCACTCAACTGCACTTCTTTAGGAGGGGGATGGACTAGTGAATATCTCACACGCATGACATATAATTAACACATCACTAATCTTTGTTTTCCAGTCGCCTGGCATAGTTCCTGGAGCACTGGTTTCCACTGAAGTTTATTTAAGGGAAATTTGAAATAGAAGAAGGTGCATAAAGATGTTAGAAGCTACCATAGAAATTTAGCACAGAATAACAATAAGAGAAAAGTAAACCCAGTATGTTAGCACATGCTGACATACTACAGTTAATGTAAGATTAAAAATAATACTACAATTGGACTTGAAAGGGCTAGCAAATATTTATTTCTCATATATAAACCAAAAAGCATGAATGTCATTAAGCCTGGGCTAGAATGACAATTCCATGGTCACCAGAGACTCAGACTCTTTTTGCAGTTACTAGGATGTGGCACTCATCATCATGGTCCTAAAAGGATGCTGGAGTTCCAGCCATCACAGCCATAATTTTGCATCAGTATAAGAAGAGTAGATGGGAAGAAAGAGACATTTCTACACATGTGCTTACTTTTCATGAGCAAGACCTTAATCACCTGAATCAGCTAAACACAAAGAAGGCTACTGCCCAGATACTCGCCTCATAACAATAGTGGCCAATGTGTTTGGCAACGGAATCATAAGGATAATCACTCCAAGTATAAAAATATTTAGCGTCTTGCAGAGGATCTCACGTGTGTCTGTGGTGTGAGACAGGAGGAAGGAGGGCAGAAGAGAGAACCGGCTCTTGGAAACGTAGCTAAAAGTAGCCAGAAGAGCGGCTCGCCTGGGGCCTGTCCTGACAAAAATAGATGCTCTCACAGACAGTCAGGGAGGCTGCATTGAAGGTAAACAGACCGTCTTCAGGGGTCGCCGGTGGTGCTGTCCAATCCCATTTATCACAGAGACAGGAAGAGATTCGGACAGAAGGCTCAGGTCCAGATGAAGACTCAGTTCTTGGCCTGTGTTCTGAATCTCTTTGAACTTGAGTATGACCTTGGGGGTGAAAAGACGAAGGGCCCTAACTAACCCTGAGAGACCCCAGGAATGGCCAGGGGGGAGCCCACTGACCCTGAGAGACCCTGAGAAGGCTGGGGGGCCCACTGACCCTGAGACCCTGAAAAGGCCAGGGGGCCCACTGACCCTGAGAGATCCCAAGAAGGGGGCCCACTGACCCTGAGAGACCCTGAGAAGGCCAGGGGGCCCACTGACCCTGAGAGACCCCGAGAAGGCCAGGGGGCCCACTGACCCTGAGAGATCATGAGAAGAGGGCCCACTGACCCTGAGACCCCCGAGAAGGCCAGGGGACCCACTGACCCTGAGAGATCCTGAGAAGGGGGCCTTCTGACCCTGAAAGATCCCGAGAAGGGCGGGGGAGCCCACTGACCCTGAGACCCCGAGAAGGGTGGGGAAGCCCACTGACCCTGAGACCCCGAGAAGGGCGGGGGGCCCACTGACCCTGAGAGATCATGAGAAGAGGGCCCACTGACCCTGAGACCCCCGAGAAGGCCAGGGGGCCCACTGACCCTGAGAGATCATGAGAAGAGGGCCCACTGACCCTGAGACCCCCGAGAAGGCCAGGGGGCCCACTGACCCTGGGAGATCCTGAGAAGAGGGCCCACTGACCCTGAGACCCCCGAGAAGGCCAGGGGGCCCACTGACCCTGAGAGATCCTGAGAAGAGGGCCCACTGACCCTGAGACCCCGAGAAGGCCAGGGGGCCCACTGACCCTGAGAGATCCTGAGAAGGGGGCCTTCTGACCCTGAAAGATCCCGAGAAGGGCGGGGGAGCCCACTGACCCTGAGACCCCAAGAAGGGTGGGGAAGCCCACTGACCCTGAGAGATCCTGAGAAGGGGGCCCACTGACCCTGAGAGATCCTGAGAAGAGGGCCCACTGACCCTGAGACCCCGAGAAGGCCAGGGGGCCCACTGACCCTGAGAGACCCTGAGAAGGCCAGGGGGCCCACTGACACTGAGAGACCCTGAGAAGAGGGCCCACTGACCCTGAGACCCCGAGAAGGCCAGGGGACCCACTGACCCTGAGAGATCCTGAGAAGGCCAGGGGACCCACTGACACTGAGAGACCCTGAGAAGGCCAGGGGACCCACTGACCCTGAGAGATCCTGAGAAGGCCAGGGGGCCCACTGACCCTGAGAGATCCCGAGAAGGGCGGGGGAGCCCACTGACCCTGAGACCCCAAGAAGGGTGGGGAAGCCCACTGACCCTGAGACCCTGAGAAGGGTGGGGGGGCCCACTGACCCTGAGACCCCGAGAAGGCCAGAGAGCCCAGTGCTGTCCCTCACCCCTGCCCACATGCAGGGTCGGCCAGGCATTGTCTTGGCCTCTCATTCTAGAGTCCTTTGCCAAGCCTTCTATAGCCCCAAATATTGTTACACTGTGATTTTTGCAAGGATAATTATCAGCCAGTACTACTGCTGAATGACTGAGTATTCAGCCCATCACTGTAAATACACCACCCCCTGCCCTGACACCCTCCACCACCACACTCTCATACACTTCTAATCTCAGAGCAAGCAGGCTTCTGGGAATTAATCACATAATTTGAAGACAGACTCCACAGCCTGGAAACAAGACTTCTGTTTCCCCAGTGAATAACCTTTCCACCGTTGGCTGCAACTGGGAGAAGAGCATCACCTTGACTCTCCTATTTCCTGGCAGGGACAGGAGCAGGGTTCAAGACAACTTACGGCCATGGGAGATTCTGCCACACTGAGGCTGCCCCAGAACGGTTTGCCCTCGGGGAAACAGCCCTGAGCAGAGGCATCACTGGGGACTGGAATGCAAAAGTAGGAAGGCAAGAGATACCTGGAGTAACAGGCAAGTTTGGCCTAGGAGAACAAAATGAAGCAGGGCAAAGGCTAACAGAGTTCTGTGAAGAGAACGCACTGGTCATAGCAAACACCCTCTTCCAACAACACAAGAGAAGACTCTACACATGGACATCAGGAGATGGTCAATACTGAAAATCAGATTGACTATATTCTTTGCAGCCAAAGATGGAGAAGCTCTATACAGTCAGCAAATGCAAGATCAGGAGCCGACTGTGGCTATGATCATGAACTCCTTATTGCCAAATTCAGACTTAAATTGAAGAATGTAGGGAAAACCATTAGGCCATTTAGGTATGACCTAAATCAAATCCCTTATGGTTATACAGTGGAAGTGACAAATAGATTTAAGGGATTAAATCTGATAGATAGAGTGCCTGAAGAACTATGGATGGAGGTCTGCAACACTGTAGAGGAGGTGGTGATCAAAAACATTCCCAAGAAAAAGAAATGCAAAAAGGCAAAGTGGTTGTCGGAGGAGGCTGTGCAAATAGCTGAGAAAAGAAGAGAAGTGAAAGGCAAAGAGAAAGGGGAAAGTGAAAGTGAAAGTCGTGCAGTCCTGCCCGACTCTTGGCGACCCCGTGCACTATATACAGTCCATGGAATTCTCCAGGCCAAAACACTGGAGTAGGCAGCCTTTCCCTTCTCCAGGGCATCTTCTCAACCCAGGGATCGAACCCAGGCCTCCCACATTGCAGGCGGATTCTTTTTGAGCTGAGCTGTCTGGATAGAGTTCCAAAGAACAGCAAAGAGAGAAAGGAAAGCCTTCCTAACTGAACAGTGCCAAGAAACAGAGGAAAAGAGTAGAATGGGAAACACTAGAGATCTCTCCAAGAAAGTTAGAGATGCAAGGGAACATTTCATTCAAAGATGGATATGGACCTAAGAGAACGAGAAGATATTAGCAGAGGTGGAAAGAATACATAGAAGAACTACACAGAAAGATCTTAATGACCTAGATAACCATGGTGATGTGATCACTCACCTAGAGGTAGACATCCTGGAGTGCAATGTCAAGTGGACCTTAGGAAGCATCACTACAAACAAAGCTGGTGGAGGTGATGGAATTCTATTTCAGCTATTTCAAATTCTAAAAGATGAAGCTGTTAAAATGCTGCACTCAATATGCCAGCAAATTTGGAAAACTCAGCAGTGGCCACAGGACTGGAAAAGGTCAGTTTTCATTCCAGTCCCAAAGAAGGGCAATGGCAAAGAATGTTCAAACTACCGCATGATTGCACTCATTTCACACGCTAGCAAGGTCATGCTCAAGATCCTTCAAGCTAGGCTTCAACAGTACATGAACCAAGAACTTTCAGATGTTCGAGCTGGATTTAGAAAAGGCAGAGGAACCAGAGATCAAATTGCCAGCATCTGTTGGAAAAAGCAAGAGAATTCCAGAAAAAGATCTGCTTCATTAACTACACTAAAGCCTTTGACTGTGTGGATCACAACAAACTGCGGAAAATTCTTAAAGTGGCGGGAAAACCAGACCAGCTGACCTGGCTCTGGGCTTCCTTGGCGGCTCAGCTGGTAACGACTCTCCCTGCAATGTGGGAGACCTGGGTTAGATCCTTGGGTTGGAAAGATCCCCTGCAGAAGGTCAAGGCTACCCAGCCCTGTATTCTGGCCTGGAGAATTCCATGGACTGTATAGTCCATAGGGTGACATACAGTCAGACATGACAGCAACTTTCACTTTACCTCCCTCCTGAGAAACCTGTATGCAGGTCAAAAAGCAACAGTTAGAACTGGACATGGAACAATGCACTGGTTCCAAATTGGTAAAGGAGTATGTCAAGGCTGTATATTGTCACCCTGAATATTTAACTTGTATGCAGAGTACATCATGCGAAATGCCGGGCTGGATGAAGCACAAGCTGGAGTCAAGATTGCCGAGAGAATCACCAATAACCTCAGATATGCAAGTGGTGGAAAGTGAAGAGGGACGAAAGAACCTCTTGATGAAAGTGAAAGAGGAGAGTGGAAAACTGGCTTAAAACTCAACATTCAAAAAACTAAGATCATGGCATCTCTTCCCAAGACTTCATGGCAAATAGATGGGGAAATAATGGAAACAGTGAGAGACTTTATTTTGTTGGGCTCCAAAATCACTGCAGATGATGACTATAGCCATGAAATTAAAAGACACTTGCTCTTTGGAAGAAAAGATATGACCAACCCAGACAGCATTTTAAAAAGCAGAGACATGACTTTGCCAAGCAAGGTCTGTATAGTCAAAGCTGTGTTTTTCCAGTAGTCACGTACAGGTGTGAATGTTGGACAAAGAAGACTGGGCACCAAAGAATTAATGCTTTCAAACTGGGGTGTTAGAGAAGACTCTTGAGAGTCCCTTGGACTGCAAAGAGATCAAACCAGTCTATCCTAAAGGTATTCATTGGAAGGACTGATGCTGAAACTGAAGCTCCAAGCCTTTGTCCACTTGCTGTAAAGAGCTGACTCACTGGATCTTGATGCTGGGAGGGACTGGGGTCAGGAGGAGAAGGGGACGACAGAGGATGAGATGGCTGGATGGCATCACCGACTCCATGGACATGGGTTTGGGTGGACTCCGGGAGCTGGGGGTGGACAGGGAGGCCTGGCGTGCTGCGGTTCACGGGGTCACAAGGAGTCGGACACGACTGAGCGACTGAATGACGAGAGGAGAGCAGCAGTGCTGTTGTGAGGTGAGTCCGTTGGACCCGGCTCGAGACCCAAACCAAGAACAGATCGAAATGGAGATCGCTGAGCTGGGGGCTTTGTGCTGTGTTTGTTTGCTTGGTTTTGGTATGACAGAAGAGAGAAGGGAAGGGAGACATTAGTTATGACTGTGAATTTGATCTCCAGTCTCCTCTTTTCTGCTCTACAGACTGGGAATCATCTAAGGCATCAGGGGCTATGAACCAATACCCTTAAAGGAATTCTATAAAATTGATCTACTCTCAGAAATTAAAAACAAAACGAAATACCCAGAGACTTGTGTTCCCCCTGCCCTTCAGCAGGTTTCTGAGGCCTCTGCCCCTAGCAGGCGTTCTGGCTTAGGAAGTGGGTAATCTTGGTGCATTTTACCTTACTGTCCACCTCAAGATTTACAATATACTGCCTGAGTTTTGGATAGCTCAAAGTTTTGAATAAGACCTATCCCTTCCCTCACCACCAACTTTTCCTATTGGCAAAAATCAAGAAATCTCTGAGCATTTTCTGTTCTGACTTTGTTTTGCTGGGAGGATCATAATGATCATGGTAGGAATGCATGGCACAGTAGTATTTTCACAATTTTTTCAGAACTCAGTCTGAGCTGATCTCCAATGACTTAAAGGGAGAGTTTTTAAGAGGTGGGATGGTGGGAAATCATGGGTTATATGGATTCTGTAAGGACCCGGGTGAGAGGGAAGTTGGGCCATGGTGCAGAAAGAAGCCTTTCTAAATGCTAGTCAAGCCAAGAGAAACCTTAAGGTCATCATGGTCACTCCCTACTGTAACACCATGGAGTCATGTATTAATATGCTCATTGTAGGGCAGATTAAGGATTAATATCCTGGATGAACTCAGTGGAAATAGGAGTAAGATGGATGGTGCAAATTTCAGGGACCCATCAGAAGAGTGGGAGGAGCAGAAAGCAGAGAGTCTGGAAGGGACTCTGTCCAACAGGCATTAGTCCTGAAAAGACAGGGACTGAAATGGTTTGGGAGAGGGAACAAAACTTCAGGGGAAAGAGATGAATAAAGAATTATAGCATGTTGTCTTTAACGTAAACTGACATGTCTATTACTTTGGAAATATCAGACCTATACTATACTATAAAATCAATGCTGTGGACTTCTATTTTCAAAGTGTTCACCTTCACAGCAATGTTACAAAAATAAATGACTTCAGTCAAAGAGGAACTTCCAAAGAGATACAAGCAAAGGGTAAGATCGGGAATCTTAAAGAACTATCATCTTTGAGGATCAGTCAAGGAGAGGCAAGAAAGAAAAAAACAAAAGAAATACAAGAGTCCAGAAAGGATCATATCATAGAAACTAAGGCAACAAGAAGTTTATGAAACATATTCCAAAGAATCAAATAGTGCAGTTAAGGAGAACTGTATTTGATAAGACAGAGGACTATACTGATGACTTTCAAGAAAGAAGTCTCAATATAGTTATGAGGATGAAGACCAGACTCCAGTGGTTAAAGAAAGGGGTAAATGGATAAGAACCAGAAGCATGGGGTCACAGCTAAATACCAGAAAGAAGAAAGCTTGCATGCTAGTTGGAAAAACAAAGATCTTTTTCAATAATGATGGAAAATGCATTAAGAACCTGAAGCATTAGCCCTAGAATCAGTATATTCATAAGGGCTCCTATACAGATTGCTGTTGTGTTCACAAAAAGCATATAGCTCTGTAAGAATGGTCTGTTTCTCTACCATATGTTGGCCCATCTCGGACAAGCAGCGTTCATAGTGGGGGAGCTCTAGACAGGGACCTCCAGCCTGTGATGAGTGGAGAAGCCTGTTGCTCTCACCCTGGTTGCCAGTCCGAGGCCCTGTGGCTTGTAACCATTTGGAGAGACTCTACTCTGGGCCTAGAGACACCTACAGAACAATCATTTCAGGCTCTTATAACAAGCTATCACAAACTGCATGGCTTCAACAGCAACGCATTTCTCACAGTTGTGGAGGCTGGGAGGTTGATATCAAGGTGCCGGTATTTCTGGGGCCCAGTGAGATCCAGCTTCCTGACTGGAAGGAGCCAGCTTCTCACTGTACCCCGCTTGGCAGAGAGCGCAGAAAGGAAGCAGGCCAGCTTTCCTGGGACTCTTCTTATAGAAGCCCTACTCCCCTTTACCCCCCTGACTTAATTCCCGCCCAAAGGCTGCACCTCCTAATACCACCACACGGGAAGGAAGGACTTCTGCACATCCACTTTGGCATTCCGTCCACAGCACTTGGTGAGATGAGCCAGCGATTCTGGGGATTCAGGGAAGGGTGCTGGTGCTCTTGAGATGGTTCGGGACACGGCGGCAGGGGCCACACTCACAGGCGACGCACAGCATTACGAGAGAGGGTTGTCGCTCTGCCTGATGTGTGTCCCTACTGCAGGGAGCTGTTTCCGAATGGTGATCATTTGCTCACTCTCGACAACCCCCAGCTATTTGCTCTGAGGCTACCGGGCATATATCTTGTCTGATCAACTTCTGTTGAGCGTACATGTATCTTTTTTCCAGCTGTGGCCAGCAAACGCACTTGGAGCAAGGCGACACATCTTTCCATCCCTGTCTTTCCACAGCCCTTAAGGCTCTCTGCTTCTGCAGAGCCGGTCCCCACCTGATCGATAGCTCAGGAGATTCATTGCAGGCCTTGCCTCTGATCGTCTCCTGCCCTTAACTTCTGTGTGCGTTCCTCCCCTGCGGTTCTCCCGAGAGCAGGCCTCTTCACGCCTTCCCCCCTCTCACCAGGCAGACTGAACTGCATTGCTCCATCTTATGCTTTCCCTTCATCTCTCCCAGTAGCCATCCTAAATCTGCTCGCCCTGGAAACACTCTCAATGATATCTCTGTCCTCCAGAGCCCGGACAGAATAGACTGAGGGGCAAGGAGCAATTAAAAGCAGAGACCAAGTGCTTCCAATTACATGCTCGCTTTCGGCTATAATGGAGACAGCCGGCGTATCAGTTCTGCACGTGCACACAGAGAATCTTTTCACCACATGAGCCACAACAGGAGTTACACTCCAAGTGCTATAAACTGGTTTTGAAAATAAGTGAAAATAATTAAGTACAAAAAGTATGCCTGGTTCAGACTTGAATAAGCCGTGTGATTTCTTCAAACGTGCTATCTTTAGGAAAGAAGAAATTGCCCCATCAGGGAGCAGGTCGAGGAAGCTGTGACGTGAGCAGCAGAGATGTTACTAAATGTCCAGATGATATTTGAAAAGTTCAAAGCTTTCCAGTATCTGTTGAAGTCATGGGTCAGAACTGAGTATGCTGTTTGGGGCCATGCTCAGACCCTGCTCAGGATATTAACTGTCTCCCCAGATTACCCATGCCATGTAATTAATACGGGGCACCGGTTTGTCCCGGAAGGGCGATGGGAAGTGGAGCAGGGACTGCACAGGTCACTGCCGCCCTGACCACATGGCATCAGGGAAAGGCTGATACCCTCGGCCTGGCCAAAGAGCAAAATGCAGTCTCAGAGTTCTTTTTGTTCACACCTACGCATTCTGGAAATTTCCATCACCGGGATGTGAGTCTGCTCCCCTTTTGAAAAGCCACAGAATGAAAAAAGTTTTATCCATTTTAAAAGGCCGTCTGTGCACAAAGTGAAACCTGTGTGCAGGCCTGGCTTAGAACCTTGCTGTTTCTCTGAACCCTGTAAAGCCTACATGAGCCAGGCCGCTTGCCGTTTGCCCTCAGATGCTCAGGCCCTGGCTGGTGGGGGCAGCTAATGTGTGCAGTTGGTTAGCTTTTGCACGGCCTAATGAAGCTGAAGAAGAACGGTTTCCCATGTGAGTTTTTTCTCCACCTCTGAGGCACTGAGGAGGTGTTTGCAGACTCTGGCGCGTCCAGGGGACTGTTGTGTGCGCCTGCCGAGTTCCTCCAGCTGCAGGAGCGACCTGCAGGAGGCGATCATGCTGAGGGCCTGGCACCCGAGACTGGTGTGTGAGGTCTGCGCTCTTTCCCAAGGCCTTCAGAATCACCCCGCTAGGGTGACCTCCTCCACAGCTTAACTCAGCACATCACGGGTGACTCCCAGGGAACTGATGCCCACTGAGAGAGAGAGACAAAGAGAAAGCGTTGGTGTGAGAAGCGGGGACTCAAAGGAGATGAACCAGGGAGCAAGACAGAGAGATCACTAAGGGCTGCTCTCCCCGGGCCTTCAGAGAGAGGGTTATACCAAGACTGAAGGTTCGTGGAGCGGCGCCGTGTGCAGAACATGTGCAGACGAGCTAGTGCAACAGCAGAGACGAGAGCTGGACCCGGGAGCAGCCCCCACGGCTGCCGCCGAAACACTCGCAGGCCAGCGTCAGCTGCATCCCAAGCATCGTGGAAAGGGTAGAGATGATGGTGTCCTCGTTCCCATTAACATACATGGACAAGAGGCCTTCAAATAGTGTAGGGATAGCAAGTATTAATCACCTCATGTCTCTAATGTGATAGCTTGTGCATGGGTGTGTGTGTGTCTGTGTTTTCCTGGGTGCAGCAACTAACTACTGCTGCATTCTTCAGGGAAGCATTAATAAATTAAACAGTTTGGAGCAGAAAAATATTACCAGTGGGCAGAGAGTCCAGAAACAGTATTAAAATGATGAAGGAGCTGGCAGCCGCACTGAACCACGCTGGGAGCTATAAATACGGAGAGCAGAGGCAACGAGTGAGGACTGGTTGCTCAAGCCTCCCCCTAAACACCATGTTCCCCAGGCAGGCAGCCCGAGCCCCCCACGTCTGCTCCCAGCGGGGCTGCCCACGGCCTCCGTCTCCAGGGCTGCGGACGCTGTCACAGGGCCGCGGATGCTCTCACAGGGCTGACCACTCAGAGATGCTCAAATTGGAGTGTGCAAAGGATCACACGGGACTTACACAAACTTGCACAGCCTGGGTCCTGCCCACCCCTCCCCTGACACCAACGGAGAACTGAGTCAATGCCTGCACCATGGGACTCAGAAACATGAAGTCTTCAAGCTCCTCAAATCTTCAAGAGACACTCTTCTCACCGTGCAGAGACTGACGCTGGATGAAACTCCATGATAGAGCTGCCTGCAGAGACCTCACTGTTTTCTCTCTTGCAGGCACTGTACTTACCATCAGCTCTCATGGGCCATCCACAGATAAAAAGGTGTTTCAGGAAATTAGCAGCTGATACAGACATCTATGCCTTAGATTAAATTTAAATCAACGTAGTTCCTATCTTTGGATCAATGCTGGGCACATAAATCCCAACAAGTGCTCATGTATAAAATGAAACTGTTTAAAGAGAATAAACATACATCAAGGAGTCCATTAAAGATGATCAGTTTCCTCTACAATCGTTGGTACATCTGCCTCCTTGTTGGTCTGGGGACTGTCTCGGCAAATGGGGAAACCCGACTCCATAAAGCCCTACCACAATGACTATCCACCTACCCAGCCCTGGGCCACGTGGGAAGACTGTGTGTTTCCATAAGAGCATATTTTTATGCCTGAAGCCACCAAAGGAAAGCAATAAATATTAATTTCTGTTCTGTGCTTATTTGTTAGAAATCTAACTAAATTTAAGTAGACGGGGAGCCTTGATATCGTGGTCAAGCTCACTGTGCTTTAGAACATCCTGCTGGTTAGACCAGATAAGGAGGCCAGCAAGATGAAATGACCTTCAATTTATTTTACCTAAGTGTAAAAAAGAAAATACTTGTTGAGAAAATAGTGGTTACTGGGTCAAATAAAGATGTCCTCAATAATACCGAGATGGTGAGAATTATGCTTCTTTTGTTGTTTATAAGAAAATAAATAGGAATAGGATTATTATATAAATTAATGTTTATTGAGCACATAATATGTATGCACTGGTCACTGTGTTAATAGTTGTACATGAATTTTCTTTTAATTTTCCTAAATATTCAATGAGTACATTACTTTTAGCATTCTTATTTCACAGATGAGAAAAATAATTGGTGGATATTTGTTTGGTGAAGGAGAGGGTCATTCCACTGATTTGTAAGAAGTTGTACGTAATAGTAATAGAGCTCACCAGGGCCCAAATTCCCCTTATAAAATAAGCAAGGTAAAAAGGATCTGAGAAGAGATAAGCTAGATTATAACTAATGCAAAGCAGGGTTAAAGATTCAAACATTGGAATGGTGATGCCAAAACTCATGTCCTTAACAACTGCCCTGTGCTGTCTTTTATGTTGTTTCACTGTTTGGATAAATCAACAGTGGGGGATGTTACAGTCTATATGTTAAGTACATACATAGACCATCTTTTGAAAAGTCTCTTAGTGTGTATGTTTAGGACAACCACCATCAAATAAATAGGTAATTGCTATATTCCTTTGAAGTAGAGATTTTCTTAAAGCTGGGCATATGAGGGAGTCAATAGACTATAATTTGCTTTGCTATTGAAATTGTGAACCGTGGGCTCAGGGAGCTAGAGGCCACAGCAGCCGTCCTCTTGTAGGACCCTGGGTCCAACCAGGAATTCCACTCACAACATCCCCAGTGGAAAATCCTAGTACCCAGGCAACAGGCACTTGAGTCTGCTTTTACAAATGCTTCCAGATCTGAATCAAAGGGTAGTTCCTGCATGAGAATCTCCCTGAGGGATGAGTCGGAATTTATTTTAATGTTTTTAATCATAGTGTAGGTTACATGACATGATCCTATATTTTTTTCTCTCGCTCATTTTTTTTCCAGCTTTACTGAGCTATAACTGACATATATATGTTTGGGTATAAAATACAATGCCCCTTCAGGGATCACAGCCTTGTCATGGCAAAGGGGCTTGCATACCTCAGTCAAGCTAGGAGCCATGATGTGTAGGGAACACCAGAGAAACCTGCATGCAGGTCAAGAAGGAACAGTTAGGACCGGACATAGGACAAAAGACCGGGGCAAAACTAGGACAGGAGCACCTCAAGACTATATTGTCACCCTGCTTATTTAACTTATATGCAGAGTACATCATGCAAAATGCTGGGCTGAATGAAGCACAAGCTGCGATCAAGACTGCCGGGAGAAATGTCAACAGCCTCAGATATGCAGATGACACCACCCTTATGGCAGAAACTAAAGACACCTGCTCCTTGAAAGAGAAGCTGTGACAAACCCAGTAAGGTTTTTAAAAAAGCAGAGACATCACTAGGCCAACAAAGGGCTCTGTGCATAGTCAAAGCTGTGCTTTTCCACTAGTCATGTATGAACATGAGAGCTGGGCCATAAAGAAGGCTGAGAACCAAAGAACTGATGCTTTCGAATTGTGGTGCTGGAGAAGCTTGAGAGTCCCTTGGACTGCAGGCAGATCAAACCAGTCAGTCCTAAAGGAAGTCAACCCTGAATGTTCACTGGAAGGCCTGACGCTGAAGGTGAAGCGCCAATACTCTGGCCCCCTGCTGTGAAGAGCTGACTCACTGGAAAAGTCACTGATGCTGGGAAAGACTGAAGGCGGGGGGAGAAGGGGACGACAGAGCATGAGATGGCTGGATGGCATCACCCACTCAGTGGACATGGGTTTCAGTAAACTCTGGGAGTTAATGAAGGACAAGGAAAACTGGCATCCTACAGTCTATGGGGTCGCAAAGAGTCAGACATGACTGAGCAACTTTCCAACAACGTTAGTTGCAATTTCTTATAATAGTTGGGTTCATATCTAACATCCTGTTATTCATTTTCCATTTTTCTCAGTTGTTCACTGTTCCTCTAATCTTGACTTCTTTTAGGTCATAGCCAACATTTTCTATTAACTTTCATCACACATTCTTATACTCTTCTGTTACCAGTAGCCATAGACACTACAAAAAATACTCTTGAATTATATAGTTCAATTCAGTTTCTTACATTTACCACTCTGTAGCACTGTTATTACTTCAAGACTTTTAAACTCCTTTTATGTTGTGATACATTTTAGTTCTACACATAAATGAAACTCCACATTCAATATTCATATATGATGAATATGCATATATTCATATATCTATCAATATGTTTATCTTTTATTCTTTCTGCCTTTTTATTCCTTCCTCCACTTGTTTTTGATAATCTTTCTGCTTGATAAATTCTAAGGTTTTACTTTCTTTTTTTTTTTTACTAAAAGCTAATTGAAGAAAATTTCTCTCAGTCTTTGTCTGAAAACATTCATGCTATTCTAAAGGATATTCTTCCAGAAAACACAATTCTTGTGTGGCAGTTATTTTCATTCAGCACTTTAAAGATATCATTCCACTGTTTCTGACTTCTACTGTGTTTGTAAAGAAGTCAGTTAATGATCTAACTTTATTTTCTTTGAAAGCAATGTGGCTTTCTTCTCTGAATGCTTATAAGATTATTTTCCTTTTTAGTTTTGTTTGGTTTTGTTTTAACAGATTAATTGTATATGCTTATAATTATTTTTTCTACTTTGGACTCACTAACTTCTTGAATCTTTGGATTGGGTTCATATCTAACATCTTGTTATTAAAAATTATTTTTTTTTAATTTTGAAAGTTTTAAATCATTATCTTATTAAATACTATTGCTGTACTATTACGCATTCTCCCTTTAGGGTTCCTTTTACACATATGGTACATACTATATATCAATATTTTAAAGTCTTTTGCACTCTATTCAGTTTTTTCCATTTCTTTTTATCTGTGTGTCGGTTTGCATCTTTTCTTTTGACCTGCTTTAACTAAATCTGTGTTCTATTGTATCCAGACAAATTTCAGGTGTGTTTTTGTTTTTACTGTTTAGTTCCAGGATGATTATTTTATTTTTTGAGATACGCTTTATGTATTTGGCCCTTTCCTCTAATTTCTTTAATATATTGCTTGTAGTTATTTTAAACACTTTGTATACTAACTCTGTCACCTTGATCATCAGAGGATTGCATATATTTTATGTCTCTTATTCATTGGTCATATTACCTTGTCTCTTCATGGTGCTATTAATTTTTAATTATATGCCAGATATAATAAATAGAATGATCATAGATTGTTCAATATACACAAATCAATGTTATATACCACATTAATAAAGAA
This sequence comes from Cervus canadensis, assembly GCF_019320065.1. Classification (NCBI taxonomy): domain Eukaryota; kingdom Metazoa; phylum Chordata; class Mammalia; order Artiodactyla; family Cervidae; genus Cervus; species Cervus canadensis. The sequence goes on from NC_057389.1 coordinate 2,186,945, forward strand.
AAGATGAAACCATAGGATCATCTCAATAAATGGAAAAAAGCATTTGATAAAATTCAACATTCATTCATGATAAAAACTCTAACCAATGTAAGTACAGAGGGAACATATCTCTACATAATAAAAGTCATTCATGACAAACTCACAGCCAACATAATACTCAGTGGTAAAAGCTGAAAGCCTTCTTGCTAAATTCAGGAAGAAGACAAGGATGCTCACTCTCACCACTTCTGTTCCACACAGTGTTGGAAGTTCTAGCCACAGCAATGAAATAGGAAATAAAACGTATCCAAACTGGAAGAGAAGAGGTAAAATTGTCATTAACTGCAGATGACATGATACTCCATATAGAGAACTCTAAAGACTCCACACAAAATCTATTATAACTAATGAAGAAATTCAGCAAGGCAGCAGAATATAAGATTCATATACAGAATATGTTGCATTTCTTTACACAAGCAATGAAATATTAGAAAGAGAAAGTTAAAAAGAATACTCCCTTTAAAATCATGTCAAAAAAATTACCTAGGAATAAATTTAACCAAGGCAGTAAAGTCTTATATGAAAACTATAAAACATTGATAACATAAACTGAAGATGAGTCAGAGAAATGGAAAGATATTCCATGTTCTTGGATTGGAAGATTTAATACTGTTAAAATGGGCTTACTATTTCCAAAGCTATCTGTAGATTTAATGTGATCTCTATCAAAATAGGCAGACTTCTTTTTTTCCACAGAACTAGAAGATATAATCCTAAAGTTTATATGGAACCATAAAGACCCAGAATTGCCAAAGCAATCCTGAGAGAAAAGAACAAAGCTGGAGGCATAACCCTTCCAGATTTCAGACACTGTTGCAAAGCTATAGTAATCAAAACAGCATGGTATTGGCACAAACAGGCATATAGAGAAGTGGCACAGAGTAGAGAACCCAGAAATAAACCCACACACCTATGGTCAATTAACCCATGACAAAGGAGGCATGAATATACAGTGGAGAAAAGGCAATCTCTTCAACGAATAGTGTTGGGAAAGCTGGACAGCTACTTGTAAAATGATGAAGTTAGAACACTCCCTCATGTCATATGCAAAAATAAGCTCAAAATGGTTCAAAGACATAAATATAAAACACGACACCATAAAACCCCTAGAAAAGAACACAGGCGAAGCATTCTTGGACATAAATCATAGCTGTGTTTTCTTAGATCAGACTTTAAAGGCAAAAGAAAGAAAAGCAAAAATAAATAAGTGGGACAGAACCGCACTTAAAAGCTTTTACACAGCAAAGGGAACCATCAGCAAAATGAACAAATGACCTGTGGAATGGGAGAAAATATTTGCAAATGCTATGACTGACAAGTGGTTAATATCCAAAACACACATACATCTTATACAACTCAATACCAAAAAACAAATAACCCAATTTTGGGCAGAAGACCTTAATAGACATTTCTCCAAAGAAGATATTCAGATGGCTAATAGGCACATGAAAAGATGCTCAACATAGCTAATTATCAGAGAAATGCAAATAAAAACCACAGTGAGGTATCACCTCATACTGGTCAGAAAGTCCACAAATAGTAAACGCTGGAGAAGGTTTGGAGAAAAAACACCATGCTGTTGGTGGGAATGTAAACTGGAACAACCAATATGGAAAATGGCATGGAAATTCCTTTTTTAACTAAAAACACAACTACCATATGAATAAGCAATTCCACTCCTGGATATACATATATAGGAAAGACAAAAACTCTAATCCAAAAAGATATATTCACTCCGATGTTCACAGCCCTGTTTACAACAGCAAAGACACAGAAACAATCCAAGTGCCTGTTGACAGATGATTGGTTAAAGAAGTGATATATGTGTATGTATGTGTATATATATGTAATATATATATAATGGAATATCACTTGGCCATAAAAAAGAATGAAATATTACCTTTTGCAGCAACATAGATGGACTTAGAGAATATCATACTAAGTGAAGTAAAGTCAGAGAAAGACAAATATTATATGAGATCACTTATATGTGCAATCTAAATAAAATACAAATGAATCTATGTACAAAACATAAATAGACTCACAGACATAGAAATCAAATTTGTGGATAACTAAGGGAAATAGGGAGAGGGGGCAAATTAGGACTAAGGAATTAGCAGATACAAACCTCTATACACAAAATAGATAAGCAACAAGGGTTTACGCTATAGCACAGGGAACTATATTCATATCTTGTAATAACTTATAATGGAAAATAAAATGAATGTATATAACTGAATGACTTCTGCTGTTTACCTGAAACTAACACAATATTGTATACCAACTATATTTCAGTTAAAAAACAATCACAGAAGGTCCAGATAATTTTATTTTTCACCATAGGGTGCTTTCTCCACAATTAAGCAAATGCAGTGAAATATCGTCTTAATCCATTTAGAAATTCATTATGGACAAAACTAGATTGCAATACTTATAATATTCAGGATATTTCTAATTTTTACTGCTTGAAGGGCATAAATCTCTCAGATTTTTCTTAATAGAACCCTGATAGGATTCTGACTACTGAGCCCCAGAGTAGTAAATGGTTTCCATCTCTCCTCTTTACAAGTTTCAGGTAATACATCCTTCCCCCGAGCAAATGTCCTGAATTCCTGACACATATTGTTGTTGATGAATGCTCTCTCACTGGCCGGTCTTAGTTCCTAGGCATCAAACAACTCTAGATACTTTACTCTGCATTTTAAAATGAAGCTTTTAGCTTAGCTTGCCTGCAGCCCCAGAACCTGTCTGGGAAAAAACATGTTTGAGTTCCTTCAAGTTTCTGAATTGCCACAACAGTCGCATTAAACCGCTGAAAGCTTAGGTGGTTACCCTCATCCCAGCAGAGTCCTGCTGCGTCAGCAAGACTAGCGCTTGGGTCATGCCCCACACCACATGACAACTCAGGTTGAAACGTGACTGGAAGGGGTCAGCGTACTTCTCCCCTCTCAAGAGTTAATCTCACCTCTGTTACTTCTATAGCTCTCTCATGCATTCAGAAATATGAAATTCACAGCTTATCTTTTTATGTTAAGTTGTTGCCTTGGGAGCATCCACTGCATTCTACTTAGAAGCAGAAATCTACCATGCTCTATCTAGAAGTAGAAAAAGCCAAGTTAAGAATCTTTTGGTTGCAAGTAGCAAGCAACCCAATGCAAACTGGCTTAGGAAACATGAATTTGTTTCACCCAACCGATTAGTTCATGTGTTAGGCTGGCTTCAGCTATAGGCAATCCACAATTTCTTTTCTTTTTTTTTTTAAGTCTCATTGACTATAGTCAGTTATGTGCCCATTCCCATTTTAGTCATCACCCAGACTAAATGGCCTTAGAGTAGGGGGGAATGCATGATTCCTGGGAGCAAAATCTGCATCGTGTTATTAGAAAAAATAAGCAGATTGTGGGCATTCAGAGCAATTGTGCACTATGCCCAACCAGTCTAGCTGTTATTCATCTACTTGTCTTCTCAAATGCCATAGATTCTACACACCTTTCAGCACCGAAATGAATTCCCTTCCATTGTGTATAAGCTGAAACCTTGTTCTCAGTACTCTTTTTGATATCCAAAGCACAAAAACCATGCTGGACCGCTAATAGACACTTAATACCCTGTGTCTTGGTTGGTTCTAGGAAACTTATGCGTGTGTTTGTGTGTGCTAAGTCACTACAGTCGTGTCCGACTCTTTGCAACCCCATGGACTGTAACCCTCCAGGCTCCTCCGTCCATGGGGATTCTCCAGGCAAGAACACTGTGTGGGTTGCCATGCCCTCCTCCAGGCGATCTTCCCGAACCAGGGATTGAACCCATGTGTCTGGCATCTCCTGAATTGGCAGGTGTTTTTTTTTTGTTTTTTTTTTAACCACTAGTACCACCTGGGAGGCCTCCTAGGTGGGTCACCTGACTGCATTTTACACTGCAGGTCAGCAACTGAAGGATTCGCTTCTCAATTTTCAACTCTAATCATGTGCTAATAAGCTCTATCAGAAGAAAGCACTTTAAAATAAGCTGTGGGCTATTGTTGTATATTTTATACAGTGTTAAGAAAAGCTAAACATGACCTCACTGCCTCGCTAACCCCTGAGCCTCTTCCCTGGCATGGAGTCTGACCTCAGGCCCACCCTGGGTGCGACATCGCAGGGCCCCTTTCCCACCTTCCAGGCGGCAATTATGGGAGCACCGTGGGGCTGCTCTCCAAGACGAGACTGTGGGCTGCCCGGAACTGTGTCAGAGAGGCAGCCCATCTCCTCCCACCTGCTTCATGGGTCTCTCCCAACAAAGGAAATGGTTTGGAATTCTTTCTTTCACCTGCCTGCCGCCAGAAATTGCATAATAGAGTCTACCCTTTGAGCCTGAGCTTGAAACGAGGAACTGACTTCAGTCAGTGGAGGGTTGGGATTACCCGATTATGCGCTTTCCAGTAGGTGTGCAGATCCCACCGTGGCTGTGTGAACTAAAGGCACCTGAGAGAGAAGACCTAACGGAACTAATAAACGAGAACAGAGGCGTAATGTGACGACGTGGAACAGTCACTGGGGTCAGAACCTGGCTCTGCCGCTGGGTGGCCTTGGGCCTCCACGCCTAGATAGAGCCATCGTGACTAATCGGGCTAACGCATGTGAAGGGCTTAGCACGGTGTCAGGCATAACTGATAAACATAGCCATTATTGATATTTTTATTGAATTACACAGGGAACTTTAGGGATAGCTATTTATCACCATGGTAATGAGCTAGCCTGGCAACAGCTACAGATAAGTGCTACAGATAAGCAGAAAAGGCTGAAGGATTAGGCTTTTTGAAATGTGTCCATATATATTTTTTCTGTACATTAAAATGCCCAAATTATTTTGAATGCCTGCAGACCCAAGAGCAGAGGTTATCATTAAAAGTTAACAGTACTAATTAAAGCAGGAAAAACTAGAGGTATGCTCCTCAGGACTAACACGGATGCCAAAATCTCCTGAGACTGTAACATACAAACTCTTATGTTAAATGCATTTTTTTTTCCAAAAAACAAATTAGGAAGAAGCTAGGTGGGATGACTGGTATTTTATTTACTTATATACCCTGCATCAATGGTTATCCAGAACCATCCTAGGTTGAAAGCAATTAGTATCCAAGCTTGATCCATCTTCTCTTGTCCAAGTTTTGACTTCTTCTTCCCTGTTGTGGATCTCATCCATAAGAACACTCTGCTCACCTAGTCATCATAGCTACTTATTCATTTGTAATTGATTTGAAAAACCAATATAGTGTATGCCATGCCCTGTGCTATGGACATGGTTCCCTGATGGCCCAGCGGAAAGAACCTGCCTGCCAGTGTAGGAGATGTGGGTTTGACCCCTGGGTCAGGAAGATCCCCTGAGAAGGAAATGGCAGCCCACTCCAGTATTCCTGCCTGGAGAATCCCACAGACGGAGGAGCCCGGCGGGCTACAGTCCCTGGGTTGCAGAGAGCTGGGCGTGACTTACCAGCTAAACAACAAGAGCAGTGCTGCAGGCATAAGCGTGGAGGTCCTGCTCAGCCCCCTGGAGGTCAGGGTAAGGAAACTGTTTCAGCACAATGAGAGACATGTGCACAGGCAGTGAGAAACCAGGGCATCTGAGTCTTAAACGACGGATGAGAGTCAGGCAGACGAGTCAAGAAGTGGGGGTCTTGGCATGAACAAACGCACAGAGGCGAGACATAGCTCAGCATGGAAGTAAACTAAAAATCATTCGATGTTACTCCCATAGGAATTTCAAAGTAGTCAATGGCAAAGGAATTCTGGAGAAGTGGACAAAAGCAAAGGAGTGAGGTGCCTCGTCCGCTTGAAGAACTTTTGAGTTCTTTTCTGGACACAGTGAGGGGCCACTGAAAGTCCTGAAGCAAGAGGTGACCCGGTCAGATTCGACCAAAGAGACAGGTTACAGAGCGGAGGCGGTCATCCAAGGCTCTAGCTGAGGCAACAAGCCCCGCGAGCTGCTGCCGTGTTCCAGGCTAGAATCCCGAGGGCCTCAACGTTGCTGACACATTGGGGGCCATGCTTGTTGACACCACCGCTGAGAGGAGATGAGGAAAACGTCTGTCTAGGGAAGAGGAAATGAAGCTTTTCCAGAAAAACCTTTAAAAGAAGACTCAAGGGAAACACTTAAAAGAAAGATAAGGTATAAAAATGCAGTGACCGATGAATCTACACAATACGTGTCTAAGGTAGTGAAGTCACACTAACCTCATATCCTACCAAATGCTTAAGCCCCGTAAGCCTTCCTGGCCTCCCTCCTGTCTGACCCTGGGACCGACTGCGGATGGCACTGCAACAGGAGGGGAGGCTCCGTCAGCGGCCTCGGTCTCTCCTCCTAAGATCCGTGGAGCAGGTCTTGAGGCCTCGGATCACAGGGCCGATGCTGTGTGTCCTTCCCTGTTCCCTACAGCTGACAGTCCGGGTCCCAGGCTCTGAGCCCTCAGAGCAGAAAGCTGCCTCGCTCTCCTCCCCAACGCTTTTTTTGTGGACTTTAGGCCACTCTTCTTCATTTTTATATTGACTTCCAGCACCTGGCCTGATATTTTTCTTCAGAGTAGAACTTCTAGGAATTCTAATCAGAAAAGCTCTTCTTTGAACCCTGCCCAGTATCTTTTTTTTTTTTTTTTAAGAGCAAACGCCTTCAAAATTTAAACATTTAATTTTTCAGCATTAATACACACAAATGCTATTACGGGGGTGGTGTGGGAAGGGCGGATTACAGCCTCCATAGGGATCAGAGTTTCAACAGTGTTACTTATAAATTATAGTACATCAACTTTATTTACCAATCTAGGCAGCCAGGGGATGGAAGGATATACAACGTGGAATAAACACATTCATACCGGGATGAGGAATGCTGGAGGAGACACAGCTTTTTAACATTAAAAATGTATAAAGTATTTAGCAAAAGCTACAGAAAACAGAGCAAACAAGCATGTTTACTTTGTTAGAAAATCCCGCTTTCATGGGCTTTGCTGATGTGCTCCTGTCTGTGAAGGGGCTTGTTCCTGCCCTGGCGTCCCCTTCCTAAGGGAAGGGCAGAGATACCAATTTGCGGCCCTGTCCCCGAGGATGGCAGGTGTCCCTTTGAATGACTGTCCCTGGGTCCACACGGCTGCCTGGAGGCCCCTGTCCCAAGAGGTGGCCTCTTGCTGTGTGTGATGCCGGTTGGAGAGCACCTCCACTCAACAGACAACAAATGCCCAGGTCCCGGGAAGGGGATGTGATGATGACAGGTCACGGGACGAATGAGAGAGCAGAGCGGGGCCGGTCTGCTGCTCTTGCCCTGGTTCCTTATGCGTTCCTTCCTTGTCGCCACGTCACACCGTCCCCATCAGAGCATCCGTGTTCCTGACCCTCTGCTCCCACCACTGCAAGCCCATTAGGGATACCCCTCAAACATAAAGGGCCAAGTTCCCCTGAAGAGTGCAGATCCAAAGGCCATCACAGCTCCTCTCCCGTGGAGACACCTCCCAACAAGGCCCTCCAGTAGCCATGCCGCAGCATCTAGAAGGTTCTGGGGGAGCAGAACACTGGTTTTTGTCACTTAGTCTCACCAAGCCAGGAAAGAGGGGTTGGGTCCCCCACCTTCACAAAGGGCCCAATAGAAATGACTCCAGTGGGGGTGGGGTGGGGATGATTGGGACGTAGTGGCTGTGGTGGGGAGTTGGGGAGAGTTCCAAAGACCCTAAGCATATGGGCGTTTACTGCTGCATAAATAGCACTACTCAGAAAAGCCAGTCTTGTGAATGGTTTAGAAAGAGGGTCAGCCCACATCCTCTGTGGAGGGCCACGTGGTAAATATTTTAATGTTTTGGGACACATGTTCTCAACTTGTGTGGGCAATTCAGCCACAGTAGTGCACATGCAACTGAGGAAATGCTTGAGTGAATGAGTGTGGCTGCATTCCAATAAAACTTTATTAAAACAAACAGTGGGCCAGATTTGTCCTGAGGGCTATAGTTTGTGGGACCTCGGCTTAGGACCATAAGTGAGCAAAACATGTGCTACTGAAGAGTATAGCTTGTCTCCCTGCCATTTACTGTGATTCTCTTAAAGACTGCTGAATTGAAAGATACTACCAGTACCAGTATCTTTTAACATCAGTAGCACATGTTTTGCTCACTTATGGTCCTAAGCCGAGGTCCCACAAACTATAGCCCCCAGGCCAAATCTGGCCCACTGTTTGTTTTAATAAAGTTTTATTGGAACGTGGCCACACTCATTCACTCAAACATTTCCTCAGTTGCATGTGCACTACTGTGGCTGAGCTGCCCGCACAAGTTGAGAACATGTGTCCCAAAACGTTAAAATATTTACCACGTGGCCCCCCACAGAGGATGTGGGCTGACCCTCTTTCTAAGCCATTCACAAGACTGACTTTTCTGAGTAGTGCTATTTATGCAGCAGTAAATGCCCATATGCTTAGGGTCTTTGGAACTCTCCCCAACTCCCCACCACAGCCACCATGTCCCAACCTCAGTGCTGGATTCTTACGTGAGGATAATCTTCAGCTTCACCAACTCCTCCCCACCCCATAATCCACCCTAGTGGTCATCAGAACTCCATTAATAAATTCTACAAATTATCTGCACAAAATTACTTTTTTCCATATGGTATCAACTTTTAAAATTTTCGAGGCAGCAGGAAATGGAAGAGCACCGCATGGTTAGTGAAAGGCACTCAGTCGTGTCTGACTCTTTGCGACCCCATGGACTGTACAGTCTATGGAATCTCCAGGCCAGAATACTAGAGTGGGTAGCCTCTCCCTTCTCCAGGGGATCTTCCCAACCCAGGGATGGAACCCAGGTCTCCCGCATTGCAGGCGGATTCTTTATCCGCTGAGACACTAGGGAAGACGACTGTGTGGTTAAGCCTCTAAGAAATCATGCAGTTAGTTTTTCTCCTTTGTTCTCTTTCTTACAAGACATATCAGCAAAGCAAAAGACAGAGGAAGCAAAGTTGAAATCTTTCAGTAATACATATTCCAGAAAATCAACTCATAACTAAAATTTAGCTGAACCACATATAAAGTGTCCTTGATTTTCCTGTAATACAGTAAGATAATTTACATCTGCTTTTACTTAAAGAACTGTTTTGTTAACAGAATATGTCATTTAATATTAGCTTGGCCAAAAATTTCATTTGGGTTTTTTTGTAAGATGATATCAGTTCAGTTCAGTTCAGTCGCTCAGTCGAGTCCAACTCTCTGAGACCCCATGAAGTGCAGCACACCAGGCCTGTCCACTACCAACTCCTGGAGTCCATCCAAACCCATGTCCATTGAGTCGGTGATGCCATCCAACCATCTCATGCTCTGTCATCCCCTTCTCCTCTCACCTTCAATCTTTCCCAGCATCAGGGTCTTTTCCAGTGAGTCAGCTCTTCTCATCAGGTGGCCAAAGTACCTCAGCATCAGTCCTTAAGTGAACATTCAGGACTGATCTCCTTTAGGGTGGAATGGTTGGATCTCCTTGCAATCCAAGGGACTCTCAAGAGTCTTCTCCAACACCACAGTTCAAAAGCATCAATTCTTCGGTGCTTATCTTTCTTTATAGTCCAACTCTCACATCCATACATGACTACAGGGAAAACCATAGCATTGACTAGACTGACCTTAGTTGGCAAAGTAATGCCTTTGCTTTTTAAAATGCAGTCTAGGCTGCTCAGAGCTTTTCTTCCTTTAATTTCATGGTTGCAGTCACCATCTGCAGTGATTTTGGAGCCCAAGAAAATAAAGCCTCTCACTGTTTCCATTGTTTCCCCATCTATTTGCCAGGAAATGATGGGACTGGATGCCATGAACTCAGTTTTCTAAATGCTGATTTTTAAGATAGTTTTTTCATTCTCCTCTTTCACTTTCATCAAGAGGCTTTTTAATTCTTTACTTTCTGCCATAAGCATGGTGTCATCTGCATATCTGAGGTTATTGATATTTCTCCTGGCAATTGTAATTCCAGCTTGTGCTTCATCCAGCCCAGCATTTCTCATGATGTACTCTGCATATAAGTTAAATAAGCAGGGTGACAATATACAGCCTTGACATAACTCCTTTCCTGATTTGGAACCAGTCTGTTGTTCCATGCCCAGTTCTAATTGTTGCTTCTTGACCTGCATACAGATTTCTCAGGAGGCAGGTCAGGTGGTCTGGTATTCCCATCTCTTTCAGAATTTTCCACAGTTTGTTGCGATCCACACAGTCAAAGGCTTTGGCATAGTCAATAAAGCACATATATATGTTTTTCTGGAACTCTCTTGCTTTTTCAGTGATCTAATGGATGTTGGCAATTTGATCTCTGGTCCCTCTGCCTTTTCTAAATCCAGCTTGAACATCTGGAAGTTCATGGTTCACATATTGCTGAAGCCTGGCTTGGAGAATTTTGAGCATTACTTTACTAGCGTGTGAGATGAGTGCAGTTGTGTGGTAGTTTGAGCATTCTTTGGCATTGCCTTTCTTTTGGATTGGAACGAAAACTGACCTTTTCCAGTCCTGTGCCCACTGCTGAGTTTTCCAAATTTGCTGGCATATTGAGTGCAGCACTTAAACAGCATCATCTTTTAGGATTTGAAGTAGCTCATCTGGAATTCCATCACCTCCACTAGCTTTGTTTGTAGTGATGCTTCCTAAGGCCCACTTGACTTCACATTCCAGGATGTCTGGCTCTAGGTGAGTGATCACACCATCCTGATTATCTGGGTCATGAAGATCTTTTTTGTATAGTTCTTCTGTGTATTCTTGCCACCTCTTCTTAATATCTTCTGCTTCTGTTAGGTCCATAACATTTCTGTCCTCTATTTTGCCCATCTTTGAGTGAAATGTTCCCTTGGTATCTCTAATTTTCTTGAAGAGATCTCTAGTCATTCCCATACTATTGTTTTCCTCTATTTCTTTGCACTGATCACTGAGGAAGGCTTTCTTAACTCTCCTTGCAGTTCTTTGCAACTCTGCATTCACATGGGTGTATCTTTCCTTTTCTGCTTTGCCTTTAGCTTCTCTTCTTTTCTCAGCTATTTGCAAGGCCTCCTCAGACAATCAGTTTGCCTTGTTGCATTTATTTTTCTTGCAGATGGCCTTGATCACTGCCTTCTGTACAATGTCATGAACCTCCGTCCATAGTTCTTCAGGTCCAAACAAACGTCTTGGCTAACCTAATAATTAAGAACGACTCTTTTTCTACCTTTACTAAATCCACCTTTGTCACTCATTTGCTTACATCACTTCTTTGTACCTCAGTCTTCTCCCTGTAAAATGGGAATGCTGCTATTTATCTAATAGTGTTTTATAAGTTGAATGTATGCAAAATATTTAGAACAGCATTGTAAGATAAATGCTGTTTGTTATATTTATTTTTCTTTCCCACATTTTGTTTGCCTTTATTCTCAAAATGATGAGCATTTTCCTTTAGCTAGATTCTGACAAGCTTTCCCTCTTTCCTTCTTGCTAGGCACGCCTCTCTCACACTGCTTCCCTCCCATTTCATCTGCCTCACCAGCCACGCTACACCCTCTCCTAACCCTTTCACACTTACTGATGACAAAGTCCCACTCTTGGCCGTGGATCTCACTCGAGTGGACTCGGGAGAGCAGGGGCACAGCAGCCAAGACCGCAGAATGGTCGCGACTCGTGCAGGGCCCCTCCCCCACCGTGAGACGAGAAACTGCCCCTCCTGCTCCAATATCTGTACGGAACACACACGCTGAGGCCTCTCGGGGGCGCCCGTGGGCACTCCCTGAAGGACGGACGCGCAGAGCAGCGGAGGCCGGGGAGGCCGAGAAGGGCGCGGCGAGCGCGGAGCCTCCTCCAGCCGCTGTCCCCTGACCTCCCAGCCGGGACCAACGCGGACAGCGACTGCACCAGAGGGGCGCGGGATGCTGAGAGCAGCAGCAAGCGGTGAAGACGGCCGCCGAGCAAAGGTCAGAGGAACGCGTTCTGAGAAGAAGGGCTCAGGGGCCAAGCTTTTTTTTCTTTAATTAATTTAATTGGAGGCTAATTGCTTTACAATATTGTGGTGCTTTTGCCATACACTGACACGAATCAGCCACGGGTGCACATGTGTCCCCCATCCTAACCCCCTCCCACCTCCCTCCCCATCCCACCCCTCTGGGTTATCACAGGGCACCAGCTTTGCGTGCCCTGCTTCACGCACCGAACTTGGACTGGTCATCTATTTCACATATGGTAATAAACATGTTTCTATGCTATCCTCTCAAGTCATCCCACCCTCGCCTTCTCACACAGACTCCAAAAGTCTGTTCTTTACATCTGTGTCTCTTTTACTGTCTCGCATATAGGGTCATCATTACTGTCTTTCTAAATTCCATATATATGTGTTAATATACTAGATTGGTGTTTTTCTTTCTGACTTACCTCACTGTGTATAACAGGCTCCAGTTTCATCCATCTTATTAGAACTGATTCAAATGAATTCTTTTTAATGGCTGGGTAATATTCCATTGTGTATATGTACCACAGCTTTCCTATCCATTCATCTGCTGATGGACATCTAGGTTGCTTCCATGTCCTGGCTATTATAAACAGGGCTGTGATGAACATTGGGGTACACGTATCTCTTTCAATGAGGTACACTGGGGTACACGTGTCACATAATTCTGGTTTCCTCGGTATGGATGCTCAGCAATGGGATTGCTGGGTCATATGGCAGTTCTGCTTTCAGTTTTTTAAGGAATATCCACAATTGTGAGTATGCTAGCAGTCTATCAACTCCAGATTTTATACACACACACACACACACATGCACACACGTGTGTATGTGCATGTGTGTGTGTGTGTGTATACAGTCTATAATTACTTTATATATACTTCATATATATACTTTATATATATGAGAGGGAATGAAAGTCACTCAGTCATGTCCTACTCCATGGACTAAAGCCCACCAGGCTCCTCTGTCCATGGAATTATCCAGGTAAGAATATTGGAGTGGGTTGCCATTCCTTTCTCCAGGGGATCTCCCTGACCCACAGATTCAACCTAGGTCTCCTGAATTGTAGGCATTCTTTACCATCTGAGCCACCAGGGAAGCCCTTGCTTTTATATATATATATAGTAATTATATATATAAGTATATACACTATATATATACTTTATAAAGTAATTATATATATATAAAATATTTATTATAAGGACTGATGCTGAAGCTCCAATACTTTGGCCACCTAATATAAAGAGCCAACTCATTGGAAAAGACCCAGATGGTGGGATGGATTGAGGACAGGAGGAGAGGGGGAAGACAGAGAATGAGATGGTTAGATGGCATCATCGACTCAAAGGACGTAAGTTTGTGCAAATTTCAGGAGATAGTGGGGGACAGTCCATGGGTTGCAAAGAGTTAGACACAACTGAGCAATTAAACCACAAAACAAAGTAATTAGATGAGAATCACAGATATTACCTTAAGTAGTAGTGTTAGTCACTCAGCTGTGTCTGACTCTTTGGACCCCATGGACTGTAGTCCACCAGGCTCCTCTGTCCATGGAATTCTCCAGGCAAGAATATTGAAGTGGATTGCCATACCTTTCTCCAAGGGATCTGCCCAATCCAGGGATCGAAGCTGGGTCTCCAGCATTGCAGGCAGATTCTTTACAGTCTGAGCTACAGGGAAGACTGATATTATCTTTAAGTAAATAAGCATAATTTGTCCCTAATTTGTCTGATAATGTTCCCACTCTTCCGGTGTTTGGTAATCTATTTATGTTGCTAACCATTTATTTGCTATTATTAACTCAGCATAAGCCTATAAAGTACATTTTTGAATCACACAGTCTTCCACAGGTGGAGACTCTTTTGAAAAATGAGTAGCACATTGTTCTCACTCCTGTTCTGAAGGAATGCACTTAAAATTAAAAATGACAAATGATACAACATGTTAAGTGCTAATCACGGCAAGGAAGAAAGGCTATCGGAGGATGGAGGAGAGACAAATTATTCTCTTCTGCAAAGGAGACATCCAGGACCAGTTTAGAAATTGGAGATATTTCAGAGGAACTTTGAAGTTGAAATTTGCCAAGCAGTGAAGGAATGAAGGAATAAGTCAGACAGACGTGGATACGGTAAGACAAAACAAAGTTTGAAAATGGCACAGCATCTGAGTGCCTCGAATAGAGAGGATGCACTGTGTGGTAACAGGGGTTGAGACAGAAGATGCTTGAAGCCGGACTGGTAAAGCTGACACATGCATTGGAAGTCATCAGTGAGATTTTTAAGGAAAGGGTGTTATGCCCCATCCCAGAAACTTCAGCTCTGTGACTTGGGAAGATGCCTTGAGTTCTACCTATGAGTTAGTTTCCTCACCTTTAGGAGATCCTAACCAGGCTCTCTTTGTGGTTGTTGTGAGAACTAAATGAGTTAATACATGCAAAGTACTTAAAACAGTGCCAGATTCATGCTAATTCACATTTTAAAAGATTTCCTACTATTGTCTTCGAGAGTGAACTTCTCATCCTTGACCCGCTGTTTAGGCATTTTGGAAGATCTACCTTGTCTCTGCTCCTAGGTCACCCAGAATGGTGCACCAACAGAATATATGCTCTGTCTCGGGTACTATTCCCGTCAAGACCCAGTGCCAAAGCAAGATCTGTGTTGCCTGCACATGCATCAGCGTGCAAAAAGCCCAGCGTGTGAGATGACAAATTATGGGCTGAACCAGCTATTAATCACTCATGCCAAAGAAAAGGGAAGACTGTCTATAAGTTTCTGCAAGGTGAACCCGAACTTTGTTACCTGGACCAACATTATTCTTTGCTGTGTTCTGCTTCCTTCAGGATTTCCTTCTGGAACATTTTTTCAAAGAAATCTTGCTCATCAGATTAGTTCTAACTTTTAAGAAGCTTCCCCCACTGGTGTTTTTTTATCACACAGCTCCCTCTGAACGTGCTGAGTGCTGAAGTTCTAGGGATTGTCAGCAGAACAAATTGATTTCCTTTATTATATGAAACTTGACCTTTATTTCCCCCTATATTATATTGCTATTTGATGTGGTTTTCCATTTTTAAAAGCACCAAAATGGTAAAAAGAAACTATCAGTGTCTGATATGCTCAATGCCAATTCTAGGAATTGACTGCCCAGGGGCTAACTTGCAAACAGCTATCTTTGTTTACACACTGCAGCTCCTTCAACTGAGAAATGATCTCATCATGAGGCTCGTCCAGGTTATAGTCCAAAGAGCAGACTCCTAAGATGACTAAGCTTCAAAACAGTTCTGTTTAGTGCAGAACATCTGCCTTGGCCCATCGACGCACCATGGGGCCGCCCTCCTGCTCTTCCTGCAAGCAGTCTGCTCTTCCCAGGAAGACCACCTGCCCAAGGGCCACCGACCTGGCTTTCGGGAGCCCCCAGTATCGCCCCTAGTCTGGACTTCACTGAGGTTAAGGGCTTTGTTCCTAAATTAAAATGACTTGTGAAGTGACGGCCTTGACTGGACTCTGTACTTGATAGTGCTAATATGTACTAGACTTTGGTCAACCTTGTACGCAAGAAAAGCTTCAAAATCAATAGTAGGTTCAGGATAGAGTAAAACTAGCTGCGCAGATATAAATGACACATGTTGGTAGAGAGCACATTCCCAAGTGCAGCATCCGACTGTTTTATTTATGCGCCATACGAGAAATGGATTTGCAACAGCCCTGTTTTGCTCATTCATTTGCTCATTTGCTTATTATTTACTAAATCAATATTGGAGGAAAGTTACACTCTTACCAATGACTTCTTCGCATTCTCCTCTGAATTCTCATAGCTCTCTGCAAGTCATTTATAATGCTATTCATTTTTAATAGACAACCCCTAAATATCTTTAAAGAAATAATATGCTGAGAATTTTTTTGTGAAGATTTTTGTGCTATTATTTTTGTTGCAGCATTATTTATAGTAAAAAATCTAGAAACAACCTAAATATTCAGGAATAGAGCAATTGTTCAATGATGGTGCATGTGTGCAATAAAATGCTACGAAGCCATCTCAATGTTCGTGTGAAATTTTTAATGACGGCAAAATGTTTCATGATGTTAGTAGGAAAAAATGATACACTTTATTCCTATTCCTAATTCAACTTATATTTAAATATTCATGAATAAAATGATTCTTATTAACTGGTATGTTAATAGTGATTCTGAGTTAGAAAATTGAGAACAGCCTCTGCGGTCTGGTGGTTCCTCGCCTCCTTGCCTATTGATGACCGCGTGCAAAGCCACGTCCTCTGCTTGGAACCTGACTCGGTCCCCGAGGCCAGGAGGAACCATGCCCGGCAGGCGGGAGGCCAGGGTCTGGGACCTCAGAGCCGACCCGCTGGGGTCAGCCCGCTCCCAGGCCGGGCGTGGCAGCACCCAGGGAGGGGACTCTCTGGCAGAAACTGGGTGGAGCAGAGAGAGGGGCCAGATCCTCTAGTGATGCGCCCAGTGACAGGCGCGGTCCCCTCCGTGGGCCTGGGGCCGGCGTCTGGTGCACCGCCTGCTGAGTGCCCGTTTCCAGACTCCTCCTTCCTCCGCTTTTCCCCTGGGCTTGGGGACCAGCTGGGGGGTCAGGGCACCAGGCCAGGCAGCAGGCGGGGGGCAGCCCTGGCAGCCCCAGCCAGAGAATGCATCTGCCCGGCCATCCACAGCGGGTCTCTGGTGGAGGCGGCCCCAGAGCCAGGCTGGGGAGAGCCCCAGGGGAAGCGCTGCCTAGGAGGCCGCGAACTGCAGCCCCCAGGCCGCCAAGGGGCTCAGTCTAACCCCGGCTCTGCCTTGGCCCGCTCCCCTTTCCCCACGACCTGCCTCCAGGCTCAGCCCCTGTCCTCCGGCCCTCGGGGTTCTTCCCAGATCGGAGGTTCTCAGAGGCCCTGCAGAGCAGTGACTGTGGGCAGTTCTGTTGTGGGCCTTCCCTGTGTCTCAAACGGTAAAGAATCTGCCTGCAATGCAGGAGACCCGGGGTCGATCCCTGGGTTGGGAAGGTCCCCTGGAGGAGGGCATGGCAACCCACTCCAGTGTTCTTGCCTGGAGAATCCCATGGACAGAGGAGCCTGGCGGGCTACAGTCCATGGGGTCACAGAGAGTCGGAAACGACTAGGCGACTGCCACCACTACCGCTGCTGCTGCGGGCGCTGAAGGGCTCTCCCCTACCCTGGGCAGGGCGCCTGGGGCTGGGCCCAGAGTCCGGCCATCCCGCTGCTCCTCCCCAGTCTAAATCCAGTAAATCTGCCCACCCTCCTTTCATGGGAGTGGACATTTTAACAGCCAAAAAATATAGACTATGTTACTTTCTTATTGCTTGTGGTTTAGTTGCTAAGTCATGTTCTGTGGTTTAGTCACTAAGTTGTGTCTGACGCTTTGCGACCCTATGGACTGTAACCCACCAGGCTCTTCTGTCCATGGGATTCTCCAGGCAAGAACACTGGAGTGGGTTGCCATTTCCCTCTCCAGAGGATCTTTCCGACCCAGGGATCAAACCCACATCCTCTGCTTGGCAGGTGAATTCTTTACCACTAAGCGACCTAACTACTGCACAATTGCACTCATCTCACGCGCTAGTAAAGTAATGCTTAAAATTCTCCAAGCCAAGTGCTCGGGGCTGGTGCACTGGGAAGGCCCAGAGGGATCTGGTGGAGAGGGAGGTGGGAGGGGGGATCGGGATGGGGAACACATGTAAATCCATGGCTGACTCATGTCAATGTATGGCAAAACCCACTACAATATTGTAAAGTAATTAGCCTCCAACTAATAAAAATAAATGGAAAAAAAAAAATCTCCAAGCCAGCCTTCAGCAATACGTGAACCGTGAACTTCCAGATGTTCAAGCTGGTTTTAGAAAAGGCAGAAGAACCAGAGATCAAATTGCCAACATCTGCTGGATCATCAAAAAAGCAAGAGAGTTCAAGAAAAACATATATTTCTGCTTTATTCACTATGCCAAAGCCTTTGACTGTGTGGATCAAAATAAACTGTGGAAAATTCTGAAAGAGATGGGAATACTAGACCACCTGACCTGCCTCTTGAGAAACCTGTATGCAGGTCAGGAAGCAACAGTTAGAACTGGACATGGAACAACAGACTGGTTCCAAATAGGAAAAGGAGTACGTCAAGGCTGTATATTGTCACCCTGCTTATTTAACTTATATGCAGGATACATCATGAGAAACGCTGGGCTGGATGAAACACAAGCTGGAATCAAGACTGCAGGAGAAATATCAATAACCTCAGATATGCAGCTGACACCACCCTTATGGCACAAAGTGAAGAGGAACTAAAGAGCCTCTTGATGAAAGTGAAAGAGGAGAGTGAAAAAATTGGCTTAAAGCTCAACATTCAGAAAACTAAGATCATGGCATCCAGTCCCATCACTTCATGGCAAATAGATGGGGAAACATTGGAAACAGTGGCTGACTTTATTTTTCTGAGCTCCAAAATCACTGCAGATAGTGATTGCAGCCATGAAATTAAAAGACGTTTATTCCTTGGAAGGAAAGTTATGACCAACCTAGACAGCATATTAAAAAGCAGAGACATTACTTTGTCAACAAAGGTCCGTCTAGTCAAGGCTATGGTTTTTCCAGTGGTCATGTATGGATGTGAGAGTTGGACCATAAAGAAAGCTGAGCGCCGAAGAATTGAAGCTTTTGAACTGTGGTGTTGGAGGAGACTCTTGAGAGTCCCTTGGACAGCAAGGAGATCCAACCAGTCCATCCTAAAGGAGATCAGTCCTGGGTGTTCATTGGAAGGACTGATGCTGAAGCTGAAACTTCAATACTTTGGCCACCTGATGTGAAGAACTGACTCATTTGAAACGACCCTGATGCTGGGAAAGATTGAAGGCAGGAGGGAAGGGGACGACAGAGGATGAGATGGCTGGATGGCAGCACCAACTCGGTGGACGTGTGTTTGGGTGGACTCCGGGAGTTGGTGATGGACAGGAAGGCGTGGCGTGCTGTGGTTCATGGCGTCGCAAAGAGTCGGACACGACAAAGCGACTGAACTGAACTAAAGCCACCTGGTTAATTTCTTATATATGTGTGTATAATAAGCAAATATAACTTTCACAATTAGAGAAGAAAACCACAGAGGGTTTTTTCCTTTGTTTCTTTTTTGGAAATTCTATTATATATATCATGACGTATTGCCTCTGTGAAGGAATCAGAAAAAAGAAATTTTAAAGAGACTGGTTCTCCTGGAGCTTACAATTGAAAGAGGGTTACTAAAGAGACAAATGTGATTTAAAAGAAAGAACAATGCAAAAGAGGAACAAAATTGAAACTGAGCAATTTTCTCTGTAAGCTCCTACCCACTTGAAGAGCTAAGAAATATGGATTTAGTGGGGGTGTTCAGGAGCAGGAAATGTAGTGTGGCGGCTGACTTGGATGGATCGGAAGAATAGGAGTGACAAGAGAGTCCACCGTATTTTGTCTTTGGCCTTAGACAACTTCATTAGAGGAGTGTTTATATTATAGTCAGGGTTCAGTTAGAAAAAGAGAAGTCAGTCTATGTATTTAAAGTGAAAAGAATAGACTAGTATGGGAAATTAAGAGCTTACAAAATTATAGAATGGCCTGGACAGAGTCAGGCACTCGGGTCCAGAGGTTAAGAACGTGCAGAACCACATTTCTGGTGAAATCACAGTTTCTCTACACACCTATTGCAGGTGAAAAGTAAATGAAAACAGAGATCACCACACCCCTCATCTCTGTAAAGCACCAAGTCTAGAGTTAGAGGAAGAATAAAATAGCTGCTGCCTCTCCTTCTTTCTTAATCTTGCATAAGTGTGTCTACTTGGCAAAACGTCACCCTACCTAAAACACAGGAGCCAAAGTGTTTTAGAAAATGTACTTCCAAGGCTTGTAGCCTCTGACACACAGGATAAAGCAAAAAAAAAAAAAAAAAGGCATAAAAATGAGTGCTGAGTGCCTGACTCCTTCTCCAGATATTTACCACAGATAGTTCCATAGATCCTTGAAAGCCAGGGTAAGAGGCTCAGCCATAAAAACCAGAAGGTTTTTTAAGCACATAGAAAAAAAAAATACAATGCTTGTAAAGTAAATTGGTTAAGAAAAACTATCTCACTGTGGTAAATATATTTCAAGTTACTTCATCAATACGAGTACCAGGAACAACACAAACAATCTCAAAGAACTAAAGGGAAATCAAAAGAGCAGTAAAAGTTATACAGAGTCAAGTTAAGGGCCACGTGCCCAAACCTCACTGCAGGTCTGGAGTTGGTTTACATGAATCACTCAACCACGCTGACCCTTTTACAAGTCTGTTTGCTGAAACAATAAACTCAGGGGGGAAAGCATTAAATCCAACTGGGTTTTAAACCACTGTTCTGGTTGTACCATGTAAACCCAACTTAATAGCTTCCACAGTCAACTCTGGTCAAGTGAGAAATGTCATACTCATGCATACGAATCCTCTACTGTGATGTTTCATTCAAATACTATTTTCATATCATCCAATGCCTGGTTTTCAATTTCTTCCAATGTGATTTAAGAACATGATATTTTAGATTTCTAATGCATTATGACTAGAATGAATTTAATATAAACTCCCACTTGCTGAAAGATAATTTCTGTTTAGAAACAAAGAAATTTCAAATAGACAAAAAGAAATGAAACCCTTAAACTCTCCTCTCTTTTGGGTATTCCTGTGGTGAGGTAACTCTTTATAAGGGAGAAAGTCATGAAGGATTTTGAACAATTTACCCTGCTCTTCTACTTTTCCATCTTTACAACCTTGTTGTTCGGTCACTAAGTTGTGTCTGATTCTTTATGATCCCATGGACCGCAGCACGCCAGGCCTCCCAGTCCATCACCAACTCCCGGAGTTTACTCAAACTCATGTTCCTTGTGTCGATGATGCCATCCAACTATCTGATCCTCTTTTGCCCCCTCCCCCTCTTGCCCTCAGTCTTTGCCAGCATCAGGATCTTCTCCAATGAGATGATTTTTCACATCAGGTGACTGGAGCTTCAGCTATAGTATCAGTCATTCCAATGAATATTAAGGATTGATTTCCCTTAGGATTGACTGGTTTGATTGCCTTTCAATTCAAAGGACTCTCAAGAGTCTTCTCCAGCACCACAATTTGGAAGCATCATTTCTTCAGCACTTAACCCTCTTTATGGTCTAGCTCTCACATCCATCTATGACTACTGGAAAAACCATGGCTTTGACTAGATGGACCTTTACCAGCAAAGTGATATCTCTACTTTTTATTATGCTGTCTAGGTTGGTCATAGCTTTCCTTCCAAGCAGCAAGTATCTTTTAATCTCATGACTGCAGTCACCATCTGCAGTGATTTTGGAGCCCAGAAAAATAAAGTCTGACACTGTTTCCACTGTTTCCCCATCTATTTTCCATGAGGTGATGGGACCAGATGCCATGATCTTAGGTTTTTGAATGCTGAGCTTTAAGCCAACTTTTTCACTCTCCTCTTTCACACTCATCAAGAGGCTCTTTAGTTCCTCTTCACTTTCTGCCATAAGGGTGGTGTCATCTGCATATCTAGGTTGTTTATTTCTCTCCTAGCAATCTTGATTCCAGTTTGTCATTCATCAGCCTGGCTTTTCGCAAGATTTATTCCTCATATAAGTTAAATAAGCAAGGTGACAATACATAGCCTTAATGTACTCCATTCCTAATTTTGAACCAGGATGTTGTTCCCTGTCCAGTTCTAACTGTTGCTTCTTGATCTGCATACAGCCTACTGGTCTGTAAATTCTTTGGATACAGATGGTGTGCTTTATATTTCCCAACACAACTGACCTCAGACACTTGCCTACAAACTTGTTTGATGAATAAATTTATTCTAATAGCCTCCATATCACTGATGCTATATCACAGTCCACAATGACACTTAAAAGGATGGAAATTTCTTAGTCTGGAATTTTATTACGTTAGAAGGTCCTCAATAGCAGCATTAAATACAGCGGATGAAGAAGAGGAGGAATAGGAAGAGATCAAAGAAAGAATGAAGGATGATGAAAGGAAAGGAAGCACGATGCAGAACTTTTCCAAGAGCTAGAACAGTATCTTACCCAAAGGAATTATAATAAGAGCTGAGATGAAACAGAAATTGAGCAAAATGAAGTTATTTAGAGTCTTGACCAGACTCAATTGAAAACAATCTGTGTTTCACCTGCCCATGTGTGGAAAGCAAAGCTGAAACTTATAGAACGTCTCCTAAAGTATGTTTTTGAAGACACTTTGAATGATGACAATTCTCTTGAGCGGAGATAAACAGAAAATTCTATACAAAAAGTCATGATAAATGGATAGTGTTCTCTGTGATCCATAATTCCTAAATTGATTTTTTAATAAGTGTTCATATTATTGTCATTAATACATGTCTTATGATCTTATCTAATCAGCTCATCTACCAGAAACTACAATTAATGTGAGCACTTCTATTACTTTTGAAGAAATTCTTTCGAGTCAATTTTCCTTGGATCTGCCTTCAACATAAATTTGGACCCTTGTAGCGAAATTCAGTACAACGTATGCAGACCCATAAAGCAGGAAAGCCTACCTTCATCAAGGAAGTGGGGCACTGCATATTTATGTACAACGTCCCATGTAAATCAGGAAACCACACAACTAAAGGCATTAAAAACTCCAGGTCTTTCTACAGAACACTGTGGTTGGTGCATTTTTCTGTGAAACACAGTTAAAGCTGAGACTCAAATTCTTCTGTGTTGCTGCAGTGCTTTTGCCTTAATAAAGATCTGCGGCCAGAAAGAATCGCCATCCATTCACAACACATTTTTCTTTCCAAAATTACATTTCTCTTATAAATATCCCTGGGAAACAACCTTAAGAATCCAATAAAGCCTGAATCACTTTGCCAGTGACCTTATTTCTGGTTGAATGTTCTCGTCAGGAACCAGGAGGAAAAGCTGAAATTTGTGATCTTGTGAAGAGCCATGCAGATGGAACCTGTGATTTAGAATCGAGGGTTTGGGGAGACTTTCTGAACAGAAAGCAGAGCTTTTGTACCCTGGATTCTCTAAAACGTCTGCCTGTGCGCTCTTGTCACTCTGCTCCTTTTTGGTCACCGACATGGACTTGAAAGGATTTAGTGGTAACACTGTAATTAAACATCAGGTTTAGGTTTTTCTCTGAACCTCCCCTCCTCAGTGTTTCACCCCATGGGCAGCAGCTTTGCAAAGCACGCCTTTATTGTCCACTAGGTTTGTATTTTTATCTGGCTGGGGATGACATACCTGCAGAGGCTTTGCTTTTTTTTCCTCTCCTATATTTCAAAGCTTGTTTCTCCCTCAGTCCTGACATCAGCAATCCTTTGTGGTTTTTCTTGGCCCTCAAAGGCTTAATGGTCCAGCACAGAACTTGAATCTTTGGAAATAGATCCCAACCACCTCTAACGGCAGCTTCAGATAAGTTCAGAGAGCAGCCACTCAGAAAAGTGAAAGTGGTGCCCATGGTTAAAAGTTCCTGGGAGATTTTTGTCTTTAAAATCAAGTGAATATATTCAAAGATGGCTTTAAAACCTGCAGCACTCACCCAGATAGCACAGAGAGGTTTCTAGATTCACTGCAGGTAAGAAGATGAAACCAAGTTTAAAAGCTAATTAGTTAGCTCTCTTCCTGAATGTTTGGTGGCCCCTTCCCTGGGGGGAAGAAAGAGCATAACTGGGGAGGGGAACTCGTATGAAACCAGTTATTTGGAAGTCGGGTAATATTAAAAGCCTAGTTACCTTACAGGGGCACAGACCTAACTGCAATCAGTGCAGCTAAACAGGTATGATAAAAGAGGGCCATCTATTATTCTCATTAAGGCCCTCGTTTGATACATTTTTAAGACTTCAAATGAATTGAGCTACCATTTAAAATCCTTGGAAGTTAATATTTTGCTCATTTCTTTGTCATGGATTATCTCTTAGGGAAGGCCTGACATGGGAAGGGCGTGGTGAGAAAGAGGGGGAACTAACATTTATGTGTTATCTGTGTGCCAGACGCTGCTCTTACCACTTGACAAAAGTTAACTTGTTTACTCCTCACCAGTGCTATGCAGAAAACTATTCTTCCTCCCATTTAAGTAGAATTTATTTTGCTTCCAAGTAAGGAAATTCGGGTACAGAAAGACAACTAACTTGCCCAGGACTGCATAGGTGGTCGGTGGCTGGTGGTGCTCCAGCCCAGGAAACCTGGCCTCAGAGTCTGGGCCCTGCAGCAGCTAGACGCCTGAGGGCAACTGGAAGCTCTGTTTCCAAGGCCTGATGAAGTCTCACACACACACACACACACACACACACACACACACACACACACACGCCCCTCCCAAGTCTCGACTGCTAGGGTAGACAGTCTCTCAGTCCCTCTGCGTCCTGCACAGGTTGGGAGAGAAGCCCTGTCTTTGGACTCGGGCTCGGGCTCGGGCGGAGGCAGGCTTCATCTCTGCTCCCGCGAAAACCACTCTGGTGGGGAGGTGGCCAGTGACACCATGACCCTTAAAAGTCACACGTATCAGCCCCGCTCACACTGCGTGTGTCAGCGTAAGTCCTAAGGCTATATCCGGTCTGAAGAGAACTGAGAAGTGCGATCCTACTGTTTCCTCAAGTAGAGGAGATACACTGGACGGGATTAGAGTCTGGATGTAACCAGAGACAGGGGCTGAACGGCTCCGACGACCCCAGCAAGCCTCTTCAGGACCCCCTCAGGTCCCTGACCTCAACAGTTCCCCTCCAGACCTTCCTTCCCTTTAACTGGGAATTTACCTTTAAATCTTCAGGAGGGGACCCACTTTCCTTAAACTTTTGGCCCCCTAGTGCACATTTACTGAGAATATTTTTGTCCATGCTACCTTAAAGCCCGAGGATTTTTGAACACACAGTTCAGAAAGAGACTTAAAATTGATGGGCTTTCTGCTCTACATTTCTTCCCTGTGGCAATGTGTCCAGGCTATTATCTGCCTGAAAGGGAGGAGGAACGCAAGTTAACACGTTGAAAATATTACTCTATCACAATGCTACTGGATGGTACTAGAACCTGGGAGCTTAGAGCTTGGTGCAAAACTTTTACTTTTCAGTCAAATTTCCTCTCAGCTCATTAAATTCAGTCTCAGCTGGGAATTTATGAATCGCTGCTCCTTCCTAGTCTTTCTCTCTCTTCAGGAGTTATATGCACGTTCTGTTCCCCACCTTCCACTGGCGTCACTGCCAGGATCCAAGCTTTTAACATCCAGTTCTCAGGGGCAAGGGCAGACCCAGCAGACCCTAGGCAAAACTGACGGAGCCTTTAGCAACTTCAAAGTGAAATTTTCTATGGCAGAAAATAAGCATTTTTCATGGTAATAGTGATGCTCTTCT
This sequence comes from Cervus canadensis, assembly GCF_019320065.1. Lineage (NCBI taxonomy): Eukaryota > Metazoa > Chordata > Mammalia > Artiodactyla > Cervidae > Cervus > Cervus canadensis. The sequence goes on from NC_057389.1 coordinate 2,212,290, forward strand.
TCAGACTGTCCTTACACTGTTATATTGGATTAGCCCAAAAGTTCATTTGGGTTACTGAATATGCTGTTCAATAAATTTCTTTGTAAAATAAAAAGCGTGTACTTTATTTGTACTTAAAGCCAAATGAACTTTTTCGGCCAACCCAATACAAGACAGATTTGTATCCCTTCCCTCCATATGGCCAAGAGACTCCCTTCCAGGAGGACTGAGGTAACTAAGCCTGCAGCCTACCACGGCTGTGGGAAAGGACTCGGTGTGTCCCGGGTACACAATCAACCGTCCTCCACACACACACCCTCAACTCTTTAACACGGGCACCTTCCTGACCCATGAATCAAGTAACTGAGACATGGGCAATGCCTCTATTCTAATATCTTTGCAGTATTACCTAGCTCAGCAGTTTTAAATGTGCCTAGGTCAACAGTTTTAAAATATAAGGACTCCTTTCAAGACAACAAGAGAGTTACTAAAAGATGGCAAGCAAGCCTATAAAAGATGCTCCGTGTCACATGTCATCAGGGAAATGCAAATTAAAATGAGATATAATCATATGCCTACTAGAAGAGTCAAAATCCAGAACACTGGTCAACCCCAAATTCCAATCAGGATGTGGAACAACAGAGCCCTCGTTCACTGCTGATGTGAATGGAAAATGGTACAGCCACTTGGAAATCACTTGCATGGTTTCTAACAAAGAAACAAAACAAAACATACCCTTACCATAAGATCCTGCAATTATTTTTTTTTGGCATTTATCCAAAGAAATTGAAAATTCATGTCCACAAAAACCTGCACGCAGATGTTTGTAGCAGCTTATCCATAATTGCCAAAACTTGGAAGCAACCAAGATGTCCTCTGTCGGTGGATAGATAAATAAACTGTGCTGTGCCCAGACAATGGAGTATCACTCCATGCTAAACAGAACTGAGCTCTCAGGCCATAAAAAGGGGTGGAAGACACGTAAATGCATGTTACTAAAGTGAAGAAGGCGGCAGGGAAAGGGTCTCAAGATTTACACCAAGTCCAAATGCAGACCTCTGGATGCAACTGTTCTTAATCTAGAGATCTATGAACTAAAACACACAGGATGGCTGACGCCCACACATCTACACACAAGGTGAATACCATCTTTATATGGCATCAATAGCGTTCCAACTCCCAGAGTCCAATTCATTCGAAGCTGAGAATGTTTTTCTTGGCATCCTTCGTGCAATAGTAGGAAAATAAAACAAGCAAGCAAAGCTCCATGGCACTCGACTAGCTTCTTTCATTCTACTTTGTTTACATGGGAATTTGCCCTGGTTGTATTGTTCACTGCTACGTGACGTGACAGAACTAAATGCATTTGATAATGCCTGATACCAAACTAGAAGGGCCCTGGGCTATAAATGAGAAAGGTAACATACCAGTTGCCACTTGCTCTGAGGCCCCCAAACAGACTTTCTTGGGAGAGTAATAAAGGTCATGAGAACAGGTATAGAGGTAGCTTTTGGTATTAAGCTAGGGAAGAAAAACTAAAACCTCAAACACTGACATGGATTCTAAATTTCTGGAGAGTAGTTGTGTTTATAAGGACTTTGTTGGACTTCTAAAACTCTGTTTTAACACGAATTTCTTTTAAGAGGAAAGAAAGTATATAGCACAATAGCACCATGGTATAGTTGTTATGTTTAATAGAGGTGCTGTTGCTTGATGTTAGTTGTGGGTTTATTGATCCTTTTCAGTTACTGGTGGTAGCTCTCTGTAAGAAGTTTAGAGTTATTTCCCAATGAAGCTTTGTTCATCCTTTTTTTTTTTTTTTTAACTGCTTCTCAATACAATATACTTTCTAGCAATGAGAATGGGAAATGCTCTTGGAAAAAGAAGACAAAAGCAAGCAGAACTAATTTATCTTCAATAATTATTGGCAAGCAATTGGGTAACAGAGTCAATAACTTCTGTTGAAATTTCTGGTCTTAACCTGGAATTACTTTCTTGCAAAGCTGAAATTCATAAGAATTGTCTTGAACACAAGCTCCATAGTAGTGCACAGGAGAGAAAACTAGTCCTTCTTCTGTAGCAGTCATTCATTCTCTGATGCATGTCTTAGACTGAAATGATCTCTTCTGGATCTCTTTTGTTCCAGAATTACAAGGACTTCTGCTAATAAGAATAAAACATTCTAGTTACAGGGAGAGTTGATGACATTAGAATGGTGAAAATTAAAATAATGCCCCCCCCAAAAAAAACCTCACCAATCTCTGGACTTTAAAATAATCTAGGTTAATCAACAAAAACACTTTTCAAAATCACATTGAACAAAAAATGAATGACAGGGAATTCCATGGCAGTCCAGTGGTTAGGACTCCAAGCTTCCACTGCAGGGGGCCCACGTTCCATCCCTGACTGGGAACTAAGATCTCAAAAGCTGTACTGTGGAGCCAAAAAAAAATTAGAAAAATATATACCATATATTTATTTGTTAAAACACGTGAAGCTACACACCATTTGTGAATACATGTGCATGGAGATCACATACACCACTTTCAGCTGGGTAGCTATCTCTGAGCAGAGCATACAGCAGTTCTGGGAAGCAGTAAGAAATGGCCTCAACAGAATCGGCAAGATTTTACTTGGTGGGTATAATGGATGTCTGCAATATCATTCTCTATATGCCTCATATATTTCATAAGTTTAAAAACTTACAAAGATTCAGAATCTTTCCAAATAATATGTCAGTCCTGATAGAGGACCTGGCACTGGATATAAACTAACACAGAACCTAACAGAAAAGTTCACAAAAAGTAACGAAAGAAGAATGATGGGGAGAAAATGGGTAAGAATTGAAGAGAAAGTGACTCCCGTAAGCCTGACCCTCTAGGTTTCATCAATTTCTAGGAGTCTTTGCCCATGCTCACCCAAAAATCAGAGAGCAAAACAAGAACATATGTGCCATCATTTTACTTAGCTATTTCACTATTCATTCTGGATTGTCTTGCCTTTAATCAGCTCTCGATTGGATCAGCAGTTGATCTAATTTGCTTGCCTGGCAAGGTGACCCAGACCTTCAATCCTGAGGCTTCAGAGTCCTCGAGTGCTTTTTCCTGGTGTTATGATTGCTATGATTTTCAATGTGTGATTACCACTGAGTTTGAAGGCATCAAAAGATGACTTCGTGAGTCTCCTGCATTTTAAACCTACTTCTTTATCCATATTTGTGTAGTAATAATTCCAGATCCTCACTGGGACCTAATGATAAAGCTCACTGAAATTAAGATGAATTTCCTCTACCGGTTGGGTAATTCCTTTCTTTACTGGTTCAATAGCACGAGGATTCCAAAATGTCCAAATAGGAGTCATGGCCTCAAGTTTGATGGGTCCACTATTGCACCCCTTTATCAGAGCATTACTTCATCAGCCCTGGAAATGAGGGCCTTTAACCCAGCAGATCCTGAGGTTGCATAGATGAGAAACAGTGATGATTCAGGCTTGTCCAGCTGTTATATATGAACTCTGTTGGCTGATGAAGGAAACCACACTGAAACCATAAATGTTTCTTGACACAGGTGACATGGAAATTTGAACAACCTGTTCATGCAATTAACATATCCTGACTCTGCTTAAACATTTCTATCACTGAACAGGGATTCTTCTTCATGTGGTACATTGGGCTGTGCTCTCAGGAAAAGGGGAGTGATGGTGAAAGATGTATTTAGCTCTTAACTCCAGTGCATCAGACCTTATTTAGAAATAAGGTCTCTGCAAATGTAGTCCAGATGAGACTATTAGACTCTCACGCACTATGACCCATGTTCTTATAAAATAGGGAAATTAGGACACAGAGACACAGGCACAGAGAGGATGGCATGTGAAGATTAAGGCAGATATCAGGTGATTCATCTACAAACCAAAAACTCCCAAAGAATGCAGCAAGCCAACAGAAGCTAGGAGAGAGACAAGAAATGGGTTCTTCTTTACAAGCTTTAGAAGGAACCAACACTTCTAACCACCTTATCTCAGATTCCTAGCCACCAGAACTGCAAGACAATACATTTCAGGGTTTAAGTCACCCAGCTTGTAGAGCTTTGTTATGAAAATCCCAGCAAATTCACATGGACCCTGAGGGAAATGGAGGGTGTGGTAAAAACATTTCTTATCTTAATTAGTATGGGGACCCAATGAGTTAAAAACTCATTGAACGCCATACTTAAAATGGTTTCATTTTGTTGAGTATATTATTCTTCAATAAAGTTGATTTTAGCAGGTAATATTAATGGATGAGTCAATATTTCAAATGTGATTACCGTTAGTCATTTTCAACTTCATGCCAATCACTACTCTGATTACTAATTGCAAATGAACTCTGTCACCAATGATGACTACACAGTGAGGTAGGGAAGAGTCTGTCTGGAGCTCAGTGATTCTCTGAGTGCCTGTTGGCGTTTCCACGTCAAGTGGCAATTCTAGCAAAACAGATCCACTCCCCATCAGTTCTTCATAGACAAACATTTCAGACACACAGAATTCTGGGTAACTACATTTAATTTTTTAAAAATCTCCAGGAATCAGATTGTTGTTCATAAGGTCTAGGATTAGGTTTGAAGGAGGTGATATGAGAGGGTTAGGACAAAGAAGGAATTAGAAATGTTACTTCTTAACTAAAGGCTGGGGATTTATATCTATTCTAAGTCAGGAGTCATAGGCTTTCTTTGAATATAGTAGGAAATCAGGTCTAGTCTTCTTATAAAACTGGGAATAGGGATAACACTGTCCTGCTCCTGAACTTAAAATGTATTTTTCTACCCCTCAGATGTGAGGCAATTACTAAATTACTCTTTATAAATCTTGATTCTTTTGAATTTCTAAAGAAATACTGGTAGAATAGTGAGTATAAATTCTAGTTGGCAGGATGAATAAGTTTCATTTGGGACGTACTGAGTCTAATGAGTGTTTGGGACACCTAAATGTCCCAAATGTCCAGCAGGTTTACCTAGAGCTCCATGAAGAAGAGTGTGGCCTAGAGAGATCCCTTGGGAGCCATGGAGGAGAGGGCTGGGACCGGGTGATATCACTAAAGGAAAACAAGCAGACTAACAGGGACACTGGGCAGAAGTCGGAAGCCTGGGCTTCAGCGACACTTGACAAATGAGGAGGAGCATAGATGGTCAGAGACAGAGGAAGGCGGGAGGGAACAGATGGTGTCACCAGCAGCAAGCACAGAGAGCAGTCTGCACAAGAGAAGTCTGGAAGCTGCAAACTGGAAAAGGTTACTGGGATTCACACCCGGATGCTAGTTCATAATCTTCAAGAGCAGCTTACACAGAGTATGGGAGGCTGAAAGCAAATCATAGCAAATTTAGGAGTAAACGGTGGATAAAAGAATACAGTTAATATTATAGGCAAAGAGAAGTAAGATGGAGTAAGAAATTCACATGAGAAGAGGGTTTGCATAGTGTCAGGTGGGAAACACAGTGTCAAGGTAGGTGGTTGGAGAACAGGATACATTTGGGTCTCTTGAAAGGTGAGGAAAGTGAGCCAGAAGATTAATGGTGTGGGAGACAGAAATGTTTGTAAATAGAATCTCTCTATGGATGAGCAATGAGAGGGATTCAAGGGAATAGATGAAGAAATAAGCTGGGATGAGAAGAGAGGTCCTGATTTTCAAGAATGGGATGAAGCTCTGTCCAAAGGATGTTAAGTACAATGAGCATCTTGGTAGCGAAAAGAGACGTTATCAAAAAAAGGTGTATTGTGTCACTGCAGTAATCAAAGATGGTTGAAAGGCATCAATCCCAAAAGAATGCTTTGCATGACAAAAGTCTATTCCTTTGGTATGAGAGTCATATTACCTCAACCATGCTAAAACCAGCACATTTAGAAAATAATTGTATATAAAATTGTATAATTGTATATAACAAAATAATTCTCAGGGATAAAATCAACCATCACTAAAAGGTCCACATAGGAATACAAAACATGATTTTCTGTCTTTCCCAAAGGGACCTATTTTGATAGAAGATAAAATGTTGGACTGTGGTGAGCCATGTAGCCTCTATCTTAGAAACTTGCTCTTACAGAATAATATCCTTCCTCTGGTTAAATATATCAGATAAGGAGGTGTGTATTCTATGCCAGGGAGCATGAAAGTTGCATGTTCGTGCATGTACACCTGTACAGAAGAAAGACAATGGTCAGAAAAAAGTCCTATCCTACTGTATGTCTGCGTTTCTTACTGCATGGATCACAGCAGAGAGATTCAACTAGAGTCACAGTCATTGCTACAGAAATGGACTCTCCGTTAACTCTTTAAAGAGCTAACTAAAATCCTTCTCTTTCTTGAACTTCTTTAAACCAGATACCTGGTTCCATCCCCTTCACTAGACTGCTCCTGTAATCCCTCTTATAGAGGATGGAGACTTCCTTGTCTGCCCACAGTTAAATATTGTTGCCTATTAATGTAGAATACATACACATTAAACTATATGCCATAAAGGGCAATGAAAACGGTTTATAATGGTTGTTTCTTTGTATTGGCAAGTAGCATTTTTAGTTAATAAAAATGTATTTCCTCACCTCCCTCCCTTTACCTAGTGTGTGACTATTTGACACATTGCTTTTGTTGTTGTTCACTCGGTCGTGTCTGACTCTGCGACTCCATGGACTGCAGCATGCCAGGCCTCCCTGTCCATCACCAACTCCCAGAATTTACTCAAACTCATGTCCATTGAGTCAGTGATGCCATCCAACCATCTCATCCTGTCGTCCCCTTCTCCTCTTGCCCCCAATCCCTCCCAGCATCAGGGTCTTTTCCAACGAGTCAGCTGTTTGAATCAGGTGGACAAAGTATTGGACCATGTCAGTAAATCAGACAGTTTACTGACCTGATTACGATGTTGAGCCCATCAATTTTACTATTAAGCCCTTTACCCAGATGGGTTGTATATGATGGGGAAAGTTTTAACAGCTAATGTAAAATAAATGTTTCAGCAGGTTAAACACTTGATCCTTCAGTGAAACATCCGTTCCTGCTGTGATGATTGTCTGTAACAATCAACCGTTTAGGTGGGGATCTGGGGAGGCTCTCGTCACCTAACAAGAATGGTACCCAGCTGGTCAAGTCACACTCTGAGTCCCAGTCTGCACGTCTGGGGTTTTCTAGAGCACAGTCTCATATCGCCTTCTGTACCTCCACACACCCAGAGGCAGAAGTTCATTCACACTGGACACCGTTTCCCACAACTCACTGCGGTGAGGGAACCAGGTCTGAAGCCAGTCTCCTGGCCAAGAGTAAAGGCCGCAGCTGCCCACAGAGGGCGGTGAGTCTGCATCGCGGCGCCCTGCCAGAGGGGGCGGAGCCAGCGGCCTTCTCAGAAACGGCGCCCCCCGCCGGCCGGAACCGGCCTCCCGGCGGCCCCTGCGGCCCGGAACCCACCTCCCGGCGCCCCCAGCGGCCCGAACCGGCCTCCCGGAGTCCCCCGCGGCCGGCTGACGTCACCACGAAGGCCAGCTCCAGAGGACTCAGCAGAGTGCAGGAGACGGAATCTGAGTTCTGAAACGTCCAGAGGTAAGCGAAGGCCCCTTTTTTCCATCTCTGGAGCATTTCTAATCACGTTTTTCTTACCTAGATGCTGAAGATGAACCTAACTGAAACTCTAAAAATAGTATCCTTTGAGCTACTTCTCTGTCTTGTGAGGTTCCCAAAGGAAAGTTATGAGTGATTTGCAGCTCACTGCAACCAAATTCTCCACACACGGGGAACTGTTGGGGCTTAAAAAACAACGACAACAACAACCCTGGAAGATGCAGATGGACAGTGTCTGTGGCTGGGGTCTTTGGAGGCAGGCTGCAATGACAGTGAGTCGCTCGGCCTCTGCCTTGTTCAAAGCACTAGAGAAGCGTTTTCTCAGTGTAAGCTGAGAAGGGTAGTGTTCACATTTGTGATCTGGCCCCCTTCCCAGGGGCCAAACAGACTCGCCAGATGAGATAATTAGGGCGGAGCCAACATCTCTGCCTGCTGGAAAGCGAAGCCTCCGAAGGCTTAACCAAAACTGAGGAGCAAGTCGTCCGTTCTACAGTGTTTCCTCTGTCACCATTCATAAAACTGAACCATTTTATTATTCCTGGACTATAATTTATGGGCCATTTATTTCGGAAATAACATATGGGGGCATTAAAGGAGGGGAGAAGGATCTTGTTTCCTTCCCTGTCCTAACTAATTAGCTCTTGGCTTTCCCATTCCTGAAACAAACGAGCATGAGCATGAGAAATCCTTAAATCCACGTTCACTGCTCATTCTTTCCACTGCTCACAGGAACTAGCAAACTGTTAATCGTGTAGCAGTTAGAACGGCATGAACAGAATTTCTAGAGAGTGAGGTCTAGCAGTTTCTGGAGAGGTTGCTAATTATTTTTTAGGGATGGTTTTAAGAAGAACCCTACTACTAACAACATTAAAACTGGATGGGAAATCAACTTCAAGAAGGAGAAAACGGTACTTGTGAAACTTTTAATTAAGAAATCTCCTTATATCAGGAAAGTTAAAAAATGAATATTCTCCTACTGATAGGAATGCAACTTCTCAGAGCATGTGAATGCTTCCTGTGGAACCAGCTTAGCAAGTCTGTCGCTCTACACACTGCTGGCTGTGCTGAGCTGTCTTCAGGCACCATGGATTTGGCACCTTCTCCTCCTCAGCCCACTAGTTCAAAAACAAACAAAAAAAAAATGGAAACAAACAATGCTTTCCTCATCCACTGTACTGTCCACTATATTTCCCTGCATAGGATATCAACATTTCATTTTCCCAATTAAAAGGATACCCAGTCCAATACCTTTGCAAGGTGGACATCAGGACCATACCTGAGATCTGGTTTCGATAGGCCAAAGGACCAGATGGCATAAGGGTAACTGTTTGGGAAGCACAGATGCCAGACTGTGGGGAAAATGAGAAATAGACAGGAAGTTAAAGAATACTTAAGACAGAGTCTGAGCATCCCTTAAAGTAATCCAAGGCCAGATTTCATGCTAAGGGGAGCTTCTTAGAGAAGTTCTTGGAGCCTAGGCATTTTAGGACTGATCAATCAATCAAACAATCAATCCTAAAGGAAATCAACCCTGAGTATTCATTGGAAGGACTGATGCTGAAGCTGAAGTTCCAGTACTTTGGCCACCTAATGCGAAGAGCTGACTCAAAGGAGAAGACCCTGATGCTGGGAAAGCCTGAAGGCCAAAGGACAAGGGGACAGCAGAGGATGAGATGGTTGGATAGCACCACTGACTCAATGGACGTGAATCTGAGCAAACTCTGGGAAACAGTGAAAGACGGGGAAGCCTGGTGTGCTGCAGTCCACAGGATCAGAGTTGGACATGACTTAGCGACTGAACAGCAAAGGCATTTGTAGTCAGACACATTTTGGTCTAAATCCCATCTTTGTTGTACAGATCTTGAAAATTTGAAGCAATTCATCTAATGTCTCTAATTTTCCTCTTCTGTAGAATGCATATCAGCTACCTGGCCTTTACCGGGTATTTCAGTAAATGATACTCAGTGTAGATACATCACTGGGTCAGAGATGCATAGTTGGGACCTAGAGAAACATTCATATGACATTGACTATTCATTCCTAGAAACAGAGCTTTTTCCCTAAAATTCTTAAAACATTTTGGAATAGTTATTAAAATATCAAACTGAAGTATCCTTCTCTCTGATAGTCATTATGTGAGGAAGATGTCTAGCTTAGGCGGCCCTGTGCAGAAGTATCTAATAGGGTGTTTTGCTTATGGACAGCTTGATCAAGATGGTCTTAACCATCCCCTTAGCCTGACTAAACTTCAGACAGTCATCTTCCTCCCTCTAGGCATCTGACTTTTCTTAGAGCATTTATTTTCAAAAACTGGCCATTGTAAATCCTTTCTCGTCCACTTTGAATTGTATGTAAATCTTTTTCCAGCCTCTTGCCAATTTTACAACCCAGGAAATGCTTTTTTCAAGGACTTATGAAGCATTTTGAAAAGTCAACATTGAAGGATAAAGTGCCCTACTCTCGCAGTTTCTGTGAAGGGTAGCAGTCAACTTCCACGGGTGCCAGTTGGCAAACACAGGCGGCCTAGTCACAGAAAAAAAACCTTTGCAAACTCAGGAGTAACTAAGTGTGCTCTGGTACTTTTCCACTGGCTCATCCTCAGGGTTTAAAACCTTCTGCCGTTTGTGTCAGTGAGGCTAAGGATCCAGACTTGCTCCGGGCACTCTGCCCTGCTCCTGGCAATAGTGTCAGAATGAAATCAACTTCTGTCTGCTCATCTTATCCTGTGCCCATTTTTTTCTTTATTAAGCTCCACTCTTGCTTTGGAGCACCCCCCCGCCTCCCCCTGGCCATGAGTTCCTCTGTCAACATCTGGTCTTAGTATAGTTTCTAAAAGCTTCAAGGAGTGAGGAAGTGCAGAATGAAGAAACTTGCAGTGGAGGTGAGCTTCAAGGAAATCCATCCACTCTAGGCACCCTTCAAGGTACAAGAGGAAATGTACCATTTTAATGCTCAAAGCCCTTCAAGCGAGGCTTCAGCAGTATGTGAACCAAGAACTTCCAGATGTTCAAGCTGAATTTAGAAAAGGCAGAAGAACCAGGGATCAAATTGCCAACATCTGTTGGATCTTAGAGAAAGCAAAGAGGTTCCAGAAAAACATCTACTTCTGCTTCATTGACTACACTGAAGACTTTGACTGTGTGGATCACAACAGACTGTGGAAAATTTTTTAAATGATGGGGATACCAGACCACCTGACCTGACTCCTGAGAAATCTGTATGAAGGTCAAGAAGCAACAGTTAGAACCGCACATGGAAAAATGGACTGGTTTCCATGTTGGGAAGGAGTACGTCAAGGCTGTATATTGTCACCCTGCTTATTTAACTTATATGCAGAGTACATCAGGAGAAATGCCAGGCTGGATGAAGTACAAGCTGGAATCAAGAGAAATATCAATAACCTCAGATATGCAGATGACACCACCCTTATGGCACAAAACGAAGAGAAGCTAAAGAGGCTCTTGATGAAAGTGAAAAAGCTGACTAATTCTCAACATTCACCAAACTAAGATCATGGCATTTGGTCCCATCACTTCATGGCAAATAGATGGGGAAAAAGTAGAAACAGTGACAGGTTTTATTTTCTTGGACTCCAAAATCTCTGGGGATAGTGACTGAAGCCACGAAATTAAAGGATGCTTGCTCTTTGAAAGGAAAGCTATGACAAACCTAGACAGAATATTAAAAAGCAGAGACATTACTTTGCCAACAAAAGTCCATCTAGTCAATGCTATGGTTTTTCCAGTGGTCATGTATGGATGTGAGAGTTGGATCATAAAGAAGACTGAGTGCTGAATAATTGATGCTTTCAAATTGCAGCACTGGAGAAGACCCTTGAGAGTCCCTTGGACTGCAGGGAGATTAAACCAGTCGATGCCAAAGGATATCAACCCTGAATATTCATTGGAAGGACTGATGCTGTAGCTGAAGCTCCAATACTTTGGGCACCTGATGTGAAAAGTCATCTCATTGGAAAAGATCTGGAGCTGGCAAAGATTGAGGGCAAGAGGAGAAGGGGGCAAAAGAGGATGAGACGGTTGAATGGCATCATCGACACAAGGGACGTGAGTTTGAGGAAACTCCAGGAGATCGGGAAAGGCAGGGAAAGCTGGTTTGCTGCAGTCTGTGGGGTCGCAGTGAGTCAGACACGACTTCGTGACTGAATCACAGCAACAACAAGATACAGGAAGGTCCCTCCCCTAACACCATCCTCTGTGAGGCCCCCTCCTGCCGGCCTCTCAGCTGAACTGGTGAGGCAGAGGATGGTGGTGGCAGCCTCGTCCTGCCTCCTTGTATACACGGCCATTTGCAGCGTGACTGCCGTCTCCCCTGCCGAGTGATGCCACCTTCTCCAGCTCTCGAATTGAATACGGTCTCTTGCCTTGCTTCAGTTAAGGGGACACCAGCCAGTGAACTGGGGGGAGAATCTTGATAAGTGTGCATTCAGGATTGCCCTTTCTTGCATGCTATGGGACCGACCCAAACTGCCTCCAAAACATGAGAAGCCACAGGGAGAGACCCCAGCCCTCCCAGCTCCCCAGCAGAATTCGCAAGCATCTGAATGAGGCCAGTTTAGCCTCAGATGATCAATTACATGCCAGAATGTGTAGCCAGCCTACAGAATCATGATACATATTTATGGTTTTAAGCATCTGAGTTGCACTTAAAATATATATATATAGCAAAAGTTGATAACAGTAAGATGTTACATTTACCAAGAAAGCATGAATGAGTTCCCAACCAAGAGCAATGATGAGAAATTGGTGGGAATGGAGGGGTATCCAAGGAAACATTCCTTCATATGGTGAGTTGCAAACTTGAAATGTTAGCTGGAGTTTAAAAGAAGTTTTTTTTTTTAAGTCAATTCGGGATCTCATGGAAAATCAATCTCTCTGTCAGACTAAAAATATCTCCAGCTTTGAACACTTTTCCTTCATTCTTATTAGACTTGAAAGCATGCCCATTGATCTAGCAAGAGCAATTTGCTAATAATTAGACTGGCAAGGCAGGTTCAGGATTGTTACCAAAAGGATGGGTGAGGGGCCCCTTCAGTTCACAAAAGTCATGGTCCTAATGAGAGAGAAAGGATGAAGCAGCAGTAGCCACCACAAATGCCTGTTTGCTAAAGTTCAGGTGAGATTAAACTCTAATGCAGAAAAAGTCACCTCGTGCAGCATCCAGTGGTGTCTGCAGAGGAGAACCAGTCAAGCTCCCCTCCCAGGGGCCCCCCAGCTCTCTCACACGCCTTTCACTGCCTCAGCTCTCCTCCCCCTCCCTCGTCCTCATCTGTCCTTCTCCTCTTCCTCCTTCCTCTCTGCTTCTCTGAGGATAAACAGTGCATGGGTCCACATCTCCCATAGACCTCAAGCTCACTGCGGGCAGGGTCTGTGCTTCACGCACGTTTTCATCTCCTGCAGTACAAGATACCCAGAAGGTGTTCAACGCACACATTACAGAAGTGGACGGAAGAGGACGAGCTCTGGGGAACACAGGGAGTCATGTCCTGATAACCCTCTTTCCATTCCCAAAGCCTGAATGGGGAGCTTGGCAAAGAGTGGCCACCTTCTTCACATGAAATAAGCTCATATTACAGAACGCCGTAAGGGCTTCCCTGGTGGCTCAGAGGGTAAAGCGTCTGCCTGCAATGCGGGAGACCCGGGTTTGATCCCTGGATCGGGAAGATCCCCTGGAGAAGGAAATGGCAGCCCACTCCAGTACTCTTCCCTGGAGAATCACATGGACAGAGGAGCCTGGTGGGCTGCAGTCCACGGGGTCGCACAGAGTCGAACGCAGCCGAGTGGCTTCACTTTCACAGAAAGCTGCATAATGCGTGAAATGTGTTGTTTTTCTCCAGATAAGGGTGCCTGGCTTCCACCAGCAATCATGCCATGATCCACCTGTGATTTGTCCCTTTGAACGAATCCCTTTGAGGGCATTCCAGACCCTCTGTGCTGCTATGCCCCGACCTCTTGTTTGGGAGGACAGAGGCCTGAGCAGTGGACAGACTTCACAGTGTGCCAGGGCAGAACCCCCTGAGATAGCACCTGCCGAACAGGTTACATCCTGAGCTAAGTATTTTTTGGAAGCCCAGACTAAAAACAGCATTGTTTGCTTTCAACTGTTTAATAGGGTGAGATTGTTTTTACTGCTTCAGTTTGCTTATACCCCAAAAAAGAGAAAAAATCTATCCCTTCCCTTATAAAATATTTATTGTTTTATATTTTAAAAGAAAGAACCAAATCAATTCTGTTTTGAAAGGCACATTAAAAATGTAAGCACAAAGCATGGGGCACATTTCACAGAAGATTGGAACTGCTAACGGTTTTTTTTTATTTTTTTTTCATCTACAAGAAGAAATCAAATGAAGCCAGCTTGCCTCTGGGGTTTTAAACATCGTTACAATTCATCTTAATAATGAAGTTAAAATTAACTGAAAAAAGACAAAATGGAAAAAAAAAACCCTCATATCACTTATATGAGTTTATTCATGGGAAAATGAATAAAAGTAATATCCTTTGGGTACAGTTAAGAAAACAATCAAAATTACCAGTACATAGGTGACCCATGATTGAAGCACACCTCATTTTGTATTTATGGAAACATAAACTAATTCATAACACACACACTTTATACCCACATAAAAACATATGTTCAGAAACACACATACACACCCAACAAAACCAACAGCTCTTTAAATTATACTCAAAAATGTTACACTCATTATGATCTACTGACCACGGAATTCTGTTCCTGATATCACATATAACTAACCTGGAAGCTCAAGTCAACTCTGCTTTGTGTAATCTTCCCAACTTCTGCATTTGTGGAATCTTTCTGTTGAAGAACAAAAGAGGGGTAGAAAGGTCAGAGGGGACACCTCCACTCCATCAGTTCAGTCGATCAGTTGTGTCTAACTCTTTGCGACCTCATGGACCACAGCACGTCAGGCTTCCTGTCCATCACCAGCTCCTGGAGTCCACCCAAATCCATGTCCATTGAGTTGGTGATGCCATCCAACCATCTCATCCTCTGTCGTCCCCTTCTCCTCCCGCCTTCAATCTTTCCCAGCATCAGGGTCTTTTCTAATGAGTCAGCTCTTCACATCAGGTGGCCAAAGTATTGGAGTTTCAGTTTCAGCATCCTTCCAATGAACACCCAGGACTGATCTCCTTTAAGATGGACTGGTTGGATCTCCTTGCAGTCCAAGGGACTCTCAAGAGTCTTCTCCAACCACAGTTCAAAAGCATCAACACTTCGGCGCTCAGCTTTCTTTATAATCCAACTCTCACACCCATACATGACTACTGGAAAAACCATAGCCTTGACCAGACGGACCTTTGCTGGCAAAGTAACGTCTCTGCTTTTTAATATGCTGTCTAGGTTGGTCATAACTTTTCTTCCAAGGAGCAAGCGTCTTGACTGCAGTCACCATCTACAGTGATTTTGGAGCCCCAAAAAATAAAGTTTGACACTGTTTCCCCATCTATTTGCCATGAAGTGATGGGACCAGATGCCATGATCTTCATTTTCTGAATGTTGAGCTTTAAGCCAACTTTTTCACTCTCCTCTTTCACTTTCATCAAGAGGCTCTTTAGTTCTTCTTCACTTTCTGCCATTAGGGTGGTGTCATCTGCATATCTGAGGTTATTGATATTTCTCCTGGCTATCTTGATTCCAGCTTGTGCTTCTTCCAGCCCAGCGTTTCTCATGATGTACTCTGCATATAAGTTAAATAAGCAGGGTAACAATATACAGCCTTGACGTACTCCTTTTCCTACTTGGAACCAGTCTGTTGTTCCACGTCCAGTTCTAAATGTTTCTTCTTGACCTGCATACAGGTTTCTCAGGAGGCAGGTCAGGTGGTCTGGTATTCCCATCTCTTTCAGAATTTTCCAGAGTTTGATGTGATCCACACAGTCAAAGGCTTTGGCATAGTCAATAAAGCAGAAGTAGATGTTTTTCTGGATGTTTTACTTTCCTGCTTTTTCAATGATCCAGTGGATGTTAGCAATTTGATTTCTGGTTCCTCCGCCTTTTCTAAATCCAGCTTGAACATCTGGAAGTTCACTCCATAGGGCCCTTAAAAAATCTCCAGGAGCACTCCTGCTTTGACTTCCATCCTGCTCCTCTGAGAGGAAGAACAAAATAGGTACTTGCTTTTTGGAAATGAACATGGATTCGTTGTAACAAATGAAAACCTTTTCAGAAAACTACAGTTGTCACATTGGGGGTATAATGATGGTAACAATAAGGAAAGGCAGAGGCAATTTATACAGTAGAAGATACAGGGTTTCCTTGGCCTTCAGGTGGGAACTCTGCCAAGTCATTCATTCTTTTCTATGGTCAAGTTTGGAATTCAGTCATTTCTCTTCAAACTAATTAAGTTATTTTTATTTTAATTGAAAAAAAAAAAATACCCTGTAAGTTTCCTGAGTAAGTATGCAAAGCTATAAATTATAGGAATGAGACCATATTTTTTATGTATGGTTTGTTTTTTTTTTTATTCTTTGTTGTTATTCTTGAAACTGGAAGAGGTAATTGATATAACTCAATATATCTTAATATTAAGCTCAGTATTTCTTCAATATTTTGGAAAAATCAAAGATAAATGGCAATGAACATTAGGAAATGGAGGAAGCCTAAATTCTCTAGTTTTTACCTTTTCAACTAAACAGTTCCAGAAAGGTTGAGGATGAAATCAAGAGTATTTGTTCCTAACACAGAGGGATCATCCTTGCTGTCTGTTAATAACCATCACCTTCAGTTAATCTGAGTTTTCACCCTGTCATTCTGATTCTTTTAAATATTTAGCATC
Source organism: Cervus canadensis (assembly GCF_019320065.1). Lineage (NCBI taxonomy): Eukaryota > Metazoa > Chordata > Mammalia > Artiodactyla > Cervidae > Cervus > Cervus canadensis. The sequence continues at coordinate 2,228,666 of NC_057389.1, forward strand.
TTCTCACATTATAAATGCAAAATAATAATAATAAGACATTAAAAAGTCACAATTAACACATTATCTATGTTCCAAGATTTTACCATTGGTGACCTGATTATATGGTTAATTCTAAGTATGATTTGAGCAAATGCTCAAAAAGTTACATGCCACCTGTATAACTATGTAATATATATGTAGAAAATAATTACATGCACAGAAAATTTTTCCACAGAGTATTTATTTGCATAATAAAACCACAGATAACTTAGGCAGAGAAATTAACATGATTAGGGGGCTTGATATCTAAGTCAAGATTTTAAATGATTTAATAATACCGTTCCACTGAAAAGATAAAGAATCATAGCAAGTGAGCAATTCAGAATATATGTGATGAAAAGCTATAGAATCATAGAGTTCTAACATATATACATAATGGCTTAGATGTCAGCCCCACGTTGAAAAGTGAAAGCATTAGTCACCAGGTCATATCCGACTCTGCAACCCCATGGACTGTAGCCCTCCAGACTCCTCTGTCCGTGGAATTCTCCAGGCAAGAATATTGGAGTGGATTACCATTCCCTTCTCCAGGGGATCTTCCCAACCCAGGGATCAAACCTGTGTCTCCTGCATTGTAGGTGAATTCTTTACCCTCCCCCCGCCCCCAACTTAAGAACAAATTTTAAAAGTGCTTTATATTGCTCAGTTGGTTACTTCATAGAACACAATATATTCATTATATTTTCCTGTGGAAGGCAGTTTGCACAGTGGTTATATGCATAGGCTCTGAATTCACACTGCTTATATCTAGATCCTCGTGGCCTGCTAGCTGTCTGATCTTGCACAAATTAACACTGCCTCCTGACATCAGTTTCATTTGTGAATTGGAGAGAATTCTCTCAGCTAGTGTCCAATCAGGAGAGAGGAATTACATAATAATCTGAATGGGAAACGTTTAAAAAAGAAGTGACGATAGCAGGGTACTGGAGTAAGGAAGGAATGACTAATAGAAAGCATAAGGACTCTAAAGGACAGAGGAACAGCACATTTAAGGGGCAGCCTTCAGGCAGAGGTTGAACACCCAAGGAAGCAGTTGCCCTCGGGCTGAGATCCAGACCTCAGGAGAGAGGACACACCGGCGGCTCATGGGATCAAAGAGAAGTCGCTGGATTTGTTACTAGTGTGACTTGCTCAAAATCCACCATCTGCAACTTATCAAAAACTTAACCTTCTCAGGTTCCAAGGAAAGCTGTTTGTGAAGAGGTGTCTCAATGAAATCAATCCACTAGAAGTTTTCTTTTACATTTTGATCCCACCACTGCATTGAAATTTCTTTAGTTGTAGTCATAATAACTGCATCTTGACAAATCTGCCTTGATCACTTCTGCCTTGATTTTTCTGCTCCTTCAGTACAACTGTTGTGTTTTTCAGTTGCTAAGTCAGGTCTGACTCTCTGGGGGACTGCAGCACACCAGGCTTCCCTGTCCTTCACTATCTCCCCGAGTTTGCTCAAATTCATGTCCATTGAGTCAGTGATGCTATCTAACCATCTCATCCTCTGCCACCCTTTTCTCCTTTTGCCTTCAGTCTTTCCCAGCATCAGGGTCTTTTCCAATGAGTCAGCTCTTTGCATCAGCTGGCCAAAGTATTGGAGCTTCAGTATCAGTTCTTCCAATGAATATTCAGGGTTGATCTCCTTTAGGATTGAGTGGTTTGATCCCCTTGCTGTCCAAAGGATACTCAAGAGTCTTTTCCCAGCAACACAGTCCGAAGGCATCAATTCGATACAATGATACCGAACAAAGTGAACACATTTTCTTTCTTGAAAAACGTTCTTCAGTCAGCTTCAAAAATATCAGATTTATATGGACATTTCTCTATTCACTGATTATATTTGATGATGACTCTTTGTCCTAATGTTACAGTGCCCTAACCCTTAATCCTAAAATGGTTATTTCCTACCTAAATAATCTGATCCAATTTCACTATATATACTGATGACCTCCACATGGATATCACCATCATTTACTTCTTCTTTTACTTTCAGACTCATCTATACAGCCCTCTTCTTAGTATTGAAATATTTGGTAGGAAATTCAAAAGGAATTTCTGATTTCTCATACCCCAAACACAAATCTCTGCCTATCCCTGTGTCTGTCTCATCTCAAACACTGGCGCTGCCCTTTAACCACCTGCTGATGTCAAAACTCAGTAATCTTTGAGTTTTCTATTTTCTTATAATCCCATGTCTAATCCATCAGCAAGACAAGGTCCTCTGGACCCTGAACCCACGGCTTCTTCCCACTTCTGCTCTGAGCTCTCTGGCCCCAGAAGCCATCATTCTCTGGCTGTCCTACTTTCTCCCAGCTTCTGTTTTTTCCTTCCACAGTTTCTGGTCCACATGAAGGCTAACAGGAACTTTTCAGTCACCCCACATTCCATAGCAGAGAACAGCTAGTTTGAAAATGTAGCTTTTCTTCTCCCCGCCTTCACAACTGGAGCACATTGTACAGCCTCCCTTGCAGATAGGTTTAGTCGTTAAGGCCTTTTTAGCCAATGAAATACAGAGAGAAGTGATGCTTAGCACGGCCACGTCTAAACCCCAAACCCTTCTCTGTGTGATTCCCCATGCTTATTTTCCTTCCTCCAGCTCGATGCAGTAAGCATGCAACTTGCCTGCATGTGAATGTTACAGGGAACAGCTAAGAATTAATTCTTGTGTCCTACCATTCTCAGCCATCCTGGGTGCAGGGCCTGGGACCGTCAGAACAGACCATCAGAGCCGCACCAAACCACATCCTCCCTTTATCCACACAGCTGCGTCTCTAGGAACACAAGCATTAAGGCTCTCTCTCTTCGCTCATATTGCTTATATCCTTCCCAGGTTTGTAAGGAAGCTTTAGGGGGAGACGTAATGTGGAAATCTCAGGTTTTGTTTCAAACATACTGATGATGTGTGGTCTGGTTGTGAACTTCCAAAGCACTTTGTACCATTTAATAATATTTGAGAGGTACAAGTAAAAATTCTCGATTCAAAATGTTTTATTCTATGTCAGAATACTCCAAAGATGAAAATGAATCTCTACTCTAGGAAGAGAATGATACCAAAAATTGAATTAAATGGGAAAGTAGTGACACGTTTTCACTCTGAAAAAAATGTGTGAGACGAGCTGACAACAGGAGAGCCAGTTCAGATTCTCAGCCCTCCAGTGTTATGACTTAAACTCGGAGTCTAAAATAGGCCTTTAGCTGGCGAACAGGGCAGGAAGAAGGGTCTGCGGCCCCTAATGCCTGCATCTGAGGATGGACCGACATCACTAAAATTAACACTGAACACGAGGTTACCACCAAATTTGGGGATTCTTTTCTTCTTTCAAAGTGAGTAGGCCAGACAAGCAGAAAATTGTGTCTCAGTGGCCCAGAGGCTAAGTGTTGGAAACTTAAAATTACCTCTGATAACGTGAATGTGAGCTTCCCTGATAGCTCGGTTGGTAAAGAATCTGCCTAGAGGGCAGGAGACCCCGGTTCGATTCCTGGGTCGGGAACGTCCCCTGGAGAGGGGACAGGCTCCCCACTCCAGTGTTCTTGGGCTTCCCTGGTGGCCCAGCTGGTAAAGAATCTGCCTGCAATGCGGGAGACCTGGGTTTGATGCCTGGCTTGGGAAGATCCCCTGGAGAAGGGACAGGCTGCCCACCCCAGTGTTCTTGGGCTTCCCTGGTGGCCCAGCTGGTAAAGAATCTGCCTGCAATGCGGGAGACCTGGGTTCGATCCCTGGGTTGGGAAGAGCCCCTGGAGAAGGGACAGGCTGCCCACTGCAGTGTTCTGGCCTGGAGAAGCCCGTGGACTGTATAGTTCACAGGGTCGCAAGGTGTCAGACTCGACTGAGTGCCTTTCACAACATGAATATAAATTATCAAAATTGCTGTGTCTGCACAAAACGTGGAAATTCTCATTTCTCACAATCAAGTGTCCATTGGAGATTGTAAAGCATTTTCATTTTGCTATTAGAAGAAAAATGGAGTCTGACACCTGCCTTCAAGGAAGCCACTAGACAGTGACTGAGGTCTAGAAAACATAATGTTACATCGGCACACTGCAGAAGTAATACCAGGCCTCCAGTGTCTGGAGGGGAGCAGAGTACTACAGCAAAGAAAAAAAAAAAGAAATGTACATTACTTTTGATTTTGATTTGATTTGGTACTTGGATTTTTTACTCTTTCTACAATTGATTGCAAATGCAGCCAAAGGGGGAGAACGCATCACCTAAGTGGGTGTTTTAGCTGTGCTATAGTATTTGTGTAGGTGAAAAGGAATTGCCAATTAATCAGACAGTAAAAGTTAAACTTTCTCCTCAAGGAAAGAAAATCTATGGACATAAGTCATGATCCAGATCCATGAAAATGAGAAGGAAAGTTAGGCATTAGGGCCTGTTTAAACACATTCTATCTGCAGGGTGAGAGCAAGGCTAGAAAGAGTGTTCCACCTAATAAAAGATTGATGTGCGAACTCTCCTGACTGATAACCACATTAGTTCCTCTCAGAGCTAATTATGTCTTTGAATCATATCCAAAAAGGAAGACAAAAGTTATCTTCGGCAAATGCTTATTCTAATTGTTTAATAGTGAATACTTTTTTGAGCTAATTGACTTATTTTTTCTGAGAGGTATAAAAGCCCATCTGTCCTCAGTAGAATATTGAAGATGAACAATGTTATTCCTTTAGAAGAAAGGTTTAGAATATTGTAAATACCTACATCAAATTGTTTCTGTCAAGAGATCATTTTAAATTGAATTTATTTTGGCCACAAAATTATTCTGTGGAGTTTGTGAATGTACCAAAGCTCAGGAACTAACCTGCTGTTGGGGTCTGTGTCTTCACATGAAAAGAAATGAGGTCTTCTGTAACCTGATTTCTGTACACCCATACAGATCAATGGAAAGCTCGGGCTGAGACTGTCCTATCATCTGTTCTTTCTTGGACCGTCAGGAAAATATATACACACGTCAATACCGTTTATAAGAGAGGCTGACATTTTCTAACTACTCCGTGGTATGCCGGGGTGCAACTGATGGCAGTGGGGTATCCGGCAGGGTGGAGTCCTTCGTTACTGAAATGGTCTAGAATTTATGCACGGTGATATTAAACTACAGTCCCGCTTTTAGTAGGTGGTGTTATTTTTACATCCTCCTCGGGCACTGCACCCCCACAAGTGTGCACGGCGACCTACGGCCCCCATCTGGGTGTACCATTTAGAGGAACCCCCTGATGTGCAGGATCACTGAGTTCTCTCAGCCAGGGAAAGGAAACTCAGAGGCAAGCAAATGGCCTTACATAGTTACTCAACTAGTAAGCAGATTGTCACAGCTACTCAACATTTTAATCAAGTTACTTGACTAGTAATGGAGAGTCAGGATTAACATGGATTAAAAATCCAGAACTTCCCGATGCCGAGGCCTTTACATCAACCATAGTTGGGCCCCTCAAATCTGAATCTCCGATCATCTCCTTCTTCATTCCTTACATGTCGCTTTTCCAGTAGAGAAGTCCTCAGTCTGACGCAACACTAGCCAAAATGACATTTGCACCCCAGTGTTCCTAGTGATGAGGGAAATGTTTTCTCCTACGAATCTTGTTGCAGGAAATGCTTGTTAGACAGGGAGTGCGCCGCCCTTCCTCCCTCTGCCGAGGTCAGAGCGGCGAGGCAGTGGGCCTGCAGGGACACTGCGAATCCTCAGCCTGTGGCCCCCCACGAAGAGCGCAGCCTCCCCTAATCGAAGGCAGCACAGACCCCTCGTTACCGAACCGTCTCAGGCTCAGCCTACTCTCCCTGAAGCGGGGAGGAAAATGCCAGATAAAAGGATACAGTGAATTTTCTCCTTCTCGTACTGTTCACTGGCTTCAAAATTCATTAAAAGATTTTCATACCACAACAAGGATGAGATTCAATAACCACATTTTAAGAAACACGCTTCTGAAGACTTCTATAAATTCTTCATCAGGCTATCGACTAACCAGACCATTCCCAAGTGGGTGGTTTACCTAAAAGGGGACGGGTATGTCTTTGCAGCCTACATGGTGGGAAAGACACGAGGGCTGACGTCTTAGACCGAGGTGGGGAGAAGGCTGCTTCTTTCTCGGGGAGGGGGTGGGTCCAGTCTGCACTCCTCGCTGTGAAAGTGCAAGGCGTGCTCACGGCGCTGGTTAGCGAGCTGCCCGCAGCCCTGCAGGGCTGAGTCAGGAAGGCAGCCCTCTGAGGCCCCTCGCCGAGGCGTGGGCTGCAGTCTGCTGTAGCGGAGTCAGTTAACACACCACACAGCTAATTAGGCCAAGGCACTGCCCGCAGGCGCGCTCCCCTGCAGCCCGTGTCCTTATCACGGATGCGGGCTTCGGGAGGCCGCTTCCTCCTGCTTCTCCTCAGCTAGATTTCCCTGGTGCCCTCGGTGGAGCTCTTCCCCGCACAGCACGCCTGTGTGATAACCGGCTTTAACACCTGCGCTTCTGATCCTGAGACACTGAACAAGCCTTCGTGCACGGCCTTTCTTTGGGTCTCCATTTTCTCTGCTATAAGCTGCAGAAGATTCCCTTTCAAACACTGGAGACCTAAACAGCCTCTCTGGAGAGAGAGTTGACAGTATCAACATAAACAAATACAACCTATAATCCAAACATCTCACTCCTAGCTACAAACTCAAGAGAAATGTGCACTTAGGTTCACCAAAAAGCCTTCACAATAATGTTCATAGCAACACTATTTGTAATCACCAAAAGCTACTGGAAACAATCCAGAGTGAATGGATATATAAAAAGGGTTATATAAAAGTAACGGATTGCTACATAGAAGAATGAGCAAACTACAGCATACAATAACATGGGTGGATCCCATGAATATAAACAGCAAAATTAATAAAGGCAGAAACAAAAGAGTGTATATTGTATGATTTCATTCTTATAATGTATAAATACAGCAAAACTGTTTTTCATGATGTTAGATATCATGGAGATGGTGGTTACCTCGATGGAGAAGGATAAATATTGACTAGAAAGGGGATTAAAAAGGATTTCCTGGTGTGCCGGTAACACTCTGCTGAGAGGGAGGTCTTTTCCATGGGTTTGTTCAGTGTGTGAGCATGTTGTTTTTGTTCAGTCGCTCAGTCGTGTCCAACTCTTTGTGACCTCATGGATTCCAGACCTCCCTGTCCTTCACCATCTTCCAGAGTTTGCTCACACTCATGTCTATTCAGTTCATGACGCCATCCAACTATCTCATCCTCTGTCATCCCCTTCTCCTCCTGCCCTCAGTCTTTCCCAGCATCAGGGTCTTTTCCAATGAGTCAGCTCTTTGCATCAGGTGAATTGTGAATATTCATGGAACTATATGTTTAAGACATGTACACTTTTCTTAAAGTTACTATATGGTGCTATAATACCTGAATTTTAAAAATATACTTAAAACTAATACAATATTATAAATTGACCATATACCAATAAAAATTAAAAATAAATAAAAAAGTACACTTAAGAATGGCAAGATTGGAATCTTACTTACTCTTGCCAATATCCTCCTCCCCACCCCGGTCCTCACCACCTTTCTTTGTTTCTTTTTGTGAGAGTCATAAAAACCCTATGAATAGAGGAGCCTGGCTGACTGCAGTCTGTGGTCTTGCAAGATAACTTAGCGTCTAAGCTGCCACCACCAGGAGACCGAAGGACAGATCCTCTGGAGTGAGGCTTGCTAACCTCCCTGCATGTATAAATCCTGTCCTTAACCAAACTCAGATCCACAGCTGGAATCAGGATATGTCTCACTTTTACTATAGTGAAACATCAGATTCCATGGAGACCACATCTCACTTCCTCAGCTGGAAGTCTAAAGTCAGCTCAACATACCTCCATCCTTAGTCTTTCATTTATTCCTAAGGTTCTTATTAAATTATCCTTTAATTATTTCGGCTATGTTGGGCCTTGCGCACAACTATGGAGACGACACTGGCAGATGCATGCATGGTCCATGTAACATTCCTCCGCCTCCGTTGGTCCCTGAAGCCTCACCGTGTGGGACAGAAGCTGCCCTCACACTGACCCCGGCGTGGAGGGCATCGCTCCGTCCACCACGGCTCCTGACAGGAGGCACAGAGGGGCAGGTGGTCCACAGTGGCCCCGGGGCCTGCAGCGGTCGGTGAAACCCATTTGGAAAGAGGTGGGACAAGCGTGTGAATTGTGTGAGTCCATTATATTATTCTAGGGTGTGTAAATAAAATTCCCTTTAAAAAAGTTAGACCCAGAGATGTACACTTAGTGTCTGCTTGTAATTTATTTTTTCTTATTTAGGAACCATTATGTCCTAAATGCCCAAGCAGTTTTTAAATGTTTTTTTCATCTCATTTCCATGAAGTAGGGAGTCCATTTAAGTGGAATGTAGACTCCAGGAAGCATATTTTTAAGACCTAAAAAAAAGGAGTCCATAACATTTTTCTGTAGCTTTATCAGCTTCATTAATTAAAAACTTACTCACTGAGTTCAATAATGTCAAGTAATAATACAGCCCATTAACTATGACTTCAGCTTTTCAGAATGACATGCGTAGCTATATATGTACCAATCTTGTGGGCAGAACTCATAAAAGTGATATAATATTGCCCTGTTGCCAGCTTCATTCTCATTCCCAACAAACCTAACAATTGAAAACTTTAAAGATACTTCATATTTGTTGAAAATTTGGACAGTATGTGGCATATCAAGCGTCAAAGCGAATTATAGACATCCTTTTGAACCTAGCACTTTTCAGGCCAGTCTTGGTGATGTCTCTCACTTACATTATAAATAATGTTAGCACAAAAGAATAACCAGACGCAAGACTACAAATTATCTACATTTTTTCCTCCAAGATGCTTTGACATTTCCAGTTAAATACATATTAACTGATGCACTTCTGCCCTTTGCTTAGAAAAGATGCATTTCCAGACATACAAGCCCAGATGACAAAGATGTTACTGCACCTCCGACCTGATCTTTATTTTAAATTCTCTTTATTTAATTAGTGTGAGGAATTTTTAGGCAACCTTACCAAAAATGGTCCCCTCCGCCATCGGTTTCCTTTCCGCCTACTCTGCGTGTTTCCTGTGTCTCAGGCATAGGTGATACAAAGACAGACATGACTCTCTGGCTCCTACCACTGGAAGATTTCTACCCATCTCCCGATTCCAGAACACACGTGTTCCCTTAGCGCTCTGGACCCTGGCTGAGTACTTTCTAATAAGGAATCGGAGCTTCTTTTAGAATGCAGCTTTGTGACAGACCTTGCGTGTTCTTACACGCTGCAGTGAAGCAGTGGGTGAGCGCCCCTCCATCACCTCCTTTCTTTGACCTCCATCTTCTCGTCACTCACCCAAGGACATGCAAGGTCAGGCTACCAAGGCCATTTCACTAGGAATCCCGAACTGCTGCAAAAAGCTATACAGCCTCCTGGAATTCACAGAGTAATTTTTGTGCCAGGATTCTTCAGACAGTTTTCCACAGGTGAAGGCTGGGGATGAGGTGCAAAGCACAGATGACTGATGCTGACACGGGGTGAACCACGCACCCCACTTTGGCGCTTCTCTGCTTAGCCCAAGAACATTTCTGGGGGTCTGTCAGTTTAGAGATATAGTTATGATAGAAACGGCCTCTAATTTCTTACGAATGATAAAATCATGAATATGTTATAACTATCCCGTCTGATTTTTCCCCAATCAATTTTCAACTTGATTTAATTTCAGGGTCAATACTAAGGGTCATTTTATATGCAGCAAATGTCCCTGAACTGAATTTACTGCTCCCAGGCTCTCAGCCAGCTCACTGCTCCTGGATCAGAATGTTAATTGCACTAACATTAAGGGCTATTTTTTGTTTTTTTTTCTTCTGGTTAGGTGGCTGGCAATTAACACTAATAATATGTGAGTTGTGGCATAGCTTTAAATTCTTTGAGTAGATTGATAGCTACCTTAAGGAAAACACAGTAATTCTCTTTTCTTTTTTTGGCTTAAACAAAAGACACTTAGTTTGTCACAGTTCTGTTGGATACAAGTCTAAGATCAAGGCGTCCGCAGTAACGATTCCTCCCGAGGCCTCTCTCCCTGGCCTGTAGGTGACCATCTCCTCCCAGAGTTCTTCCTTCACACGGTCTTCCCTCTGGGCATGTCTATGTCCTAATCCCTCCTTTTTCCTTTCAGCTGAGACCTAACTGACATGTAACACTGTATTAGTTTCAGATGTACAGCATGCTTCAATATTTGTATACACTGCAAGATGGTCACCACAATAAATCTAGCTAACATTCATCACCATACAGAATTACACAGACATCTACTGCTTGTGATGAGAACTTTTAAGATATTCTCTCTTCGGTTCAGTTCAGTTCAGTCGCTCAGTCGTGTCCGACTCTTTGCAACCCCATGAACCGCAGCACGCCAGGCCTCCCTGTCCATCACCAACTCCCGGAGTTTACTCAAACTCATGTCCATCGAGTCGGTGATGCCATCCAGCCAGCTCATCCTCTGTCATCCCCTTCTCCTCCTGCCCCCAATCCCTCCCAGCATCAGTGTCTTTTCCAATGAGTCAACTCTTCACATGAGGTGGCCAAAGTATTGGAGTTTCAGCTTCAGCATCAGTCCTTCCAATGAACATCCAGGACTTACCTCCTTTAGGATGGACTGGTTGGATCTCCTTGCAGTCCAAGGGATGCTCAGGAGTCTTCTCCAACACCGCAGTTCAAAAGTATCAATTTTTCGGTGCTCAGCTTTCTTCACAGTCAAACAAACGGGATCGTCAACTGTCACCACCATGCTGTATCTTATATCTGCGGGACTTAATTACTTTTTAACTGGCTGTTTGTACCTTCTGATCACCTCCATGCATTTCACTAGCTCTCCCCATCCTCCACCCCATCCTTCTGGTAACCACCAATTTGTCTATTGTTATCTACAAGTTCATTTTTGTCTGTAGTTTTTGGTTCAGTAAATCACACAGTATCTGCCTTTCTCTGACGTGTTTCACTCAATGTCTATCCATGTTGTCACCAATGGCAAGGTTTCATTCTGTTTTATAACTGAATAATATTCCATTTTATACACACACACACACACACACACACACACACATCTTCTTTATCCACTCATCCATCAAAGGACACAGGTTGTTTCTATATCTTGGCTATTTTAAATAATGCTGTAGTGAACATGGGGTGGGGAGGGTGGGTGCATATATCTTTTTGAGTGTGTCTTTTCCCTTTCTTCAGATAAATACCCAGAGTGCTATTTATTACCCAGTACAGGGTAATACAGTAGTTTTATTTTTTAATTTTTGGAGGAAACTCCATATTCTTTTCCACAGTGCTTGCACCAGTTTACATTCCTACCATCAGTGCACAAGAGTTCCCTTTTCTCCACATCCTCATCAGTATTTGTGATCCCTCATCTGTTTAGTAGCAGCCATTTAACAGACGTGAGTGGATAGCACACTGTGGGCTTGATGGACCTTTCTCTGATGATTAGTGGTGCTGAACATCACTACATGTACCTGTCGGCCACATGTGTGTCTTCTTTGGAAAAATGTCCACTCAGGGCCTTTGCCCTTTTTTAATCAGACCATTTGGGTTTTTTTAATATGAAGGTACATAAGTTCCTTGTGTACTTTGGGTATTAACCCCTTATCAGACACATGGTTTGCAACGGTTATGCTAGCTAACTATACTGTGGTAATCAGTTCTCAATATTTAAATACATCAAATCATAATGTCCACCTTAAACTTATATAAAGTTATATGTTAATTATATCTCAATAAAGCTATAGAAAAGAAAAAAGAAATAGGCATATAGGACAAACAAGGCAAAGTGAATGTACTTGAGAAGCTGTTGCCGTTGTTGTTCAGTCGCTCAGTCGTGTCTGACTCTCTGCGACCCCATGAACCGCCGCACGCCAGGCCTCCCTGTCCTTCACCAACTCCCACAGTTTACTCAAACTCATCTGCACTGAGTCAGTGATGCCATCCAGCCATCTCATCCTCTGTCGTCCCCTTCTCCTCCTGCCCTCAATCTTTCCTAGCATCAGGGTCTTTTATAATTAGTTGGCTCTTCGCATCTGGTGGCCAAAGTATTGTAGCTTCAGCATCAGTCCTTCCAATGAATATTCAGGACTGATTTCCTTTAGGATGGACTGGTTTGATCTCCTTGCAGTCCAAGGGACTCGCAAGAGTCTTCTCCAACACCACAGTTCAAAAGCATCAATTCTTCAGTACTCAGCTTTCTTTATGGTCCAACTCTCACATCCATACATGAGTCCTGGAAAAACCAAAGCTTTGACTATGAGGACTTTTGTCAGTAAAGTAATGTCTCTGCTTTTTAATACACTGACTAGGTTTGTAATAGCTTTTCTTCCAAGGAGCAAGCGTCTTTTAATTTCGTGACTTCAGTAACCAACTGCAGTGATTTTGGAGCCCAAGAAAAGAAAGTCTATCACTGTTCCATTGTTTCCCCATCTATTTGCCATGAAGTCATGGGACTGGATGCCATAATCCTAGTTTGTTGAATGTTGAGTTTTAAGCCAGCTTTTTCACTCTCCTCTTTCACTTTCATCAAGAGGCTCATTAATTCCTCTTCACTTTCTGCCATAAGTGTGGCATCATCTGCATATCTGAGGTTATTGATATTTCTCCCGGCAATCTTGATTCTAGTTTGTGCTTCATCCAGCCCGGCATTTCTCATGATGTACTCTGCATATAAGTTAAATAAGCAGGGTGACAATATACAGCCTTGGTGTACTCCTTTCCCAATTTTGAACCCTCTGTTGTTCCATGTCCAGTTCTAACTGATGATTATCGACCTGCATACAGGTTTCTCAGGAGGCAGTTCTGGTGGTCTGGTATTCCCATCTCTTGAAGAATTTTCTAGAGTTTGTTGTGATCCACACAGTCAAAGGCTTTAGTGTAGTCAATGAAACAGAAGTAGATATTTTTCTGGAACTCTCTTGTTTTCTCTATGATCCAATGTATGTTGGCAATTTGATCTCTGGTTCCTCTGCCTTTTCTAAATCCAGATTGAACATCTGAAAGTTTTTGGTTCACGTACTGTTGTAGCCTCGCTTGGAGAATTTTGAGCATTACTTTGCTAGCATGTGAGATGAATGCAATTGTGCGGTAGTTTAAGCATTCTTTGGCATTGCCTTTCTTTGGGATTGGAATGACAACTGACCTTTTGCAGTCCTGTGACCACTGCTGAGTTTTCCAAATTTGCTGGCATATTGAGAACAGCACTTTCACAACATCATCTTTCAGGATTTGAAATAGCTCAACTGGAATTCCATCACCTCCACTAGCTTTGTTCATAGTGATACTTCCTAAGGTCCACTCATCTTCACACTCCAGGATGTCTGGCTCTAGAGTTATCACACCATGGTGATTATCTGGGTCATTAAGATCTTTTTTGTATATTTCTGTGTATTCTTGTCACCTCTTCTTAATATCTTCTGCTTCAATTAAGTCCATAACATTTCTGTCCTTTATTGAGCCCATCTTTGCATGAAATGTTCCCTTGGTATCTCTAATTTTCTTGAAGAGATCTCTAGTCTTTCCCATTCTATTGTTTTCCTCTATTTCTTTGCATTGTTCACTTAGGAGGGTTTTCTTATCTCTCCTTGCTGTTCTTTGAAAAATGGTAGATTTCAATATAAATAGCAATTATATTACATATAAATGGACTAAGTGCTTCAAACTATAATTTTCAAGTTATAAGAAAAATATGAAAAAAAAAGAAGAAAAAAAAAAAAAGAAAAATATGACCAGATTACATAAAGAAAATTATAACCCCATGCTATTACAAGACATATCTAAAACATACAGAAAATTGAAAAGAAAAAAATAAGGCCCTATAAATACTAATTGAAAGAAATAGATATAGCTAGATTGATATCAGAGAAATTAGACTATTAAGAGTAAGCATTATTAGGAATACAGAGAAAGATTTCAAAATAATACATTCAATTCTACCAGGAAACTATTTATCTAAAATTATGTCTCCAAAATATACAAATCAAGAATTAACAGTACTAATAAAATGTTTTCTAAAGAAACGGAGAGAGAAAATGTTTTATAGATTGAAGTTCTCAGTATTGTAAAGCTGATGATTTTTTTCCAAGCTGATTTTAAGAATTTATGCATTTATAATCAAAATCCCAACAAGTATTTTCCAGAACTTTACAAGTGGATTTTAAATTTTATGTAGAAATGCATCCATTATCTATAAATGACAAATTTTATTTTTTTCAACGCCATCTTTTATTTATGCACCCATGCCTTAATTTACTGATTTTAATCTTCAAAATGATATTGAATAGAGTTCTACTATACCTCCCTGTTTTGAAACTGACCTCAAAATCAATAACATTAAACAGATGCTTTTAAAAAATTATTTTTTTAAATCAGAGTTAAGGGAGTTATTTTGTGGTCATTGTTTCCCACACTTCCCTATAAATGTATAATCACTTTTTCAAAAGTGTTTCCTCTATCTCTTTAGATTATATGTGATCTTTCTTTTTTATCCTGTTATTGTAATTAATTACATTGATTGGGTTTCTTGTATTATACCAAGGGCTTCCCTGGTGGCTCAGTGGTAAAGAATCCATCTGCCAATGCAGGTCATCCCTGGGTCGGGAAGACCCCCTGGAGAAGGAAATGGCAACCCATTCCAGTAACCTTGCCTGGGAAATCCCATGGATGGGAGCCTGGCCAACTATAGTTCATGGGGTCACAAAAGAGTCAAACATGACTTAGCAATGAAATAACATATTGTATCAACCTTGTTTTCCTAAAGCCAATTCAGTCATGGCATGTCATCATTTTTATGTATTGCTTGATGGGATTTGATAACATGTCATTTTAAAACTTTTACATCCATGTCTAAGGGTGAAATTGATCTATAATTTTTCTTTTAATATCGCTGTCAGGTGTTGATATCAAGATTTGCTAGCTTCATAAACTGAGTTGGCAAGTATTTTCTCCCCTTCCTTCACTTTTGTCGTCTCAGAGGTTTTTTTTTTTTTGGCGGCGGGGCAGGGCGGGGGCGGGTGCTGCTGTTATTTCTTAAATATATATTAGAAGAAAAGTGTGTTAAAATATCTCACTGTGAATGTGATTTGTTTATTTTTCCTTTTAGTTTTGTCCACATTTGCTTTATGCAACATATGCATTTAGAATTATTACCCCTTACTAATGAAATTAATATGATATCATTATAAAACTACCTGACTTGTCTTTAATAATGTTTCTTGCCTTTGATATTCATCTAGTAAGATCAGCTTTCTTGTTAGCATTTGTGTTATATATCTTTCCATCCTGTTTGCTTTCAAATGTTCCATGTCTTGTATTTTATGTGCATCACTTGCAAGCAGTATATACTTGCTATCTCTCAATCTAGTCTCACAGTCTTTCTTTCTTGGTTGTATCAGGTAGCTCATTTACATTTAGTATCATGACAGATACATTTATAATTAAATCTACATTTTATTGGATTTTTTTCTATTTATCTTGACCACACTGCATTCCTTCTTCCTTCCTTGCCTAACTTTGGGTTGATTGATTATCTTTTAGTATTCCATTTTTCTCTCTATTAACTCAATAGTCATACACTTTTTTATTCTTCTGTCAGTGATTTCACTAGATTAAACATGCCTCCTAACGTTACCAAAGTCTAATGCTCTTTGCTACTCTCCCTCTTTTCCACAATTGAGGAACCATACAACAGCCACTGTATTTCTTTCTTCTCTTGAGTTACATGTTTTTCTGGCTGTGTTCTATATCTATTGTCAGTGATAGCTGACTTGATTTCATTGCTTTATATAGCAATATTAATTGGATATACCCTTATAGCTACTAGTGGGTAAAGAGGAAACATATCTCAATATAACAAGGGACATATAGGATAAACCCACAACTAACTTAATACTCAACAGTGAAAAGCTGAAAACACTTCCTCTAAAATAAGAAACAAGACAAGGATGCCTACTCCTAGCACATTTATCCAACATTGTATTGGGTATTCTAGTCATAGCAATAGGACAAGAAAAAAGAATAAAAGGAGTCAAAATTGAAAAGAAAGAAGTAAAACAGTCACCATTTGCAGATGACATGATGCTATCTATAGAAAATCCTAAAAACAGCACAAAAAAAACTACTAGAATAAATGAATTCAGTAAAGTTTCAGGATGAAAAATTAATATATAGAAATCTTATATTTTTATATACTAATAATGAATAGTCAGAAAAAGAAATGAAGAAAACTATCCTACTTAAAATTACAACAAAAAGAATAAAATACCTAGTAATACATCTAACTAAAGAGCTTGAACTCTAAAAACTGTAAGATATTAGTAAAAGAAGTTAAAGATGACACAAATAGAAAGAGACATCGTGATGAGGGAGAAATAACAAACCCTGGAGAGGAGGTGGAGAGAAGGGAGCCCTTCTGCTCTCCTGGTAGGAATGTCAATTGGCACAACCACTATGGACAACAGTGGGGATTTTTAAACAAACTAGGACTAAAACTGCCATATGACTCAGCAGTCCCAGCACTGGGTGTGTACCCCGAGAAAACCATAGTTCAAGAAGACATATGTGCTCCAGTGTTCACTGCAGCACCGCTTACAAGAGTCAGGACATGGAAGCAACCTGGATGTCCATAGACAGATGAATGGATAAAGAAAATACGGTGCATAAATACAGCAGAATATTACACAGCCATAACAGGAACGGATTTTAGTCAGTTGTGGTGAAGTGGATGAACCTAGAGCCTCTTACCCAGAGTGAAGTAAGTCAGAAAAACAAATATCGTTTCTGTGTATGGAATGTGGAGAAACAGAACTGATGAGTCTATTTATAGAGAAGGAGTGGAGACACAGATATAGAGAATAAACCTGTGGGTACAGCAGCGGAAGGAGAAGCGAGGACAAACTGAGAAAGTAGGATTGACGCAAACACACTATCGTGTGTAAAACAGGGAACTAGGGGAAGCTGTTACATAACAAAGGGAGGTCAGCCTGGTGCTCTGTGACAACCTAGAGAAATGGGGTGGGAAGGGAGGCTTATGAGGGAGGGGAGATAGATACATATACACACATATACATATACACACATATATATAATTATACTGATTTGCACTGATGTTCAGCAGAGAAGGGGGTGACAGAGGATGAGATGGTTGGATGGCATCCACTGACTCTAGACATGAGTCTGAGCAAGCTCCAGGGAATAGTGAAAGACAGGGAAGTCTGACATGATGCAGTCCATGGGGCCACAAAGAGTCAAGACACAACTAAATGACTGAACGACAACAGCAGAGACCACCACAACATTGTAAAGCAATTGTCCTCCAATAAAAAAAAATCATAATGTGAAAATGACCATAGTATTCAAGGTAATCTACAGATTCAATGCAATCTTAATGGTATTTTTCACAGAACTAGAAAAATTAATTCTAAGATTGTATGAAAACACAAAATGTCTCAAATAGCCAAAAGCATCTTGAGTGAAAAGAATAAAGCTGGAGGTATCACATTCCCTGATTTCAAGCTAAACTACAAAGCTACAGTAATCAAAGAAGTATGTGCGTACCAAGTCTCTTTAGTCGTGTCCAGCTCTTTGTAGCCCACCAGCCTCCTCTATGCATGGGGTTCTCCGGGCAAGAATACTGGAGTGGGTTGCCATGCATTTCTCCAGGGGGTCTCGCTGGCCCAGGGATCAAACCCAAGTCTCCTGTGTCTCCTTCACTGGCAGGAAGGTTCTTTACTGCTAGTGCCGCCTGGGAAACCCGAAGGAGAATGGTGCTGGCGCAAAACCAGACAGGTGTGTCAACAGAACAGATAGAGAGTCCAGAAATAAAGCGACACTTAAATGGTCAGCTTATCTAGGACAAATGAAGCAAGAATACACAGTGGGGAAAAGACAAGCTTTTCAGTGAATGGTGTTGGGAAAACCGGACAACTGCGTGCAAAATAATCCATTCAGACTGCTCTCTCACGCCATGTACAAAAATAAACCCACAATGGGGGGGGGGGGAGGGGGATGAGACCTGAAACCACAGAGCTTGTAGGAGAAAACATAGGCTGAATGTTCTTTGACACCGGCTTAGCAATTATTTCTTTGAATCTATCTCCTCAGGTAAGGGGAACAAAAGCAAAAATAAGCAAATGGGACTCTGTCAAACGAAAAAGCTTTTTTGCAGTGAAGGAAACTATCAACAAACTGTAAAGGCCACCTACTTAATGGGAGAAGACATTTGCAAATGATATATCTGATAAGGAATTAATGTCAAAAATATATATGGTGGATTGAAAAAATATACAAAGAACTTACATGACTCAACATCAGAAAAGCAAACAATCTGTTTTTAAAAATGGGCTGAGGATCTAAATAGACATTTTTCCAAAGAATACATTCATATGGCCAATAGACAAGAAAAAATGCTCAGTATCACTAAGTATTAGGGAAATGCTAATCAAAACCACAGTAATATTACCTCACAGCTGTTAGAAAGGCTGTTAGCAAAATGATAACAAATAACTATTATTGGCAAGGATGTGGAGAAAAGGGAACCCTCATGCACTCTTGGTGGGATTATAAATTGATGAAGCTACTATGGAAAACAGTATGGAAGTTCCTCAAAAAGTTAAAAAATAGAACTCCACATGACCCAACAATTTCACTGCTGGCTATTTATTGAAAGGGGAAAAAAAAACACTAAAAAATATGCATTCTCATGTTCATTGCAGCATTATTGACAATAGTCAAGACATGGAAGCAATAAGTGCCAATCAGTAAATGAATGGATAAAGATGATGTCACACACACACACACACACACAGATATGCATACACACAGAGTTGCCTTTTACAATATCATGAATGGATCTGGAGAGCATATGCTAAGTAAAAGAAGCCAGATAGAGAAAGACAAACACTGTATGATTTCACTTATATGTGGAATCTGAAAGATACAATGAACAAAGAAAACAGTCATAGTATCTTGAATCTGTGGCTAGGTGTCTTTCATCTTTTCTAGAAAATCCCAAACTATTTTTTCTTTGCTATTGTTCCTGCCTCCATTCTGTCTTCTCTCCTTCTGGAACCTCAGAAATATAAACCTATATGAGAATTTTTTTACACATGTCCATTTCTTTCATACTATTTTCTGTATTTTCCCTCTTTCTGCCTCTGCATGCTTCATTAGGGACACTTCTTTCTGCAATTCCTTATTGTCCACTCAACTCTGAATATTTTTAATTCATCCTTTAAATTCCTAAACTTAAGATGGTGTATTTTTAGTTACAGAAAAATAATTTATAATTTGTGCCTTTTATGTTTCTAGCCCTCTTTCAAAATTACCACTCTTATTTCCTTAAGCATATTGAACAGTTACTTTAGTCTATATCTTATTTTTCCATTATTTGTATCACCTATGTTTCTGTGCATCACCTAAGTTATAGTATGTTAATACTCTTGGATTTTGGGCCACATTTTTTTCTCCTCTCGTGTGTTAGGACATTTTCTGTTTAATGTCACCCACTATATATCCAAAACTGTAGGCACAATTTGAGGCTTAGGATAATGATATTTTTTTTTTTATGGAGAAAATAATTTTCCCTGTGGCACAATGGTAGTGGCACGAGCAAATCAAAAACACTCTGAAAAAATTAAAGACTAGAAGGATTCACAACAAGTTTCCAACCCTGAGAGGACAGGACTGTTTACAACTCACTTTGACCCTCAAGGCATAAATGTTGAGTTCTAACCTATGGAGTTCACCAAGATCCAACCATCTTGGAAGGTCTCAAAGCCTCATGAGCCTGTCAAAAAGTCTTCTTAAATGAAAGAGAAATAAGGATACAATGAGGAAAGGAAGAAATAAAAACGCCCCTACTCAAGGACTGCAAGCTGTGTATTAATAGAAAAGCCTGAGGAATCTATAAGAAAGCTCTTATAAAAATCATAAGATAACAGGTAAGCACATAAAAAGCAATGATATACACTAGCTATGTACAATTGGAAAGGTAAAAGTGATACTAATTATAGTTGTAAAAAAAAAATATTAATACTATAAACCTAAAAAAAAAATGTATAGGAGCTCTACATGGAAATCTTTAAATCCCCCAATTCATCTATAGACTTAATGGAATAGCTATAAAAATCTTAGAATAATTTTTTATAGATATGAACAAATGGATTCTAAAATTTATATGAAAAGGCAAAGAAAATAGAATAGCTAAAACAATTTTGAAAATAAAAACAGTTGGAGGAAGTGAATTTAACCAAGTACCAAAGACAGTATAGTATTGATAAAGGGATAGTATACAAATCAATGGAATAGAAGAGAAAATCCAGAAATATTTCTACTCAAATATGGCAATACAATTTTTAAAAAGACACAAAAACATAATGATTAAGTATAGTCTTTTCAATAAATGGTGTGGGAGCAACTGCATATCAATGTGCTTGAAAATCTGTGAACTTTGACTGGAACCTCTCATTTTATACAAAAACTAATTCAAAATAGGTTACAGATCTAAATATAGATATAAAATTATAAAACTTTTAGAAGAAAACAGGAAATATATGTATGACCTAGAGTCTGGCTAAGAGCCCATAGACAATATACTAAAAACAAGACTTGTAAAGGAAAAAAATTTTAAATTAGATTTCATCAAAGTTAAAAGCCTTGCCATGAGCAACTGTTGAGAGACTGGGGAGGCAAATCACACTGAGAGAAAGCAGGCAAATCACACTGAGAGAAAGCAAGCAAATCCTGGATGAGACAGAGGACTTGTCTCTAAAGCTCACAGCAAACTCTGCCTTCTCTGCCAGGAGGTGGAGTGAGCAAAGGAGAAAGACTACAAATAGCCCTATTTGGGTTTCCTCCCTGAGGAAGAAGTATCTGCTGCTGACTTTCTCCAGCTTTTTCTTCTCTTGACCACTGAGCTTCATCATTAAGCCCGGGGCCAAAGGAGGCTGGGACTTTCTCTTTCGGGGGAAAAAGCAAACTCTCAGGTCAGAGCCCTGCTCCCACCTTCACAGAACCTCTCTCCTCAGACCAACGCTGAGCTTTTGTGTCTCATCCTAGGACAATCCACAGACAGTTTAAACCCGTCTCCGGCATATCCTGAAATTGACCAGAAAGGGGCATTAAATAAATCAATTCTACTCTGTACACAAGAATGAAAATAAAACTCACTCTCTTTGCTATTTTGGTTCCCAAACTATATCCAGCAACAGTATCCTAGACAGAACATCAGAAATCCAGCAATGAGATTAACTGACAAGACAGAGATACTCCACTAATAAAATGCCAGCATAGAGATGCACCAAAATTGAACACAAACTCCTTCCTATTATTAAATTCCCAGAGAGAAGAGATCAGAGATTAAATTTCCTTGCAAGTTTAAGTCCCCAAAACATTCAAGTCCAAAGGAACTGAGCTCCACAATGAAATTCTCTTGTTCTTGAAAATTAAAAGCTCAAAGTCTGAAGAGCTTCTCCCCTGCTCTCCATTCTGCTCAGTCTCAGTCAGGGGCATCTCAGTGCCCGGGTGCAATTACACGTCATCTTGCATATTCCAGGCAAGATTAGGTGCGCAAAACAGCACTCAGTTCGCCAGACCTCTCTGGAACACAAGGTTATGTAAAAAAAGAAGGTGGAGGGAGAAGGATGTTCATCACTTATAAACACAAACTCAGCCGAGAAAAATCTTGCATCAAATGGTTAATATTGCCACTGTGCCTTTACTGGGCTTCCCTGAGGCTCAGCGGTAAGAATCCTCCTGGCAACGCAGGAGACACGGGTTCGATCCCTGGGTCAAGAAGATCTCCTGGAGGAGGAAACGGCTACCCACTCCAGTATTCTTGCCTGGGAAATCTCGTGGACAGACAAGCCTTGTGGGCTACAGTCCATGGGGTCGCAAAGAGTTGGACACGACTGAGCAACTAAATAATAACAATGCCTTTACCATTATCTGCAGGAGGGGAAGGCATCTATCTATGCATGCATATTGCCTCGCTTCCCAAAGAGTGGCACTTGAGATGTGCTCGCCTTCTGTAAATTTTAATTTACGATACCGAGGTATGTGCATGTGGTAAAGCCCAAGCACTGTCACCGAAGCACGGAGTGGAAAGTTCTCGCCGGACAGAGCATCGGCGTTCCAGAGACAGCCTGCTTGTGTTACTCACGATAGGCTGCTCCCATCAAGAGACGACCAAGTCAGTGGGAGAGAAAACGGGGTGCACAGGCACGCAGAGGTTCCTAAGCTCGCGGGCTGAGAACCGCCTTATTGGAAACAAAGCCTAAATGTCTTTTCTCCTTTGTCAGATCCCTTGAAACTGCACAAACTTTCCTCAACTCTCCAAGCCGTCATCTCCAAGATGAAGCTCCTAAAGGACAAGTTGATTTGCCCTTAATTAACCTCTGCTTTCTTTGCCCGGGTCTCCTTCTTATTCTGGAATCAGTGACACCGGAAAGGGGCCCGCAGTGGAGGCAGCCAGGGCCGGGGCCTGCGGCCAGCAGTCGGCCGGACTCCGCCCAGCCGCTGCGGGTGGCCGGCGCGCACTCTGCACCTGCCGTCTCAGCCCCGCTGCTCCGCTTCGCCAGCCTCTTGGAATGTATGCTGTCCTTCTAGTTTCACTAGCTTAATGTGTTCAGTCTCTCCTAATGAAAACTAATGTATTTTTCTCCTCCATTATATTACATTTTCATTCCGCTAAAAACTATATAATATTGTCAAGTGAAAAGAAATAAGGATTTAAAAACTGTACAAACCATCAATTTTAATTTAAAAAAATCATTGATTTGTATTGTATTAAATACATGAAACTATGTTATATATATACATATATATTTTTAGTATTTTTCTTCTAATTCAAAAATGTGGTGACTAATTTGTTTTTGAAAATATATTCATGTCTATGTTAAGCTGTAATCAGCCAGTTAAAGAAATCCATAGAATCTGACTGCAAACATTTTGACATAATTTTATAAGTCTTACAATGTATTATCCTAATGCAATTTTATCAAAAGAGAATTCCAGGTATCTCAGTAAAAAAATTACTTTGGTTCTGGATGCCTCTTTACAAAGATCTCTTATGTATACAAATTCTCTTCAGCCTTATAGCAACTCTATGAGCTAGTCTATTATTGTTCCCATTTTATAAATGAGTCAACTGGGATTCAGGGGTAGATTTTCCACACTCTAAGTATTTAATATATGATCAATTTGGACCTAAAAACTAGTCTGAGGACTCCGTTCTTTTAGGACTAAAACAACTTTTAGTGCTTTCCTGCAGCAGCAGTAAGACTTAGGGAATTTTAGGGAATCATCATTACCAGTGTATTATTCAACTAACGCCTTAATCATGCCAAGTAACAAGTTCCGGCCGAGGCCTTCTCAGACGCCAACCTGCTGACGCCTCTCTGTTGTGGTGCCCGTTGTCTTTCTGGCACGACGTTTAGCAGCAGCCGAGGCTCCCGTGCCCTGGGGCCATCTGAGGCGGGGAGAAGAGTAGCCACCCAAACACGTCCACCTCCTAATCCCCAGAACCTATGACCACGTTACCTTTGCAGATATGACAAAAGTGTCGGAACGTCACTCTCAGGGTCATCTTTCATCTTATAACATTCATCTTAACAGACTGGAGGCAGAGATTCTCCTACTGGCCTTGAAAAGTAATTAGCCAAATGTTGAACCGCCATAGAGTGGGTCACAAAGTAAGGAACCTCATGTGACCTCTAGGACCTGAGATCACTCTCCAGATGACAGCCAGTAAAGCTAAATGAGTTTGGAAGCGGATTCCTCCTTAACCGAGCCTCCAGATGAGAACACGGCCTGACGATACTTTGCAGCCTTGCTGAGATGGTGGAGAACTAAGATAAGCAATGCCTACAGTCTTGCTCCATGGAAATTGTGAGATAAATGTGTGCTGTTTAGTCAAAAACTTTTGTGGCAATTTGTTCCACAACATTAAAAACTAACGCCCCATGACCATGAGTGAGATGGGACTTCGGGCTATTAATGGTGACTCTGTCAGGGAAAGGAAATCAGAGTTAGGTGGTTAGAATAGAAAAAGGAGTCCAAAGTAGAGGCGGCTAGAAGACAGACAAAGAAGGGAAAAGTCCTCGAAAAGGGAGCAAAGGGAGAATCTGCAGACGGGGCCTGGGAACCTCTTGGGAAACACAGGCCCCTTCCTGACTGATGATGGGTGCTAGCCCTGATTTTCTAGGATAGGCTTGGGGGAGGAGACAAAAAATATAAAAGAGGGGCCCATGAGGGTTCGAGGCCACTCCTTCAGGGTCGGCCAGACCTCATGCCTTGGGGGTGTACCATCCTTTGCTTACCAAATAAAACTATGAGGTGTAACCAAGCTGTAAGGCTGGGACCTCATTTGAAATCCTGTGTCAGCGAGACTGAACCGTGGAAATTACGCCCTCTCCCGACATGACATCAGTGTCCGGAGTGTCTACTGCAATGCAAACAACGCACTGCTCGATGACAGAAATGGTCCTGTGCAGCCAGCTGACTGGCTCCCCAGGAGAACAGTGCCCTAACAGGGCTTTCCCTGGTAGCTCAGTCGGTAAAGAGACCGCCTGCAATGCGGGAGAGCCAGGTTCGACCCCTGGAGGAGGGCATGGCTACCCACACCAGTATCCTTGCCTGGAGAATCCCCATGGACAGAGGAGCCTGGCAGGCTACAGCCCACGGGGTCAGAAAGAGTCAGACATGACTCTTTCAACTTCCCGTATATAGAAGAGAAAAGCACTAAATTCCTTAACTTGAGACATCTGGTTTTCTTTAACAGTAACCTTCTGAAGTTCTGACTGCCTTGTCTTTGCTACAAAAATCACTATAGAGCATGATTCCTCCCTTACCTCTTTGGAGCAGTCTCTTAGAGTTATCTGAGATGCTGTGTCCTGGGCTTAAGATCACAGTTTTGTCTCCCAAATAAAATACAATTCTCAGCTTATAGGCTGTGCATTTATTTTTTCCATAGACAGTCTCATCTCCCATTTGTGTAGAAGCCCCCTGAGGTGGTGACTATGTCTCGAATATTCTCCACAGTGCCCAGCACAGCATGCTGTTACTAATGTGTGTGCAAAATTTTATTTTGCATATTAGACTTTACTTCAAGAATTAATTCACATCTTTGCAGTAAACTGACATTCATCTTCAGTGTGAAAATCACAACAATGCTAAATATTTGTATTCCCCTGAAAGTAAACATTACATGAGACTTTCTTTTTTCCTCTTTCACTTGGCTTTGAAACACTTTTTTTCCTTTTTTGTGTTAGAAACAAGAATGCATATTTAGCTTTCTGACGCTATTTAATGCCTGAAGCATTTTAGTTGAATTACAATAGTCCTGGAAGGAACTTTAAAGGGTGAAGTAAAGCACAGCTCTAAATAAGACTGTAATTAACTCTCCCTGGAAAAGTGAATACATTTAGTCTCTTAAGAATTTGCTTTAGAAAAGAACTGGATTAGAAAGGGGAGGTAGAGTAGAAAAACTCAATCTTTTCTTCCCTGATTACTTCCTCCTGTTCCAATAGTTCCAACAGGCTTTATACTGATCAACTCTGTAAGACCTTTTGTTGTTCTCAAGGCAAATATGCTTGAGGAGAATACAATTTATTTTTATTTTTTCTGATCATTTTGGTTGCGGTCTCCCCTCCTCAAAATTTAGAGAATGACATTCTCTTTATATTCTTTTAAAAAGTTCCCTGGATCAATACATTTATCTCTAATAAGCATCAATGATTAGGTGGCAGCAATTTTTCATTTGGAGTAAAGTCACTTCATAGAACCACCACTGAAGTAAGGTGAAATATTAAAAAAGCCTTAGGGCTCTAAGAGGTCTTCTAATTCATTCCTCTGACTTCAGGTATGAACACACAATCCATCACAAGGGAGACTCTCCCATGTTTCAAGATTTCAGGGGGAAAAAATCCAGTCTCCATTGTTAACTGATTTCTAACTTCATTGGGTTTTATGCCTCAAGTCACTATGCTATTTTCTGATGGTGATGGTGCTGTTATGCTTTAATCTGGCTCCAAACTAGATTCAGATGTTATGATCTCCAGTGAATGATAACCACTGTCTCTTCTGTGTTCCCACTGCTCTTCACATTTACCTGTATTCAGTCAGTTCAGTTCAGTTGCTCAGTCGTGTCTGACTCTTTGCAACCCCATGGACCACAGCACGCCAGGCCTCCCTGTCCATTGCCAACTCCCGGAGTCTACCCAAACTCATGTCCATTGAGTTGGTGATGCCATCCAGCCATCTCATCCTCTGTTGTCCCCTTCTCCTCCCACCTTCAATCTTTCCCAGCATCAGGGTATTTTCCAATGAGTCAGCTCTTCGCATCAGGTGGCCAAAGTACTGGAGTTTCAGCTTCAGCATCAGTCCTTCCAATGAACACCCAGGACTGATTTCCTTTAGGATGGACTGGTTGGATCTCCTTGCAGTCCAAAGAACTCTCAAGAGTCTTCTCCAACACCACAGTTCAAAAGCATCAATTCTTTGGCACTCAGCTTTCTTTATAGTCCAACTCTCACATCCATACATGACTACCGGAAAAACCGTAGCCTTGACTAGACGAACCTTTGTTAGATTACATATATATTTTAGACACATATGTGTTTTTTATACGTATTAAAATACAGTCAGAGTTGAAACTAGGAAAATACCTGTTTAGGTTAAAGGACAAATGTGAAAAAGCAAAGGATGCAAGGAAGAAAGAAAACTCATTTAGAACTGGGAGAGATCACAGAGATCATCAAGTGTAAGCATACTTCACAAACAAAGGAAGACTGATCAGTCAGGTGAGCCGGCGCCGGATGCCTCAGGAGAGGCCGACAGCAGAGGTTGTGAGCTTGGAGGCACCAAGAGCTTGTTCCCCATTCATTTGGTCAGAGCGCCCTGGGTTTAGATCCTGGCCCTTCCAGAACTTCCACGCGAGCTCTTAAGAGAAGAGGCGCGTCCTGTCTGCTGGTGTTGAGCCTGGGAGGAGCCGCTGCGGGAGCTGCTGGCGGCCAGCGCACCACCATCTGGAGCGCCAGGAGGAGGTCTGCGCGGAGCAGACGGAGCAAGCTTGGGGGGTGTAGAGAGGCCGGGTGCTCTGTGCCCCTGAAACCCTGCAGAGCGGGTCCCTCTCCTTTTTAGCTGCAGTGTGACTGGGCCTTTCTGACCTGGTCCTGACGAAAGTCCTGCAGAGCTTGAACTTAAGGACACGTCGTCTAACTCGTCACCTGTGTCCTTTTCACTGCCTCAGCATTGTCTGCTCCCCTCCCCATCTCTCTTTCCTTTTCCCTCATCAGTCAAAGGACAAATCTTCTCCAGCAGTGAGGCCCTGAGGCGGGAAGCCTCCAGCTCTTAAAGACCACCTGGGTAGTTTGCATGACCCTGCACCTGATGGTCAAAGGATTACCTCGTCATTACCACGTGGCTAGATCCCTCTTTATCCATTCCCCAAGCACATCTGCCGTTTAAGAAATAAAAGCACCTTCAATATTACCAGACCTTCAGTCTCATTTCAAATGTGTTCCAGTTTCTGTTTATTCAGAGCTGGAAACCAGGGCCCTGGGGAACCCTGAGTTCTGGCACATACATATGTATGACCTTATCAGTGCAGAGACAGAAATTCCACGCACTGAGAAGGCCCTGAGTCAGAGGTGGTTCCTCAGCATTGTTGGAATTCATTTCCTTAGGCCTTCAAGCTGACCTCACCACCGCAGCAGAAAGGGTCATATTTGCTCAATGACGAATCTAGTGGCTGTGTCGAAAAACACCTCAAACTTTTGCCTTCCCTGGTGAGGCTGGTAACAGCTAAACTAAACCACAGAGAAATCCCACATTCAGGAAGCAGCACTGTACTCTGACATACAGTTAATATTTCAAAAATAAAATATAATTAAGTCTGCCAAAGTTTTCTGCTGAGCCTAGGAGAAATTTGCAACCATAGAAGAGGAGAGATGTGAGAAGCAATTTACATCATGGCAGTTTAAGCTCTAAAAATACTTTCCACAATAAGAGATACATACAATGTTCATTCCAACATTTCAGGAGCCAGTGAGTCAAAAGAGACTAAATCCCCACCAGTGGGAAGCTGGTTAAATTATGATACAAACATACCTCAGTGTACTTCTATAAAGCTATTAGAAGAAAGACTGGTCTCTATGTCCTAATATGAAATTGTCTCTAAGACATATTATTAAGTAAAGAAAACCAAGGAGCAAGAGAATGTGTATAGAATGCAACTATTTATGTTAAAAAAAAGGAAGTCAAAGCGCAGTGAAGATGCCTGTGCATAAACACACATGTACAGGCACACACACGCTTGGACATGCAGAGGATATCATCTCTGGAAGGATGCACGGGAAACTGACATCAGAGGTATCTTCAGAAGCTCAGGGAAGGGGCACTGCAGTCCTGGTGGGCAGGGTTGGAAGGGAGAATAACTTTTCAGTATATTTCCTTTTGTGCCGTTTGAATCTGTATTACCATGTCTCCACATTGCCTATTAAAAATAAAAATAAAGAACAATATTCCAAGGTCTGACTTTGGTTTAGAGTTTAAAAATGAAAACATTAAGATCTTTCTATTCCGTTTTTCCCTTTAGGCAATAGCAGGCCCCTTCCATCTTTGCTACTTGCTTTTGAACAAATAGGCCGCAGTATTTTTAGACTTTCTCCCCGGAGTCCAAAGCTCACAGTGTTAAAGTAACCAGGGAAATAGAGAAGGGCTGGAGTCCAGGTTCTGTGTCCTGAATGTTTTTCAGTCATGGAGAAACAAGCTTTTTCCCCCTAATACTGCTATTTATACCAGCAGGAGCATGCACTGAGGTAATTCTTCTTTTCTGGTAGATTAAAGAAAGGGGCCTTTTTCTTTTCTTTCTTTCTCTTGCAGAAGGTTCTGTTGTTCTTTTCCTCAAAGTGCACACACATCTGCAAACAGCTCTAGTGCATTTCTGCTGGAGAAGGAAGAAGCTATTAACAGCGGCGCTTGAGGCTGTCGTGCGAGTCCATTACTTCAGAAATAGATTAAGGCCAGTCTGCAGAAACGCGTTCCCCCAGCCTTATCATTCTTACCTGAAAGAACGCGGCTCCTATTTAGCAGGAGACAGATGTTCTGATCACATTTCCCTGACAAATTAACAGGAAATAAAGAAAGACAAAAAAAATTCTCACCTCCTGAGAATTTACACTGCCTCGTTCATTTTGAATCGTAGATTTTGGTTAGTGATGTTTTCTTTTTTTCTCCCCAACCCCGCACCTCCTCTGAGGTTCTCAACGGCCTCAGCCTGGGGCAGCGGTTCTGAAACAGCCGGCCTGGGTTCATTCCCTGGCACGAGGAAGGGGATCAGAGGGAGAAAGACCGAGCCCAGGACCTGTGGCTTCTGAAGCCATTGGCATCAACCCCAGTTTCTCATCCCAAAGCTGCTCATTAGGCAGAAAACTTGACAAACCCACTGTCCATTGCAAACAGCCTCTCAGGTAACGAGACGGTCTAGGCAGAAACGGACTTGCTCTGCTGCTCTCTCCTCTCCCTGCCTTCTCTCCCCCTTTCTCTCTGACCTCCTAACACCGCAGGGCTCCAGAGGGCAACGGGAAGTCCCACTGCGCCCTGCTCAGCGCTTTCAAGAGGGTTAAGAGAGGGTAAAGGGTGTTCACGTTGATCTCTTTCGCCAAAGATACACAGCTCTCAGGAAGTTCATTGCAACAGTTGTGCCAGAGGCGGTTTCCACTTAATATACGGGAAGGGAAAACGGGCATCCGGACTAGGCGGGACATGCGTGGAGCTGAATAAGGTGACACGGACAGCCCCCTGCAGACCCGATCCTTGTGCGCACCACCCCTCAGGCGGTGAGAGGGGACATCCTGGCAAGCATAAGGAATATTACGACTTGAGATCAAGAATACAGTGAGGTTTCCTTGTCCTCAGATCACCAGTTCTCACCTCTGCCCTCACGTCCGTTTCAAATGCCCAGTGTTTCCCCCAGAAGCTCTGCTTGGGTGATAGTGAGGCTGGCCCAGGAATCGGATCACTGTAGGAGTTCATGCTGCAGCTGTGACTGAGCACATTCGAGGCCTAGGACCAGCCTGATGTCAGCTCCCTGGCCAAAAGGACAGATCAGAAAAAACCTGGTAATTAATCAGCATTTGTATTGATTAGTATTTTTCTGGAAGTGAAGTGAAAGTTGCTCAGGTGTGTCCAACTCTTTGAAACCCCATGGACTGCAGCCCGCCAGGCTCCTCTGTCCATGGAATTCTCCAGGCAAGAATACTGGAGTGGGTTGCCATTCCCTTCTCCAGGGGATCTTCTCCACCCAAGGGTGGAGCCTGGGTCTCCTGCCTTGCAGGCAGATTCTTTTCCTGCAGTATACGCTCATCACAGTCCTGCAGGGTTAGCAAGACAGGATCTTCATCACCATCTTCCAGATGAGGAAACTGAAGATCTAAGAGATGTGCCAAAGGCCAGATGCCTCTTTCAGAGCCTGGCAGCCAAAGGCTTCAAGTCTAAGACAAGCAGCCTAGGAGCTGGTGACCAATTTACTTTCTAGAACCAAAGAAAAAAGCATGAAACCCACACTAGAGCCAAAAGGTACAGCCACCTAATTGCGTACGTAAGGAAACTGAAGCACAGTGACTTGCCCAAAATCACACAGTCCGTCTGTGGCAAGAAAAATACGCAGCAGCAGGACTGCAATTACTGTGGACCCAAAACAGAGCAAGATGTCGGGGAACTCGGTATCTCCTGCCTGGGGTTTCAAAGAAGGCAAAGTGATTACTGCATAAAGAGCTGCTGTGGATTTGGAAGACTGCCCAAGGCATTGAGAAATGGACCACGGCCAGGGGTAGCCACACAAATCACCGAGGTCACCTTGCTGGTCTCTATGAGTGTACCAGCCTGCCTGTGCCCCTGCGAGCATGCTTGAGTGTGACTGTTGGTTAGTTGCCAGGGGGATGCTCAAACAAGCAGGAACCTATATACATTTGGCAAAGCTAAAGAACAAAAAAATTCTCCCTGGGAAATGCTAGCCTAATTATATAGCCAGTCTGCTCCTTACCTGGAGGTAATTGCAGCCTCCACTATCCCTGTTGGTCGTGATAATCATTCATGATACAGGAGTGTGTGGGGGAGAGGTGCCCCCTCTCTGACTTCATCTAATTTCCCTAACCCTCTGGCATAGCTGGAGATTAACCCAACTCCTATAAAGCAGAAACAAACTTCAAATCCATGTCAGGGCCCGCTGGAGAGCGTGATTTACAAAGTGCCAGCAGAACCTGCTGTAAACAAGATAATGCACGTTAATTCCCAGCAAGTCAATTAACATTCAGCCACTCCGAAAGGACCCGACCTTGCTGCTGGAGGATCTAAACAGAAGGGAGCTGCTGCTTAAAGGAAAATGCCACCTCTCCCACTCCAGCCGGCAGGTCTCTAGGGTTCAAAGGCTCAAGAAGCTCTCTCCCTCGGAAGGACGCACAGAGGGACAGACCCGCCTCAGCACAGCCCCTGTATTCCAGAGCTGACGTCTCTTTGCCTTTGAGCCCGCAAACACTTTGATGACTCTCACCTTTGATCTAAGTGTCTGAAGAATCTAAGTGTGAAGTCGCATTCCTGAGGCATCTCTCCCTTCAAGACCTCGGAGGGTTAAAAAGACTCACAGCGCAGAATCGCCCATGTTTATTTGTCTATTTCTTCGATCGCTAACTCAGAGAAGAAACACCCATGTTTATCTGTCTATTTCACCCATGTTTCTTTGTCTCTCTCTTCGATCGCTAACTCAGAGAAGAATCACCATGTTTATCTGTCTGTTTCACCCATGTTTCGTTGTCTCTCTCTTCGATCGCTAACTCAGAGAAGGGGTTTACTCGTAATGGCTGTGCTGATTAGCGTTCTCTGTGCTTACTGAGGATGCGTTCCCTTGAATTTTGGGAAATGATCTACCACAGTCTTTCACGGTGTTCCGCAACTCCCAGCATCCAGAAAAGGGGCGTGACCCATTTGAGTCCAGGGAAACAGAGTTGTTCAAATTCTCTTGTGCCTCTGAGATCCCTGGGACCTCAGAGAGGGAGATTCTGATTCAGTTGGTCTGGAAGGAAACCTGAGCGTCTGCCTATCTCGTAAGTGCCCAGGTGGCACTGACGCTGTGGTCCAGGTCTGACCGAAGGACCTGTCCAAGGAGCTCCTTCTACAGAACGAGAGGCCCTTTAAACAGGGGGCTTCTAGGATTACCAGACTCAGCCGTCAGGAACAAGACACGTGACTAAGCAATATTTCAGGTCCGGGGCCTCGGGCTTGTCCATCATGCACCTAGACATGCAGGTTTAGAAGAAGCCCCCCAACACCAGTTCTGTGGTCCCCACAGCCCCCTTAGGGAAACGGGTGTTCCACAGCTTCTTGGCGCATTGTTTGCAGACTTCACAGTTGTCCACGGTGGAGGTGAGTTTGACGGAGACCACACAAATCCCTGCGGCATTAGTGGCCCGTACTTGTGTCGGACGACCAAGCGACAGAGAAAACACATCCGAAGCCAGCAGAGCTGTACTCCCCCTATCTCGGTGGCTACAGGATCAGCTGCCTCGGTCCTGGCTGTGTGCAAAACAGATTCTTCATTAGACACAAAGCTGTTGGCTTCCAGGGAGAAATCTGTTTGGTACCAAACAATGTTCTCGATAGAGGCCTTCTCGAGTGTGCTCAACAGACACGGCCCAGGCAGCGCTTTACCGCATTTCCAGTCTCTCCTTCACACACACACACACACACACACACACACACACACACTGTCCTAGGCAATGACCCTGGAATCACTCGGAAGAGTCTGGGGCTCATGTGTCTCTTCCATCCACTTCCCATCCCTTCCCAGGATTTCAGGCCAATAGTGACAATAAATAACAATAACAATAAAAATAATAATAATCACTGTTTTAATCCTCATTACAACCATTTGAGATAGGCACTGTTATTATTCTCATTTTATGGATGAGGACTCTAGGGCATAGAGAGCAATTTGCCCAAGGTCACACATCTAATAAACAGGGATACAAACACAAACAGTCTGGCACCAGAACCCAGGATCTTAACTCTACACGAGACTTATCCATAGCTGCTAAATCACTGTATAAAAAAACAAGAGAGAGAGAGAGAGAAAGCCTTATTATCCTCTTTATATTTTACAGTGGATGGCTCATTAAAACCAGAGCCAAAATAATTAGCAACCAAATAAATTGGTTTTCTTTCCAAGAGAGTGTTTTCAAACACTCCCCTGAGGTGAGGGAAAATATTTGCATTCAGCCCCTGTTGGTGGGGTGTGTGCAGTGAAGTGCATTCTTCTAGAATGGGGGGATCCTTATAAGGAAGCAAATGAGAAGAAAAACAGACAGCTGCTTCCATGGTAAAGTCTATTGATTCTTCTCATCCCCTTACACTTAAGGTTTAGCCTCTCTCAGGGCCTTCAGGTTGCACCGCCTTTGGGAAACTTCCTTCATTTACACCAACCCCTGACCTCTCTCATCTTTTAAAAAGAACTGTGGCCAGTGTTATTAGACTCTGTCTGCATGCCAATTGAGCATATGCATTATATGGTTTTCCTTGTCTTACAGGTATTATCCTGGTCTCTTCCACTTGATTCTAAGCATTTTGGTGTAAACACGTATTCCTAGAACACTGTGTAATAATTTTGGCTCTTATATTGAGTAATGAGTAGTTCTCGCTTTGTTGGGTAACTACTGTTGCTGTCCTTTTATAACACAAGCTGACACAGTTATATAATTAGTTCAGGCAGTTAGCGCATCGGCTGAGCTGCGCTCTCCTCCAGATAACCTGTACCACGAGAGAGTTACCCACGATACCGCCAAACCCAGCTAAACATTTCATGCCAGGGCATGATGGTCATAAGGAGACCACTGGGCAAGTGGTGTGCGCTAGAGCGGAGCAGACTTGGGAACTGCAGTCCTGAGGAAGTGAAGCCAGAGTTCAGGCCGAGTGGAGAACGGCTCAGAGGAGTCACTGCATATACAAAAGGCAACATTTTCTGTCAGAGCTTTGATCTATGCCGTGAGGAAATCTTTCCCTGGAGACAGAATCGGAAGCCCAAGAGCACACATGAAGCAAATGGCAGAGTCAGGACTGAAACCCAAGCAGACAGACTCCACATCCATCACTTCCAACAGCCAAGCTCTACGCCCCACTTGTAAAAAATGTGTGTGTGTGTATATATATATATATATATATATAAAATATTTAATGAACCCTTCCCAGTTTCTCAGTGGTAAAGAATCCGCCTTCAGTGCAAGACATGTGGGTTTAATTCCTGGTCAGGAAGATTCCTGGGAGTAGGAAATGGCCACCCGCCCCAGAATTCTCGCCTGGAAAATCCCGTGGGCAGAGGAGCCTGGCGGTTTCCAGTCCATGAGGTCACAGGAGAGTCAGAAACGAATTAGTGACTCAACAACAACAAGCCATCCATAAAACCAAGCTTCTTCAGAGTCTTCTATGTAATTTCTTCCTGCATGTGATCCCCGTTTACAACTTACAATTTTTTTTCACTCAGTTTTCCATACTGTAGAATAGTGGTTTTCTTCCTTGGTTGCATATCCGATTTATCTGGGGAACTTTGGAAAATCCTGACGCCCAGCTGTGCTTCAGAGCGAGTTCATCAGAATCCCAGGGGTAGGGCCTTAGCAGCACCATTTCCAAGAAGTCCTTGTGATTTCAAATGCAGCTGAATTTAAGTACTTGTGCTTTATAATTTATTCAAAATGGCTACATACAATTTCTGCCTCCACCTATTTGTACATGTTATTCCCCACTATTTAGAGTATTCCATCTCCATTCAAATTTTAGGATTATTTTTTTTTTACTTCTGTGAAAAACAGCACTGGAACTTTAATAGGAATTGCACTGAATCTGCGGATAGCTTTGGGCCATATGGACATTTTAATAATGCTAATTTTTCTAATCCATGAGCATGGGAGAATATTCCATTTAGTTGTGTCAATGGGAGAAAGATATTCTCTTTAGTAAACGCTGTTGGGAAACCAGGATATGCACATGCAAAAGAATGAAATTGGACCCTTATCACATACACAAAAATTAATTCAAAACAAATTGAAAGCTTAAAAATAAGAATTAAAACTGAAAAACTACTAGAAGAAAACAGAGGAAAAGCTTCCTAATATTGGTCTTGGCAATGATTTTTTGGATATAACACTGAGAGTATAGGTAACAAAAGCAAAAACAAACAAATGAGACTACATCACACTGAAGAGTTTCTGCACAGCAAAGGAAACCATCAACGAAATGTAAAGGCAGCCTATGGAATGGCAGAAAATATCTGCAAAGCACATATCAATAGAGGGCTAGGATCTAAAATATATAGGAGTCCCATACAACCCAAGAGCAAAAACCACAAATAATCTGATTTTAAAATGGGCAAAGAACTTGAACAGACATTTTTTCAAAGAAGGCAAACAACGCGGAATCCAAAAAAATGTTACAAATGAACTTATTTACAAAACAGAAATAGACTTACAGATACAGAAAATAAACTTATGGTTTCCAAAGAAGAAAGGGGGGGGGAAGGGAGGGATAAATTATGAGTTTGGGATTAAAGATACACACTACTATATTTAAGATAAACAATAACAATCTACTGTATAGCACAGGGAACTGTATTCAATGCCTTGTATTAATAATAACCTATAATGGAAAAGAATCTGAAAAGAGTGTATGTGTCTGTGTGTGTGTGTGTGTGTGTGTGTGTATATATATGACTGAGTCATTTTGCTGCACACTTGAAACTAATATGACATTGTAAATCAATTATAGTTCAGCTTAAAAAATGAATGAGTGCATTAATAAATTAATAAATGAATGAAGGCATACAAATGGCCAAGATGAAAAAGGTGTCCAGCATGACTAATAATTAGAGACATGGAAATCAAAACCCCAGTGAGGGGTTTCTCCGGTGGTCCAGTGGTTAAGAATCCGCCCGCCAGTGCAGGTCACCTGGGTTTGATCCCTGGTCCGAGAAGATCTCACCTGCCCCAGAGCTACTACGTCCATTCACCACAACCCCTAAGCCAGAGCTCTGGAGCCCACGAGCTGCAGCCTCCAAAGCCTGCACACCTAGAGCCCATGCTCTGCAGCAAGAGAACCCACCACGACGAGCAGCCTGCAACACAGCTAGGGAGCAGCCGCTGCTTGCTGCACCTAGGGAAAGCCCATGACAGCCACGGAGACCAGTGAAGCCAAGACATGCATAAACAATCAATCAATGAATCTTAAAAAAAAAAACCCACAATGAGATATCGCTTTAGGCCTGTTCAGATGGCTATCATCAAAAAGTCAAAAATTAGTAAGTGATGGTCAGGATGTGGAGAAATTGGATTACCATCGGTGGGGCTGTAAACTGGTACAAAGACTAGGAAAAAAACAGAGCTTCCTCAAAAAGTTAAGACTATAACTACCATATGACTCAGCAACCTCACTTCACATCCAAAGAAAATGAAAGCAGTATCTTGAAGAGCTATCTGTGCCCCCATGGGCCTGCAGTCTTGTTCACAACAGCCAATACACGGCGACAGCCTACGTGTCCGTCCATGGATGAACGGACAAAGAAAACCAGAGGTTTTCTTTAAACAGGTACACCTGTGTGGTGTGCCTACACAGCAACAACTCAGCCTTAAGAAGAAGAAAATCCTGCAGTCTGCAGCAACAGCAACTAGACGAGGGGACATGGTGCTAGGAGAAATACGCCAGACCAAGAAAAACAAACACTGTAGGATCTCAACTGCGTCTGTAATCTAGAAAAGTCAAACTCATAGAAACAAACAGCAGTGATCACCAGGGGCTGGAGACGTGAGGGAATGGGAAGATACTGGTCAAAGGTACAGGCTTTCAGCTATAAGACGAACAGGTCCTGAGATCCAATGTGCACACGGAGACCACAGTGTATAATGTATAGTGCACCTGAAATTCGCTGAGAGAGGAGGAGAACTTAGGAGTCCTCACCACAAAACAGAAGGTAAACAGGTTAATTACCTTGACCGGGGGAATCATTCCACAGTGTATACATGTATTAAACACCATGTTGAACACCTTAAGTATATGTAACATTTACTTTTCAATCATACCTCATGAATGCAGGAGGGGAAGAAACAACCTGTGGTCTTACTCCTTAGCAAAATGAGACTCTTTGGAGGGTTTAAAGCAATGGTGTGAAGTGGGTTAGAACTGTACTTTGTTAGGATGATGAGGCTGGGGTGTGGGACAAGAGTTTGAGAACAAGTCAGAACAGGAGCGGAAAACCAAATGGGAGATTATGACAGAGTGCAGTGAAGGGGGGTATTCCATGGGTCCCCAAAGTAGCTATGGGATAGACACAAGACAGAAGCATTGACAAATATTCATAAGGAAGAATTGGGAAAGGATTATTGGATGGCATTTGATCTAGTTTAATGTGAAATTGCCAACAGACATAATGTGAAGCACATTCACCCTTGTTTTACAGTTCTTGGAGTAAGACAGACACAACAACTCAGTCATCAATTGCAGTCTGCCTTTGTAGGTGACAGTTTGAAGATGTTTAGACTGAATATGAGCCTACATTGCCCATTTTATGAATAAAAACAGCCCATGCTTCTAAAATTCAGGAAGATGAAGTAAAAAAGAAAAGTATTATTCTCCCTCAAGTGAAAAAGCAAACCTCACTTAGTTATAGATTTAAAACCTTTTATTTTTCCATTGAAAAGGTGTTGCTTTTGAAAATTTGATTTTGGTTAACCAAAAGTGTCATTGCCAAAATAAAGTCTTTGATACCTGAAGGAGTTTGAAGAATGCACTGCTCTTTTAAGAGCAGAGCAGTTAAATGCCACTTTTTCAATAGTACCCAGAGGTTTGGGGAATTAACCAGCTCCAAAAAATATCTTATGTGCTCTCAGAAGGAAAACTAAAGCACCAGTCAAAATTGTTGGGGAGTGTTAGTACCTTCCCGAATTGCACACGTGCTGTGTTCATGGTCCCCGCAGGCCTGAAGCCAGTAACCCACAAACTACCCTCAACACAAGCCAGCAAACTAGGGCGGTTGGACGGGCAGCTCCCTGGAGGCGCACCGTGATCCCCTCCTGCAAGCCTCTCACGCAGCAGCCCCTGGCCCGCCTGCACAGAGACGTCAGCGCTCCTTGCTGCTCTGGGAGCTCACTCCCCCTCCCCTCCCACTCGCCCTCATGGCAGCTTTGCTGTTCCTTACACCTGCCAGTCACACACCAGAGATGGCGTTGGGAGTGAGTGTGATTTGGTTCAAAGGCAGATTTACACGCGGCCTTTCGTAAATAATTTAAGCTCCAAAGGTGATGCAGAAAGACAGCCAGGTGTGTGCCCTCTTTAGAGTTGCGGAGTACACAGTCATGCACCGGCTCTGTAACACACAGTCAGGGCTCATCAGAGCATAATGCTCACATAAGCAGCTCCTCTCTCTCTACCCGACAATCACAGCTGTCCATTTCTATCTTCACAGGCAGCACTCACAGATCCATCCACTCAGCTCACACCTATTAAAGCCATACTATGTACAAGGCACTGTACTGGGTTCAGTGAGAAAATTCAAGATGAAGAAGACCCCGCTTTCTAATAGAAGAGCTGACAGTATAGCTGCTGCCAAATCGCTGCAGTCGTGTCCGACTCTGTGTGACCCCACAGACGGCAGCCCACCAGGCTCCCCCGTCCCTGGGATTCTCCAGGCAAGAACACTGGAGTGGGCTGCCATTGCCTTCTCCATTACAGTATAGTGTAGAGGCTAAATCCCTTGACTTCTGGAGGGAAAACAGTCTAAGGATCAAGTCTGGTTGTTAACCCTGGTAAATCTGTAAGTCTCTCAGAACCCTGCTTTCCTTGCCCGTAACAGGACTACAGTAATAGTATAAACCAAACAGGGCAGGCATGCAGAGGAGCAGACACGGAGCCAGAGCCCAGCACAGAAAGTGGAAAACCCAGATCAACCTGCCTTCAGGGTCACCAGGAGAGCACCAGCCAAGAGCCGTCTGGAAATGCGACTGGGATGAGACTACGCATGGCCTTGGACACCAGGTGGGTGCGGGCCTCTAGGGTACCCCGGGAGTCTTTTTTGTGCAGGAAGAGATGGATAAATCTATACTTCAGATGAATAACCTCATGTGCAATATGACAAAGAAAGAAGACCGAAACAAAGTCAGTCAAAGCGTAAGTAAGACACAAAAGCTCAGGCAAATCACAATGGATACTATCAACATAATCCTGAAAACAGTGAGAGAAACCTAGAAACTGACATGAAGGGATAGTCTACAAAAGAATTGGCTCATACTCTCCAAAAGCGTCAAGGTCATAAAAAATAAGGAAAGATCGAGAAAGTGCCACATATTATTGAGAATCAAGGATTCATGGTAACTAAATGCAAGGCAGATCCTGGTACACATCAAGGACATTCATGGGAAAACTGGTGAAATTCAAATAAAGACTATAGCTCAGTAAGTGCTATGGTACAGATGTTAGTTTACTGATAAATGTGTCATGGCTAGGTGAGATGTCAACATTAGCGAAGCTAAGTGAAGGGAATAAGAACTTTCTGTGTTATTTATGCAAACTTTTTCAAACAAAAGGGTGTTAAATCTAGGCAAGAGAAGATAAGGGTCTGAACCAGAGCAGAGGTTCTAAGAACTGGAAGAAGATGAAGCAGAACTGCTGAGGTGGAGGCTGACTGGCATTGGCAGGGTGATGGAGGAATCACTGAAGACCTGGCCCAAGTCTCAGTGACTGAACTGCGTTATTATTTTATGGAAGTCTAGGGAAGAGACAGGTGTTAAAGGAGGGGTAATGAGGTCTCTCTTGCACATGCTGAGTCGTGGATGTTGAAAGATTTACTGTAGACGTTGACAGGAAATCATATGAAAGACAAGGGGAAAGGTGAGCCTGGTTATGGACTTGGTCTACAACATCCATGTACACCCAACACACAGGCAGGAAATGGATCTACAGGAGTGAACACGCTTAACAACACGCTAAACAGGGCAGTGAAGGAGGGAGAAAAATACGTGAACAGACACTTCTGATGTTAGGAAATATCCACATTTAAGGAGATAGAAAGAGACTAACCACATTACAGCTCCATTTCTTTCATTAGGAAAAAACTAATTCTAAAAAATATAACAAATTTAGGGTAAAACTAGGTTTCAGAAGACATCAGTCTGTACCGTCACAATGGAGGTAATGAAAGAGAAAAATAAGAGAGAAAACTGAGGGTCATATACCAGTTCTTTCAAATAAATACAAACCTTTCAAGAACTACGTTAATGGAGAAATCCAGCTGGGATCTGAAATCTCAGTAGCGTGTTTTAAAAGAATTTGACTGTGCTTTTTACCACTAACCTTAAAAGGTAAAACCCTAACTCTGCAAACATACCTTTTTCCTGTAGAATTCTACTATTCATTTAAGAGAATAAGAGATTGAAAATGAGATGAGCTTGATTGTCATGCAGTTTAGGAAAATTTGCTCAAGAAGAGTATGATGTTTTAAGTTTTCCAAAAAAGAGGTCCTTCACAAATATTTTAAACGTGTTTGCCTATGTCTAAGGCTCATAAATCATAAGTTTACACTCTGGTGAGCCTGTTCTGAAAATGGATGGCCTCTGGTTTGGCAGCTTCCTGATGCAACTGGAGAGTGGCCTGTCTACAAACCCTTCATTTCAGAGAGCTGTTCCTCCTCGGGTTTTGTCATGTTCCCATGCCCTTGTCTCCTGCGCCTCTCCCTTGGGATTTGAAATGGTCACTGAGAAAATTATGTAGAGTCTGTGGCAATGAAAACTAGAAGTTGCAATACTTGAAAGTGTCAGCAGCCATGTTTTTAGGCAAGTCTATATTTAAAAATAATAATAAAGCCAAAATATAGACTATTTTGTGATTGGAAATGACCCAAAGACATTGTGGTTCCAGCTGTTGCTGACGCACAGAAATATCCCTGTCCCTTTTCAGTTCTATGCAGGAGCATATTATCTACTCCAAGAACCTTGCAACAGACTCCCCCTTTTTCGCCCAAGGTAGTGACAGAGGACGATTTCTGTCGGATGCAGCTGTAACAGTTGAGACTAACACTCCTAAGGATGATGCCTGGCTAAGAGGACTCTTAGTCTTCTTACAAACTTAGGCCACTATGAACAGAGCCAGGGGATGTGATGAAATTCTAGCTGAGCTATTTCAAAACTATTTCAATCCTAAAAGATGATGCTGTTGAAGTGTTGCACTCAATCTGCCAGCAAATTTGGAAAAATTGCAGTGGCTATAAGAATGGAAAAGGAGTCAGTTTTCATTCCAATCCCAAAGAACGGCAATGCCAAAGAATGCTCAGACTACCACACAATTGCACTCATCTCACACATTAGCAAAGTAATGCTCAAAATTCTCCAAGCCAGGCTTCAACAGTACATGAACCAAGAACTTCCAGATGTTCAAGCTGGATTTAGAAAAGGCAGAGGAACCAGAGATTAAATTACCAACATCCGTTGGATCATTGAAAAAGCAAGAGAGTTCCAGAAAATCATCTACTTCTGCTTTATTGACTATGCCAAAGCCTTTGACTGTGTGGATCACAACTGTGGAAAATTCTCAATGAGATGGGAAT
Source organism: Cervus canadensis (assembly GCF_019320065.1). Classification (NCBI taxonomy): domain Eukaryota; kingdom Metazoa; phylum Chordata; class Mammalia; order Artiodactyla; family Cervidae; genus Cervus; species Cervus canadensis. The sequence continues at coordinate 2,270,350 of NC_057389.1, forward strand.
ACCAGACCACCTGACCTGCCTCCTGAGAAACCTGTACGCAGGTCAGGAAGCAACAGTTAGAACTGGACATGGAACAACAGACTGGTTCCAAATTGGAAAAAGAGTATGTCAAGGTTGTATACTGTCACCCTGCTTATTTAACTTATATGCAGAGTACATCATGTGAAATGTTGGACTGGATGAAGCACAAGGTGGAATCAAGATTGCTGGGAGAAATATCAATAACCTCAGATATGCAGATGACACCACCCTTATGGCAGAAAGTGAAGAGGAACTAAAGAGCCTCTTGAAGAACATGAAACAGGAGAGTGAAAAAGTTGGCTTAATACTCAACATTCAAGGAAACAAAGATCATGGCATCTGGACCCATCACTTCAATGCAAATAGATGGGGAAACAGTGAGAGAATTTTTATTTTCTTTGGCTCCAAAATCACTGCAGATAGTGACTACAGCCACGAAATTAAAAGACACTTGCTCCTTGGAAGAAAAGCTATGACAAACTTAGACAGCATATTCAAAAGCAGAGACATTACTTTGCCAACAAAGGTCCATCTAGTCAAGGCTGTGGTTTTTCTAGTAGTCATGTATGAATGTGAGAATTGGACCATAAAGAAGGCTGACCACCAAAAAAAATTGATGCTTATAAACTGTGGTGTTGGAGAAGACTCTTGAGAGTCCCTTGGACTGCAAGGAGATCCAACCAGTCCATCCTAAAGGAAATCAGTCCTGAATATTCACTGGAAGGACTGATGCTAAAGGTGAAGCTCCAAAACTTTGGCCACCTGATGGGAAGAGCTTAGTAATTAGAAAAGACCCTGATGCTGGGAAAGATTGAAGGCAGGAGGAGAAGGGGACAACAGAGGATAAGATGATTGGATGGCATCACTGACTCAGTGGACATGAGTTTGAGCAAGTTCTGGGACATGGTGATAGACAGGGAGGCCTGGCATGCTGTGGTCCATGGGGTTGCAAAGAGTTGGACATGACTGAGCAATTGAACAACAAAGAGGACTCTGCTCTGGATTATTCTTTTAAACCATTTCTAATGAGTCCTTGTGCCCAAGGATAGGATTTCTTTGTTAAATCTGGACTCCTAAAGACAGGGGCTTCCTTCCTCTTTCCTGTCTTTTTTGGTTGGTGTTGGGGTTAAATACATCATCTGATATCTAATTTGGATCATGGAAGCATTCCTCTGTCCCTAGCATGACTCTGCACGTTGGGTTTGATTTTCTGAAGAAACTGTCTTATTTTTAAAGATGAAAAAAACAATTTGTGATACAACAAGAAAAACAAGAGAGAGAGAGAGAGACAGTTTTGGGGCCAACCAAAATTGTATGTGAATCTCTCCTCTGCCACACACTAACTTGGTGACCTTGAATAAATTGCTTAACCTTTCTGAACTTGTAATAATAACTGGCACTGAGCCGTTTTCAACGTTTACAAGGCAGCTACTATTCACCCCCATTTTACAGATGAGGAAACTGAGGTTTAGAGCAGTTTCCACTTGCCAATGGACACTGCATGGTGAACTCCAAATCTTATACTTAACCACCAGCTGACATCACAGGACAATGTCTGTCTCATAAGAATTGTAAAAATTAAGAAGATGTTGCAGGTACTGTGCCTGGCATTCTAAATGTGACGGTAGTCATTATGATTTATTCTGAAGAACCAAGTCTATGTTTTTCTCTTTTCCTTTTTGTGTGTCCAACGCTAGGCTGCAGGAATCAAATGTTGATTATTTTGAAAAACAGAGCTACCTGCAACAAAATCAGGTGCTCCTTGGGCACGGTATGTTTGCTGTTGTTTTGTTTTAATGTTCACATCAAGAAGCAACAGTCAAATTAACCCTTCTGCAGACAGCATCTACCCACTAAATGTGGGTTAACCAACAGGGTCACTAGCTAACCACCAGTGGGTAGTATAGCCCGTGGGCTGGGTGTTGACCTTCTCGATTCAGAAAGACCACAGAAGCCAGACAGGTGGATGAGGCCCATTTTGGCGGCTCAAGAGATCTATCCTCAGCCTCCCTGAGTTGCCCTCACACTGCCCCCATCTTATCTCTTCATCCGTTGGGTTTGTTACTCCAGCCCCTGTTCCTCTGCGCCCAGAGAATCCTGGGCTTGCCTTGGAAACAGACATCTTGCCACAGCTAACCAGACGAGCAAAGCAAAGATATGGTACGTGATCACGTAACCAGGCAGCTGGTCTCTCTGATGACATGAACAAGTTTCATGACAAAATCCACTTGTTCCTTACAGACTAAATCGTACCTTCTTCTTCCTATCTTGCTCAGCATTTTCCCCTCAGCCGTACTCTTGGTATAAGTGAGAATTTAAAAAATCTTCTTTCCAACACTCAATATCAAATACTTCCTCTCTGTGCTCAGATCTTTGGGACAAAGTTTCACTCTTGCCTGATTTCACACCCAAAAGCTGTCCGTATTTTCCTTCCCAAAGAAGTGAAATGTAATTATCTGTCTGTCACAGCGTCTACAGCACAACGTTAGCTCACCGTTACTGTCACGGCAGCACCATTGCATTTCAGCAGCGACCGCAGCGATGACAGGGCAAAAATGTCCCTCATTCTTCCTGCCCTTTTCAAAAACAACTTGTCATGTAGAGCCTATGTTTTTATTAAAAGAATTCGTCTCTTTTTTGACTTTCTATGTCAAATGAATCACTGTAATTGGACAATGACATTTTTTTGGCCAATCCACTATGGACTCAGACAGGCTAGTTAAATAAAAATTAACTGAAGAAACAGAAGTTATTTTATTATATAGTACTACTCCAGGAGATAGTGAGGGCCAGGGACGCCTGGCGTGCTGCAGTCCACAGGGTCGCAAACAGTCGGACATGACTTAGCAACCGAACAACAGCAACTGCTCATCCTACATGAATGCTAATGGAAGCCCGAAACATAAACTCAGATGTTTTGGCCGTGCCAGACCTTATTCGTAACTGTGTTTACATGAATGTATCTGTGTTCGCATCAGACAATGCATCCAGTGTCTGAGGCAGCACCATAGACCAAAATACTGTAGTCGGTCTAGGGGATGAGAGACAGCTTCTCCATTTATGAAACTGGGATGATAGTGGCTCCATAGATTTAACATCAAGATTAGAGTTCATAGATATAACATACCCCAAGGCATTCAGTATTTAGGGAGTGTTAGCTCTTGATATCGGAGAAGGCAATGGCACCCCACTCCAGTACTCTTGCCTGGAAAATCCCATGAACGGAGGAGCCTGGTAGGCTTCGGTCCATGGGGGCGCTAAGAGTCGGACACAACTGAGCGACTTCACTTTCACTTTTCACTTTCCTGCTTTGGAGAAGGAAATGGCAACCCACTCCAGTGTTCTTGCCTGGAGAATCCCAGGGACGGGGGAGCCTGGTGGGCTGCCGTCTATGGGGTCACAGAGTCAGACAGGAGAAGTGACTTAGCGGCAGCAGCAGCTCTTGATAAATGGCATATGTCTATGTTTGTTAATACTACACACACACACACACACACACACACACACACACCACTTACTAAATCATCTAAAGGACATCCTCAGAGATTCAAATGTGGAATTACTGACTCAACCAAACCTCAGAAAATTATTCAAGGTCACTTAAGAGATGCTTCGGGGTCACCACGTCTGCAAACAGCCATTCTCCTAGAAGGCAGTGGTAAGACTCAGTGAGGCTTCGAGGACTGGGGGCTGATGACCTGGAGAAGCAAAGAGCAGCAGCGCAGACACTCGCCAGCTTCGTGCTGCCTGCCTCCAGGCAGAACTCACGGAGCTGTTGGCTCTGAGTGACCCGACACAGTTCTCTGTGTTTGGATAGAGCCTGCGCAGCCATCAAATCAACCCTCTGGGAAGAAAGGGGAGAACAAGTCAGCAACAGGCAAGGCTCTGTCAGCTTCTGTCAGTTTCAGCGACCGCAGCCTTTCCATTACTGGTCTCCAGGAGAACATGTGACTCGGTGGGCAGATAACTAATTTGAGAGTCACAGCAGTTAACGGCACTTTTCAGTATTTCCTTCAAATTTGCTCCTAGAAGAGCGTCACGGGTAATGGGGTGAGTTTTTAAAGCAAAAACACTTAAATTGGAATCCCAAGTGGACATCTCATGGATTGAGCAAATTCAGAAAAGTTACACAACTTTCTGAATGCCAATTTCCTCATCAGAAATATTTCCTACCACAAAGGCTTGTTTTCACAAGTTCATATTCACATGTGCAAAGCACCTAGTGTAGGCCTGGCAAACGGGTGCCAGTTGATAACAGCTTATTTTCTATAAAATACTACTAGCATTTCCATCTACTCTCTGACACTGTTCTAGGTAACTGGTGAATCTAGCAATGTTCTGATCTAACGGAACAAAGGCATGAAAAGGTAAATGTCCTCAGAAAGGAACACTGACTGCAAATTTATGAATCAGAGATGGTGTTCACACAGCTATTTAGGAAATCATGATTTTTGCATGCTCTAAAGTCATCTATATTTACTTATATTATACAAAATATTCAGCAAATGTTTTACTTAGATTTTACTAATAAGAGGACTTCTTACACATCTGCTTTGCTTACATGATAGTCAAGTATAGCTAATAATTTCAAAAAAGGTAGCTTGCAATTAAAGATCAATTTTCATGTCTTTAATACAGGGATAGTAGTGCTTATCTAATAGGGTTGTTTTGAAACTTAAGAGAATGTCCCAAAAGTGCAAAATAAAACTTATAGAATACTGTAAGTTGTGTTTTTTTTTTTACTATTAAGTCAACAATGATCATTCTTTGCAAAGCAAATTACCCAATTAGTAATTTGCTAATCGTTCTTCCAAATGATTACATTGACTATTTATGCATGACATTTTAAGTAGTTAAAACAAGTCACAACAATAAACCTCCCTAAAATGATAAAATATAGCAAAACAATCTCCCATATTTCAGAGGACATCCTAGTTTCTAAAAAGTCAAAGTTATACAATGAACAAAAATAGCTAGACTTATAAAAAAGTAGACCAATGTCTGGTGGTGAATCAAATCCTTTTGTTATGCAGTATTTATATGTGCAATGTGTTGAGCAATCACTTCTTATACAAAGCCCCAGATGCCTGATGAAATGTGTAAACAAGCTTCTCTCTGCTCTGCTGAATAGAAACTCTTGCACAACCATTTGGTGTGTCCTTTTGGTCCTAAAGTTTGTCCACATTTGGCTTGTGGGTATAATCTGATGTCTAAAATTTGCCAATTTAATCAAACACATCCCCATATTTACTCAAATTAACAGGAGTGATACTTTTAATTATACGAGGCTTATTCCCTGGACCTATCTGAAAATGCGATGAAAGCTGTGGGTTTTCTCTGCATATTACATGCACACACGCAAGATTTTGAAGGCTGCTTCAGGAATCATCCAGTCACACAGCAGAGATTAAGCACCCTTGATGCAGACGGAACAGGTGTGTCCTTGAGAGTTCGGGGAGGGCAGGTGGTGAGCCCAGTCTGTGTGGGTCACACTTGTCTCTGTATACCTTGTGAGTAGCACGGTGTCTTGATGACATAGGTTCTCAGCAAATATTGAATCGATGAAAGAAGGTGTGAAAAATGAAGTATAAAGAACAGGCAGAGAACAGTAGAGGAGCCCTGATGTTCTGTTTTATAAAAGCACAACCAAACTCCCCCTTCCAAATACCCACTCCCTGGAGACAGGCGTTCTGTTTGGCTCTACTAGCACGGCCGCCTTACTCCGGGGACCTGGAAGAGTCAGCGGTTTCACAGAGTGGCCGATTCACAGCCAAGAAGGAACCGTGTCTGGGACGAGTGGGCCTCATGACCGCAGGCTTTCCTCGCTGAGCTCAGCGACCTGTGCCTCGCCTCATTCACAGGGAACACCTCGTCTGCTGGGCGCTGACATCACAGCTGTTCACTGCAAACCGCAGAGGACGAGCCGTCCCGCGCACCAGGCCTGTCTGACAGCTTCTGCAGGTGTGCGAGGAAGCCGCTCGCCGCTCAGCATCCCCTCTCTGGGGCAGGACATTTCCTGAGAGGAAATTCTAACCGCGCTGGCTGTGACACACACCGAACTGTGTGCTGACCGCACCCAGCCCTAGAATCTGCCAGCTCTTTCTATCGGTCCTCCAAGGACACCCCGAGCCCTAGAGAAGGCGTGGACAGGCTCTCGTTCACAAATGTCTACTGTGCACGGCTGTGAACGTGAGGAGAGGGCTCAAAAGGAAGAAGCCTCCGGAGAGTGGGAGAGAGTCAAGTTTCCCGACGCGCCACCATGGAAGCGGCCCTCACCACCCTGCATCTTTCTCCTCTTTTCCAACACAAAAGTGCCCCTATTTCTAAGTCTCCCAATACTTTTGGCTACCAGAGACTACCAGGACAAATCAAGCAAACAGCAGTAGGAGGAAATAAGGCAGCAATCGGGCTGATTGTTGAATTGTACTTCTCAGTTCTATGCAAGAGTAGCAGCGTTCCTTTCATACCCTCAAAATTCCATGAGAAGGGCTTCCGAAAGCCTAACTGATACAAAGCACAAGTTGACAACTTTTGTGATGAAATATTAAAAGTAGAAACAACTTCTCCCTCTTGTTGACTTTTCATATTCCTTTTTTTCCCCTTTTGCAAATACCCAGATTCATTAAGTTTTCTCCAGGTATTAATATCCACCCATCTAATTGTATTTAAAATGGAACAGGACTAAAAATGCTTGTTTTTCCCTGTCTCTATGGAATCTCTACCACCACCTAACTCCCAAATGGCACAAGGCGAAAAAAATAAGCAAGTCAAAGGACTGTGCCACTTCTTAGCAATTGTCACTTTCCCTTTCATTTAAGATGCAATGTAACAGCTGAAAGTGAAAACTGAGAATGAGAACTTTATCTATCCTGGACTCCGTAGGAACAAAGGGGCGTCCCTGGTGGCTCAGAGGTTAAAGCGTCTGCCTCCAGTGCAGGAAACCCGGGTTCCATCCCTGGGTCGGGAAGATCCCCTGGAGAAGGAAATGGCAACCCACTCCAGTCCTCTTGCCTGGAGAATCCCATGGGCGGAGGAGCTTGGTAGGCTACAGTCCACGGGGTCGCAAAGAGTCGGACACGACTGAGTGACTTCACTTCACTTTCTGTAGGAACAGAACATTGGGGGGCTGCCCTGAGGAGACACAGTGAGCCTATTCACTGTGAGAGGCGGCGCCAAGACTGCTGGGAACAAACTGCAGAACCTGGGTGCTCCTCCAGCCTTAGACTGTTACGATTTTAGTGTGACGATACTCCCTTCCCTCCAAGTCCACAGACCCGTGTGGACTCCGTACACGATGTCACCAAGAGGGACTGCATCTGGTAGCCCAGTTCACAGGGTCTGGAGGGTTAATTTGATTCCCTTTCATTTGACAACAGAAGGAAGCTCTGACTACAAGGTCAATATGAAGTGGTCTGAGCTGTGTCAGTGATCACACTGCTATTCTAACGATGATAGTTCTGAGGCTCCTTGGACTCGGGCATCACCGCCAGGCCGCGGGGACAGGCCACAGATGACCTTGGCTTGGGTCAGTGTCCGGAGCAGGCATCCTCAAGGTGCACCCTTGGGTTTGTTGCCCTTATTCCCTAGGGTCCTCACGTGAACCCTGGCTGCATAACCCTGACCTGCTGCAGAGACAGAGGGGATTCCGTCAATAAATCTCATCATACGTCAATACCTGAGGATGTCTCAGCAGACAAGCTGAAGAGCAAGTTCAGAATTCCAAAGACATGCTTCCTGAGTCTATAATTACAGATGATGGTGAAGTCACAGAAGGCTTCTGGCAAGCAGGGAGGAACTTAAGTAAAAGAGTATGCTTTTGGTTATAAAATATGGCTGACTGCAGCTGGGCGATCCCAATTTGGAAGATTAAAAAATACACTTAAAAGCACAGATTCCTGGCTTCATATTTGGCATGTCCAGAGAAACAAATTCATAGTAGACCAATCAAAGATATTCAGAGAAAGCAGACTATTCAAACATGGCTTCTCTAACCTCGCCCAGCTAGCAATGACCGTTTTATTAAACAAACCTGTTACACTGAATGGACACTAAGTAACATACACTGTACTGAACACTAAGCATATGGAAATAAAGATCAAAATCCAGACCTCAACAGATCAAAAAAAAAAAAAAGGATAGCAGTTTGGTGTTTAGTGGTTGCCTAGAATTAGGGGGAACAAAAGGGTATCATAGGGACTTCCCTGGCGGCTCAGACGGTAAAGCGTCTGCCTACAAGGTGGGAGACCTGGCTCAGTCCCTGGGTTGGCAAGATCCCCTGGAGAAGGAAATGGCAACCCACTCCAATACTCTTGCCTGGAAAAATCCCATGGACTGAGGATCCTGGTTGGCTATAGTCCGTGGGGTTGCCAAGAGCCTGACACAACTGAGCAACTTCACTTTCACTTTCAGGGAGTGAAAATAGTGAGTGACCATTAAGCAAAGTAGTATAAGGTTTCCCTGGAGCAGAATGAACGTGTTCTAAAATTAAGGTTGACAGACATACACCTCTATATATAAACTAAAACCCATTGAATTGTGCACCCTAAACATGTGACCATTATAGTGTATAAATTATATCCCAATAAGGCTATTTCTATTCACTAAAAAATCCAGACATCAAAAGTTCAGTATATAGTTTGAAAGACAAACAAATAAATACAAACTTGCAATATAAAATGCACCAAATCTGTCAAAGCTTCTATGAAATCATCCCCATTGACTGAATAAATATATTATACTCTATACTTAAAGATAAGATATATTGAGCTAAATGATTTATGGAAAAGACTTGCTAATGAGGAAAAATGAATACACCAAGCCTCTGATATGATATTACAAGCCAAAGAATAGAGGATATTCTGAGAAAAGCGCAAGATTCTAATCACATTGCCAGTACTTCTTCAACATTTTGGCCATATCTTTTAATATTTCTGGCTTTTTTCAGCCCTTAAACTGTTACAAAATATTTCTAAAGGGTTGAAAAATGAAGATGAAATGAAAGTTGCTCATTCGTGTCCGACTCTGCGACCCCATAGACTATACAGTTCATGGGATTCTCCAGGCCAGAATACTGGAGTGGGGAGCCATTCCCCTCTCCAGGAGATCTTCCCAACCCAGGGGTCGCACCCAGGTCTCCCGCATTGCAGGAGGATTCTCTACCAGCTGAGTCACAATGGAAGCTAGAACTAAAATAATATATCAATATTGTGTATGAAAAAATGTTTCACATCTTGGGACTTCCCTGGCAGTGCCGTGGTTAAGCCTCCTTGCAGCCAATGCAGAGGAACTGAACCCTGGACAGGAACTAAGACTCCACATGCTGTGTGGCGTGGCCAAAATATATATTTATATTTCAAAGTTCACATCTTAAAATTTCACCATATGAGATTTAATCCTTTAATGATTCAGAAGGTTAGTTATCACTGTAATGTCAATATATAGATGAATGGTATTCAGTGTACACTGAGACTTTGGTTCATTTCATTTGTTACCGTGTTGTGGTGCTAAGCAATGGTATTGGCCAGGGACTCAGGAAACAAGCAGCACATCCACAGTGGGATTTGCCGAGGAAGGTCCAAAGGCTGTTCAGAAAGCTGTTGGTCGGTGTGGAAGAACCACAAAGGATAGTGCAGTAACAAGAAGAAAGAGGGCTTACCAAACCCACGAGAACAGAGCTTATTAAAGGAGGCCTCTCCCAGTCAAGGGACACAAACAGCCTGAGCCAATCCTACAGGGGCTCCCACTGACCGAACCTGACTGGAATGCATGGCCTTCTGAGGCAGAGGCGGGCATAGAGAATGATGAAGAAGATCTGGAATGCAATAGGAAGGTATCTAGTGTGGCCAACCAGGCTTTAAACTCCAGTACCACCTCATCCCTTATCCAGATGTAACCTGTATCAGTTATGGAAAAGTGGGATGGCTTTAAAAATGGTAGCGACCTAGCAAATGCTGAGGAGATCAAGAAGAGGTGGAAAGAATACACAGGAAGAACTGGTTAAAAAAAGATTTTAATGAACCAGATTACTACGATGGCATGGTCAGTCACCCAGAGCCAGACATTCTGCAGTGCAAAGTCAAGTGGGCCTTAAGAAGCACTGCTGTTAATAAAGCTAGTGGATGCGATAAAATTCCAGCAGAACTATTCAGATCCCTAGAGGAGGATGCCGTCAAGGTTTTGTATTCATTATGTCAGCAAATCTGAACACCCAGCAGTGGCCACAGGACTAGAAAGGTCAATCCTCATCCCAATTCCCAAGAAGGGCAGTACCAAAGTTAGTGCTAACCATCAGACAGTTGCACTCATCTCCCATGCTAGTAGGGCCATGCTTAAAATCTTGCATGTTAGTCTTCAGCATAGTTCGAACCAAGAACTTCCAGATAACCAAGCTGGGTTTAGAAAAGGAAGAGGAACTAGAGATCAAATTGCAACATTCGCTGGATTATAGAGAAAGCAAGGGAATTTCAGAAAAACATCTATCTCTGTTTCATCAACTACACTGAAGCCTTTGACTGTGTGGATCGTGGCAAACTGTGGAAAGCTAATAGAGAGATGGGAATACCAGACCATCTTGCCTGTCTCCTGAGAAACCTGTATGCAGGTCAAGAAGCAACAATTAGAACCCCGTATGGAAAAACTGATTGTTCAAGATCGAGAAAGGAGTATGGCAGGGCTGTCTACTGTCAGCCTGTTTGCTTAATCTATATGCCGAGCACATTATGAGAAATGCCAGGCTGGATGAGTTACAAGCAAGAATCAAGACAGGCTGGAGACACATCAACAACCTCAGATACACAGGTGATAACACTCTAATGGTAGAAAGCCAAGAGCAACTAAAGAGCCTCTCAATGAGGGTGAAGGAGGAGAGTGAAAGAGCAGGCTTAAGACTAAATATAAATATTAAAAAGTCTAAGATCATGGCATCCAGCCCCATGGCAAATAGATGGGGAAAAGAAGGTAGTAGTAACAGACTTCCTCTTCTTGGGCTCCAAATTCACTGCAGACAGTAACTGCAACCATGAAATCAGAAGGCAATTGCTTCTTGGCAAGAAAGCGATGACAAACCTAAACAGTGTGCTGAAAAGCAGAGACATTACTCTGCCAACAAAGGTCTATATAGTCAAGGCTACAGTCTTCCCAGTGGTCATCCACGGTTGTGAGAGCTGGACCACAAAGAAGGCAGAACACCAAAGAACTGATGCCTTCGAACTGTGGTGCTGGAGAAGACTCCTGAGAGTCCCTTGGCCAGCAAGGAGATCAAACCAGTCAATCTAAAGGGAGATCAACCCTGAATATTCACTGGAAGGACTGATGCTGAAGCTCCAGTATTTTGGTCATCTGACGTGAACAGATGACTCATTGGAAACATCCCTGAATCTGGGAAAGACTGAGGGAAGGAGAAGAGGGCATCAGAGGATGAGATGGCTGGATAGCATCACCAATGTGATGAATTTGAACTTGGGCAAACTCTGGAGATGGAGATAGACAGGGAGGCCTGGCATGCTGCAGTCCATGGGGTCACAAAGAATTAGACACGACTGGGCCACTGAACAACAACAACAACTATCTTATTTATCAAGACATAAAGTATGTTAGCTGTGGAAAAGTAGGGTGTCCTGCAAAAGTGAAGGATAGAGCTACCACATGATCCAGCAATTCCACTTCTGCTTTTATAGCTGAAGGAATTGAAATCAGTTATCTCACAGGGATATCTGCACACCCATGCTCACTGAAGCATTATTCACAACATTCAAGATATGAAAACAACATAAAGAATAAGTTCTGGAGTCCTAATACACATGGTGACTATACTTAATAATATTTATATACTTGAAAATTGCTAAGAGTAGGTATTAAACATTCTCACCACATGTAATAAAGGAATTAATTATGTGAAGTGATAGATGTGTTAATTACCTTGATTTTGGTAATTGATCGATGTATATGCATTTTGGATCACCACAATGGAGAATTTAAATATACATATAAATACTTGTCAATTATTCCTTAGTGAAGTTTAAATTTTTAAAAAGTTTTCTTAAAAGAGTAACGTGGAGGGAGGAGCCAAGATGGCGGAGGAGTAGGACGGGGAGACCACTTTCTCTCCTACAAATTCATCAAAGAATAACTGAACGCAGAGCAAACTTCGCAAAACAACTTCTGATCACTAGCTGAGGTCATCAGGCGCCCAGAAAAGCAGCCCATTGTCTTCGAAAGGAGGTAGGACAAAATATAAAAGATTAAAAGTGAGACAAAAGAGCTAAGGACGGAGATCCGTCCCGGGAAGGGAATCTTAGGCGGCATTGCTTGGGGTAGGGTCCGGGCCTGAGTGCCCTGAGGACAATCGGAGGGAGCTTCTGTGAGTTGCCAACTTGAACTGTGGGAGACCAAAAGAGAGAGAGAAAATTAACCGGCCGGAACACACTGCCGGCCGTTCACAGAACAAAGCGACGGAGAAAGTCCCGAGAAGAGCTCGCAGGCTGCGGACCGGCCCAGCCCCGCCGGAGGCAGGAGGCAGGGGGGAGGGGAAGGTCGCGGCGAGACACAGGGCGCAGGCACCCGACCGGCGCGGGCGGGGACTGGGGCTGGGGACGCAGAGGGCGGAAGGCGCGCGCACCCGCCTGGCGCCAGCGGAAACTGAGACTGGGCCCGCGGAAGGGAGGGGGCGTGCCACACCCGGGAGAGTGCGCCCATCAAGCCCCTGGGTGCCTGGACCGCTCTGGCGGGGAAGGCACAGAGGGCAGGCGCAGCTTTTCCTTCCGCGCTTTTGTGTAACACCCGAGGGCTGGAACCTCGCGCAGCGCGGGGCACGCTCCACATAGAGCAGCCGGGAGCCTGAGCAGCGCAGAGGGAGAAAGCAGCGTCAGCCCCTCCCCGCAGCGTCAGCCCCGCCCCCGCGGCGCAAGCCCCTCCCCGCAGCGTCAGCCCCGCCCGGCAGCGTCAGCCCCTCCCCGCAGAGCGACGGAACTAGCTACCTGAGTAAGAGTCCACCTCCGCCCGCCTGTGTCAGGGCGGAAATGAGGCTCTGAAGAGACCAGCAAACAGAAGCCAAATAAACAAAGGGAACCGCTTCAGAAGGGACCGGTGCAACAGATTAAAATCCCTCTAGAAAACACCGACTACACCGTAAGGGGCCTGTAGATACCGAGAAGTGTAAGCTGGAACGAGGAGTTATCTGAAACTGAGCCGAACCCACACTGACCGCAACAGCTCCAGAGAAACTCCTAGATACAATTTTACTTTTTTCTCTCTTTTTTTTTTTTTTTCTTTTTTATTATTTTTTTTATTTTTTATTTATTTTTTCTTTTTTATTTTTTCTCTTTTATTTTCCTTTAAAATCCCCTATTACTCCCCCATTACTCCTTAACTTTCATTTCCATAGATTTTTACGATTTTTTTAATTAGGAAAAAAAAAATTTTTTTTTCTTTCTTTTTTTCTCTTTTTTTTTTTCTTTTTTTTTCTCTTCTTTTTTTTTCTTTCCTTTTTCTCTTCTAGTTTCTATTTTTCTTTTTCTCTTATTTCTTTTAAAGTCCTCTACTACTCCTCTACTACTCCTTAATTTTCATTTTCAATACACTATAAACTTACAAAAAAAAAAAGAAGAGAAGCCCTATTTTTAAACCGAAGATTATTCTCTCCCAATCTTGACTCTCTGTTTTCTACCTCAGAACACCTCTATTTCCTCCTTTCCCCTTCTCTTCCCAATCCAATTCTGTGAATCTTTGTAGGTGACTGGGCTACGGAGAACACTCTGGGAACAGACAGCTGCGTAGATCTGTCTCTCTCCTCTTGAGTCCCCCTTTTTCTCTTCCTGCTCATCTCTATCTCCCTCCTCCCTCTCCTGTTCATGTAACTCTGTGAACCTCTCTGGGTATGCCTAACAGGGGAGAATCTTTTCGCCATTAACCTAGAAGTTTTCTTATCAGTGCTGTATAGCTGGAGAAGTCCTGAGACTACAGGAAGAATAAAACTGAAATCCAGAGGCAGGAGACTTAAGCCCAAAACCTGAGAACACCAGAAAACTCCTGACTACATGGAACTTTAAGTAGTAAGTGACCGTCCAAAAGCCTCCATACCTACACTGAAACCAACACACCAAGAGCCAATAAGTTTTAGAGCAAGACATACCACGCAAATTCTCCAGCAACACAGGAACATAGCCCCGAATGTCAACATACAGGCTGCCCAAGGTCACACCTAACACATAGACCCATCCCAAAACTCATTACTGGGCACTCCATTGCTCTCCAAAAAGAAGAAATCAAGTTCCACGCACCAGTACACTGACGCAAGCTTCCCTAACCGGGAAACCTTGACAAGCCAATCGTCTAACCCCACCCACTGGGTAAATCCTCCACAATAAAAAGGAACACAGACCTCCAGAATACAGAAAGTCCACTCCAGACACAGCAATCTAAACAAGATGAAAAGGCAAAGAAATACCCAACAGGTAAAGGAACATGAAAAATGCCACCAAGTCAAACAAAAGAGGAGGAGATAGGGAATCTACCTGAAAAAGAATTTAGAATAATGATAATAAAAATGATCCAAAATCTTGAAAACAAAATGGAGTTACAGATAAATAGCCTGGAAACAAAAATTGAAAAGATACAAGAAATGTTTAATAAAGACCTAGAAGAAATAAAAAAGACTCAATTAAAAATGAATAATGCAATGAATGAGATCAAAAACACTTTGGAGGGAACCAAGAGTAGAATAACCGAGGCAGAAGATAGGATAAGTGAGGTAGAAGATAAAATGGTGGAAATAAATGAAGCAGAGAGGAATAAAGAAAAAAGGATCAAAAGAAATGAGGACAACCTCAGGGACCTCTGGGACAATGTGAAACGCCCCAACATTCGAATCATAGGAGTCCCAGAAGAAGAAGACAAAAAGAAAGGCCATGAGAAAATACTCGAGGAGATAATAGCTGAAAACTTCCCTAAAATGGGGAAGGAAATAGTCACACAGGTCCAAGAAACCCAGAGAGTCCCAAACAGGATAAACCCAAAGCGAAACACCCCAAGACACATATTAATCAAATTAACAAAGATCAAACACAAAGAACAAATACTAAAAGCAGCAAGGGAGAAACAACAAATAACACACAAAGGGATTCCCATAAGGATAACAGCTGATCTATCAATGAAACCTCCAGGCCAGAGGGAGCCCAGGACGTACTGAAAGTAATGAAAGAGAATAACCTACAACCTAGATTTACTGTATCCGAAGGATTCTCATTAGATATGAAGGAGAATTCAAAAGCTTTTACAAGAATAAGCAAAAGCTGAGAGAATTAGCACACCAAACCAGCTCTCAACAAATGCTAAAGGATCTTCTCTAGACGGAAATGCAGACAAGGTTGTATAAACGTGAACCCAAACAAACAAAGTATAAATGGCAACGACACACCTATCAATAATTACCCTAAATGTAAATGGGGTTGAGATGCCCCAACAAAGACAAAATTGAAGATTGGCTGAATGGATACAAAAACAAGACCCCTATATATTGCTGTCTACAGAGACCCACCTAAACAAGAGACACATACATACTGAAAGTGAAGGGCTTGGAAAAAAATTTTCATGCAAACGGAGACCCAAAAGAAAGCAGGGAGTCGCAATATCATATCAGATAAAATAGACTTTCAAATAAAGGATGTGAAAGAGACAAAGAAGGACAACGACAAATGATCCAAAGGATCAATCCAAGAAGAAAGATTATAACAATTATTAAATATTATGCACCCAACATAGGAGCACCGCCATATGTACGGCAAAACACTAACGAGTATAGAAAGAGGAAATTAATAGTAACACAATAATAGTGGGAGACTTTAATACCCCACTCACAACTATGGATAGATCAACTAAACAGAAAATTAACAAGGAAACACAAACCTTAAATGACACAATGGACCAGCTAGACCTAATTGATATCTATAGGACATTTCACCCCAAAACAATCAACTTCACCTTTTTCTCAAGTGTACACGGAACCTTCTCCAGAATAGATCACATCCTGGGCCATAAATCTGGTCTTGGAAAATTCAAAAAAATTGAAATCATTCCAGTCATCTTTTCTGACCACAGTGCAGTAAGATTAGATCTCAATTACAGGAAAAAAATTGTTAAAAATTCAAACATATGGAGGCTAAATAACACGTTTCTGAATAACCAACAAATCATAGAAGAAATCAAAAAAGAAATCAAAATATGTATAGAAATGAATGAAAATGAAAACACAACAACCCAAAACCTATGGGACACTGTAAAAGCAGTGCTAAGGGGAAGGTTCATAGCATTACAGGCTTACATCAAGAAACAAGAAAAAAACGAAATAAATAACCTAACTCTACACCTAAAGCAATTAGAGAAGGAAGAAATGAAGAACCCCAGGGTTAGCAGAAGGAAAGAAATCTTAAAAATCAGGGCAGAAATAAATGCGAAAGAAACTAAAGAGACCATAGCAAAAATCAACAAAGCTAAAAGCTGGTTTTTTGAAAAAATAAACAAAATTGACAAACCATTAGCAAGACTCATTAAGAAACAAAGAGAGAAGAACCAAATTAACAAAATTAGAAATGAAAATGGAGAGATCACAACAGACAACACTGAAATACAAAGGATCATAAGATACTACTACCAGCAGCTCTATGCCAATAAAATGGACAACTTGGATGAAATGGACAAATTCTTAGAAAAGTATAACTTTCCAAAACTGAACCAGGAAGAAATAGAAGATCTTAACAGACCCATCACAGGCAAGGA
This sequence comes from Cervus canadensis, assembly GCF_019320065.1. Taxonomy (NCBI): domain Eukaryota; kingdom Metazoa; phylum Chordata; class Mammalia; order Artiodactyla; family Cervidae; genus Cervus; species Cervus canadensis. Next base: position 2,287,141 of record NC_057389.1, read on the forward strand.
AATCGAAACTGTAATCAAAAATCTTCCAGCAAACAAAAGCCCAGGACCAGATGGCTTCACAGCTGAATTCTACCAAAAATTTAGAGAAGAGCTAACACCTATCTTACTCTAACTCTTCCAGAAAATTGCAGATGAAGGTAAGCTTCCAAACTCATTCTATGAGGCCACCATCACCCTTATTCCAAAACCAGACAAAGATGCCACAAAAAAAGAAAACTACAGACCAATATCACTGATGAACATAGATGCAAAAATCCTTAACAAAATTCTAGCAAACAGAATCCAACAACATATTAAAAAAATCATACACCACGACCAAGTGGGCTTTATCCCAGGAATGCAAGGATTCTTTAATATCCGCAAATCAATCAATGTAATACACCACATTAACAAATTGAAAGATAAAAACCATATGATTATCTAAATAGATGCAGAGAAAGCCTTTGACAAAATTCAACACTCATTTATGATTAAAACTCTCCAAAAAGCAGGAATAGAAGGAACATACCTCAACATAATAAAAGCTATATATGACAAACCCACAGCAAGCATCACCCTCAATGGTGAAAAATTGAAAGCATTTCCCCTGAAATCAGGAACAAGACAAGGGTGCCCACTCTCACCACTACTATTCAACATAGTGTTGGAAGTTTTGGCCACAGCAATCAGAGCAGAAAAAGAAGTAAAAGGAATCCAGATAGGAAAAGAAGAAGTGAAACTCTCACTGGTTTGCAGATGACATGATCCTCTACATAAGAAAACCCTAAAGACTCGTTCCAGAAAATTACTAGAGCTAATCAATTGAATTATAGTAAAGTTTGCAGTGATATAAAATAACCACACAGAAATCCCTTGCATTCCTATATACTAACAATGAGAAAACAGAAAGAGAAATTAAGGAAACATACCATTCACCATTGCAATGAAAAGAATAAAATACTTAGGAATATATCTACCGAAAGAAACAAAAGACCTGTATATAGAAAATCATAAAACACTGATGAAGGAAATCACAGAGGACACAAATAGATGGAGAAATATACTGTGTTCATGGATGAAGATCAATCATTGTCAATATGGCTATTCTACCGCAAAGCAATCTATAATTCAATGCAATCGCCTATAAGCTACCAATGGATTTTTCACAGAACTAGAACAAATTAATTTTCACAATTTGTATGGAAATACAAAACCTCGAATAGCCAAGTATCTGAGAAAGAAGAAGAACTGGAGGAAATGCAACCTGCCTGACTTCAACTCATTACAAAGCACAGTCATCAGACAGTATAGTACTGGACAAAGACAAGGAAATATAGACCAATGGGAACAGATAGAAAGCCCAGAGATAAATCCACGAACCTATGGACACCTTATCTTTGACAAAGGAGGCAAGGATATACAATGGAAAAAAGACAACCTCTTTAACAAGTGGTGCTGGGAAAACTGGTCAACCACTTGTAAAAGAATGAAACTAGAACACTTTCAAACACCATACACAAAAATAAACTCAAAATGGATTAAAGATCTAAATGTAAGACCAGAAACTATAAAACTCCTAGAGGAGAACATAGGCAAAACACTCTCCGACATAAATCACAGCAAGATCCTCTATGACCCACCTCCCAGAATATTGGAAATAAAAGCAAAACTAAACAAATGGGACCTAATGAAACTTAAAAGCTTTTGCACTACAAAGGAAACTATAAGTAAGGTGAAAAGACAGCCCTCAGATTGGGAGAAAATAATAGCAAATGCAGAAACAGACAAAGGATTAATCTCAAAAATATACAAGCAACTCCTGCAGCTCAATTCCAGAAAAATAAATGACCCAATTCAAAAATGGGCCAAAGAACTAAACAGACATTTCTCCAAAGAAGACATACAGATGGCTAACAAACACATGAAAAGATGTTCAACATCACTCATTATTAGAGAAATGCAAATCAAAACCACAATGAGTTACCATTACACGCCAGTCAGGATGGCTGCTATCCAAAAGTCTACAAGCAATAAATGCTGGAGAGGGTGTGGAGAAAAGGGAACCCTCTTACACTGTTGGTGGGAATGCAAACTAGTACAGCCACTATGGAGAACAGTGTGGAGATTTCTTAAAAAACTGGAAATAGAACTGCCATATGACCCAGCAATCCCACTTCTGTGCATACACACTGAGGAAACCAGATCTGAAAGAGACACGTGCACCCCAATGTTCATCGCAGCACTGTTTATAATAGCCAGGACATGGAAGCAACCTAGATGCCCATCAGCAGATGAATGGATAAGGAAGCTGTGGTACATATACACCATGGAATATTACTCAGCCATCAAAAAGAATTCATTTGAACCAGTCCTAATGAGATGGATGAAACTGGAGGCCCCTTATACAGAGTGAGAGTATAGCAGAAAAGATAAAGAACATTACAGACATACTAACGCATATATATGGAATTTAGAAAGATGGTAACGATAACCCCTATATGCAAAACAGAAAAAGAGACACAGAATACAGAAAGACATTGAAACTATGTGGGAGAATGTGAGGTGGGATATTTCAAAAGAACAGCATGTATACTATCTATGGTGAAACAGATCACCAGCCCAGGTGGGATGCATGAGACAAGTGCTCGGGCCTGGTGCACTGGGAAGACCCAGAGGAATCGGGTGGAGAGGGAGGTGGGAGGGGGGATCGGGATGGGGAATACATGTAAATCTATGGCTGATTCATATCAATGTATGACAAAACCCAAAAAAAAAAAAAAAAAGAAGAAAGAATGATGATTCCTATGGTGGAGGAATGTGCAGGGTGCTATGGGGCAGAGAAAGGGGCACCCAAATCAGATAAGATGCCAGGGAAAGCTTACAGAGATGTTAGCTTTTAAAGACCAAAAGGGTGTAGACATAGGAATTCCAGGCAGAAGCTATGTCACAAAAGGTTATGTGTACATGCTCAAGACTTATATTACCTCTTGTAGACATGGAGAGCCAAGGAAAGGTTTTAATTAGAGGATTCAGGTTTTCAAACCAGAATTTTTGATAAAGCAATTGAGGAGTTGCAGAGTGGAGAATGAAGAGATTGCAGTAGGAAGATTGGTGAGTAGCAGGCACTCCAGTTGAGAAAAGATACAGTGAATACACAGCATGCCAGCTAAAGATGATAAGATGATGAGGTTAGAGCAAATACCTTGTCCTAGTTTGCCTGAGACTGTCATGCATGTGCTGTTACTTTTCTCTACTGTTTCTATTTCTTTTCTTTTAATGACTGCATATTGAAAATAAGTCAAATAATCCTCTATTAAATATTGAAACTGTTGTGTGTGAAAAAAAAAAGAAACTGAAAGTACCATGCCCCAGGAAACCTTTCAGTTCCTGTGAAGCCAGTCGATTGGTCAGTTTACCTGAGACTCTGCAGGTGGGAGTGAAATGGATGGGTACACTGATCCAAATCATATCAGGTGGTAAAATCTATAAGACTCATAACTAGTTAGATATTGTCAGGGTGGTGACAGAAAGGGAGAAGTTGAAGACACTAATAAGGTTTCTGAGTCAGTTACTGGAGAAGTGAGTTGTACCGTCATCCAAGAGAGATTGAATGACTGCGTGTAGCTTCTTTCAGATCAGGACTTTTGCCTCTGCTTCACAGTCCTGGTCGGTAAGGCATCTTTTGCGCGTGTGTTATAAACGGCAACACCCTCTGTTAATTCTTCAGTTTTGATTGATTTGCAATTTAGATCTGAAAAAAAATACAAAACAAACTTGTAGTGACTCTATCTTTTGTTGGTGCAGTAAAATGGAAATACGTATCAATAGCAATATTCAGGCCATGTGTGGCAGAGTGGAAGCAGTCTGCTTATCTAAAGAACAGGTATTGGTGTTTGTACTTTTTAAGTTGTTCTTAGTAGGAAAGGACTGAAATTTATAGTCTGTCTCCCAGAGAGAGTCCATTTAGTTTAAATAACCAAGATTGATTTGATTCTTTAAATGTGTCAAAAAATACACTTCAGACTACCATTCTTATGAAATAAACTTTAAATGATGCCTTTTGGAAAAGTCAGGGGAGAAATAAAAAAGCTAGTCAGCTCATTTTAAAATTTTCAAGTGGATATTTGATATTTATGTTGTTTTCTTATTCTCTGGATGATGGATAACATTCCTTGATTCTTTTCCAAACCAGTTTGATTGTACAAGCAACAGATAAAGGCATGCCCAGGCTTTCTGATACAACTGTGATCAAGATACAGGTGACTGACATAAATGACAATGCCCCAACTTTTCTCCCCTCTGAAGCAGTGGAAATTGCAGAAAGTAAGTGTGGCAATTTGAAATAATGGTTTTGATTAACTTGTATATCATCTACTATTTTTTCAGCTGGATGCTGTGTTAAATATGCATACTATTCCTCAACAACCACACAACTATAAATTGTGTTTATCTTCATTTTACAGAATGGAAAATGGAGAGTCAAAAATTAAATATAAAATGTCAAAGAAGTTAAAAGTTAAAGTTGGGGTTTGCATTCAAACCAGCAGGAAGCTGACTTCCTACGGTCAAACCACTACTCCACACAGCTTCTTTTGTATACAGACAGTTCTTAAAAGTGAAATCTGCTCAATGAAGAAGCATCTTTTGTTGACTATGATGGTCACCCTAAAGCTCCCCTGAGAGAATGCAATGTTATTAGACTGATAGCTTTGTCAATCTTTGTGTTACCAAACTCAGGTTCGGCTGCTCGCCACTTGAAAGCCAATATTCGAGAGGCAAGTGTTGGAAAGGAAAGGTTGCTTTATTCAGGAGGCCAGTAACTGGGGAAGAAGGCATACTTGTGTCCAAAGGCCAATTCCCCAGTGCTAATAGGCGGCAACAGCTTTTAACAGGGAGCTTCACGGGTGTACGGTTAGAGTAAGGGGGCTCCATGCAGAACGGCACAGTCACCTCTGAGGATCAGCTTGAAATTGCCTGTGTGGTAATCCGACCGTTGTCTTGATTGTTGTAAGCCCAGTGAATCTTCAGTTCTGGGACTGGTTGGTTCTCGTTTCTCTGAGGGCGGTTCTCAGAGTTGTGGTAGCTTATGTTATGGCTACAGTCTGATCATCACATAACTTCGTCCACCTGGTGGAGTCTCATTAGCTACAAGACGGCTCATAGAATATGGCTCAGAATGTTATCCATAGCCCTCGAGGAAGAACTAAAGGTCCTTGACTTTGCTCAAGGACTGAACTGTTATTATTTTGTCCTATTTGACTGTTTTTCCTTTGTTTCTGTGTTTCCTCACTTCTCAGATTAAATTTATGTTATTATTATTTGTTATGGGGGCATACTGGGTGGCTTGCAGAATCTGAGTTCTTTTACTCAGAATTTAACCCAGGCCAAAAGCAAGGAGTCCAAACCCATGGACTGCCAGAGAATTCCCTAAATTTATTCTTTGACTGAAGTTTTTCGACAGAAAAAAGACAAGGAAGGGCCATGGAGGAGTGTTTGTCCCAGGAAGGCCCCATAGAGCCCTGCTCATTTTTATTTGCAATATACTGCTGCTGCAATATACTAATGACAAGTAATTAGTGAAGGGAGTTGGATGATTTTTGCAGAGCCATCATTTTCCTCTACTATAAACTAAAGTTTAACATCTGCAGAAAACTTTTATCACATTAATGGTAGAGGTTGAAAATACAAAGTTTTACATGATATGCTGATTAATCTTAATTGTTTGGGTCTCTGGGCTACATGATGACTCCATAGTCTGTGATCTCAAAGTTGTCTATGGGTAATAGCTGTACTGGTAAAACCCAACCCAACTTTTTGTAGTTGAAATTGCAGAAATTGCCCATCACTCTCCTCTCTGTTTTCACTCTTAATATCCAACTTATTCCTAAAATGTGCCTAACATTTTGTTATGTTCACTTTCCAAACAAATTACAAACACACTGCTCAAAGAGGGCTATATTCCAGCAATTTTTATATAGAAGAATACCTATATATAATTTAAAATATTATACTAATAAAAAATTGTCTAGTTTTACCTCTCACCTATTTGATGTGTTTTCATCTGCTTTTACTGAAAGTGCTATTCTAAAGCACATGCATTGGAATAAAAATGCAGTAATGTGCTCAGAATAAATATATCACAAAAATAAACTGTATATATCAAAACTTACCAGAAGGAGTCAAGTGTAATTTGGTGCATGTCAAGGCTGTTCAAATTTGAAATATGAAAATTATTAGTCTTATACACAATGGGATTATTCTAAATGCCCTGGACTCTTCTTTCTACCTGTACCATACCTATGAAGTCCAAACCAAAGTCCCTGTCATGGCAGTTTAAAGAACACATATGTCATGTGAAACATTTACCATGTCATCTATTCATGATTTTTTTTGTGTACTATTAGAGATCTTTTGTGATCACCAGTATGAGGTATACTTTCTATAGTCTTGATAATTTTGAGAGTCAGGTTTTAAGAGAAGGAAGCAGTGTGTGCCTCTCAAAAGAAATAATTTTACAAAAATGAATATGAGGAACTAAGTATCTAGCTTCAGTATCCAAACATTTTCATTTAAATCTTGCTTGCTTTTCAGAATTTTATGTTTTGTATTAATGTTATGAATAATAACCTTCTTCCCACCCACATCCCCCATGAATATATGAATTTTATATAGAAATTATATAGTGCAAATAAGTGACTTACAATGTTTCTTGGTGCTGGGATTGTGTGATAAACATACGATAAAAAGTGAAATATAAAAATTGAAAATAGTCTGCCTCTTCAATTCCCTACTTAGTGGTAAAGTTTCACTTTTATTGGCTCATAAATTCTTCAGAGTTTTTATTCAGTTTGTAATGAGCCTTGTATGAGAAATCATGCCAAGAAAGAGAAAATCATATTGGACATAAAATAAAAATGCTTGGATTGAACTATTAAAGAAAAATATTTCAAAGGATGACCTTTAATGGAGACTGACAGTGGTCATGACTGTTTCAGATTCTTTGCCTGGCACGATTGTGACTCGGATATCAGTTCATGATGTGGATTTGAATCCAGCTTTCACCTTCAGTTTTGTCAAAGAGAATAATTCTGGAACCAAATTTGCTATTGATCGGAACACTGGGGTAGTGGTGCTGGTTGAAACACTGGATTTTGAAGAAGCTACTAAATATGAGCTACAGATCCAAATTTCAGATTTGTTGCACCAAACAGAGGGGACACTCATTGTCCATGTGCTGGACATCAATGATAACCCACCAGTATTCTCTCAAGATTCTTATCAGGTAAATAGCACAAAGAGATGCTGAAACTGTAACCAAACTTGAAAGAATAGGGAATAATGTAAACTTACCATAGTCAACAAAGTAATTTAGACAGACAGATAGTATTCACTGTTTTTACTGCCTAAGTTGATGCTGAGAGTTTTATATTTAGCATCATGGAGAATAGAAGTACATATGGAATTGAATCTCTCATTCAATTCAATTTCTTAAGTATGTAAGTAACATAAGGCTCGTAGTTACACAATGTACAGTGTAATGAAACATTAGTGAATACATTAGTGAATGCATTAGCTATCCTCCACTACACAGAAATAATTAAGAAAGAAATATTTTCATAATAAAAATCAATACTGCATGAAACATTTTTTAAAAAATTTTAATTTTGTTTTTCTGAATTCTGGAACTACTAACACAATCTCCTTAATATGTCCACTCTATACATTAATAATACCTAATAAAGTGAGGTTCTCTGTTACTTCCATAAACAAATAAAAGAGTCAGGTCCTGGCCCTGTTCATGAAAATAGCTGCATTCTTTAAACACAGGGCCTGTCTCCCTTTTTTCCCCCCTCAGGTCACCATTTCCGAACTGGTGCCTCTGGGGCACCCAGTGCTGACTGTTGTGGCCACAGATGTGGAAAGCAGTGAGAACATCACTTACAGGATCCTTTCCTCTTCTAAGATGTTTTCAGTTGATCCTACCAATGGTGAGTTATTTGTAGTGGCTTTAGCATTCATAGGTTTGGGTTACAGAGAGGAAACCTGAAATAATCCTTTCCAAATATGCCTAAAATAGCCCTCAGGCCCTGCTGCTGGGATCATAGACACCACCTTCTTACTTCTCTTCATGTCAGATGCTATGATAGCAAATTCTGGTGCTACATCTCTTCTCCAACATCTCAATGGTTGGAAAGAAAAAGGAATTGATTAAATGCTGGCAAATGCACAGAAATTCAGAGACCTCAGTATGGTAAATACCAGTTCATTCAGCCAGGTGATTACAGTTGGGGTAATAAACCAGGCCGCCACAAGAATCAAAGTAAAATGGAAGGGATTCATTTAGAACTGAAGACTGCATGTTACCAGAATTTGGAAGCTTTTTCCCCAAGCCAAGAATAAGAAGTTTGGTAATAGTATCATATATTCAACAAGGAACACAAAAAAACTGAAACAGGAAAGTTTTTTGAGCACCTCTATTAAGTGGAGTGGCCTTCCCTGGTGGCTCAGATGGTAAAGAATCTGCCTGAAATACAGGACACCAGCTTCAGTCCCTGAGGCAGGGAGATCCCCTGGAGAAGGGAATGGCAACTCACTCCAGAATCCTTGCCTGGAGAAGTCCATGGACCGGGTAGCCTGGCAGGCTACAGTCCATAGTGTTGCAAAAAGTCAGACATGACTGAGAGATGTTTACCCATTAAGTAGAATGTTCTGTATTTTTGATGCTGTTCTGATTTCTTTGATGCCTCCCAAGGCTCTTTGTTTGGTTATTAGAGATCAAGACATTTATGGTTGTGAAATGCATTCAGGCAAGTGATTACAAAAAAGTTAACCATTGTATAGAGAAAATATAACAACAAGTAGAGTCCCTTGGACAGCAAGAAGATCAAACCAGTCAATCCTAAAGGAAATCTACCCTGAATATTCATTGGAAGGACTGATGCTGAAGCTGAAGCTCCAATATGTTGGCCACCTGATGTGAAGAGCTGACTCATTAGAAAAGACTCCAATGCTGGGAAAGATAGAAGGCAGGAGGAGAAGGGGACGACAGAAGATGAGATGGTTGGATGGCATCACAGACTCAATAGACATGAATTTGAGCAAATTCTAGGAGATAGTGAAGGACGGAGAAGCCTGGATTGCTGCAATCCATGAGATCACAAAGAGTCAGACATGACTTGGCAACTGAACAACAGACATTAAAAGCCAAGCTTAATAAAGATGAGTAATTAGTAAAATGCTGTCCATAGCAGAGCACAGTTCAGAAAAATAACAGGGCCTGGGACATGGACATCACCAGATCGTCAACACTGAAATCAGATTGATTACATTCTTTGCAGTCAAAGATGGAGAAGCTCTATACCGTCAGCAAAAAAAAAAAAAATCTGGAGGTGACTGTGTCTCAGATCATGAACTCCTTATTGCAAAATTCAGAATTAAATAGAAGAAAGTACAAAAAACAACTAGACTGTTCAGATATGACCAAATCAAATCCCTTATGATTACACAGTGGAAGTGACAAATAGATTCAAGGTATTATATTTGATAGATAGAGTGCCTGAAGAACTATGGATGGAGGTTTATAAAACTGTACAGGAGGTGGTGATCAAAACCATCCCCAAGGCAAAGAGAAGAAAGGCAAAAAGGTTGTCTGAGGAGACCTTAAAATCAGCTGAGAAAAGAAGAGAAGTGAAAGGCAAAGGAGAAAAGAAAAGATATATCTTTCTGAATGCAGAGTTCCAAAGAATAGAAAGGAGAAATAAGAAAGCCTTCCTAAGTGATCAATGCAAAAAAAAAAAAAAATAGAGACAAACAATAAAATGGAAAGACTAGAGATCTATTCAAGAAAATTAGAGACACCAAGGGAACATTCCAGGAAAGATGAGCACGATAAAGGACATAAACGGTATGGCCTTACAGAAGCAGAAGATATTAACAAGAGGTGCAAGAATAAACAGAAGAACTATAAAAAAATAAATCTTCATGACCCAGATAACCATGATGGTGTGATCACTCACCAGAGCCAGACATCCTGGAGTGTGAAGTCAAGTGGGCCTTAGGAAGCATCACTATAAACAGAACTGGTGGAGGTGATGGAATTCCAGCTGAGCTATTTCAAATCCTAAAAGATGTTGCTGTAAAATTACTGCACTCAATATGCTGGCAAATTTGGAAAACTCAGCAGTGACCACAGGACTGGAAAAGGTCAGTTTTCATTCCAATCCCAAAGAAAGGCAATGCCAAAGAATTCTCAAACTACCAAACAATTGCACTCATCTCACACACCAGCAAAGTAATGCTGAAATTTCTCCAAGCTAGGCTTCAACTGTTTGTAAACTGAGAACTTCCAGATGTTCAAGCTGGATTAAGAAAAGGCAGAGGAACCAGACATCAAATTGCCAACATCTGCTGGATCATAGAAAAATATTTACTTTGCTTCATTGACTATGCTAAAGCCTTTGACTGTGTGGATCACAACAAACTGTGGAAAATTCTTCAAGAGGTGGGAATAGCAGACCACCTGACCTGCCTCTTGAAAACTCTGTATGCAGGTCAGGAAGCAACAATTAGAACTGGACATGGAACAACAGACTGGTTCCAAAGAGAGATTGGTCTGCCTCAAGGCTGTATATTGTCACCCTGCTTATTTAACGTATATGCAGAGTACACCATGAGAAACGCTGGGCTAGATGAAGCACAAGCTGGAATTAAGATTGCCAGGAGAAATATCAATAACCTCAGATATGCAGATGACACCACCCTTATGGCAGAAAGTGAAGAAGAACTAAAGAGCCTCTTGATGAAAGTGAAAGAGGAGAGTGAAAAAGTCGGCTTAAAACTCAACATTCAGAAAACTAAGCTCAGGGCATCCAGTCCCATCACTTCATGGCAAATAGATGGGGAAACAGTGGCTGACTATTTTTTTGGGCTCCAAAATCACTGCAGATGGTGACTGCAGTCATGGAATTAAAAGACGCTTGCTCCTTTGAAGAAAAGCTATGACAAACCTATGCAGCATTTTAAAAAGTACAGACATTACTTTGATGACAAAGGTCCGTCTAGTCAAAGCTATGGCTTTTCCAGTAGTCATGTTTGGATGTGAGAGTTTGACTATAAAGAAAGCTGAGCGCTGAAGAATTGATGATTTTGAATTGTGGTGTTGGAGAATACCCTTGAGAGGCCCTTGCACAGCAAGGAGATCAAATCTGTCCATCCTAAAGGAAATCAGTCCTGAATATTCATTGGAAGGACTGATGCTAAAGCTGAAGCTCCAATACTTTGGCCACCTGATGCGAAGA